>NC_140478.1:34419352-35619352 GCF_051167445.1 Perissodus microlepis
GCACAACAGAAACTTTCTTTCTGTGAAGAACCCAGAGAGGGTTATTTGATTATTTATTGATGTCATAAATAGTGTTATTAAGTATTTCCTAAGTTAATTTTTTCTGTTAAGAACCCAGAGAGGGTTATTTGATCTCGGAAAGGGTTATTAATATTTGGTTATGTGTGGCTTTCTGGAAAACAATAAATGTTTACATTTCGGCAAACCTGCGATCGTCACACTTTTTCTGTTACAAACTGACCCTGGCCCCCCATCAGAGAAGGAAAAAGTTTGGGGACCCCTGCTCTGGACTTTACTAGACAACGAGTGAAGAACAGATAACGAATATCATCTTTAAAGTGATGAATAATAACTCTGCCTCTGTCTTCATAAAAAGATCGTACTTCTGAAAGGTCAGAGGGCAGCATCCACTCTGGTTTTACACAGTTTTGCAGCTTTAGCTCTTCTGAAGTTCAGCACCTGCTTTTTCAGCCAATCAGAAGCCAGTATTGTAGAGAGTTCATATTTCTTTTCATGCAATTGAATAATTTTGAATGTTTAGGTGAATATTTATATTTAGAGTATTTTCTCGATCAGTGTCTTCAGTCCTGACCCTGAGTGCGTACATTTAAAAATAAAGTGATATAACTTCTTTTACATTACTGTGAACTTCTTGTACAGTTTGACAGCTGATTGTTGTCGTGTTTGTCGTCATATGAAGATTGTTTCCTAAAGAGGACTGAACAGTCATTCAGCCTCTGGCTCCATCCATGAATCTGATGTTTGCTGTATAATCTGTGCTGTTAATAGTGTAATGGAACATATAATTTGTACATATAATTTCATATGTAATTATGATGATCTTTAGAGAGACTTACAGGGCTCTCAGCGAAGGCGGTCGCACTTTTCTCCTCTCCTCTCCTTATCTTCCCTACTTAGCTTCTTATGTCCTTGTCTTGTCTTGTGTTTTTACTTACTTTTCCCTGGAAAACTCTCTCACAGTCTGTTCTCTAAAACCTAAAAGAGGAATTATGGATTTGATCAACTGGTCTCTGAATGCAATTGACACCCCTTCTCAACGAGAAGTCTGGGCTCGGCTGAGCCTGACTGCTGAAGATATCTACCTATTCGGAACCATGATAACAGGGTTCTTGCTGATCGGAGCTGGCTTGGCCCTGGCTTATCGAAGAATTAAGGAAGCGGAACCGGCTGTTCAAACCCCCACAAGGCTGCCCGCTGGGATTGAAATGATGGGACGAGGTGTGAGTTTCTCAAAATGGGCTCATTGAGTGCAGCACGGAGAAGATCTTGGAGAACGCACGGCTGCCGTGAATACTCAGAACAAGACCTCTGAGTGGAAAACTGGATTACATCTGGAGGGGCTAGCTCGACTAACACCTTTGAGCGCAAATTGATCACATCTTGGGGAAGTGCACTGCGGTCATGAGTTCTCAGAACCTGCTCTTTGAGCAAAAAGAATGACAACATCACGAAACGTAAGTTTGGATAACATCATGGAGAAGCTCGCGGCTCTCCAACGGGAGATTGAGAGACCAGTGTTGGACTGTTAGAACAGCTTTGAAATTCATATGAGTTGTTCGCACTAAAATAAAAACCATCATCACTTCATGCGGAGACCCCTTCGGCGCCAGCTGCAGTCTCAAGGCTGGAGCTGAACAAAACACCCTGATAACGACTGTTTAGACTGTTCCCCCCTTTCCATGCAAGGCCACCTGGGTTGGCTGGAAGACTGTTTACTTAGCCTAGCAGGGCGAAGGACACTGTCTCCGCTGAACTCTGGACACACACACACACACACACACACACACACACACACACACACACACACACACACACACACATACACTGATATGCACACACTGATCCCCCCTCCCTTTCCAAACGCCTTCGATGCTTGTGCCCTACTGGGGCAGATGGCAGTCGACTGGACCAGCGCAGACATGCTGCAGGACCGGATGCGCTGTCTACACCGGCTCTCATTCACCCTTTACCCGCCCCTGTTGCTTGTCTTGTGTTTCTATGGTGTATTGATAGTCATGTGCTTTTTGTGCTGAGGTGTTTTTTCTGTTATCAAACTGTTCTCCCACTAGGAGCTCAGTCTGAGTGGAGGTTTTTTTCTCCTCCTCTTATCTCATGTTATGTATTTTTGTTGTTTTTTTCCTATCAGCCTACCTTTCTGACATGTCTCCCCAATGTGATGTTTGTGTAAAGTTGGTCAGAAGGTTTCTTTGTAAGTGTGCATGCGCCATTAGCGTGCTGCCTGCTGTAACCCTAATTTCCTTCGGGATTAATGAAGTATTCTGATTCTGATTCTGATTTACCCATTAAGATTTTAAATGAACGATAAACAAAGGCCAAGAAAACTGAGTTAAACTCCTGAGTCTACTATATATTTGCACCATGAATAAATGAATTGTTTGCACCAGTAATAAATAATCAAATATATCAAATTATCATCAATGTTTAAATAAAAGCAAGCATCGCACCAAACAAAACAACAATTCAACAGACAGTTCTATAAAACTGTGGATGATTCAAAGTGCTGCTATAACTGCACAACAAAACTGCAGTGAGAAAAGCTTTGGATGTTCAGTTTAGTTATAATGACAGTTAAACAACTAAAATACTCGATTAAGTAGGTGAGAAAAAGTTACATTTACTGGATCAGTTTAAGACCAAAATACATTTGAATGAATTACTGACATGGACACTTTGTGAATTTTAAAATTACTAAACAGTTCAGGCAAAATTTTACTAAAACCTTGAATTAAACTTGAAAGTTTTCATTTGAACTCCACTGTGACTGTGTACACAGGAAAAACTACAAAATAATGTTTGTTTGTTTGTTTTTTAAACACTGTGGACCGATCTGCATTTGTTGTTGCTAAATGTAAATATTTGTTACTATTTAATGATCATAATCTCATTTGAACATAGGTTTGATTTAGTGGAGTCAGTTGTTCCCATGCATCATTCTGTAAGTGTGAGAATGAACTAAGATTAGAAAATGTCAAAATATAAAGTTTGATTTATTTTTATTCATTACAGCATCCTAAACTTTGCTGAACTTTTTGAAATATAAAATGAACTCGCTGAGTGTTGACTGTCATAACTCAAGAAAAGTTTAACTGGGCTGTCCCAGTTGAAACTAATTTTAACAGTTTAAACCAGTTAAACCAGTTTACCTGGGTCAGACTTGTTACTGCATGTTGTAATCACACATACCACACCCTGCATCATGTGATTGGCTCTTGGTTGCTCTGTAAGAATATTTCTTTAGCGCCTCCCTTCACAGATGTGTCTGTATCAGGATGGGTCTAAACAACATGGTGTAAATGCAGTTGCTGGTGAGCCTCATTTCCTGTAGGAGGTGAACAAGAGCAGAGATCTGTTTCCCTTCAGAGCACAGAGGTTGTTTCTGTTCAGAGGAAGTGAAACTGTCTGACAGCCACTGAGAGACGGTGAAACGGCACAGCACATGAATCAAATGGACCAAACAAAATTCTGCTGTTCAGTCTGTTTGGATCTACTGAAGGATCCGGTGACTATTCCCTGTGGACACAGCTACTGCATGAACTGTATTAAAAGCTTCTGGGATGAAGAGGAAGAGAAGAAAATCTACAGCTGCCCTCAATGCAGACAGACTTTCACAGCGAGGCCTGTCCTGGTGAAAAACACCATGTTAGCAGATTTAGTGGAGGAGCTGAAGAAGACTGGACTCCAAGCTGCTCCTGCTGATCACTGCTATGCTGGACCTGAAGATGTGGCCTGTGATTTCTGCACTGGCATGAAGCTAAAAGCTGTGAAATCCTGTCTGGTGTGTTTGGTCTCTTACTGTGAGAAACACCTTCAGCCTCATTATGATGTGGTTCAATTAAAGAGACACAAGCTGGTGGAGCCCTCCAAGAAGCTCCAGGAGAACATCTGCTCTCATCATGATGAGGTGATGAAGATGTTCTGCCGTACTGATCAGCAGAGTATCTGTTATCTCTGCCCTGTGGATGAACATAAAGGCCACGACACAGTCTCAGCTGCAGCAGAAAGGACTGAGAGGCAGAGAGAGCTGGAGGTGAGTCGACAAAACATCCAGCAGAGAATCCAGGACAGAGAGAAAGATGTGAAGCTGCTTCAACAGGAGGTGGAGGCCATCAATCAGTCTGCTGATCAAACAGTGGAGCAGAGTGAGAAGATCTTCACTGAGCTGATCCATCTCATCCAGAAAAGAAGCTCTGATGTGAAGCAGCAGATCAGATCCCAGCAGGAAACTGAAGTGAGTCGAGTCAAAGAGCTTCAGGAGAAGCTGGAGCAGGAGATCACTGAGCTGAAGAGGAAAGATGCTGAGCTGAAGCAGCTCTCACACACAGAGGATCACATCCAGTTTCTACACAACTACCCCTCACTGTCAGCACTCAGTGAGTCTACAGACTCATCCAGCATCAATATCCGTCCTCTGAGCTACTTTGAGGATGTGACAGCAGCTGTGTCAGAGGTCAGAGATAAACTACAGGACATTCTGAGAGAGGAATGGACAAACATCTCACTGACAGTCACTGAAGTGGATGTTTTACTGTCACAATCAGAGCCAAAGACCAGAGAAGGATTCTTAAAATATTCATGTGAAATCACACTGGATCCAAACACAGCAAACAAACACCTGTTATTATCAGAGGGGAACAGAAAAGCAACATTCAATTTATTTGGAAAGTCTTATTCTGATCATCCAGACAGATTCACTGGATTGTGGCAGATCCTGAGTAGAGAGAGTCTGACTGGACGTTGTTACTGGGAGGTGGAGTGGAGAGGGGGAGGAGTTTATGTAGCAGTCGCATACAAGAATATCAGCAGAGAAGGAGGGGGTGATGAATGTGGATTTGGACGTAATGACAAATCTTGGTCATTAGATTGTATCAACAACAGTTATACATTTTGGTACAACAACATCCAAACTCCTGTCTCAGGTCCTCGTTCCTCCAGAGTAGGAGTGTACCTGGATCACAGAGCAGGTATTTTGTCCTTCTACAGCGTCTCTGAAACCATGACTCTCCTCCACAGAGTCCAGACCACATTCACTCAGCCGCTCTATGCTGGACTGTTGGTTTATTGTGTTGGAGCCACTGCTGAGTTGATTAAAGTGAAATAGACTGAAGTCTTTCATATTGTGGGTTTAAATCTGTGTTTTAGTTTCATTTCATTTTCTCTCCATCATTTCTGCACAGAGATCAGCTGTCAGTCAAACATTATGGGTGGTACCTCCACATCTTCTAGTTGTTCTCTTGATGTTTCTGAGTTTTTAAAGGAGATCTTTCCTGTGACTGTTTATGGAGGCTATCACTGCTCATCATCATTTTGATTTACTAAAATATTTCTCCACATGAAAATGTAAACTTCTCTATCCTCTAAATGTTTCTGGAATATTTGTATTGAAAAATGTCGACATTTCTCTTTATGAGTATGGCAGACCATGTGTGTGTGTTTGTGTTTGTTTTTGTCAAAATCATCAAACAAATGAGGAAAAACTGTGATTTTAATGAATGAATTCATATATTGTGTTGATGTTTTATTGTGTGAATAAACTGGAAGGTTTGACTATAAATCAAACTTTGAACAAAGTCTTTTCTTCTGTCTTCATTCCAGGATCTCACTCAAATCTGATGCAGAAAATATGAAACTAATCTGAGAGAATAACTGAAGCAGTTTTCCTCCTGAAGCATCACAAAGTTCAGAGTTCATGTTTAGAGCAGAAGATTCAGCAGTCGCTCTGTGACCTTTCAACTTTCTTCACTAAAACAGCTTCATTACAGAGAAACAAGTCACATTTTCTTGATGTTCTTAAGTCCTTTCAGATGTTTTTAATGGTCCTTGAATGCAGCATCAGTGTCGCAGGTTTAAAAGGTCACTTTCTGTTGTGTTCAAAGATTTCCTTCAGATATGGTCTTTAATCAGTAAAGCCAGTGATACAGCAGTGTCATTAGCTGTGTTATTGGCACCAGGCTGTGTTTATGTATGTATTTAATTCTGTCTGAGGATGTCTTCAGCATGAAATGATCATTTGCTCAGCTGCTGTGTCTCATCTCTTATCAGACATTGGTTGGAACAGAGTTTTGTTGCTGACCATCTGACAAGAGGGTGAAGAAAAGCTTCAGGCTTCATTTGGACACTACGTTGGACAGAAGTCTCCACAAAAATGACTCAGAAACACAAATATTATTAATGAAAGTCCAAATGTCAAAAAGGGGTCATACATGATCCTGAAAAATGTCCTTGAACATTTGAACATGAGTCAGAGGGTTGTCAGGTTTCTACACTGCATCGTGGCATCAAGCCTGAGATGTCTGTGTAAACAAGTATGGAGGACACAAATGCACAGACGCAGTCGAGCTGTTTACTGCTGATGAGGAAGGAAAATAGTCTGTTGGATATTAAAGCAGCATTTATTAGAGTAAGAACAGATACTTGTGTCCTTCATTTGATCCCCGTCAATTTACAGAAGACTTAAGGACCCTTTGACTTCTAACATACAGCTGCATGTTTACAATTTTATTATTTATTTATTGATTTCTAGCAAAGCGAGACTTTACTGATTAAAGACATATAATCAGACATATTACTGTTACTCTCTGAAAAAGACTCACATAAAGCAGATTTATCACAAGCAAACATCAAGACACATCCTTCATGGCTTAAAGTTGCAGTGGGACTCTTTCGCCATCTGGTGGTTGTAACAGTTATGACAACTCTTCCTGCATATATGTCCCTCCTCAGTGTGAAGAAGACTGGACTCCAAGCTGCTCCTGCTGATCACTGCGTGTTCCTCCTGTGTCTAAAATCTATTTCCATTATGAATCAGGAAACTGTTTGCACCAATCATAAAGGCAATAAAATACGTCACACACTAAGAAATAACAAAAAGGAATTGTGGATTTCAAGGAGATTTTTCCCTCGTTTTTTGAAATCATAAGAATACAAACTAATGCAAGACTGTCATGTTTTCATAAGTTTGTAGAGACACTGTTCTGTTGTATTCTAGGACATCAGTCACTTTTTAAATGCATGCTCCTCCTCCTCATCATCATCATCATCATCAGCACCCATGACCTCCTTTTAGTCTTTGTTTTGTTATTTTTCAGAGTTCAGGAGACGTTCTTATGGGATTTCCACAGTGTACAAGTACTGTTTAGACCCTTTACCTAAAAGAAAAGAGTAAAGTACAAAGTAGATTTACTCACTGCAGGAAAATAATGCCTCAATCTGATATATTGTCTTATATGACAAACTGAAAGTGATGCATCAAAGTGTAAGCAGCATTTTCCTGTTACAGCTGGTCTAGATGGAACTGATCTGATCTCCTTTATGTACAGGTAGATATCCAGTGGGTTTGCTAAGGGTCACAGATGAGGGGCTGTGTGAGATGTTTAATGGGAAAGGAAATAAAACCATTGTTCCAGACCTGCAGCTAAGATACTCGAGTATCTTCAAATATGAAGCTGAGTATTACTTCCGTACTTTCCTCCACTGCTGATGACCTTGTTACCTGCTGCTCCCTGTTAATGATCAGCCTCAGTTCTGATAGTAAACTGTTGGCTCTCGTTCTGTCAGGTTGTTGCTCAGTGACGTCTTGTTTTCATTTTCCTTCTTCTTCAAATGTGTCTTCCTTTAACTCTTTGCTTTTGTTTCTGCTTCAAACACCAAATGATACACGTGCTGCACCTCTGATGGTTTGTCAGAGAGCAGAACAATTTACATTACAGAGAATATTTTACAGTTGAACATAAACTTTCACTTTTTTCCTCTAAAGTGTGCTCACTGGTTTTTCCAGCTGCTGTGAGATGTTTCTGCCTGACTGTAAAGATGGAAATAAACACAGATGGAAACACTGAGTCAGAGTGTTGCTGCTGGTTAGTCAGTATATAGGGAGTGCAGAATTATTAGGCAAGTTGTATTTTTGAGGAATAATTTTATTATTGAACAACAACCATGTTCTCAATGAACCCAAAAAAACTCATTAATATCAAAGCTGAATGTTTTTGGAAGTAGTTTTTAGTTTGTTCTTAGTTTTAGCTATTTTAGGGGGATATCTGTGTGTGCAGGTGACTATTACTGTGCATAATTATTAGGCAACTTAACAAAATACAAATATATACCCATTTCAATGATTTATTTTTACCAGTGAAACCAATATAACATCTCCACATTCACAAATATACATTTCTGACATTCAAAAACAAAACAAAAACAAATCAGCGACCAATATAGCCACCTTTCTTTGCAAGGACACTCAAAAGCCTGCCATCCATGGATTCTGTCAGTGTTTTGATCTGTTCACCATCAACATTGCGTGCAGCAGCAACCACAGCCTCCCAGACACTGTTCAGAGAGGTGTACTGTTTTCCCTCCTTGTAAATCTCACATTTGATGATGGACCACAGGTTCTCAATGGGGTCCAGATCAGGTGAACAAGGTGGCCATGTCATTAGTTTTTCTTCTTTTATACCCTTTCTTGCCAGCCACGCTGTGGAGTACTTGGACGCGTGTGATGGAGCATTGTCCTGCATGAAAATCATGTTTTTCTTGAAGGATGCAGACTTCTTCCTGTACCACTGCTTGAAGAAGGTGTCTTCCAGAAACTGGCAGTAGGACTGGGAGTTGAGTCCAGTCCCAGTAGGACTGGGAGTTGAGCTGCATTTACTCCTTATGCAGCATAAGGAGTAAATACAGAATATTAACCAAAGTTGTGATTAAAACACCTTTTACAAATGCACAAAAAAACCCAAAAAAGAAATCTTTCTACCTTCTGCAAAGTTCATCGCCCCAGAAAAGACAAGAGCAGCAAATTCTCCGACACTGAAACCTGCAGCAGCGACACACATCTCAATGGCCTGTGTACAGCAGGAAACAAGTCAAAAAAAATAAAAATAAAAATGTAACAGCCTCCCGATTATGACCGATATATCATTTATGTCACTGATACATCCGTAACTGAAATTAACTCAGAACAATTTGTTTATTTTTTTAAATGGTCATTCAGAATCAGAAGATTATTTACGGTGATGTTTTTGGTGGGAGTGAAACAACAATCTACTGATAAAAACAATAAAAACAAGATGTGATAATAAGAAATAACCACTGTTGGAAGCCTTATTTACTCTGTCGCCTTAATCAGGTGCAGTAATTAAAGTTGAAATGAGAAACTTTGCATTTGAAAGATGCTCTTCTACTGGGCACTCAAAATGCTTTCTTACAACAAGCATCATTCATCCACACCTTCATACATAATGTGCGCATATTTTAAATATAAATTAATATTACTGTGGCAGTATTTTTTTTTTTTATTAAAAAGATAAAATGGCCACATTTAAGAAGGCAGGACCTGCAGTTATTGTCCTTTTTCCAGACATTTATCTGGCACTTACTTTGGGGTTTTCTTGGTTGAGTCTCTCCACAGCAGCCAGGGAGGTGACAAACACCGCCGGCTGACAGTGAACAGTTTTCTGCAGCTCAAATTCAAATTCAAATTTTATTTGTCACGTACACAGTCACACACAGTACAATATGCAGTGAAATGCTTAGACAACTGCTCGTGACCTAAAGAAAAAAAGAAAAGGCTATGAATAAGATAGGAAATAAATATGAAAATTAAAAAGGGGTAAATTTAACTGGGAAAGAATAAGATAAAATATATAAATTAAAGTTAAAAAAATAAAATAACTGTACAACAAAATACACAATACACAGTATAGAACTATATAAGAATGTATGAAGAAAGCTCGTCCTCGGGGCCCTCCAGACACAGAGACAGCAGGTCGTAACCCAGGATCTTCTGGGCTACGGTGAACATTTCTTTAACGTTGGGGTATTTCAAAAGTCCTCTGCCCATGCCCACAAACTGGCTGCCCTGACCGGGGAAGAGGAGCACGGAGCAGCCGCTGGGGTCTTTTTTGGGTCTCCGCTGAGGCTCGCTGTTCGGGGGAGAAGCGGGGGCTTCAGCCGGAGGAGGGTAATCTCCAGCCGTGGAACCGGGCTTGTTGGTGGACAGCGTCCTGCTCAGAGAGACCAGCGACCTGACCTTCCCTCTGGAAGATGCTGCCATCCTGACTGCCACTGATGCCAACATGAGCTGTTCCTCATCCAACGACGTGTCTGCGGATGAAATAAGACGCACAGCCCGCCCGGACAAACTGTAATCACCGAAAGAGTCAACTTTGCTTGAACTCAACTCTGACATCTGCTCGGCATGACACCTCCCAGAGAGACGCCATGTTGTTTATACGGAGTTTATTCTCGTCTTCTTCCGGTTGACGTTCAGGCTCTTTCACGCTGCAGCGCCACCTCAGGTCAAAGTATGTCATGCTCTAATGTATCGTGTTTTTCTTTTCTGTGCTTTAATTTGTCTACAAAGTGAAAATAACTATAAGAGCTTTTAAGTATACACAGACATGCGCTTCTTAAATTTAGCTTAATTGGCTCCAGAGGTAGGAAGTAAAAAAGTAAAAAAAAACTTCCTTACTGTACTTAATTTTTACTCCCTACATTTTTAAACAAATATCTGTAGTTTCCTCTCCGTATATTTTCAAAACAAACTCGTTACTTTGGGTTTAACGCATTTGGGGGAAGTTAATATTTCACGTCACTGCAGGCCTTCAAACAATGAGATTTGAGCCTAAACAGTGACACATGAAAGGCAGTCGCGTTTTAATCAGTAGAGATGAAAGAGCAAACCATGTACCGTAGTTTTGATTTATTTATTTTTAGCACAACACCAGAACAACCCCACGTGCCCATAATTTGCGGTACTTCAGAAAAAAAGGAGTGAACATAAAAGGGAGTAAAATGTTGTGGCAGGTAATTTCAAATGCAGCATTTCTATCACCTCAACAAACACTAACTGTGTCACAGTGTGTTGCTAGCTAAAGCTCCACTTGCTGTATTTCACAGGAAGAGAAAAGAATGAGAGCTAACTTCACTCAGAGATATAGAAAGAAAGAGAAAGAAACCAGGCTGTATTTAAAGGTAAGGACTGCTTAGTGATATTTGATAAAATGTAATTGTATTTTAACAGGGACATAAAGTGCTTGTCTTACTCCCTTCTTCTAGCTCGAAATTACTTGCCAAGTGGTAAGGACCGTTCATGGTCACACGGTGAGAACATTGGTGTTGACTATGAAGAGATATGGTCAGACAGGGGAGGGGCCAGTCAGATTTATCAACTCAACCTCCTTAAAGCATGGAGAGAGGCTGAAACCAATCTCTGGTGAGCCCGGTTAAGGAAAGAGATGAGTTGGTGCCTGAGATGCCAAATTCCAACATCCTCATTCCTGCCATTGAGATAACACTCTCACACAGGCCCAGAGAGCAGATGTTGCTGCATTGCAGATGTGTTATACCCCCTGCCCAGCCGAATGACTCTCAAAAAGAAAACTTTGCAGAAAATCAATGTGATCGCTTGGATCACTGGAATTATCATCTCGATATCTCTTGTCCTTCTTTCATTTCAGACGTCTTGAAAACAAGTTTTAACAAAGTCCTGGAGAAGTGCCCAATGCTGGAGGACCTCCTGCTTTACCCCTGGCTCAGATAAACTCCTCTCTGACACAAACACACACGCATACTGAATTCACATCTTGCCATACAAATGTGATACAGTAACCAACTTTCTTTCTTTCAGAAAAAAAGAAAATTGGGAGATTCAAAATTTTCCTCACAGTAATGTTTGCATCAGTCTATCAGATGAATCCCCTCCAAGTCCAATATTTACATCAGTTACAGTGATAATGCTTGGTGTCTACTTTCAGCCACCGCAGTAGAATGCCAGGAATGAATCTCATTGAAATTGTAGTTGCATTTGCTATTTAATTTAATTGTCATGGATGATACACAGACAACCCAACAGCAAACAGAGGAAAACAATGGGCTTAAATACACAGAGGGATAAATGAGGGAATAAGACACAGGATGAGAGCACAGCTGCGAGAAATCACAAACAACAAGACCATGGGGAAGGAAAACTGAAAACACTAACATAGTCTAAGGAGCTTAGAAAGAAAACGTCTGGACTTCTTTAAGTTGCTTGAAGACGTTCAAGCAAAGTTTAAGTTCTTTTCATCCAAGAAGGTGAAACATCTTCAAGCAACTTCAAGTCCAGACGCTTTCTTTCCAAACTCCTTAGACTACGATGACCTAGATGACTGAGAACCTTCACAGACATGAAAACACTAACATAGCACACAAGACCATCAAAGTAAAACAGCAAACAAGAGACTTTTACAAAGACACAGAGTTGACACAGAGACATGACTGACTGGGGAGAAATTGGGGAACATGGAAACAAGAGTGACTAGACATGACACGTGGGACACAGGGGCAAGGCAAAGTAACAGAAACCTAAAGCCTAAGAATATAACACAAGAAGAAAACAATAAAGAGAACCAAAAACATACATAAGAATAATCAATGAATATAAATGAACAAACACAAAACACTGGGTCACAGACTCAGTACCATGACAGTTAAATGTACAATAATAAATACTTTAAATCAGATGACAATGTAGCTGACACTGTGTTTATTAGTGTGTGGTCAACCACAAATCTTCATACTGTCATCCATACATGAGGTCTTTATACAAACGATGAAAGATAATGAAAGAAACTGTTTAATTGATGTGAAATGATTGAATTATATGAAATATTATGGCTTTGTCTGCCAGTGTTTTTCTGTAAACTACTTTGAACTACTGGCAGTCAGTGAAGTCACTGAAAGGCAAGATTCTATGTTGTGTTGCCGTAGTTTCCAGAGTTTACTTATAAAGCTCACTTACAGAATTCAGTTAGAAAAGTCAAGCATTTGAAGGGCGCACATTTGAAGGAATATTAACTCAATATTAACTCATTACGGTTTACATTTTCGAGTTTAAAAGTTCTCCGAAATTACAATGAAAAAGGAAACAAGAAAAATTACCACTCCAGCCGATAAGAAAGATTCAGGAGATCAAGGTAAGTAAAATAATAAAATCAAATCCTGGTAAAATCCAAATCCTAGAAATGTTGACACTGTGTGAATCATTTTTGGAGCAATTGAATCATATGTTTGATTGAAAATAGCTTTAATACAAGATGTCTAATCAAAGAAAGGTTACCGGTCTTTTGGTAAAATAATGTAATAAGTTTATTCCTGGACTCAACAGTAAAAACAGACCAACAAGTGTCATCAAGATCTAAGACTTAGTAAACCTAGTATCAATTCGCACTGGTCAGTTTTTTTATCCCAAGAATAAACTTGTGATAATTTAAGCAAAAGCAATTTCAAATTCTTTGCCAAACTGCTTCCAGTCCTGATGTCGGGGACTCTTTTTCACCACTGTGTTGTTGTCGTTTATAGATTGTAAGAGCAGGACTGCTAAAAGAAAGGCCAGTCCTGAAAAGAAGACCCCAATAAAAAGGAGGAGGGTCGCTGAGCAGGCTGGTCCTTCCACCAGCTCAGATGTGGTCAGAGGAGTGAAGCGCAAGGTTGTGCAAGATGAAGAGGGCACAACAAAGAAAGCAAAGAAGGCTAAACTTCTCGACCATATGAGCGGTGACAAGGAGCAAGCATCCTCCTCGTTGGACTCTGGTAAAGGTAGGCTAATTAGTTGAATAAGGGGGTAGATTAAGTGTGGTTGCTAGGTTTAAGATATTAGTGTTTGTGTCTATCATCCAGTGAGCTGATGTGCTTTTGGTGTTTTCCACATCTCCAGACTTGAACAACAAACAGGTGTGCGCAAAAAATGGCAAAAGAAAGGCCGCGGGAGACAACAGAGAGTCACCCAAGAAAAAAAAAAGGAATGTGGACCAGGACAAAAAATCAGTGGCAGACCAAAAACGTAAGTAGCAAGCAGCTTGGGTTTTATATTCAGGGGAAGGGCAAAAGGAACATTTAGGCTACAGAGGAGAGTAATTTGTGTCACAGCTGTAATAAAACAAGATTTGTTGTTTTGTCTGTTCAGGTGAATTCCAAGCCAGATATGTGGAGGAGCACCAGCTCGGAGAAGGAGGCTGCGGAGCAGTGTTTGCTGGCTACCGGCTAGAAGATCGTTTTCCAGTAAGTGTTCAGATGATGGTAGTAAGACAGGCAGTAACGCAGATAATGGATAATATCGTAAACTGAGACGTCTGCTGTGTTTCCACCTTTCATTATGTCATACTGAGGAAATGCTCACCAATGCTCTGTGTCTTCTAGGTTGCCATCAAACACATTCCCAAAAATAAAGTCTACTGCAAAGTGGCGGTAAGCGTCCAACACTTGAATTAGTTTTACATTACTGGATTGAATGCGGCGTTCCTCATCATCCACTTTGTTGTAATATTTCAGGATGAAAGCGGGAAGAAGCTCTCAGTGGAAGTGGCCATTATGGTTAAACTTGCAGGTGAAGCAGAAGGGTCAGTGGGAATATCAGCACCTGTGTCCTTGCTGGAGTGGTTCGACCTTGGCAAAGAGCTGATCCTGGTGCTGGAGAGACCTGTCCCCGCTGTGGACCTGCAAAAATACAAAGAAGAAAATGGAAGAACTTTAACAGAGGACAAGGCCAAGGTAGGTTGACTGGGAGAACCTTAGACTGTACAGCATTCAATCAAGGCAGAAAAGCATTAACTCATTATTGTGTTTTTCATCTTTTCCAGGTCATTCTGAAGCAACTAGTTGATGCTGTAAAGGAACTTGAGGATAAACACATCTTTCATCGGGACATCAAGGGACAAAACATTCTGATTGAGACCGGCTCAGATGTGCCTCGAGTTCGCATCATTGACTTTGGACTGAGCTGCTTTGTTAAGCAGCGATCTCTGTATCGCATCTTCTATGGTAACATATTCTGCTCCTGCTTTTCACAGATGTAACAATTTGTGTCTTTTGTTTTAGAAGAAATTGCAATTGTGTCTGTTTGTTAGGCACTCCTCTTCACATCCCTCCCGAGTGGTACATTAGGAGCTGCTACAGGTGTGGACCCACCACGGTGTGGCAAATGGGAGTGGTGTTGTATGAAGCGCTTCATGCACGATACTTTAGTACCGCGAGGTTCCTCACAAAGAAACTGAGCATCAAGAAGCGTCTGTCCACAGGTAAGAAAACTTCACACTTCCAGATTCACTGATGCCTTGGATCACTAGAACTATCATCTTCATCTTTTTGATCTTTTCTTTCTTTCAAGAATGCCGGAATTTCTTGGACGCATGTTTAGCTATAGTCCCGGAGAAGCGCCCAACACTGGAGGAGCTCCAGCTTCACCCCTGGCTAAGATAACACACACAAACACACAATTCACACCTTATCATATAAGTATGATACATTGTAGTAACTTCCTTTCTTTTTTCTGTTGGACAGGAATAGATAGAATGGGTCAATCTTAAAAAATAAATAAATAAAAATGTAGCTTTTTTGGAGTTCCTGTAACCCCCCCAGCCATCCCAGGAAAGGGGATCTCTCTTTGAATGGGCTTTCCCGAGGTTTCTTCCCATTGATCTGGCCCCCTGGGGAGTTTTTCCTCGTCTTCATAGAGAGCTTGGGCTGGGTCAGGAGCTCCATCAAAACTGTCTTTATTTGATGACATTAAAGTCATCAAATAAAGATGTGTTTTACTTAAAGTAAAATTTGATCAAAATAAAACTTGTTTAATTCATCTTTGCTGAGGATTCTCCTTCATTACTATTTTGTTTTGTTTTTTTGTTTTGTTTTTTTTTACCCATGGTGCATTTTGACAAATAAGAAAACTGAATCAGGTTAAAGTGTGCACAAAGACAGTCACACTGCAAATGATCTGAAGACTTGCATCTGTTGCTCTAACCCCCAACTAGTTTAGACAGATTTCCTGGTTCTACCAGAGGTTTTTTCCTTCAAGAAGGGAGTTTTTCCTTCCCACTGTTGCTGAGTGTTTGCTCATAGTGGGTTGTAAAAGCATAAAAGTTAATAAGAGTTATCACAGCGGGAACTATATAGCTTAAGTGTACAATTTCTACAGGACGAATTATAACTTCATTATGTATAAAAGCTCCTGTGGATAATTACTCCTATTTGTAACTTTACACAAGAGAAAGTTTGCTGTCACACTATTTATAACAGGTTGGATTTTGTCCTCTGAGTTGAGCCTTTGGTTGCAGTTTATTGAAGAATTTCCTCTAAAGTAGCTGTTGATAAAGATTTAAAGTCCTGTTTATATACAGAAATATGCTTTAGTTCATGTTTTTTTACATGTCTGCCTCAGTGGATCAGTAGAAGATCTGGCACAGGAAACTAGATGATGAAAAAAGGGTACGAATACACATATATATCTATATCTATATAGATACAGATATATACACACACACACACACAGGTTGCAATGTAGTATTTTTATTTTTTCTTAGCATTTCTTTAACGTCTTGGTGCAAAAGAATACCTGCATTTGTGTGTAAAGAAATGTTACATATATACTAAAAACAGTTGGAAAAAAGAACTACAAATTTGGAAAGGAATTTATTCATGTTCTTACTCATAGATGGAGTACATGGTTTAAAAACACTGAGGAAACAGATATGAGGCGGCTGTATCAACATAAAAACATTAATACAGTTAAAAATGAATAAAAAGTTGCACGCTTAAACTTATTTCTCTACAGTTTGTACAATTAATCCATGTAACAATAGGTTCTCTCTTAATATAGTAGTTAATTAAAATATCTTTACATAAAAATACATTTTTAAGTACTCTCCGGTGGAAGTCTGTTGTGGCTTATGTTTCTAAATGACACAACCATAAAGCAGCCCACAGAATATACAAATATGTCTTTGATAAGTGAATGTTGGCTCCCACAATGGCCTGTTAAGTTATTGCAAAAATAATTTACTGCATAATATGTCAGATTAGAACATGTTATAAGCACAAAACTGAAGGGGAAACAATAAAAACAAAAATTAAAAAACAAATACTAAATTAAGTTAAAGGATATTTCTTACTATACTATATAATTGTATAATGTTGCGTTTGATTGCAAAAGAAAACCCACCAAGAAAAAAAGAAAGAAAGAAAAAGAGAGAATAGAGTTTGATTTATTCAAAACACATTCTTTTCTTTTATTTAAGCTGTAGCGAGATTCAAATGGACAAAAGAGAAAGAAAAATATTACAGATTTGTTTTATTAATCATGAATAAACTTTATTATACACAACTCTAAATTTCAGTTGGTCTTAGTCAGATGTGTTTTTAATTAAATCCTGCAACACTGTGCTCGCTGCCATCACTTTATATCTTAGTGTGCAATTCAAATATATACTTATTACAATATTTTTCCCCCTTAACTCTCAACTCGCGTTTTTAAAATGTCTGTGATCATATTTGTCCGTTGACTTCTGTCTGGGCCTCGAACGATTCATCAGACAGGTTGGCAGCCTCCAGCTGATGCTCCAGACTTTCATCATCGCCTCTATTCTGATCAACTCTTATCTTAAACTTAGTGATGAACTCATCACTAGCCAGCGCGCCCTCCTTTTTAGGGCATGTGGGCTTTGATAACAGCCGGCTTTCCAGTCGCTCTGCAAAGAAAATTCACAAAACATTTCTTATTTGGTAAGCTTGTTAACAAATTTTAGTTCAGTTTTGCTGAAAGTTATAGCATGCATCAGGTAAGAAGCAATTGGTTTTTAAAAAGCATATACATTCCCCAAAACATTTTTATTATGTGCATTTTGGAGAATAAAAGATTGTACACAATTTCCCTTTTTAAAGTAAAAAGATTATTAAGTCTAATTCTTACTTATTCAGTAGATTAAAGTATTGAAACATCATTATTCATAAAATATGCACATTACAAAATTAAAGTTATTCAAAAATTACTCAAGTACTTACTCCAATACTCACATTATTCAAGTACATTTAATTTTTGCCAATGTAATGTCACATAAAATCTTAATCTGAATAAGGGATTTGAACCCCACTGTCACGGCCAGGGGATCAGCAGGCCGCTGACTAGTAGTGTTCTCTCTCTTGCTCTCTCTCTCTCTCTCTTGCTCTCTCTCTCGCTCTCTCGCCAGGGCGGAACTCATGGTGGGTTCACGCCCTCGGCCCACGCCCCTCTGAAGAGGAAACACCTGGGCCTCATCAGTGCAGCCAGCATTTAAGCCAGGGAGTGGCTTCTACTCATCGCTGGATCGTTGTGTGTGACTCGCGTCAGTGCAGCCCGGCTCTGAGCAAGTTCTCTTTTGCTTCCCTGTGCAAAACCTCTAACGTGTGTTTCCTTCTGTACATAGATCCCCTGGACCCGACTCTGCATTCCCCGAGCGGATTCCCTTTTTGTGTGAGTGTTTGGAGAGAGAGTCAGAAGAGGAGCAAGTGTCTTTTCCCTACCTGGATTTCCCCGGAGCCTTTTCCCTGTCACCGCTTTGTATATAGCACTATCCCCTGCACTGTTTGTATATACACCTGGTGGAACTGTAATAAATACTGACTGTGCCTCTGAGTCCTGAGTGTGAGTCCTGAAGCGAACCGTGACACCCACACAGATGAGAGCTTAGCAGTGAAGCTCTCTCTTAAAATTTGAGTTATAAAGTCAGAAGTTATCACTGACAGAGATCCATGTTCTTTTAACATAAGAAAGAATATTTGCTGAAATTGACATTAATCCAAGCCCTTAAAACGCCATTTTGGATTAAGCATTTCCTTTTAGAAAAGTCTTCAATGAGCAGGAAGCTCCAGTACTGAAAAAGAAGCCAACATCAACTGCTAAACGTGCTAAAAGTAAGTAAGTCCCCGTAGACTCCTATGATCAAAACACATACAGTATAAAAGTTATAGGTTACAGATCTGAAAAGTAAAACAAATGTCAAAGTGCAAAAAGACTTATGGTCCCATAGAAGTCTATTCCATTTGCCTGGAATTAGGTGAACACCTTTGTGACAAATTTAATGGCTCAGTCATTTGTTTCATGTCATATTTAATAAAAGACTGACATGGTGGCATGTTGAATTGTCCATTTTGCACATATTTGGTCATTCTAAGCGTCAGAAGGGGAAAGATCATTCTGGGAATGCCTACTGGCGAAGGACGTGTGACTGACAAGTCCAGTGTGTGAAGTTTAACTACAGTCTAAGGAGCTTGGAAAGAAAAGCATCTGGACTTCTTTAAGTTTCTTGAAGATGTTTCACCTCTCATCTGAGAAGCTTCTTCAGTTCAGAATTTCTTCAGAGAACTGAAGAAGCTTCTTGAATGAGAGGTGAAACGCTCTTCAAGAAACTTAAAGAAGTCCAGATGCTTTTCTTTCCAAGCTCCTTAGACTACGATGACCTGAACGACTGAGAACCTTAACAGACAGTTCTTCCCTTCATTCATCATGCCTGATTTCAAAACACCAAGATGGCAGTCGTGAAAACACTCATCTTGAGTCTTCATGGGACTACGGTGAGATCAGTTATGCCTCTTATGATGCTGTCCCAGACTTCAAAGCAGTATAAAACATGTTTGCAGCCTGTAACAACTGTGCATGCGGTTATTTTTCGTTTTAAGATTTCCGTGTTTAAATCATAATAAGATTTAGTTTTAATTTTAATTAACTTGAGGTGAGTCAGATTCTTTCATTCAAGTCACTGAATGAATCTCTTGACATGTTTGGGGGTAGGTGCCTTTTGTAGCATTTTAATGCAATTATCTGACAGATTATATGGTCTACACTGTTATTAACTATACTAACACTCTGTTCCAGAAGTCTGTGCTGCAAAGAGGCAAAGTGAATACGGCACCTGCAGGAGTAATGGGGGTCATCAGTCGGTTCAGCTGGATGTTCCAGTGCCGTACATGTTGACTGGCATTCCTCAGCCTCTCCTGAACCTCCTGGAAACAAAAATCATGCAGGCATCCTCATCAGTGTTGTTTTAGAAGAGCACTAAATAAGATGCTGCTCACAAAGCCAGTCAAAACAAACTTGTTCACCTCCAGACGCTGGTGGCTTCTTTGGCGAGATGCCTGCAGATCCTGGAGCTCCTGAGAGGCAGAGTTGAGGGCTGAGGGGGTGTCCTCATCGGGACTGCCATCTGACAGCTCCTGTATGGGGCTGAGGTTTTGCATTGTACGTTGCTGCTCCTGGAGGAGCTGGAAATGTTTCCTCTATTCATCTTCAGCCTGCAGCAACCTGAAGGAGGGGAAAAAGGGAAGAAGCAACTGAAAATGTTAATACTTCTCATGGATATATCAGATCTCCATCACAAATAAAATAATAAAGGGCCATAATAAGAGTTAGAAATCCATTGTTACCGCTCAAGCTCCAGTCTGGCCCTCTCCTCCTCCAGCCGAGCCTGGATCTCCATATTAAGGGCAACTTCCAGCTGCTGCTGTGTCAGCTCCAGCTCCCTGATCCTCTTCTTCTGTTGTTCAGCCTCCTTTTCCTTCACCTGCATCTCAGCCTGCATGCTGTCTTTTATCTATGCACACACACAGCTACATAAACAGATGCACCAACAGAGCGGTATGAACTGACCTATTCCTGAATCACCTTTTCCTGGACTGTCATAACCATTTTTCCAAATCATTAAAGACTAGGTTGAAGCCGTTGTTATGTTTTATTGATTATTTGGCTTTAGGTTTTCCAGTTTTCCAGCTGCTGCTGTTTAATGTTTGCCTGGGAAAAGAAATTTCAGTTAGTGTGGGAAGTTTGGTTAAGCTGGTGGAAAACAATACTGTTACACTGACCTTTTGGATAAGATTGTCTTACCTGTGGTTTCTCTGATGTGCACGACAAAACAGTCTCCAGGCAGCTTGAGTGCCCATTTAAAGGTTCCTGGTGGTACCAAGTGATTGAAGAGAGGATTGAAAAGCCATATTAGTTTATTGTAGATTGTAGTCAGTTGGCCAAGCTTGTAATGAAAAACGCTTCATTACTCGAAGCTTTCATCACAGTCCTCTTTGGTGACATCTGGTGGACAAATATATGAAGAGCAGCTTGAGTCTGCAGCTTATAATGAACTGCTTCATTATGATTGCCCACTCTGCAGAGCTGACAGCTTGTGTTTGATGTCATGTGACAGTTCTGTGTGATATCGGGCTGATATGTTGCTTTGAACATGAATTTTTGGGGGGTGAAAAAATTATGTTATCATCAATCAATCATGTGGTCAGAAGAATCTGTGCTTACCTTGCAGGAATGTTTTAAATTTACAGATTGGGAAGTTTTTATTCAGTCTTGATGCTTTGGTGGATGTTAGCTCATATGCAGTTTTTTGTAAAGACATGATTATACCCCTTAAGCGTGCTAAAGTGTACCCTAACAATAAGCCATGGGTCACCAAATGCATCAAATCCTGTTTAAGGAAAAAGAGACAGGCTTTTAAAGAGGGGGCTGTTACTGACTTTCAGGCAGTCACCAAAGACTTGAAAATCGAGCTCTTGAAAGCAAAACAGATCTACAAAAACCTTCTTGAAAGCAAATTTGCTGCAAAAAATTTTGGGTCCTCCTGGACTTGTATGAAAACCATATCAGGGTTTCAAAATCCCCAGAGCAGCAGTCAGATCATTGTAGACGGTTTTAAGTCAGACAGAGATGTGAATATGCTTTATGCTCGTTTTAGTTCTTCTGAACTGAAACAGAAACTGAAAGATACTCAACACTTCATCACTGAACTCAGCGATGTCCAAAAGGCCTTTCATACAGTTAATGTGAACAAGAGCCAGGGCCCTGATAACATTAGTGCCGCCTAATTAAATCTTGTGCTAAAGAACTCAGTCCTAAATTTCAGGTTATTTTTAATAAATCCTTTCAAATACAAAATGTGCCCTCGCTTTGGAAGGAAGCTGTCGTCGTTCATGTCCCTAAATCTAGTCGTCCAAACGTCCTGAATGACTTCAGGCCTGTTGCCTCACCTGAGTTGTCATGAAAGTCTTTGAAAAAATCATCAGAAATGTGATTATGGAAGAGATTGAATATCAGCTGGATCCAATGCAGTTTGTGTACAGGCCCAACAGAGGAGTGCAGGACGCGCTTTTGACTCTAAATCTGATTCTTAAACATGTAGAGAGTAAAGGGACTTTTGCAAGACTTCTTTTCATTGATTTTTATTCAGCTTTTAATACAATACAGCCCCATATTTTAATGAAAAGACTTTTAGAAGAGTTTGAAATCAGGAAAAACCTGGTTTGCTGGACTTTAGATCTTTTAACTGACAGGTCACAAAGAGTGAGAATAAATGGGGTTCTGTCTGACCCAGTGTTCTCCTCCACAGCTTCTCCTCCAGGGTGTCTCTTATCGCCCTTATTATTCATTCTCTTTACAAACATGTGTCAGAGCAGATATGAAAACAGGGTCATCATTAAATTTACAGATGACTTTGTTATTGTCAGCTTACTGAAAGAGGGTGAAACTCACCACGGTCCAATCATTGATGACTTTGTTCAGTGGTGGGAGGAGTCTTATCTCCAATTGAACATATCTAAAACAAAAGATATGGTTATTGATTTTAGGAAACAACAAAATGGGCACAGAGTCACTTTAATTAAAGGTCAGAAAATAGAGCAAGTGCAATCATAGAAATATCTTGGGACCATAATCAATGAAAAACGGAACTTTTATTGCAAATCGGTCTGTAAAAAGGGTCACCAGTGCCTTTACTGCCTCAGGAAACTTGCTCATTTCCACATCAAGCGAAAGATTTTAACTTTGTTTTCTTGTTCTTTTATTGAGTCTGTTTTATCTTTTTGTTTGGTGGCATGGTTCAGTCAGACCTCTGTCACAGAGAAAAATTGACTGAATTAGTTAGTGAGATGGTCCAGTCGTCTGATAGATGAGTCACAGGCCTGTTTAGACTCCCTGTACTCTAAACAGGTACCACAGATGGCTTAATCAATCCTTAAAAATGGTTCCCATCCTCTACGGGGTGGATTTAGCTTCTTTCTTCAGGACGGAGGTTTCTAGTTCCAAGATGCAGGACAAAGCATTATAAAAACAGCTTTGTCCCTGCTGCTGTCACTGAACTCAATAAGAATTGTTTTTGATTTGATTCACTTTGTTTAATTACTAAATATGTGTTTTGTCAGGTTTCATTAGGTGTGTGTGTTTGTGAAGGGAGGCCAAATGCTATCATTGTTCTGTAAAGCAAATTTACCTGTGGGTATAAATAAAGTAACCTTAACTTAAAGCTTATAGGAGGTTGTGAGGTCACTGCCTCCACCTGATTATGTAATTAACCAGCAGACTGGTACGTTTATATATAATATACTATAAGTTATATCATTATAATTATGTGTATATCATATTTCTAAACCAAGCCTCAGCACAGCGTTTCTGAAGCAGTGTGTTGATTTTTTGACACATGTGCCGGAGCTTCAGCTTCAAACGGGCCGTCACCATCAGAGTTGCTGGAACCATGTCCCACTACTGGCTACTCTGTTTTATTCTGTGTTAAGTTTTTGAATGTGAATTTTCTGTGTTAAGAATAACAAAGAAAATGTAATGAAGTGATTTTAAAGTTTAAACTTTGTGTTAAATCTTGTAAATCAGAGAGAGAGAGAGATGAGGTGTGGGTGGACATCAGATGATCAAATGTCAACAACCTGATTGGCCCAAGTGTGAAGATGTGATGTCCACTGAGGGAACGGGGGAGAAAGGGTGAGCAGGTATAAAAGTGAGGTGAAGAAGAGATTCGGGGTTCTTCCCTTTTGTCCTCTGTGAGATGAGCAGTTCAGAAGTTTGGATCTAAGAGGTTCACAGTTCAAATTCCAGCAGAGACGCTAAAAGGAGAACCACAGTCCAACCTGTGAATGTTTTTAACCCTTTGTGAAACAACAAAGGCATAAATATGATCATATAAATATTATCTACTGGGTCAGACTCATAGGATCAGGGATTAGAACTCCTTTTATCAGAGAGATGAAATCTACTTCCTGTACAGGGTTTTTTTGTGGGCCTACCGATCGACAGAAACTAGAGTCAATAAAAAAACTGGACATTGGCTCAATGTGTGTGTGGCACAGGGAAACAAGGACTGAGCGCTGTGTAGTCCCACATAAAGTCAGACACCTGCTCACCCTAGGTGGACCATGGCATGGTCTATATGGAGGATACAGACACTGCTGAAAACATGACTCTGTCTGGTTTAGATGATAAAATGTCTTTACTTTAGGAGGCTGTGGCTCAGAGTACATTCACATAATGCCTTTGAATAAATGTAAAAAGCTTGTTTTTCTCCTGCTTTGATTTCTTTGTCCAGGTAGAAATTCTGCTTTTTGCCTCTAAAATCTGAAACAGTTTGAAACAAAGTTTGGCGCTCTAATCCTCTCTGTGTTTGTCCTTTGGTCAGATGGTGATATTGAATGAAATATTCCAGTATTCAGTAGCTCAGCAGCTTTGTAACATGTGGTTTTGCACACTGTTCAAACCTCAGATGTTTGTGTAAACAAGTGTGGAGGACACAAACTCACGGGGGGAGGAACGACATTTACTGTTGATGTGTCTGACATTTAGTCTCCATGAGTTCTCATGAGACTGAAGAACTCTGTGATCTCTAACATGCAGCTGTATGTTTTGAAATCATGTGTCTCATTCTCTGGACTTTACTAGACAACGAGTGAAGAACATGTAACGAATATCATCTTTAAAGTGATGAATAATAACTCTGCCTCTGTGTCTTCATAAAAAGATCGTACTTCTGAAAGGTCAGAGGGCAGCATCCACTCTGGTTTTACACAGTTT
Source organism: Perissodus microlepis (assembly GCF_051167445.1). Lineage (NCBI taxonomy): Eukaryota > Metazoa > Chordata > Actinopteri > Cichliformes > Cichlidae > Perissodus > Perissodus microlepis. Next base: position 34,444,023 of record NC_140478.1, read on the forward strand.
TGCAGCTTTAGCTCTTCTGAAGTTCAGCACCTGCTTTTTCAACCAATCAGAAGCCAGTATTGTAGAGAGTTCATATTTCTTTTCATGCAATTGAATAATTCTGAATGTTTAGGTGAATATTTATATTTAGAGTATTTTCTCGATCAGTGTCTTCAGTCCTGACCCTGAGTGCGTACATTTAAAAATAAAGTGATATAACTTCTTTTACATTACTGTGAACTTCTTGTACAGTTTGACAGCTGATTGTTGTCGTGTTTGTCGTCATATGAAGATCGTTTCCTAAAGAGGACTGAACAGTCATTCAGCCTCTGGCTCCATCCATGAATCCGATGTTTGCTGTATAATCTGTGCTGTTAATAGTGTAATGGAACATATAATTTGTACATATAATTTCATATGTAATTATGATGATCTTTACCCATTAAGATTTTAAATGAAACGATAAACAAAGGCCAAGAAAACTGAGTTAAACTCCTGAGTCTACTATATATTTGCACCATGAAGAAATGAATTCTTTGCACCAGTAATAAATAATCAAATATATCAAATTATCATCAATTATTTAAATAAATGAACCATCGCACCAAACAAAACAACAATTCAACAGACAGTTCTATAAAACTGTGGCTGATTCAAAGTGCTGCTATAACTGCACAACAAAACTGCAGTGAGAAAAGCTTTGGATGCTCAGTTTAGTTATAATGACAGTTAAACAACTAAAATACTCGATTAAGTAGGTGAGAAAAAGTTACATTTACTGGATCAGTTTAAGACCAAAATACATTTGAATGAATTACTGACATGGACACTTTGTGAAAAATTACTAAACAGTTCAGGCAAAATTTTACTAAAACCTTTAATTAAACTTGAAAGTTTGAATTTCAAGCACATCTTGATGTTTTCATTGAAAATCCACAGTGACTGTGTACACAGGAAAAACTACAAAATAATGTTTGTTTGTTTGTTTGTTTTTTTAAACACTGTGGACCGATCTGCATTTGTTGTTGCTAAATTTAAATATTTGTTACTATTTAATGATCATAATCTCATTTGAACATAGGTTTGATTTAGTGGAGTCAGTTGTTCCCATGCATCATTCTGTAAGTGTGAGAATGAACTAAGATTAGAAAATGTCAAAATATAAAGTTTGATTTATTTTTATTCATCACAACATCCTAAACTTTGCTGAACTTTTTCAAATATAAAATGAACTCGCTGAGTGTTGACTGTCATAACTCAAGAAAAGTTAAACTGGGCTGTCCCAGTTGAAACTAATTTTAACAGTTTAAACCAGTTACACCAGTTTAACTGTGTCAGACTTGTTACTACATGCTGTAACCAAACATACCACACCCTGCATCATGTGATTGGCTCTTGGTCGCTCTGTAAGAATATTTCTTTAGTGCCTCCCTTCACAGATGTGTCTGTATCAGGATGGGTCTAAACAACATGGTGTAAATGCAGTTGCTGGTGAGCCTCATTTCCTGTAGGAGGTGAACAACAGCAGAGATCTGTTTCCCTTCAGAGCACAGAGGTTGTTTCTGTTCAGAGGAAGTGAAACTGTCTGACAGTCACTGAGAGACGGTGAAACGGCACAGCACATGAATCAAATGGATCAAACAAAATTCTGCTGTTCAGTCTGTTTGGATCTACTGAAGGATCCGGTGACTATTCCCTGTGGACACAGCTACTGCATGAACTGTATTAAAAGCTTCTGGGATGAAGAGGAAAAGAAGAAAATCTACAGCTGCCCTCAGTGCAGACAGACTTTCACACCGAGGCCTGTCCTGTTGAAAAGCACCATGTTAGCAGATTTAGTGGAGGAGCTGAAGAAGACTGGACTCCAAGCTGCTCCTGCTGAACACTGCTATGCTGGACCTGAAGATGTGGCCTGTGATGTCTGCACTGGGAGAAAAATGAAAGCCTTCAAGTCCTGTCTGGTGTGTTTGATCTCTTACTGTGAGAAACATGTTAAGCTTCATTATGAATGTCCTGCATTTGACAAACACAAGCTGGTGGAGCCCTCCAAGAAGCTCCAGGAGAACATCTGCTCTCGTCACGATGAGGTGATGAAGATGTTCTGCCGTACTGATCAGCAGAGTATCTGTTATCTCTGCCCTGTGGATGAACATAAAGGCCACGACACAGTCTCAGCTGCAGCAGAAAGGACTGAGAGGCAGAGAGAGCTGGAGGTGAGTCGACAAAACATCCAGCAGAGAATCCAGGACAGAGAGAAAGATGTGAAGCTGCTTCAACAGGAGGTGGAGGCCATCAATCAGTCTGCTGATCAAACAGTGGAGCACAGTGAGAAGATCTTCACTGAGCTGATCCATCTCATCCAGAAAAGAAGCTCTGATGTGAAGCAGCAGATCAGATCCCAGCAGGAAACTGAAGTGAGTCGAGTCAAAGAGCTTCAGGAGAAGCTGGAGCAGGAGATCACTGAGCTGAAGAGGAAAGATGCTGAGCTGAAGCAGCTCTCACACACAGAGGATCACATCCAGTTTCTACACAACTACCCCTCACTGTCAGCACTCAGTGAGTCTACAGACTCATCCAGCATCAATATCCGTCCTCTGAGCTACTTTGAGGATGTGACAGCAGCTGTGTCAGAGGTCAGAGATAAACTACAGGACATTCTGAGAGAGGAATGGACAAACATCTCACTGACAGTCACTGAAGTGGATGTTTTACTGTCACAATCAGAGCCAAAGACCAGAGAAGGATTCTTAAAATATTCATGTGAAATCACACTGGATCCAAACACAGCAAACAAACAGCTGTTATTATCAGAGGGGAACAGAAAAGCAACATTCAATTTATTTGGAAAGTCTTATTCTGATCATCCAGACAGATTCACTGGATCGTGGTCAGTCCTGAGTAGAGAGAGTCTGACTGGACGTTGTTACTGGGAGGTGGAGTGGAGAGGGAGAGGAGTTTATGTAGCAGTCGCATACAAGAATATCAGCAGAAAAGGAGGGGGTAATGAATGTGTATTTGGATGTAATAACAAATCTTGGTCTTTAAATTTTTACAACAACAGTTATACATTTTGGTACAACAACATTGAAACTCCTGTCTCAGGTCCTTGTTCCTCCAGAGTAGGAGTGTACCTGGATCACAGAGCAGGTATTTTGTCCTTCTACAGCGTCTCTGAAACCATGACTCTCCTCCACAGAGTCCAGACCACATTCACTCAGCCGCTCTATGCTGGACTGTTGGTTTATTGTGTTGGAGCCACTGCTGAGTTGATTAAAGTGAAATAGACTGAAGTCTTTCATATTGTGGGTTTAAATCTGTATTTTAGTTTCATTTTATTTTCTCTCCATCATTTCTGCACAGAGATCAGCTGTCAGTCAAACATTATGGGTGGTACCTCCACATCTTCTAGTTGTTCTCTTGATGTTTCTGAGTTTTTAAAGGAGATCTTTCCTGTGACTGTTTATGGAGGCTATCACTGCTCATCATCATTTTGATTTACTAAAATATTTCTCCACATGAAAATGTAAACTTCTCTATCCTCTAAATGTTTCTGGAATATTTGTATTGAAAAATGTCGACATTTCTCTTTATGAGTATGGCAGACCATGTGTGTGTGTTTGTGTTTGTTTTTGTCAAAATCATCAAAGAAATGAGGAAAAACTGTGATTTTAATGAATGAATTCATATATTGTGTTGATGTTTTATTGTGTGAATAAACTGGAAGGTTTGACTATAAATCAAACTTTGAACAAAGTCTTTTCTTCTGTCTTCATTCCAGGATCTCACTCAAATCTGATGCAGAAAATATGAAACTAATCTGAGAGAATAACTGAAGCAGTTTTCCTCCTGAAGCATCACAAAGTTCAGAGTTCATGTTTAGAGCAGAAGATTCAGCAGTCGCTCTGTGACCTTTCAACTTTCTTCACTAAAACAGCTTCATTACAGAGAAACAAGTCACATTTTCTTGATGTTCTTAAGTCCTTTCAGATGTTTTTAATGGTCCTTGAATGCAGCATCAGTGTCGCAGGTTTAAAAGGTCACTTTCTGTTGTGTTCAAAGATTTCCTTCAGATATGGTCTTTAATCAGTAAAGCCAGTGATACAGCAGTGTCATTAGCTGTGTTATTGGCACCAGGCTGTGTTTATGTATGTATTTAATTCTGTCTGAGGATGTCTTCAGCATGAAATGATCATTTGCTCAGCTGCTATGTCTCATCTCTTATCAGACATTGGTTGGAACAGAGTTTTGTTGCTGACCATCTGAGAAGAGGGTGAAGAAAAGCTTCAGGCTTCATTTGGACACTACGTTGGACAGAAGTCTCCACAAAAATGACTCAGAAACACAAATATTATTAACGAAAGTCCAAATGTCAAAAAGGGGTCATACATGATCCTGAGAAATGTCCTTGAACATTTGAACATGAGTCAGAGGGTTGTCAGGTTTCTACACTGCATCGTGGCATCAAGCCTGAGATGTCTGTGTAAACAAGTATGGAGGACACAAATGCACAGACGCAGTCGAGCTGTTTACTGCTGATGAGGAAGGAAAATAGTCTGTTGGATATTAAAGCAGCATTTATTAGAGTAAGAACAGATACTTGTGTCCTTCATTTGATCCCCGTCAATTTACAGAAGACTTAAGGACCCTTTGACTTCTAACATACAGCTGCATGTTTACAATTTTATTATTTATTGATTGATTTCTAGCAAAGCGAGACTTTACTGATTAAAGACATATAATCAGACATATTACTGTTACTCTCTGAAAAAGACTCACATAAAGCAGATTTATCACAAGCAAACATCAAGACACATCCTTCATGGCTTAAAGTTGCAGTGGGACTCTTTCGCCATCTGGTGGTTGTAACAGTTATGACAACTGTTCCTGCATATATGTCCCTCCTCAGTGTGAAGAAGACTGGACTCCAAGCTGCTCCTGCTGATCACTGCGTGTTCCTCCTGTGTCTAAAATCTATTTCCATTATGAATCAGGAAACTGTTTGCACCAATCATAAAGCCAATAAAATACGTCACACACTAAGAAATAACAAAAAGGAATTGTGGATTTCAAGGAGATTTTTCCCTCGTTTTTTGAAATCATAAGAATACAAACTAATGCAAGACTGTCATGTTTTCATAAGTTTGTAGAGACACTGTTCTGTTGTATTCTAGGACATCAGTCACCTTTTTAAATGCATGCTCGTCCTCCTCATCATCATCATCATCATCAGCACCCATGACCTCCTTTTAGTCTTTGTTTTGTTATTTTTCAGAGTTCAGGAGACGTTCTTATGGGATTTCCACAGTGTACAAGTACTGTTTAGACCCTTTACCTAAAAGAAAAGAGTAAAGTACAAAGTAGATTTACTCACTGCAGGAAAATAATGCCTCAATCTGATATATTGTCTTATATGACAAACTGAAAGTGATGCATCAAAGTGTAAGCAGCATTTTCCTGTTACAGCTGGTCTAGATGGAACTGATCTGATCTCCTTTATGTACAGGTAGATATCCAGTGGGTTTGCTAAGGGTCACAGATGAGGGGCTGTGTGAGATGTTTAATGGGAAAGGAAATAAAACCATTGTTCCAGACCTGCAGCTAAGATACTCGAGTATCTTCAAATATGAAGCTGAGTATTACTTCCATACTTTCCTCCACTGCTGATGACCTTGTTACCTGCTGCTCCCTGTTAATGATCAGCCTCAGTTCTGATAGTAAACTGTTGGCTCTCGTTCTGTCAGGTTGTTGCTCAGTGACGTCTTGTTTTCATTTTCCTTCTTCTTCAAATGTGTCTTCCTTTAACTCTTTGCTTTTGTTTCTGCTTCAAACACCAAATGATACACGTGCTGCACCTCTGATGGTTTGTCAGAGAGCAGAACAATTTACATTACAGAGAATATTTTACAGTTGAACATAAACTTTCACTTTTTTCCTCTAAAGTGTGCTCACTGGTTTTTCCAGCTGCTGTGAGATGTTTCTGCCTGACTGTAAAGATGGAAGTAAACACAGATGGAAACACTGAGTCAGAGTGTTGCTGCTGGTTAGTCAGTATACAGGGAGTGCAGAATTATTAGGCAAGTTGTATTTTTGAGGAATAATTTTATTATTGAACAACAACCATGTTCTCAATGAACCCAAAAAACTCATTAATATCAAAGCTGAATGTTTTTGGAAGTAGTTTTTAGTTTGTTTTTAGTTTTAGCTATTTTAGGGGGATATCTGTGTGTGCAGGTGACTATTACTGTGCATAATTATTAGGCAACTTAACAAAAAACAAATATATACCCATTTCAATGATTTATTTTTACCAGTGAAACCAATATAACATCTCCACATTCACAAATATACATTTCTGACATTCAAAAACAAAACAAAAACAAATCAGCGACCAATATAGCCACCTTTCTTTGCAAGGACACTCAAAAGCCTGCCATCCATGGATTCTGTCAGTGTTTTGATCTGTTCACCATCAACATTGCGTGCAGCAGCAACCACAGCCTCCCAGACACTGTTCAGAGAGGTGTACTGTTTTCCCTCCTTGTAAATCTCACATTTGATGATGGACCACAGGTTCTCAATGGGGTTCAGATCAGGTGAACAAGGTGGCCATGTCATTAGTTTTTCTTCTTTTATACCCTTTCTTGCCAGCCACGCTGTGGAGTACTTGGACGCGTGTGATGGAGCATTGTCCTGCATGAAAATCATGTTTTTCTTGAAGGATGCAGACTTCTTCCTGTACCACTGCTTGAAGAAGGTGTCTTCCAGAAACTGGCAGTAGGACTGGGAGTCAAGCTCAACTCCCAGTCCCAGTAGGACTGGGAGTTGAGCTGCATTTACTCCTTATGCAGCATAAGGAGTAAATACAGAATATTAACCAAAGTTGTGATTAAAACACCTTTTACAAATGCACAAAAAAACCCAAAAAAGAAATCTTTCTACCTTCTGCAAAGTTCATCGCCCCAGAAAAGACAAGAGCAGCAAATTCTCCGACACTGAAACCTGCAGCAGCGACACACATCTCAATGGCCTGTGTACAGCAGGAAACAAGTCAAAAAAAATAAAAATAAAAATGTAACAGCCTCCCGATTATGACCGATATATCATTTATGTCACTGATACATCCGTAACTGAAATTAACTCAGAACAATTTGTTTATTTTTTTAAATGGTCATTCAGAATCAGAAGATTATTTACGGTGATGTTTTTGGTGGGAGTGAAACAACAATCTACTGATAAAAACAATAAAAACAAGATGTGATAATAAGAAATAACCACTGTTGGAAGCCTTATTTACTCTGTCGCCTTAATCAGGTGCAGTAATTAAAGTTGAAATGAGAAACTTTGCATTTGAAAGATGCTCTTCTACTGGGCACTCAAAATGCTTTCTTACAACAAGTCAAAGGAGCTTGCAAAGAAAAGCGTCTGGACTTCTTTTCAGACAGGATTCTCACTGAACCTGAAAAGAGAGTATTAGCCAAAGGACTCAATTTTGCCATTTCTCCACAACAGTTGCCCATAGTGGACCTCATCACAGCCACAGAATCTGCCATACGGATTAATAAATTATCACAGACAGAAGCAGAGCAAATCAGGATGAAAGTCTCAGCCACGCTCTCCAGTGCCAAAGTCCCTCCATCCAACCTCACAATACAGGAAAAGAAGGCCGTCGCTTCCCTGAGCAAAGACCACAACATCACTGTTTTACCAGCTGATAAGGGAAGATGCACCGTGGTCCTAAACACTACAGATTACCATACAAAGATCACTACTCTCCTCAGTGACAATAATACCTACGAAGCCTTAAAGCGAGACCCCACAAGCAGCTACAAAAAGAAAGTTATAGCTTGCCTTCAAGACTTTGAAAAGGACAAAATTATTGACCGCCTTACATATCACCGCCTTTACCCAGGGGATGCCATACCCTGCATCTACGGACTTCCTAAAATCCACAAGGAAGCTGTCCCACTCAGACCCATAGTCAGTAGCATAAACTCAGCCACTTATAACATTGCTAAACACCTTGCTACCATCCTTGCTCCCCTTGTGGGGAACACCCCACACCACATCAAGAACTCCACCGACTTCACTGACAAGGTCCAGAAACTTACCCTGGACCCAGATGAAACCATGGTGTCCTTTGATGTAGTCTCTCTCTTCACTTGCATACCCACCACGGAGGCCGTGGAGACTGTCAGAAAACGACTACAAGAAGACAGCTCCTTGGAGGACAGGACCAACTTCACACCCGATCAGATTTGCACACTGTTAGACCTCTGCCTCACCACTACATATTTCAAATACAACGAAGGCTTTTACAGACAAAAACATGGCTGTGCCATGGGCTCCCCCGTGTCACCTATTGTAGCCAACCTTTACATGGAGGAAGTGGAAAGGAAGGCTCTTGGCTCTTTCAAAGGAAGAGTACCCAGCCACTGGTACAGATATGTGGACGACACCTGGGTCAAAATCAAGACACAAGAAGTGGAATCCTTCACTGCGCACATTAACGCTGTGGATAAAAACATCAAGTTCACCAGGGAAGACACAAAGGACAACTGTTTGCCTTTCCTGGACTGCGCTGTGCACATTGAAGAGAACGGCAAACTCAACATCGAAGTTTACCGGAAGCCCACACACACGGACCAGTACCTCCTCTTTGACTCCCATCACCCTTTGGAACACAAACTTGGAGTAATTAGGACCCTACACCACCGGGCAGAACATGTTCCCTCTAAGCCTGAAGGAAAAAAGAAGGAACACACACATGTAAAGGAAGCACTCAAAACGTGCGGCTATCCTAAATGGGCGTTCTTAAAGTCAGCAAAGAGGCACAGAAAAGAAGACCAGACACCAGCGAGGGAGGATAAGAAGGACAGACGCAACAACATTGTCATCCCCTATGTAGCCGGTGTATCAGAAAAACTTAGGAGAGTTTTCTCCAAGCATGACATCCCGGTGCATTTCAGACCCAGCAACACGCTCAGACAAAAACTGGTTCACCCGAAAGACAAAACGCCAAAACACAGATTTAACAATGTGGTGTATGCTGTACAGTGCAGCGAGAAATGCCCAGACCTCTACATTGGAGAGACCAAACAGCCACTTCACAAGCGCATGGCACAACACAGAAGAGCCACCTCCACAGGACAAGACTCAGCAGTCCATCTGCATCTTAAGGATAAAGGACACTCTTTCGAGGATGCCAATGTTCACATTTTGGACAGAGAGGACAGATGGTTTGAAAGAGGAGTGAAAGAAGCCATCTATGTCCACTGTGAGCGACCATCTTTGAACAGAGGCGGGGGTTTACGACACCAACTCTCTGCCATCTATAATCCAGTTTTGAGATCCCTTCCCAGACGCCTTAACGCCCACTCACATCCTGGGCCATCTGACCTCAGGAATTCGCATGATAAGGTGGGGCCAGGTTTCACAATGAACACACCCGAAACTCTGGCTGATTGGGACCCACACCCGCTTTCACACCTTGGCTCAGGCGATTAGAGGATCATCAGGGGGTCCTTTTGTCCCTCTGTGGGGGGATACTCCCACTAGGTTTATATCTGGGACTCTCCACCATTTGACCTTAGAACTGAAGAAGCTTCTCGGATGAGAGGTGAAACGTCTTCAAGTAACTTAAAGAAGTCCAGACGCTTTTCTTTGCAAGCTCCTTTGACTACGATGACCTGGATGACTGAGAACCTTCACAGACTTCTTACAACAAGCATCATTCATCCACACCTTCATACATAATGTGCGCACATTTTAAATATAAATTAATATTACTGTAGCAGTATTTTTTTTTTTTTTATTAAAAAGATAAAATGGCCACATTTAAGAAGGCAGGACCTGCAGTTATTGTCCTTTTTCCAGACATTTATCTGGCACTTACTTTGGGGTTTTCTTGGTTGAGTCTCTCCACAGCAGCCAGGGAGGTGACAAACACCGCCGGCTGACAGTGAACCGTTTTCTGCAGCTCAAATTCAAATTCAAATTTTATTTGTCACGTACACAGTCACACACAGTACGATATGCAGTGAAATGCTTAGACAACTGCTCGTGACCTAAAGAAAAAAAGAAAAGGCTATGAATAAGATAGGAAATAAATATGAAAATTAAAAAGGGGTAAATTTAACTGGGAAAGAATAAGATAAAATATATAAATTAAAGTTAAAAAAATAAAATAACTGTACAACAAAATACACAATACACAGTATAGAACTATATAAGAATGTATGAAGAAAGCTCGTCCTCGGGGCCCTCCAGACACAGAGACAGCAGGTCGTAACCCAGGATCTTCTGGGCTACGGTGAACATTTCTTTAACGTTGGGGTATTTCAAAAGTCCTCTGCCCATGCCCACAAACTGGCTGCCCTGACCGGGGAAGAGGAGCACGGAGCAGCCGCTGGGGTCTTTTTTGGGTCTCCGCTGAGGCTCGCTGTTCGGGGGAGAAGCGGGGGCTTCAGCCGGAGGAGGGTAATCTCCAGCCGTGGAACCGGGCTTGTTGGTGGACAGCGTCCTGCTCAGAGAGACCAGCGACCTGACCTTCCCTCTGGAAGATGCTGCCATCCTGACTGCCACTGATGCCAACATGAGCTGTTCCTCATCCAGCGACGTGTCTGCGGATGAAATAAGACGCACAGCCCGCCCGGACAAACTGTAATCACCGAAAGAGTCAACTTTGCTTGAACTCAACTCTGACATCTGCTCGGCATGACACCTCACAGGGAGACGCCATGTTGTTTATACGGAGTTTATTCTCGTCTTCTTCCGGTTGACGTTCAGGCTCTTTCACGCTGCAGCGCCACCTCAGGTCAAAGTATGTCATGCTCTAATGTATCGTGTTTTTCTTTTCTGTGCTTTAATTTGTCTACAAAGTGAAAATAACTATAAGAGCTTTTAAGTATACACAGACATGCGCTTCTTAAATTTAGCTTAATTGGCTCCAGAGGTAGGAAGTAAAAAAGTAAAAAAAAACTTCCTTGCTGTACTTAATTTTTACTCCCTACATTTTTAAACAAATATCTGTAGTTTCCTCTCCGTATATTTTCAAAACAAACTCGTTACTTTGGGTTTAACGCATTTGGGGGAAGTTAATATTTCACGTCACTGCAGGCCTTCAAACAATGAGATTTGAGCCTAAACAGTGACACATGAAAGGCAGTCGCGTTTTAATCAGTAGAGATGAAAGAGCAAACCATGTACCGTAGTTTTGATTTATTTATTTTTAGCACAACACCAGAACAACCCCACGTGCCCATAATTTGCGGTACTTCAGAAAAAAAGGAGTGAACATAAAAGGGAGTAAAATGTTGTGGCAGGTAATTTCAAATGCAGCATTTCTATCACCTCAACAAACACTAACTGTGTCACAGTGTGTTGCTAGCTAAAGCTCCACTTGCTGTATTTCACAGGAAGAGAAAAGAATGAGAGCTAACTTCACTCAGAGATATAGAAAGAAAGAGAAAGAAACCAGGCTGTATTTAAAGGTAAGGACTGCTTAGTGATATTTGATAAAATGTAATTGTATTTTAACAGGGACATAAAGTGCTTGTCTTACTCCCTTCTTCTAGCTCGAAATTACTTGCCAAGTGGTAAGGACCGTTCATGGTCACACGGTGAGAACATTGGTGTTGACTATGAAGAGATATGGTCAGACAGGGGAGGGGCCAGTCAGATTTATCAACTCAACCTCCTTAAAGCATGGAGAGAGGCTGAAACCAATCTCTGGTGAGCCCGGTTAAGGAAAGAGATGAGTTGGTGCCTGAGATGCCAAATTCCAACATCCTCATTCCCGCCATTGAGATAACACTCTCACACAGGCCCAGAGAGCAGATGTTGCTGCATTGCAGATGTGTTATACCCCCTGCCCAGCCGAATGACTCTCAAAAAGAAAACTTTGCAGAAAATCAATGTGATCGCTTGGATCACTGGAATTATCATCTCGATATCTCTTGTCCTTCTTTCATTTCAGACGTCTTGAAAACAAGTTTTAACAAAGTCCTGGAGAAGTGCCCAATGCTGGAGGACCTCCTGCTTTACCCCTGGCTCAGATAAACTCCTCTCTGACACAAACACACACGCATACTGAATTCACATCTTGCCATACAAATGTGATACAGTAACCAACTTTCTTTCTTTCAGAAAAAAAGAAAATTGGGAGATTCAAAATTTTCCTCACAGTAATGTTTGCATCAGTCTATCAGATGAATCCCCTCCAAGTCCAATATTTACATCAGTTACAGTGATAATGCTTGGTGTCTACTTTCAGCCACCGCAGTAGAATGCCAGGAATGAATCTCATTGAAATTGTAGTTGCATTTGCTATTTAATTTAATTGTCATGGATGATACACAGACAACCCAACAGCAAACAGAGGAAAACAATGGGCTTAAATACACAGAGGGATAAATGAGGGAATAAGACACTGGATGAGAGCACAGCTGCGAGAAATCACAAACAACAAGACCATGGGGAAGGAAAACTGAAAACACTAACATAGTCTAAGGAGCTTAGAAAGAAAACGTCTGGACTTCTTTAAGTTGCTTGAAGACGTTCAAGCAAAGTTTAAGTTCTTTTCTTCCAAGAAGGTGAAACATCTTCAAGCAACTTCAAGTCCAGACGCTTTCTTTCCAAACTCCTTAGACTACGATGACCTAGATGACTGAGAACCTTCACAGACATGAAAACACTAACATAGCACACAAGACTATCAAAGTAAAACAGCAAACAAGAGACTTTTACAAAGACACAGAGTTGACACAGAGACATGACTGACTGGGGAGAAATTGGGGAACATGGAAACAAGAGTGACTAGACATGACACGTGGGACACAGGGGCAAGGCAAAGTAACAGAAACCTAAAGCCTAAGAATATAACACAAGAAGAAAACAATAAAGAGAACCAAAAACATACATAAGAATAATCAATGAATATAAATGAACAAACACAAAACACTGGGTCACAGACTCAGTACCATGACAGTTAAATGTACATAATAAATACTTTAAATCAGATGACAATGTAGCTGACACTGTGTTTATTAGTGTGTGGTCAACCACAAATCTTCATACTGTCATCCATACATGAGGTCTTTATACAAACGATGAAAGATAATGAAAGAAACTGTTTAATTGATATGAAATGATTGAATTATATGAAATATTATGGCTTTGTCTGCCAGTGTTTTTCTGTAAACTACTTTGAACTACTGGCAGTCAGTGAAGTCACTGAAAGGCAAGATTCTATGTTGTGTTGCCGTAGTTTCCAGAGTTTACTTATAAAGCTCACTAACAGAATTCAGTTAGAAAAGTCAAGCATTTGAAGGGCGCACATTTGAAGGAATATTAACTCAATATTAACTCATTACGGTTTACATTTCCGAGTTTAAAAGTTCTCCGAAATTACAATGAAAAAGGAAACAAGAAAAATTACCACTCCAGCCGATAAGAAAGATTCAGGAGATCAAGGTAAGTAAAATAATAAAATCAAATCCTGGTAAAATCCAAATCCTAGAAATGTTGACACTGTGTGAATCATTTTTGGAGCAATTGAATCATATGTTTGATTGAAAATAGCTTTAATACAAGATGTCTAATCAAAGAAAGGTTACCGGTCTTTTGGTAAAATAATGTAATAAGTTTATTCTTGGACTCAACAGTAAAAACAGACCAACAAGTGTCATCAAGATCTAAGACTTAGTAAACCTAGTATCAATTCGCACTGGTCAGTTTTTTTATCCCAAGAATAAACTTGTGATAATTTAAGCAAAAGCAATTTCAAATTCTTTGCCAAACTGCTTCCAGTCCTGATGTCGGGGACTCTTTTTCACCACTGTGTTGTTGTCGTTTATAGATTGTAAGAGGAGGACTGCTAAAAGAAAGGCCAGTCCTGAAAAGAAGACCCCAATAAAAAGGAGGAGGGTCGCTGAGCAGGCTGGTCCTTCCACCAGCTCAGATGTGGTCAGAGGAGTGAAGCGCAAGGTTGTGCAAGATGAAGAGGGCACAACAAAGAAAGCAAAGAAGGCTAAACTTCTCGACCATATGAGCGGTGACAAGGAGCAAGCATCCTCCTCGTTGGACTCTGGTAAAGGTAGGCTAATTAGTTGAATAAGGGGGTAGATTAAGTGTGGTTGCTAGGTTTAAGATATTAGTGTTTAGTGTTTGTGTCTATCATCCAGTGAGCTGATGTGCTTTTGGTGTTTTCCACATCTCCAGACTTGAACAACAAACAGGTGTGCGCAAAAAATGGCAAAAGAAAGGCCGCGGGAGACAACAGAGAGTCACCCAAGAAAAAAAAAAGGAATGTGGACCAGGACAAAAAATCAGTGGCAGACCAAAAACGTAAGTAGCAAGCAGCTTGGGTTTTATATTCAGGGGAAGGGCAAAAGGAACATTTAGGCTACAGAGGAGAGTAATTTGTGTCACAGCTATAATAAAACAAGATTTGTTGTTTTGTCTGTTCAGGTGAATTCCAAGCCAGATATGTGGAGGAGCACCAGCTCGGAGAAGGAGGCTGCGGAGCAGTGTTTGCTGGCTACCGGCTAGAAGATCGTTTTCCAGTAAGTGTTCAGATGATGGTAGTAAGACAGGCAGTAACGCAGATAATGGATAATATCGTAAACTGAGACGTCTGCTGTGTTTCCACCTTTCATTATGTCATACTGAGGAAATGCTCACCAATGCTCTGTGTCTTCTAGGTTGCCATCAAACACATTCCCAAAAATAAAGTCTACTGCAAAGTGGCGGTAAGCGTCCAACACTTGAATCAGTTTTACATTACTGGATTGAATGCGGCGTTCCTCATCATCCACTTTGTTGTAATATTTCAGGATGAAAGCGGGAAGAAGCTCTCAGTGGAAGTGGCCATTATGGTTAAACTTGCAGGTGAAGCAGAAGGGTCAGTGGGAATATCAGCACCTGTGTCCTTGCTGGAGTGGTTCGACCTTGGCAAAGAGCTGATCCTGGTGCTGGAGAGACCTGTCCCCGCTGTGGACCTGCAAAAATACAAAGCAGAAAATGGAAGAACTTTAACAGAGGACAAGGCCAAGGTAGGTTGACTGGGAGAGCCTTAGACTGTACAGCATTCAATCAAGGCAGAAAAGCATTAACTCATTATTGTGTTTTTCATCTTTTCCAGGTCATTCTGAAGCAACTAGTTGATGCTGTAAAGGAACTTGAGGATAAACACATCTTTCATCGGGACATCAAGGGACAAAACATTCTGATTGAGACCGGCTCAGATGTGCCTCGAGTTCGCATCATTGACTTTGGACTGAGCTGCTTTGTTAAACAGCGATCTCTGTATCGCATCTTCTATGGTAACATATTCTGCTCCTGCTTTTCACAGATGTAACAATTTGTGTCTTTTGTTTTAGAAGAAATTGCAATTGTGTCTGTTTGTTAGGCACTCCTCTTCACATCCCTCCCGAGTGGTACATTAGGAGCTGCTACAGGTGTGGACCCACCACGGTGTGGCAAATGGGAGTGGTGTTGTATGAAGCGCTTCATGCACGATACTTTAGTACCGCGAGGTTCCTCACAAAGAAACTGAGCATCAAGAAGCGTCTGTCCACAGGTAAGAAAACTTCACACTTCCAGATTCACTGATGCCTTGGATCACTAGAACTATCATCTTCATCTTTTTGATCTTTTCTTTCTTTCAAGAATGCCGGAATTTCTTGGACGCATGTTTAGCTATAGTCCCGGAGAAGCGCCCAACACTGGAGGAGCTCCAGCTTCACCCCTGGCTAAGATAACACACACAAACACACAATTCACACCTTATCATATAAGTATGATACATTGTAGTAACTTCCTTTCTTTTTTCTGTTGGACAGGAATAGATAGAATGGGTCAATCTTAAAAAATAAATAAATAAAAATGTAGCTTTTTTGGAGTTCCTGTAACCCCCCCAGCCATCCCAGGAAAGGGGATCTCTCTTTGAATGGGCTTTCCCGAGGTTTCTTCCCATCGATCTGGCCCCCTGGGGAGTTTTTCCTCGTCTTCATAGAGAGCTTGGGCTGGGTCAGGAGCTCCATCAAAACTGTCTTTATTTGATGACATTAAAGTCATCAAATAAAGATGTGTTTTACTTAAAGTAAAATTTGATCAAAATAAAACTTGTTTAATTCATCTTTGCTGAGGATTCTCCTTCATTACTATTTTGTTTTGTTTTTTTGTTTTGTTTTTTTTTACCCATGGTGCATTTTGACAAATAAGAAAACTGAATCAGGTTAAAGTGTGCACAAAGACAGTCACACTGCAAATGATCTGAAGACTTGCATCTGTTGCTCTAACCCCCAACTAGTTTAGACAGATTTCCTGGTTCTACCAGAGGTTTTTTCCTTCAAGAAGGGAGTTTTTCCTTCCCACTGTTGCTGAGTGTTTGCTCATAGTGGGTTGTAAAAGCATAAAAGTTAATAAGAGTTATCACAGCGGGAACTATATAGCTTAAGTGTACAATTTCTACAGGACGAATTATAACTTCATTATGTATAAAAGCTCCTGTGGATAATTACTCCTATTTGTAACTTTACACAAGAGAAAGTTTGCTGTCACACTATTTATAACAGGTTGGGTTTTGTCCTCTGAGTTGAGCCTTTGGTTGCAGTTTATTGAAGAATTTCCTCTAAAGTAGCTGTTGATAAAGATTTAAAGTCCTGTTTATATACAGAAATATGCTTTAGTTCATGTTTTTTTACATGTCTGCCTCAGTGGATCAGTAGAAGATCTGGCACAGGAAACTAGATGATGAAAAAAGGGTACGAATACACATATATATCTATATCTATATAGATACAGATATATATACACACACACACACACACAGGTTGCAATGTAGTATTTTCATTTTTTCTTAGCATTTCTTTAACGTCTTGGTGCAAAAGAATACCTGCATTTGTGTGTAAAGAAATGTTACATATATACTAAAAACAGTTGGAAAAAAGAACTACAAATTTGGAAAGGAATTTATTCATGTTCTTACTCATAGATGGAGTACATGGTTTAAAAAACACTGAGGAAACAGATATGAGGCGGCTGTATCAACATAAAAACATTAATACAGTTAAAAATGAATAAAAAGTTGCACGCTTAAACTTATTTCTCTACAGTTTGTACAATTAATCCATGTAACAATAGGTTCTCTCTTAATATAGTAGTTAATTAAAATATCTTTACATAAAAATACATTTTTAAGTACTCTCCGGTGGAAGTCTGTTGTGGCTTATGTTTCTAAATGACACAACCATAAAGCAGCCCACAGAATATACAAATATGTCTTTGATAAGTGAATGTTGGCTCCCACAATGGCCTGTTAAGTTATTGCAAAAATAATTTACTGCATAATATGTCAGATTAGAACATGTTATAAGCACAAAACTGAAGGGGAAACAATAAAAACAAAAATTAAAAAACAAATACTAAATTAAGTTAAAGGATATTTCTTACTATACTATATAATTGTATAATGTTGCGTTTGATTGCAAAAGAAAACCCACCAAGAAAAAAAGAAAGAAAGAAAAAGAGAGAATAGAGTTTGATTTATTCAAAACACATTCTTTTCTTTTATTTAAGCTGTAGCGAGATTCAAATGGACAAAAGAGAAAGAAAAATATTACAGATTTGTTTTATTAATCATGAATAAACTTTATTATACACAACTCTAAATTTCAGTTGGTCTTAGTCAGATGTGTTTTTAATTAAATCCTGCAACACTGTGCTCGCTGCCATCACTTTATATCTTAGTGTGCAATTCAAATATATACTTATTACAATATTTTTCCCCCTTAACTCTCAACTCGCGTTTTTAAAATGTCTGTGATCATATTTGTCCGTTGACTTCTGTCTGGGCCTCGAACGATTCATCAGACAGGTTGGCAGCCTCCAGCTGATGCTCCAGACTTTCATCATCGCCTCTATTCTGATCAACTCTTATCTTAAACTTAGTGATGAACTCATTACTGGCCAGTGCGCCCTCCTTTTTAGGGCATGTGGGCTTTGATAACAGCCGGCTTTCCAGTCGCTCTGCAAAGAAAATTCACAAAACATTTCTTATTTGGTAAACTTGTTAACAAATTTTAGTTCAGTTTTGCTGAAAGTTATAGCATGCATCAGGTAAGAAGCAATTGGTTTTTAAAAAGCATATACATTCCCCAAAACATTTTTATTATGTGCATTTTGGAGAATAAAAGATTGTACACAATTTCCCTTTTTAAAGTAAAAAGATTATTAAGTCTAATTCTTACTTATTCAGTAGATTAAAGTATTGAAACATCATTATTCATAAAATATGCACATTACAAAATTAAAGTTATTCAAAAATTACTCAAGTACTTACTCCAATAGTCACATTATTCAAGTAAATTTAATTTTTGCCAATGTAATGTCACATAAAATCTTAATCTGAATAAGGGATTTGAACCCCACTGTCACGGCCAGGGGATCAGCAGGCCGCTGACTAGTAGTGTTCTCTCTCTTGCTCTCTCTCTGTCTCTTGCTCTCTCTCTCGCTCTCTCGCCAGGGCGGAACTCATGGTGGGTTCACGCCCTCGGCCCACGCCCCTCTGAAGAGGAAACACCTGGGCCTCATCAGTGCAGCCAGCATTTAAGCCAGGGAGTGGCTTCTACTCATCGCTGGATCGTTGTGTGTGACTCGCGTCAGTGCAGCCCGGCTCTGAGCAAGTTCTCTTTTGCTTCCCTGTGCAAAACCTCTAACGTGTGTTTCCTTCTGTACATAGATCCCCTGGACCCGACTCTGCATTCCCCGAGCGGATTCCCTTTTTGTGTGAGTGTTTGGAGAGAGAGTCAGAAGAGGAGCAAGTGTCTTTTCCCTACCTGGATTTCCCCGGAGCCTTTTCCCTGTCACCGCTTTGTATATAGCACTATCCCCTGCACTGTTTGTATATACACCTGGTGGAACTGTAATAAATACTGACTGTGCCTCTGAGTCCTGCGTGTGAGTCCTCAAGCGAACCGTGACACCTACACAGATGAGAGCTTAGCAGTGAAGCTCTCTCTTAAAATTTGAGTTATAAAGTCAGAAGTTATCACTGACAGAGATCCATGTTCTTTTAACATAAGAAAGAATATTTGCTGAAATTGACATTAATCCAAGCCCTTAAAACGCCATTTTGGATTAAGCATTTCCTTTTAGAAAAGTCTTCAATGAGCAGGAAGCTCCAGTACTGAAAAAGAAGCCAACATCAACTGCTAAACGTGCTAAAAGTAAGTAAGTCCCCGTAGACTCCTATGATCAAAACACATACAGTATAAAAGTTATAGGTTACAGATCTGAAAAGTAAAACAAATGTCAAAGTGCAAAAAGACTTATGGTCCCATAGAAGTCTATTCCATTTGCCTGGAATTAGGTGAACACCTTTGTGACAAATTTAATGGCTCAGTCATTTGTTTCATGTCATATTTAATAAAAGACTGACATGGTGGCATGTTGAATTGTCCATTTTGCACATATTTGGTCATTCTAAGCGTCAGAAGGGGAAAGATCATTCTGGGAATGCCTACTGGCGAAGGACGTGTGACTGACAAGTCCAGTGTGTGAAGTTTAACTACAGTCTAAGGAGCTTGGAAAGAAAAGCATCTGGACTTCTTTAAGTTTCTTGAAGATGTTTCACCTCTCATCTGAGAAGCTTCTTCAGTTCAGAATTTCTTCAGAGAACTGAAGAAGCTTCTTGAATGAGAGGTGAAACGCTCTTCAAGAAACTTAAAGAAGTCCAGATGCTTTTCTTTCCAAGCTCCTTAGACTACGATGACCTGAACGACTGAGAACCTTAACAGACAGTTCTTCCCTTCATTCATCATACCTGATTTCAAAACACCAAGATGGCAGTCGTGAAAACACTCATCTTGAGTCTTCATGGGACTACGGTGAGATCAGTTATGCCTCTTATGATGCTGTCCCAGACTTCAAAGCAGTATAAAACATGTTTGCAGCCTGTAACAACTGTGCATGCGGTTATTTTTCGTTTTAAGATTTCCGTGTTTAAATCATAATAAGATTTAGTTTTCATTTTAATTAACTTGAGGTGAGTCAGATTCTTTCATTCAAGTCACTGAATGAATCTCTTGACATGTTTGGGGGTTGGTGCCTTTTGTAGCATTTTAATGCAATTATCTGACAGATTATATGGTCTACACTGTTATTAACTATACTAACACTCTGTTCCAGAAGTCTGTGCTGCAAAGAGGCAAAGTGAATACGGCACCTGCAGGAGTAATGGGGGTCATCAGTCGGTTCAGCTGGATGTTCCAGTGCCGTACATGTTGACTGGCATTCCTCAGCCTCTCCTGAACCTCCTGGAAACAAAAATCATGCAGGCATCCTCATCAGTGTTGTTTTAGAAGAGCACTAAATAAGATGCTGCTCACAAAGCCAGTCAAAACAAACTTGTTCACCTCCAGACGCTGGTGGCTTCTTTGGCGAGATGCCTGCAGATCCTGGAGCTCCTGAGAGGCAGAGTTGAGGGCTGAGGGGGTGTCCTCATCGGGACTGCCATCTGACAGCTCCTGTATGGGGCTGAGGTTTTGCATTGTATGTTGCTGCTCCTGGAGGAGCTGGAAATGTTTCCTCTATTCATCTTCAGCCTGCAGCAACCTGAAGGAGGGGAAAAAGGGAAGAAGCAACTGAAAATGTTAATACTTCTCATGGATATATCAGATCTCCATCACAAATAAAATAATAAAGGGCCATAATAAGAGTTAGAAATCCATTGTTACCGCTCAAGCTCCAGTCTGGCCCTCTCCTCCTCCAGCCGAGCCTGGATCTCCATATTAAGGGCAACTTCCAGCTGCTGCTGTGTCAGCTCCAGCTCCCTGATCCTCTTCTTCTGTTGTTCAGCCTCCTTTTCCTTCACCTGCATCTCAGCCTGCATGCTGTCTTTTATCTATGCACACACACAGCTACATAAACAGATGCACCAACAGAGCGGTATGAACTGACCTATTCCTGAATCACCTTTTCCTGGACTGTCATAACCATTTTTCCAAATCATTAAAGACTAGGTTGAAGCCGTTGTTATGTTTTATTGATTATTTGGCTTTAGGTTTTCCAGTTTTCCAGCTGCTGCTGTTTAATGTTTGCCTGGGAAAAGAAATTTCAGTTAGTGTGGGAAGTTTGGTTAAGCTGGTGGAAAACAATACTGTTACACTGACCTTTTGGATAAGATTGTCTTACCTGTGGTTTCTCTGATGTGCACGACAAAACAGTCTCCAGGCAGCTTGAGTGCCCATTTAAAGGTTCCTGGTGGTACCAAGTGATTGAAGAGAGGATTGAAAAGCCATATTAGTTTATTGTAGATTGTAGTCAGTTGGCCAAGCTTGTAATGAAAAACGCTTCATTACTCGAAGCTTTCATCACAGTCCTCTTTGGTGACATCTGGTGGACAAATATATGAAGAGCAGCTTGAGTCTGCAGCTTATAATGAACTGCTTCATTATGATTGCCCACTCTGCAGAGCTGACAGCTTGTGTTTGATGTCATGTGACAGTTCTGTGTGATATTGGGCTGATATGTTGCTTTGAACATGAATTTTTGGGGGGTGAAAAAATTATGTTATCATCAATCAATCATGTGGTCAGAAGAATCTGTGCTTACCTTGCAGGAATGTTTTAAATTTACAGATTGGGAAGTTTTTATTCAGTCTTGATGCTTTGGTGGATGTTAGCTCATATGCAGTTTTTTGTAAAGACATGATTATACCCCTTAAGCGTGCTAAAGTGTACCCTAACAATAAGCCATGGGTCACCAAATGCATCAAATCCTGTTTAAGGAAAAAGAGACAGGCTTTTAAAGAGGGGGCTGTTACTGACTTTCAGGCAGTCACCAAAGACTTGAAAATCAAGCTCTTGAAAGCAAAACAGATCTACAAAAACCTTCTTGAAAGCAAATTTGCTGCAAAAAATTTTGGGTCCTCCTGGACTTGTATGAAAACCATATCAGGGTTTCAAAATCCCCAGAGCAGCAGTCAGATCATTGTAGACGGTTTTAAGTCAGACAGAGATGTGAATATGCTTTATGCTCGTTTTAGTTCTTCTGAACTGAAACAGAAACTGAAAGATACTCAACACTTCATCACTGAACTCAGCGATGTCCAAAAGGCCTTTCATACAGTTAATGTGAACAAGAGCCAGGGCCCTGATAACATTAGTGCCGCCTAATTAAATCTTGTGCTAAAGAGCTCAGTCCTAAATTTCAGGTTATTTTTAATAAATCCTTTCAAATACAAAATGTGCCCTCGCTTTGGAAGGAAGCTGTCGTCGTTCATGTCCCTAAATCTAGTTGTCCAAACGTCCTGAATGACTTCAGGCCTGTTGCCTCACCTGAGTTGTCATGAAAGTCTTTGAAAAAATCATCAGAAATGTGATTATGGAAGAGATTGAATATCAGCTGGATCCAATGCAGTTTGTGTACAGGCCCAACAGAGGAGTGCAGGACGCGCTTTTGAATCTAAATCTGATTCTTAAACATGCAGAGAGTAAAGGGACTTTTGCAAGACTTCTTTTCATTGATTTTTATTCAGCTTTTAATACAATACAGCCCCATATTTTAATGAAAAGACTTTTAGAAGAGTTTGAAATCAGGAAAAACCTGGTTTGCTGGACTTTAGATCTTTTAACTGACAGGTCACAAAGAGTGAGAATAAATGGGGTTCTGTCTGACCCAGTGTTCTCCTCCACAGCTTCTCCTCCAGGGTGTCTCTTATCGCCCTTATTATTCATTCTCTTTACAAACATGTGTCAGAGCAGATATGAAAACAGGGCCATCATTAAATTTACAGATGACTTTGTTATTGTCAGCTTACTGAAAGAGGGTGAAACTCACCACGGTCCAATCATTGATGACTTTGTTCAGTGGTGGGAGGAGTCTTATCTCCAATTGAACATATCTAAAACAAAAGATATGGTTATTGATTTTAGGAAACAACAAAATGGGCACAGAGTCACTTTAATTAAAGGTCAGAAAATAGAGCAAGTGCAATCATAGAAATATCTTGGGACCATAATCAATGAAAAACTGAACTTTTATTGCAAATCGGTCTGTAAAAAGGGTCACCAGTGCCTTTACTGCCTCAGGAAACTTTCTCATTTCCACATCAAGCGAAAGATTTTAACTTTGTTTTCTTGTTCTTTTATTGAGTCTGTTTTATCTTTTTGTTTGGTGGCATGGTTCAGTCAGACCTCTGTCACAGAGAAAAATTGACTGAATTAGTTAGTGAGATGGTCCAGTCGTCTGATAGATGAGTCACAGGCCTGTTTAGACTCCCTGTACTCTAAACAGGTACCACAGATGGCTTAATCAATCCTTAAAAATGGTTCCCATCCTCTACGGGGTGGATTTAGCTTCTTTCTTCAGGACGGAGGTTTCTAGTTCCAAGATGCAGGACAAAGCATTATAAAAACAGCTTTGTCCCTGCTGCTGTCACTGAACTCAATAAGAATTGTTTTTGATTTGATTCACTTTGTTTAATTACTAAATATGTGTTTTGTCAGGTTTCATTAGGTGTGTGTGTTTGTGAAGGGAGGCCAAATGCTATCATTGTTCTGTAAAGCAAATTTACCTGTGGGTATAAATAAAGTAACCTTAACTTAAAGCTTATAGGAGGTTGTGAGGTCACTGCCTCCACCTGATTATGTAATTAACCAGCAGACTGGTACGTTTATATATAATATACTATAAGTTATATCATTATAATTATGTGTATATCATATTTCTAAACCAAGCCTCAGCACAGCGTTTCTGAAGCAGTGTGTTGATTTTTTGACACATGTGCCGGAGCTTCAGCTTCAAACGGGCCGTCACCATCAGAGTTGCTGGAACCATGTCCCACTACTGGCTACTCTGTTTTATTCTGTGTTAAGTTTTTGAATGTGAATTTTCTGTGTTAAGAATAACAAAGAAAATGTAATGAAGTGATTTTAAAGTTTAAACTTTGTGTTAAATCTTGTAAATCAGAGAGAGAGAGAGAGAAAGAGAGAGAGAGAGAGAGAGAGAGAGATGAGGTGTGGGTGGACATCAGATGATCAAATGTCAACAACCTGATTGGCCCAAGTGTGAAGATGTGATGTCCACTGAGGGAACGGGGGAGAAAGGGTGAGCAGGTATAAAAGTGAGGTGAAGAAGAGATTCGGGGTTCTTCCCTTTTGTCCTCTGTGAGATGAGCAGTTCAGAAGTTTGGATCTAAGAGGTTCACAGTTCAAATTCCAGCAGAGACGCTAAAAGGAGAACCACAGTCCAACCTGTGAATGTTTTTAACCCTTTGTGAAACAACAAAGGCATAAATATGATCATATAAATATTATCTACTGGGTCAGACTCATAGGATCAGGGATTAGAACTCCTTTTATCAGAGAGATGAAATCTACTTCCTGTACAGGGTTTTTTTGTGGGCCTACCGATCGACAGAAACTAGAGTCAATAAAAAAACTGGACATTGGCTCAATGTGTGTGTGGCACAGGGAAACAAGGACTGAGCGCTGTGTAGTCCCACATAAAGTCAGACACCTGCTCACCCTAGGTGGACCATGGCATGGTCTATATGGAGGATACAGACACTGCTGAAAACATGACTCTGTCTGGTTTAGATGATAAAATGTCTTTACTTTAGGAGGCTGTGGCTCAGAGTACATTCACATAATGCCTTTGAATAAATGTAAAAAGCTTGTTTTTCTCCTGCTTTGATTTCTTTGTCCAGGTAGAAATTCTGCTTTTTGCCTCTAAAATCTGAAACAGTTTGAAACAAAGTTTGGCGCTCTAATCCTCTCTGTGTTTGTCCTTTGGTCAGATGGTGATATTGAATGAAATATTCCAGTATTCAGTAGCTCAGCAGCTTTGTAACATGTGGTTTTGCACACTGTTCAAACCTCAGATGTTTGTGTAAACAAGTGTGGAGGACACAAACTCACGGGGGGAGGAACGACATTTACTGTTGATGTGTCTGACATTTAGTCTCCATGAGTTCTCATGAGACTGAAGAACTCTGTGATCTCTAACATGCAGCTGTATGTTTTGAAATCATGTGTCTCATTCTCTGGACTTTACTAGACAACGAGTGAAGAACATGTAACGAATATCATCTTTAAAGTGATGAATAATAACTCTGCCTCTGTGTCTTCATAAAAAGATCGTACTTCTGAAAGGTCAGAGGGCAGCATCCACTCTGGTTTTACACAGTTTTGCAGCTTTAGCTCTTCTGAAGTTCAGCACCTGCTTTTTCAACCAATCAGAAGCCAGTATTGTAGAGAGTTCATATTTCTTTTCATGCAATTGAATAATTCTGAATGTTTAGGTGAATATTTATATTTAGAGTATTTTCTCGATCAGTGTCTTCAGTCCTGACCCTGAGTGCGTACATTTAAAAATAAAGTGATATAACTTCTTTTACATTACTGTGAACTTCTTGTACAGTTTGACAGCTGATTGTTGTCGTGTTTGTCGTCATATGAAGATCGTTTCCTAAAGAGGACTGAACAGTCATTCAGCCTCTGGCTCCATCCATGAATCCGATGTTTGCTGTATAATCTGTGCTGTTAATAGTGTAATGGAACATATAATTTGTACATATAATTTCATATGTAATTATGATGATCTTTACCCATTAAGATTTTAAATGAAACGATAAACAAAGGCCAAGAAAACTGAGTTAAACTCCTGAGTCTACTATATATTTGCACCATGAAGAAATGAATTCTTTGCACCAGTAATAAATAATCAAATATATCAAATTATCATCAATTATTTAAATAAATGAACCATCGCACCAAACAAAACAACAATTCAACAGACAGTTCTATAAAACTGTGGCTGATTCAAAGTGCTGCTATAACTGCACAACAAAACTGCAGTGAGAAAAGCTTTGGATGCTCAGTTTAGTTATAATGACAGTTAAACAACTAAAATACTCGATTAAGTAGGTGAGAAAAAGTTACATTTACTGGATCAGTTTAAGACCAAAATACATTTGAATGAATTACTGACATGGACACTTTGTGAAAAATTACTAAACAGTTCAGGCAAAATTTTACTAAAACCTTTAATTAAACTTGAAAGTTTGAATTTCAAGCACATCTTGATGTTTTCATTGAAAATCCACAGTGACTGTGTACACAGGAAAAACTACAAAATAATGTTTGTTTGTTTGTTTGTTTTTTAAACACTGTGGACCGATCTGCATTTGTTGTTGCTAAATTTAAATATTTGTTACTATTTAATGATCATAATCTCATTTGAACATAGGTTTGATTTAGTGGAGTCAGTTGTTCCCATGCATCATTCTGTAAGTGTGAGAATGAACTAAGATTAGAAAATGTCAAAATATAAAGTTTGATTTATTTTTATTCATCACAACATCCTAAACTTTGCTGAACTTTTTCAAATATAAAATGAACTCGCTGAGTGTTGACTGTCATAACTCAAGAAAAGTTAAACTGGGCTGTCCCAGTTGAAACTAATTTTAACAGTTTAAACCAGTTACACCAGTTTAACTGTGTCAGACTTGTTACTACATGCTGTAACCAAACATACCACACCCTGCATCATGTGATTGGCTCTTGGTCGCTCTGTAAGAATATTTCTTTAGTGCCTCCCTTCACAGATGTGTCTGTATCAGGATGGGTCTAAACAACATGGTGTAAATGCAGTTGCTGGTGAGCCTCATTTCCTGTAGGAGGTGAACAAGAGCAGAGATCTGTTTCCCTTCAGAGCACAGAGGTTGTTTCTGTTCAGAGGAAGTGAAACTGTCTCACAGTCACTGAGAGACGGTGAAACGGCACAGCACATGAATCAAATGGATCAAATAAAATTCTGCTGTTCAGTCTGTTTGGATCTACTGAAGGATCCGGTGACTATTCCCTGTGGACACAGCTACTGCATGAACTGTATTAAAAGCTTCTGGGATGAAGAGGAAAAGAAGAAAATCTACAGCTGCCCTCAGTGCAGACAGACTTTCACAGCGAGGCCTGTCCTGTTGAAAAGCACCATGTTAGCAGATTTAGTGGAGGAGCTGAAGAAGACTGGACTCCAAGCTGCTCCTGCTGAACACTGCTATGCTGGACCTGAAGATGTGGCCTGTGATGTCTGCACTGGGAGAAAAATGAAAGCCTTCAAGTCCTGTCTGGTGTGTTTGATCTCTTACTGTGAGAAACATGTTAAGCTTCATTATGAATGTCCTGCATTTGACAAACACAAGCTGGTGGAGCCCTCCAAGAAGCTCCAGGAGAACATCTGCTCTCGTCACGATGAGGTGATGAAGATGTTCTGCCGTACTGATCAGCAGAGTATCTGTTATCTCTGCCCTGTGGATGAACATAAAGGCCACGACACAGTCTCAGCTGCAGCAGAAAGGACTGAGAGGCAGAGAGAGCTGGAGGTGAGTCGACAAAACATCCAGCAGAGAATCCAGGACAGAGAGAAAGATGTGAAGCTGCTTCAACAGGAGGTGGAGGCCATCAATCAGTCTGCTGATCAAACAGTGGAGCACAGTGAGAAGATCTTCACTGAGCTGATCCATCTCATCCAGAAAAGAAGCTCTGATGTGAAGCAGCAGATCAGATCCCAGCAGGAAACTGAAGTGAGTCGAGTCAAAGAGCTTCAGGAGAAGCTGGAGCAGGAGATCACTGAGCTGAAGAGGAAAGATGCTGAGCTGAAGCAGCTCTCACACACAGAGGATCACATCCAGTTTCTACACAACTACCCCTCACTGTCAGCACTCAGTGAGTCTACAGACTCATCCAGCATCAATATCCGTCCTCTGAGCTACTTTGAGGATGTGACAGCAGCTGTGTCAGAGGTCAGAGATAAACTACAGGACATTCTGAGAGAGGAATGGACAAACATCTCACTGACAGTCACTGAAGTGGATGTTTTACTGTCACAATCAGAGCCAAAGACCAGAGAAGGATTCTTAAAATATTCATGTGAAATCACACTGGATCCAAACACAGCAAACAAACACCTGTTATTATCAGAGGGGAACAGAAAAGCAACATTCAATTTATTTGGAAAGTCTTATTCTGATCATCCAGACAGATTCACTGGATCGTGGTCAGTCCTGAGTAGAGAGAGTCTGACTGGACGTTGTTACTGGGAGGTGGAGTGGAGAGGGGGAGAAGTTTATGTAGCAGTCGCATACAAGAATATCAGCAGAAAAGGAGGGGGTAATGAATGTGTATTTGGATGTAATAACAAATCTTGGTCTTTAAATTTTTACAACAACAGTTATACATTTTGGTACAACAACATTGAAACTCCTGTCTCAGGTCCTTGTTCCTCCAGAGTAGGAGTGTACCTGGATCACAGAGCAGGTATTTTGTCCTTCTACAGCGTCTCTGAAACCATGACTCTCCTCCACAGAGTCCAGACCACATTCACTCAGCCGCTCTATGCTGGACTGTTGGTTTATTGTGTTGGAGCCACTGCTGAGTTGATTAAAGTGAAATAGACTGAAGTCTTTCATATTGTGGGTTTAAATCTGTATTTTAGTTTCATTTTATTTTCTCTCCATCATTTCTGCACAGAGATCAGCTGTCAGTCAAACATTATGGGTGGTACCTCCACATCTTCTAGTTGTTCTCTTGATGTTTCTGAGTTTTTAAAGGAGATCTTTCCTGTGACTGTTTATGGAGGCTATCACTGCTCATCATCATTTTGATTTACTAAAATATTTCTCCACATGAAAATGTAAACTTCTCTATCCTCTAAATGTTTCTGGAATATTTGTATTGAAAAATGTCGACATTTCTCTTTATGAGTATGGCAGACCATGTGTGTGTGTTTGTGTTTGTTTTTGTCAAAATCATCAAAGAAATGAGGAAAAACTGTGATTTTAATGAATGAATTCATATATTGTGTTGATGTTTTATTGTGTGAATAAACTGGAAGGTTTGACTATAAATCAAACTTTGAACAAAGTCTTTTCTTCTGTCTTCATTCCAGGATCTCACTCAAATCTGATGCAGAAAATATGAAACTAATCTGAGAGAATAACTGAAGCAGTTTTCCTCCTGAAGCATCACAAAGTTCAGAGTTCATGTTTAGAGCAGAAGATTCAGCAGTCGCTCTGTGACCTTTCAACTTTCTTCACTAAAACAGCTTCATTACAGAGAAACAAGTCACATTTTCTTGATGTTCTTAAGTCCTTTCAGATGTTTTTAATGGTCCTTGAATGCAGCATCAGTGTCGCAGGTTTAAAAGGTCACTTTCTGTTGTGTTCAAAGATTTCCTTCAGATATGGTCTTTAATCAGTAAAGCCAGTGATACAGCAGTGTCATTAGCTGTGTTATTGGCACCAGGCTGTGTTTATGTATGTATTTAATTCTGTCTGAGGATGTCTTCAGCATGAAATGATCATTTGCTCAGCTGCTGTGTCTCATCTCTTATCAGACATTGGTTGGAACAGAGTTTTGTTGCTGACCATCTGACAAGAGGGTGAAGAAAAGCTTCAGGCTTCATTTGGACACTACGTTGGACAGAAGTCTCCACAAAAATGACTCAGAAACACAAATATTATTAACGAAAGTCCAAATGTCAAAAAGGGGTCATACATGATCCTGAGAAATGTCCTTGAACATTTGAACATGAGTCATAGGGTTGTCAGGTTTCTACACTGCATCGTGGCATCAAGCCTGAGATGTCTGTGTAAACAAGTATGGAGGACACAAATGCACAGACGCAGTCGAGCTGTTTACTGCTGATGAGGAAGGAAAATAGTCTGTTGGATATTAAAGCAGCATTTATTAGAGTAAGAACAGATACTTGTGTCCTTCATTTGATCCCCGTCAATTTACAGAAGACTTAAGGACCCTTTGACTTCTAACATACAGCTGCATGTTTACAATTTTATTATTTATTGATTGATTTCTAGCAAAGCGAGACTTTACTGATTAAAGACATATAATCAGACATATTACTGTTACTCTCTGAAAAAGACTCACATAAAGCAGATTTATCACAAGCAAACATCAAGACACATCCTTCATGGCTTAAAGTTGCAGTGGGACTCTTTCGCCATCTGGTGGTTGTAACAGTTATGACAACTGTTCCTGCATATATGTCCCTCCTCAGTGTGAAGAAGACTGGACTCCAAGCTGCTCCTGCTGATCACTGCGTGTTCCTCCTGTGTCTAAAATCTATTTCCATTATGAATCAGGAAACTGTTTGCACCAATCATAAAGGCAATAAAATACGTCACACACTAAGAAATAACTAAAAGGAATTGTGGATTTCAAGGAGATTTTTCCCTCGTTTTTTGAAATCATAAGAATACAAACTAATGCAAGACTGTCATGTTTTCATAAGTTTGTAGAGACACTGTTCTGTTGTATTCTAGGACATCAGTCACCTTTTTAAATGCATGCTCGTCCTCCTCATCATCATCATCATCATCAGCACCCATGACCTCCTTTTAGTCTTTGTTTTGTTATTTTTCAGAGTTCAGGAGACGTTCTTATGGGATTTCCACAGTGTACAAGTACTGTTTAGACCCTTTACCTAAAAGAAAAGAGTAAAGTACAAAGTAGATTTACTCACTGCAGGAAAATAATGCCTCAATCTGATATATTGTCTTATATGACAAACTGAAAGTGATGCATCAAAGTGTAAGCAGCATTTTCCTGTTACAGCTGGTCTAGATGGAACTGATCTGATCTCCTTTATGTACAGGTAGATATCCAGTGGGTTTGCTAAGGGTCACAGATGAGGGGCTGTGTGAGATGTTTAATGGGAAAGGAAATAAAACCATTGTTCCAGACCTGCAGCTAAGATACTCGAGTATCTTCAAATATGAAGCTGAGTATTACTTCCGTACTTTCCTCCACTGCTGATGACCTTGTTACCTGCTGCTCCCTGTTAATGATCAGCCTCAGTTCTGATAGTAAACTGTTGGCTCTCGTTCTGTCAGGTTGTTGCTCAGTGACGTCTTGTTTTCATTTTCCTTCTTCTTCAAATGTGTCTTCCTTTAACTCTTTGCTTTTGTTTCTGCTTCAAACACCAAATGATACACGTGCTGCACCTCTGATGGTTTGTCAGAGAGCAGAACAATTTACATTACAGAGAATATTTTACAGTTGAACATAAACTTTCACTTTTTTCCTCTAAAGTGTGCTCACTGGTTTTTCCAGCTGCTGTGAGATGTTTCTGCCTGACTGTAAAGATGGAAGTAAACACAGATGGAAACACTGAGTCAGAGTGTTGCTGCTGGTTAGTCAGTATATAGGGAGTGCAGAATTATTAGGCAAGTTGTATTTTTGAGGAATAATTTTATTATTGAACAACAACCATGTTCTCAATGAACCCAAAAAACTCATTAATATCAAAGCTGAATGTTTCTGGAAGTAGTTTTTAGTTTGTTTTTAGTTTTAGCTATTTTAGGGGGATATCTGTGTGTGCAGGTGACTATTACTGTGCATAATTATTAGGCAACTTAACAAAAAACAAATATATACCCATTTCAATGATTTATTTTTACCAGTGAAACCAATATAACATCTCCACATTCACAAATATACATTTCTGACATTCAAAAACAAAACAAAAACAAATCAGCGACCAATATAGCCACCTTTCTTTGCAAGGACACTCAAAAGCCTGCCATCCATGGATTCTGTCAGTGTTTTGATCTGTTCACCATCAACATTGCGTGCAGCAGCAACCACAGCCTCCCAGACACTGTTCAGAGAGGTGTACTGTTTTCCCTCCTTGTAAATCTCACATTTGATGATGGACCACAGGTTCTCAATGGGGTTCAGATCAGGTGAACAAGGTGGCCATGTCATTAGTTTTTCTTCTTTTATACCCTTTCTTGCCAGCCACGCTGTGGAGTACTTGGACGCGTGTGATGGAGCATTGTCCTGCATGAAAATCATGTTTTTCTTGAAGGATGCAGACTTCTTCCTGTACCACTGCTTGAAGAAGGTGTCTTCCAGAAACTGGCAGTAGGACTGGGAGTCAAGCTCAACTCCCAGTCCCAGTAGGACTGGGAGTTGAGCTGCATTTACTCCTTATGCAGCATAAGGAGTAAATACAGAATATTAACCAAAGTTGTGATTAAAACACCTTTTACAAATGCACAAAAAAACCCAAAAAAGAAATCTTTCTACCTTCTGCAAAGTTCATCGCCCCAGAAAAGACAAGAGCAGCAAATTCTCCGACACTGAAACCTGCAGCAGCGACACACATCTCAATGGCCTGTGTACAGCAGGAAACAAGTCAAAAAAAATAAAAATAAAAATGTAACAGCCTCCCGATTATGACCGATATATCATTTATGTCACTGATACATCCGTAACTGAAATTAACTCAGAACAATTTGTTTATTTTTTTAAATGGTCATTCAGAATCAGAAGATTATTTACGGTGATGTTTTTGGTGGGAGTGAAACAACAATCTACTGATAAAAACAATAAAAACAAGATGTGATAATAAGAAATAACCACTGTTGGAAGCCTTATTTACTCTGTCGCCTTAATCAGGTGCAGTAATTAAAGTTGAAATGAGAAACTTTGCATTTGAAAGATGCTCTTCTACTGGGCACTCAAAATGCTTTCTTACAACAAGTCAAAGGAGCTTGCAAAGAAAAGCGTCTGGACTTCTTTTCAGACAGGATTCTCACTGAACCTGAAAAGAGAGTATTAGCCAAAGGACTCAATTTTGCCATTTCTCCACAACAGTTGCCCATAGTGGACCTCATCACAGCCACAGAATCTGCCATACGGATTAATAAATTATCACAGACAGAAGCAGAGCAAATCAGGATGAAAGTCTCAGCCACGCTCTCCAGTGCCAAAGTCCCTCCATCCAACCTCACAATACAGGAAAAGAAGGCCGTCGCTTCCCTGAGCAAAGACCACAACATCACTGTTTTACCAGCTGATAAGGGAAGATGCACCGTGGTCCTAAACACTACAGATTACCATACAAAGATCACTACTCTCCTCAGTGACAATAATACCTACGAAGCCTTAAAGCGAGACCCCACAAGCAGCTACAAAAAGAAAGTTATAGCTTGCCTTCAAGACTTTGAAAAGGACAAAATTATTGACCGCCTTACTTATCACCGCCTTTACCCAGGGGATGCCATACCCTGCATCTACGGACTTCCTAAAATCCACAAGGAAGCTGTCCCACTCAGACCCATAGTCAGTAGCATAAACTCAGCCACTTATAACATTGCTAAACACCTTGCTACCATCCTTGCTCCTCTTGTGGGGAACACCCCACACCACATCAAGAACTCCACCGACTTCACTGACAAGGTCCAGAAACTTACCCTGGATCCAGATGAAACGATGGTGTCCTTTGATGTAGTCTCTCTCTTCACTTGCATACCCACCACGGAGGCCGTGGAGACTGTCAGAAAACGACTACAAGAAGACAGCTCCTTGGAGGACAGGACCAACTTCACACCCGATCAGATTTGCACACTGTTAGACCTCTGCCTCACCACTACATATTTCAAATACAACGAAGGCTTTTACAGACAAAAACATGGCTGTGCCATGGGCTCCCCCGTGTCACCTATTGTAGCCAACCTTTACATGGAGGAAGTGGAAAGGAAGGCTCTTGGCTCTTTCAAAGGAAGAGTACCCAGCCACTGGTACAGATATGTGGACGACACCTGGGTCAAAATCAAGACACAAGAAGTGGAATCCTTCACTGCGCACATTAACGCTGTGGATAAAAACATCAAGTTCACCAGGGAAGACACAAAGGACAACTGTTTGCCTTTCCTGGACTGCGCTGTGCACATTGAAGAGAACGGCAAACTCAACATCGAAGTTTACCGGAAGCCCACACACACGGACCAGTACCTCCTCTTTGACTCCCATCACCCTTTGGAACACAAACTTGGAGTAATTAGGACCCTACACCACCGGGCAGAACATGTTCCCTCTAAGCCTGAAGGAAAAAAGAAGGAACACACACATGTAAAGGAAGCACTCAAAACGTGCGGCTATCCTAAATGGGCGTTCTTAAAGTCAGCAAAGAGGCACAGAAAAGAAGACCAGACACCAGCGAGGGAGGATAAGAAGGACAGACGCAACAACATTGTCATCCCCTATGTAGCCGGTGTATCAGAAAAACTTAGGAGAGTTTTCTCCAAGCATGACATCCCGGTGCATTTCAGACCCAGCAACACGCTCAGACAAAAACTGGTTCACCCGAAAGACAAAACGCCAAAACACAGATTTAACAATGTGGTGTATGCTGTACAGTGCAGCGAGGAATGCCCAGACCTCTACATTGGAGAGACCAAACAGCCACTTCACAAGCGCATGGCACAACACAGAAGAGCCACCTCCACAGGACAAGACTCAGCAGTCCATCTGCATCTTAAGGATAAAGGACACTCTTTCGAGGATGCCAATGTTCACATTTTGGACAGAGAGGACAGATGGTTTGAAAGAGGAGTGAAAGAAGCCATCTATGTCCACTGTGAGCGACCATCTTTGAACAGAGGCGGGGGTTTACGACACCAACTCTCTGCCATCTATAATCCAGTTTTGAGATCCCTTCCCAGACGCCTTAACGCCCACTCACATCCTGGGCCATCTGACCTCAGGAATTCGCATGATAAGGTGGGGCCAGGTTTCACAATGAACACACCCGAAACTCTGGCTGATTGGGACCCACACCCGCTTTCACACCTTG
Source organism: Perissodus microlepis (assembly GCF_051167445.1). Classification (NCBI taxonomy): domain Eukaryota; kingdom Metazoa; phylum Chordata; class Actinopteri; order Cichliformes; family Cichlidae; genus Perissodus; species Perissodus microlepis. The sequence goes on from NC_140478.1 coordinate 34,478,661, forward strand.
GCTCAGGCGATTAGAGGATCATCAGGGGGTCCTTTTGTCCCTCTGTGGGGGGATACTCCCACTAGGTTTATATCTGGGACTCTCCACCATTTGACCTTAGAACTGAAGAAGCTTCTCGGATGAGAGGTGAAACGTCTTCAAGTAACTTAAAGAAGTCCAGACGCTTTTCTTTGCAAGCTCCTTTGACTACGATGACCTGGATGACTGAGAACCTTCACAGACTTCTTACAACAAGCATCATTCATCCACACCTTCATACATAATGTGCGCACATTTTAAATATAAATTAATATTACTGTAGCAGTATTTTTTTTTTTTATTAAAAAGATAAAATGGCCACATTTAAGAAGGCAGGACCTGCAGTTATTGTCCTTTTTCCAGACATTTATCTGGCACTTACTTTGGGGTTTTCTTGGTTGAGTCTCTCCACAGCAGCCAGGGAGGTGACAAACACCGCCGGCTGACAGTGAACCGTTTTCTGCAGCTCAAATTCAAATTCAAATTTTATTTGTCACGTACACAGTCACACACAGTACGATATGCAGTGAAATGCTTAGACAACTGCTCGTGACCTAAAGAAAAAAAGAAAAGGCTATGAATAAGATAGGAAATAAATATGAAAATTAAAAAGGGGTAAATTTAACTGGGAAAGAATAAGATAAAATATATAAATTAAAGTTAAAAAAATAAAATAACTGTACAACAAAATACACAATACACAGTATAGAACTATATAAGAATGTATGAAGAAAGCTCGTCCTCGGGGCCCTCCAGACACAGAGACAGCAGGTCGTAACCCAGGATCTTCTGGGCTACGGTGAACATTTCTTTAACGTTGGGGTATTTCAAAAGTCCTCTGCCCATGCCCACAAACTGGCTGCCCTGACCGGGGAAGAGGAGCACGGAGCAGCCGCTGGGGTCTTTTTTGGGTCTCCGCTGAGGCTCGCTGTTCGGGGGAGAAGCGGGGGCTTCAGCCGGAGGAGGGTAATCTCCAGCCGTGGAACCGGGCTTGTTGGTGGACAGCGTCCTGCTCAGAGAGACCAGCGACCTGACCTTCCCTCTGGAAGATGCTGCCATCCTGACTGCCACTGATGCTAACATGAGCTGTTCCTCATCCAGCGACGTGTCTGCGGATGAAATAAGACGCACAGCCCGCCCGGACAAACTGTAATCACCGAAAGAGTCAACTTTGCTTGAACTCAACTCTGACATCTGCTCGGCATGACACCTCACAGGGAGACGCCATGTTGTTTATACGGAGTTTATTCTCGTCTTCTTCCGGTTGACGTTCAGGCTCTTTCACGCTGCAGCGCCACCTCAGGTCAAAGTATGTCATGCTCTAATGTATCGTGTTTTTCTTTTCTGTGCTTTAATTTGTCTACAAAGTGAAAATAACTATAAGAGCTTTTAAGTATACACAGACATGCGCTTCTTAAATTTAGCTTAATTGGCTCCAGAGGTAGGAAGTAAAAAAGTAAAAAAAAACTTCCTTGCTGTACTTAATTTTTACTCCCTACATTTTTAAACAAATATCTGTAGTTTCCTCTCCGTATATTTTCAAAACAAACTCGTTACTTTGGGTTTAACGCATTTGGGGGAAGTTAATATTTCACGTCACTGCAGGCCTTCAAACAATGAGATTTGAGCCTAAACAGTGACACATGAAAGGCAGTCGCGTTTTAATCAGTAGAGATGAAAGAGCAAACCATGTACCGTAGTTTTGATTTATTTATTTTTAGCACAACACCAGAACAACCCCACGTGCCCATAATTTGCGGTACTTCAGAAAAAAAGGAGTGAACATAAAAGGGAGTAAAATGTTGTGGCAGGTAATTTCAAATGCAGCATTTCTATCACCTCAACAAACACTAACTGTGTCACAGTGTGTTGCTAGCTAAAGCTCCACTTGCTGTATTTCACAGGAAGAGAAAGAGTGAGAGCTAACTTCACTCAGAGATATAGAAAGAAAGAGAAAGAAACCAGGCTGTATTTAAAGGTAAGGACTGCTTAGTGATATTTGATAAAATGTAATTGTATTTTAACAGGGACATAAAGTGCTTGTCTTACTCCCTTCTTCTAGCTCGAAATTACTTGCCAAGTGGTAAGGACCGTTCATGGTCACACGGTGAGAACATTGGTGTTGACTATGAAGAGATATGGTCAGACAGGGGAGGGGCCAGTCAGATTTATCAACTCAACCTCCTTAAAGCATGGAGAGAGGCTGAAACCAATCTCTGGTGAGCCCGGTTAAGGAAAGAGATGAGTTGGTGCCTGAGATGCCAAATTCCAACATCCTCATTCCCGCCATTGAGATAACACTCTCACACAGGCCCAGAGAGCAGATGTTGCTGCATTGCAGATGTGTTATACCCCCTGCCCAGCCGAATGACTCTCAAAAAGAAAACTTTGCAGAAAATCAATGTGATCGCTTGGATCACTGGAATTATCATCTCGATATCTCTTGTCCTTCTTTCATTTCAGACGTCTTGAAAACAAGTTTTAACAAAGTCCTGGAGAAGTGCCCAATGCTGGAGGACCTCCTGCTTTACCCCTGGCTCAGATAAACTCCTCTCTGACACAAACACACACGCATACTGAATTCACATCTTGCCATACAAATGTGATACAGTAACCAACTTTCTTTCTTTCAGAAAAAAAGAAAATTGGGAGATTCAAAATTTTCCTCACAGTAATGTTTGCATCAGTCTATCAGATGAATCCCCTCCAAGTCCAATATTTACATCAGTTACAGTGATAATGCTTGGTGTCTACTTTCAGCCACCGCAGTAGAATGCCAGGAATGAATCTCATTGAAATTGTAGTTGCATTTGCTATTTAATTTAATTGTCATGGATGATACACAGACAACCCAACAGCAAACAGAGGAAAACAATGGGCTTAAATACACAGAGGGATAAATGAGGGAATAAGACACTGGATGAGAGCACAGCTGCGAGAAATCACAAACAACAAGACCATGGGGAAGGAAAACTGAAAACACTAACATAGTCTAAGGAGCTTAGAAAGAAAACGTCTGGACTTCTTTAAGTTGCTTGAAGACGTTCAAGCAAAGTTTAAGTTCTTTTCTTCCAAGAAGGTGAAACATCTTCAAGCAACTTCAAGTCCAAACGCTTTCTTTCCAAACTCCTTAGACTACGATGACCTAGATGACTGAGAACCTTCACAGACATGAAAACACTAACATAGCACCCAAGACTATCAAAGTAAAACAGCAAACAAGAGACTTTTACAAAGACACAGAGTTGACACAGAGACATGACTGACTGGGGAGAAATTGGGGAACATGGAAACAAGAGTGACTAGACATGACACGTGGGACACAGGGGCAAGGCAAAGTAACAGAAACCTAAAGCCTAAGAATATAACACAAGAAGAAAACAATAAAGAGAACCAAAAACATACATAAGAATAATCAATGAATATAAATGAACAAACACAAAACACTGGGTCACAGACTCAGTACCATGACAGTTAAATGTACAATAATAAATACTTTAAATCAGATGACAATGTAGCTGACACTGTGTTTATTAGTGTGTGGTCAACCACAAATCTTCATACTGTCATCCATACATGAGGTCTTTATACAAACGATGAAAGATAATGAAAGAAACTGTTTAATTGATGTGAAATGATTGAATTATATGAAATATTATGGCTTTGTCTGCCAGAGTGTTTTTCTGTAAACTACTTTGAACTACTGGCAGTCAGTGAAGTCACTGAAAGGCAAGATTCTATGTTGTGTTGCCGTAGTTTCCAGAGTTTACTTATAAAGCTCACTAACAGAATTCAGTTAGAAAAGTCAAGCATTTGAAGGGCGCACATTTGAAGGAATATTAACTCAATATTAACTCATTACGGTTTACATTTTTGAGTTTAAAAGTTCTCCGAAATTACAATGAAAAAGGAAACAAGAAAAATTACCACTCCAGCCGATAAGAAAGATTCAGGAGATCAAGGTAAGTAAAATAATAAAATCAAATCCTGGTAAAATCCAAATCCTAGAAATGTTGACACTGTGTGAATCATTTTTGGAGCAATTGAATCATATGTTTGATTGAAAATAGCTTTAATACAAGATGTCTAATCAAAGAAAGGTTACCGGTCTTTTGGTAAAATAATGTAATAAGTTTATTCTTGGACTCAACAGTAAAAACAGACCAACAAGTGTCATCAAGATCTAAGACTTAGTAAACCTAGTATCAATTCGCACTGGTCAGTTTTTTTATCCCAAGAATAAACTTGTGATAATTTAAGCAAAAGCAATTTCAAATTCTTTGCCAAACTGCTTCCAGTCCTGATGTCGGGGACTCTTTTTCACCACTGTGTTGTTGTCGTTTATAGATTGTAAGAGCAGGACTGCTAAAAGAAAGGCCAGTCCTGAAAAGAAGACCCCAATAAAAAGGAGGAGGGTCGCTGAGCAGGCTGGTCCTTCCACCAGCTCAGATGTGGTCAGAGGAGTGAAGCGCAAGGTTGTGCAAGATGAAGAGGGCACAACAAAGAAAGCAAAGAAGGCTAAACTTCTCGACCATATGAGCGGTGACAAGGAGCAAGCATCCTCCTCGTTGGACTCTGGTAAAGGTAGGCTAATTAGTTGAATAAGGGGGTAGATTAAGTGTGGTTGCTAGGTTTAAGATATTAGTGTTTAGTGTTTGTGTCTATCATCCAGTGAGCTGATGTGCTTTTGGTGTTTTCCACATCTCCAGACTTGAACAACAAACAGGTGTGCGCAAAAAATGGCAAAAGAAAGGCCGCGGGAGACAACAGAGAGTCACCCAAGAAAAAAAAAAGGAATGTGGACCAGGACAAAAAATCAGTGGCAGACCAAAAACGTAAGTAGCAAGCAGCTTGGGTTTTATATTCAGGGGAAGGGCAAAAGGAACATTTAGGCTACAGAGGAGAGTAATTTGTGTCACAGCTGTAATAAAACAAGATTTGTTGTTTTGTCTGTTCAGGTGAATTCCAAGCCAGATATGTGGAGGAGCACCAGCTCGGAGAAGGAGGCTGCGGAGCAGTGTTTGCTGGCTACCGGCTAGAAGATCGTTTTCCAGTAAGTGTTCAGATGATGGTAGTAAGACAGGCAGTAACGCAGATAATGGATAATATCGTAAACTGAGACGTCTGCTGTGTTTCCACCTTTCATTATGTCATACTGAGGAAATGCTCACCAATGCTCTGTGTCTTCTAGGTTGCCATCAAACACATTCCCAAAAATAAAGTCTACTGCAAAGTGGCGGTAAGCGTCCAACACTTGAATCAGTTTTACATTACTGGATTGAATGCGGCGTTCCTCATCATCCACTTTGTTGTAATATTTCAGGATGAAAGCGGGAAGAAGCTCTCAGTGGAAGTGGCCATTATGGTTAAACTTGCAGGTGAAGCAGAAGGGTCAGTGGGAATATCAGCACCTGTGTCCTTGCTGGAGTGGTTCGACCTTGGCAAAGAGCTGATCCTGGTGCTGGAGAGACCTGTCCCCGCTGTGGACCTGCAAAAATACAAAGAAGAAAATGGAAGAACTTTACCAGAGGACAAGGCCAAGGTAGGTTGACTGGGAGAGCCTTAGACTGTACAGCATTCAATCAAGGCAGAAAAGCATTAACTCATTATTGTGTTTTTCATCTTTTCCAGGTCATTCTGAAGCAACTAGTTGATGCTGTAAAGGAACTTGAGGATAAACACATCTTTCATCGGGACATCAAGGGACAAAACATTCTGATTGAGACCGGCTCAGATGTGCCTCGAGTTCGCATCATTGACTTTGGACTGAGCTGCTTTGTTAAACAGCGATCTCTGTATCGCATCTTCTATGGTAACATATTCTGCTCCTGCTTTTCACAGATGTAACAATTTGTGTCTTTTGTTTTAGAAGAAATTGCAATTGTGTCTGTTTGTTAGGCACTCCTCTTCACATCCCTCCCGAGTGGTACATTAGGAGCTGCTACAGGTGTGGACCCACCACGGTGTGGCAAATGGGAGTGGTGTTGTATGAAGCGCTTCATGCACGATACTTTAGTACCGCGAGGTTCCTCACAAAGAAACTGAGCATCAAGAAGCGTCTGTCCACAGGTAAGAAAACTTCACACTTCCAGATTCACTGATGCCTTGGATCACTAGAACTATCATCTTCATCTTTTTGATCTTTTCTTTCTTTCAAGAATGCCGGAATTTCTTGGACGCATGTTTAGCTATAGTCCCGGAGAAGCGCCCAACACTGGAGGAGCTCCAGCTTCACCCCTGGCTAAGATAACACACACAAACACATAATTCACACCTTATCATATAAGTATGATACATTGTAGTAACTTCCTTTCTTTTTTCTGTTGGACAGGAATAGATAGAATGGGTCAATCTTAAAAAATAAATAAATAAAAATTTAGCTTTTTTGGAGTTCCTGTAACCCCCCCAGCCATCCCAGGAAAGGGGATCTCTCTTTGAATGGGCTTTCCCGAGGTTTCTTCCCATCGATCTGGCCCCCTGGGGAGTTTTTCCTCGTCTTCATAGAGAGCTTGGGCTGGGTCAGGAGCTCCATCAAAACTGTCTTTATTTGATGACATTAAAGTCATCAAATAAAGATGTGTTTTACTTAAAGTAAAATTTGATCAAAATAAAACTTGTTTAATTCATCTTTGCTGAGGATTCTCCTTCATTACTATTTTGTTTTGTTTTTTTGTTTTGTTTTTTTTTACCCATGGTGCATTTTGACAAATAAGAAAACTGAATCAGGTTAAAGTGTGCACAAAGACAGTCACACTGCAAATGATCTGAAGACTTGCATCTGTTGCTCTAACCCCCAACTAGTTTAGACAGATTTCCTGGTTCTACCAGAGGTTTTTTCCTTCAAGAAGGGAGTTTTTCCTTCCCACTGTTGCTGAGTGTTTGCTCATAGTGGGTTGTAAAAGCATAAAAGTTAATAAGAGTTATCACAGCGGGAACTATATAGCTTAAGTGTACAATTTCTACAGGACGAATTATAACTTCATTATGTATAAAAGCTCCTGTGGATAATTACTCCTATTTGTAACTTTACACAAGAGAAAGTTTGCTGTCACACTATTTATAACAGGTTGGATTTTGTCCTCTGAGTTGAGCCTTTGGTTGCAGTTTATTGAAGAATTTCCTCTAAAGTAGCTGTTGATAAAGATTTAAAGTCCTGTTTATATACAGAAATATGCTTTAGTTCATGTTTTTTTACATGTCTGCCTCAGTGGATCAGTAGAAGATCTGGCACAGGAAACTAGATGATGAAAAAAGGGTACGAATACACATATATATCTATATCTATATAGATACAGATATATACACACACACACACACAGGTTGCAATGTAGTATTTTCATTTTTTTCTTAGCATTTCTTTAACGTCTTGGTGCAAAAGAATACCTGCATTTGTGTGTAAAGAAATGTTACATATATACTAAAAACAGTTGGAAAAAAGAACTACAAATTTGGAAAGGAATTTATTCATGTTCTTACTCATAGATGGAGTACATGGTTTAAAAACACTGAGGAAACAGATATGAGGCGGCTGTATCAACATAAAAACATTAATACAGTTAAAAATGAATAAAAAGTTGCACGCTTAAACTTATTTCTCTACAGTTTGTACAATTAATCCATGTAACAATAGGTTCTCTCTTAATATAGTAGTTAATTAAAATATCTTTACATTAAAATACATTTTTAAGTACTCTCCGGTGGAAGTCTGTTGTGGCTTATGTTTCTAAATGACACAACCATAAAGCAGCCCACAGAATATACAAATATGTCTTTGATAAGTGAATGTTGGCTCCCACAATGGCCTGTTAAGTTATTGCAAAAATAATTTACTGCATAATATGTCAGATTAGAACATGTTATAAGCACAAAACTGAAGGGGAAACAATAAAAACAAAAATTAAAAAACAAATACTAAATTAAGTTAAAGGATATTTCTTACTATACTATATAATTGTATAATGTTGCGTTTGATTGCAAAAGAAAACCCACCAAGAAAAAAAGAAAGAAAGAAAAAGAGAGAATAGAGTTTGATTTATTCAAAACACATTCTTTTCTTTTATTTAAGCTGTAGCGAGATTCAAATGGACAAAAGAGAAAGAAAAATATTACAGATTTGTTTTATTAATCATGAATAAACTTTATTATACACAACTCTAAATTTCAGTTGGTCTTAGTCAGATGTGTTTTTAATTAAATCCTGCAACACTGTGCTCGCTGCCATCACTTTATATCTTAGTGTGCAATTCAAATATATACTTATTACAATATTTTTCCCCCTTAACTCTCAACTCGCGTTTTTAAAATGTCTGTGATCATATTTGTCCGTTGACTTCTGTCTGGGCCTCGAACGATTCATCAGACAGGTTGGCAGCCTCCAACTGATGCTCCAGACTTTCATCATCGCCTCTATTCTGATCAACTCTTATCTTAAACTTAGTGATGAACTCATTACTGGCCAGCGCGCCCTCCTTTTTAGGGCATGTGGGCTTTGATAACAGCCGGCTTTCCAGTCGCTCTGCAAAGAAAATTCACAAAACATTTCTTATTTGGTAAGCTTGTTAACAAATTTTAGTTCAGTTTTGCTGAAAGTTATAGCATGCATCAGGTAAGAAGCAATTGGTTTTTAAAAAGCATATACATTCCCCAAAACATTTTTATTATGTGCATTTTGGAGAATAAAAGATTGTACACAATTTCCCTTTTTAAAGTAAAAAGATTATTAAGTCTAATTCTTACTTATTCAGTAGATTAAAGTATTGAAACATCATTATTCATAAAATATGCACATTACAAAATTAAAGTTATTCAAAAATTACTCAAGTACTTACTCCAATACTCACATTATTCAAGTAAATTTAATTTTTGCCAATGTAATGTCACATAAAATCTTAATCTGAATAAGGGATTTGAACCCCACTGTCACGGCGAGGGGATCAGCAGGCCGCTGACTAGTAGTGTTCTCTCTCTTACTCTCTCTCTCTCTCTTGCTCTCTCTCTCTCTCTCTCGCCAGGGCGGAACTCATGGTGGGTTCACGCCCTCGGCCCACGCCCCTCTGAAGAGGAAACACCTGGGCCTCATCAGTGCAGCCAGCATTTAAGCCAGGGAGTGGCTTCTACTCATCGCTGGATCGTTGTGTGTGACTCGCGTCAGTGCAGCCCGGCTCTGAGCAAGTTCTCTTTTGCTTCCCTGTGCAAAACCTCTAACGTGTGTTTCCTTCTGTACATAGATCCCCTGGACCCGACTCTGCATTCCCCGAGCGGATTCCCTTTTTGTGTGAGTGTTTGGAGAGAGAGTCAGAAGAGGAGCAAGTGTCTTTTCCCTACCTGGATTTCCCCGGAGCCTTTTCCCTGTCACCGCTTTGTATATAGCACTATCCCCTGCACTGTTTGTATATACACCTGGTGGAACTGTAATAAATACTGACTGTGCCTCTGAGTCCTGCGTGTGAGTCCTCAAGCGAACCGTGACACCCACACAGATGAGAGCTTAGCAGTGAAGCTCTCTCTTAAAATTTGAGTTATAAAGTCAGAAGTTATCACTGACAGAGATCCATGTTCTTTTAACATAAGAAAGAATATTTGCTGTATTGACATTAATCCAAGCCCTTAAAACGCCATTTTGGATTAAGCATTTCCTTTTAGAAAAGTCTTCAATGAGCAGGAAGCTCCAGTACTGAAAAAGAAGCCAACATCAACTGCTAAACATGCTAAAAGTAAGTAAGTCCCCATAGACTCCTATGATCAAAACACATACAGTATAAAAGTTATAGGTTACAGATCTGAAAAGTAAAACAAATGTCAAAGTGCAAAAAGACTTATGGTCCCATAGAAGTCTATTCCATTTGCCTGGAATTAGGTGAACACCTTTGTGACAAATTTAATGGCTCAGTCATTTGTTTCATGTCATATTTAATAAAAGACTGACATGGTGGCATGTTGAATTGTCCATTTTGCACATATTTGGTCATTCTAAGCGTCAGAAGGGGAAAGATCATTCTGGGAATGCCTACTGGCGAAGGACGTGTGACTGACAAGTCCAGTGTGTGAAGTTTAACTACAGTCTAAGGAGCTTGGAAAGAAAAGCATCTGGACTTCTTTAAGTTTCTTGAAGATGTTTCACCTCTCATCTGAGAAGCTTCTTCAGTTCAGAATTTCTTCAGAGAACTGAAGAAGCTTCTTGAATGAGAGGTGAAACGCTCTTCAAGAAACTTAAAGAAGTCCAGATGCTTTTCTTTCCAAGCTCCTTAGACTACGATGACCTGAACGACTGAGAACCTTAACAGACAGTTCTTCCCTTCATTCATCATGCCTGATTTCAAAACACCAAGATGGCAGTCGTGAAAACACTCATCTTGAGTCTTCATGGGACTACGGTGAGATCAGTTATGCCTCTTATGATGCTGTCCCAGACTTCAAAGCAGTATAAAACATGTTTGCAGCCTGTAACAACTGTGCATGCGGTTATTTTTCGTTTTAAGATTTCCGTGTTTAAATCATAATAAGATTTAGTTTTCATTTTAATTAACTTGAGGTGAGTCAGATTCTTTCATTCAAGTCACTGAATGAATCTCTTGACATGTTTGGGGGTAGGTGCCTTTTGTAGCATTTTAATGCAATTATCTGACAGATTATATGGTCTACACTGTTATTAACTATACTAACACTCTGTTCCAGAAGTCTGTGCTGCAAAGAGGCAAAGTGAATACGGCACCTGCAGGAGTAATGGGGGTCATCAGTCGGTTCAGCTGGATGTTCCAGTGCCGTACATGTTGACTGGCATTCCTCAGCCTCTCCTGAACCTCCTGGAAACAAAAATCATGCAGGCATCCTCATCAGTGTTGTTTTAGAAGAGCACTAAATAAGATGCTGCTCACAAAGCCAGTCAAAACAAACTTGTTCACCTCCAGACGCTGGTGGCTTCTTTGGCGAGATGCCTGCAGATCCTGGAGCTCCTGAGAGGCAGAGTTGAGGGCTGAGGGGGTGTCCTCATCGGGACTGCCATCTGACAGCTCCTGTATGGGGCTGAGGTTTTGCATTGTATGTTGCTGCTCCTGGAGGAGCTGGAAATGTTTCCTCTATTCATCTTCAGCCTGCAGCAACCTGAAGGAGGGGAAAAAGGGAAGAAGCAACTGAAAATGTTAATACTTCTCATGGATATATCAGATCTCCATCACAAATAAAATAATAAAGGGCCATAATAAGAGTTAGAAATCCATTGTTACCGCTCAAGCTCCAGTCTGGCCCTCTCCTCCTCCAGCCGAGCCTGGATCTCCATATTAAGGGCAACTTCCAGCTGCTGCTGTGTCAGCTCCAGCTCCCTGATCCTCTTCTTCTGTTGTTCAGCCTCCTTTTCCTTCACCTGCATCTCAGCCTGCATGCTGTCTTTTATCTATGCACACACACAGCTACATAAACAGATGCACCAACAGAGCGGTATGAACTGACCTATTCCTGAATCACCTTTTCCTGGACTGTCATAACCATTTTTCCAAATCATTAAAGACTAGGTTGAAGCCGTTGTTATGTTTTATTGATTATTTGGCTTTAGGTTTTCCAGTTTTCCAGCTGCTGCTGTTTAATGTTTGCCTGGGAAAAGAAATTTCAGTTAGTGTGGGAAGTTTGGTTAAGCTGGTGGAAAACAATACTGTTACACTGACCTTTTGGATAAGATTGTCTTACCTGTGGTTTCTCTGATGTGCACGACAAAACAGTCTCCAGGCAGCTTGAGTGCCCATTTAAAGGTTCCTGGTGGTACCAAGTGATTGAAGAGAGGATTGAAAAGCCATATTAGTTTATTGTAGATTGTAGTCAGTTGGCCAAGCTTGTAATGAAAAACGCTTCATTACTCGAAGCTTTCATCACAGTCCTCTTTGGTGACATCTGGTGGACAAATATATGAAGAGCAGCTTGAGTCTGCAGCTTATAATGAACTGCTTCATTATGATTGCCCACTCTGCAGAGCTGACAGCTTGTGTTTGATGTCATGTGACAGTTCTGTGTGATATTGGGCTGATATGTTGCTTTGAACATGAATTTTTGGGGGGTGAAAAAATTATGTTATCATCAATCAATCATGTGGTCAGAAGAATCTGTGCTTACCTTGCAGGAATGTTTTAAATTTACAGATTGGGAAGTTTTTATTCAGTCTTGATGCTTTGGTGGATGTTAGCTCATATGCAGTTTTTTGTAAAGACATGATTATACCCCTTAAGCGTGCTAAAGTGTACCCTAACAATAAGCCATGGGTCACCAAATGCATCAAATCCTGTTTAAGGAAAAAGAGACAGGCTTTTAAAGAGGGGGCTGTTACTGACTTTCAGGCAGTCACCAAAGACTTGAAAATCGAGCTCTTGAAAGCAAAACAGATCTACAAAAACCTTCTTGAAAGCAAATTTGCTGCAAAAAATTTTGGGTCCTCCTGGACTTGTATGAAAACCATATCAGGGTTTCAAAATCCCCAGAGCAGCAGTCAGATCATTGTAGACGGTTTTAAGTCAGACAGAGATGTGAATATGCTTTATGCTCGTTTTAGTTCTTCTGAACTGAAACAGAAACTGAAAGATACTCAACACTTCATCACTGAACTCAGCGATGTCCAAAAGGCCTTTCATACAGTTAATGTGAACAAGAGCCAGGGCCCTGATAACATTAGTGCCGCCTAATTAAATCTTGTGCTAAAGAACTCAGTCCTAAATTTCAGGTTATTTTTAATAAATCCTTTCAAATACAAAATGTGCCCTCGCTTTGGAAGGAAGCTGTCGTCGTTCATGTCCCTAAATCTAGTCGTCCAAACGTCCTGAATGACTTCAGGCCTGTTGCCTCACCTGAGTTGTCATGAAAGTCTTTGAAAAAATCATCAGAAATGTGATTATGGAAGAGATTGAATATCAGCTGGATCCAATGCAATTTGTGTACAGGCCCAACAGAGGAGTGCAGGACGCGCTTTTGACTAAATCTGATTCTTAAACATGTAGAGAGTAAAGGGACTTTTGCAAGACTTCTTTTCATTTCATCGGTCTGTAAAAAGGGTCACCAGTGCCTTTACTGCCTCAGGAAACTTGCTCATTTCCACATCGACCGAAAGATTTTAACTTTGTTTTCTTGTTCTTTTATTGAGTCTGTTTTATCTTTTTGTTTGGTGGCATGGTTCAGTCAGACCTCTGTCACAGAGAAAAATTGACTGAATTAGTTAGTGAGATGGTCCAGTCGTCTGATAGATGAGTCACAGGCCTGTTTAGACTCCCTGTACTCTAAACAGGTACCACAGATGGCTTAATCAATCCTTAAAAATGGTTCCCATCCTCTACGGGGTGGATTTAGCTTCTTTCTTCAGGACGGAGGTTTCTAGTTCCAAGATGCAGGACAAAGCATTATAAAAACAGCTTTGTCCCTGCTGCTGTCACTGAACTCAATAAGAATTGTTTTTGATTTGATTCACTTTGTTTAATTACTAAATATGTGTTTTGTCAGGTTTCATTAGGTGTGTGTGTTTGTGAAGGGAGGCCAAATGCTATCATTGTTCTGTAAAGCAAATTTACCTGTGGGTATAAATAAAGTAACCTTAACTTAAAGCTTATAGGAGGTTGTGAGGTCACTGCCTCCACCTGATTATGTAATTAACCAGCAGACTGGTACGTTTATATATAATATACTATAAGTTATATCATTATAATTATGTGTATATCATATTTCTTATGTACATTTTAGACCTGGGAGCAGAAATGCTGATGAACTGGTTTTTATTCAGGAACAGGCAGAGCGTCCTCTCTTCCTGGCTCCATGTCTATAATTATGTCACACACTGATTCGCTCTCACAAAATCACCAAAACACAGCACAAATCCCACCAATGGTTCAATTCCTTATAAATCATTGAATCAGGTACTGAAGCAGTGACGTGCTGAATGAAGCTTCAGACGTCATTGATCACGTGACTCTGTTCAGTCAAACCAAGCCTCAGCACAGCGTTTCTGAAGCAGTGTGTTGATTTTTTGACACATGTGCCGGAGCTTCAGCTTCAAACGGGCCGTCACCATCAGAGTTGCTGGAACCATGTCCCACTACTGGGCTACTCTGTTTTATTCTGTGTTAAGTTTCTGAATGTGAATTTTCTGTGTTAAGAATAACAAAGAAAATGTAATGAAGTGATTTTAAAGTTTAAACTTTGTGTTAAATCTTGTAAATCAGACAGAGAGAGAGAGAGAGAGAGAGAGAGATGAGGTGTGGGTGGACATCAGATGATCAAATGTCAACAACCTGATTGGCCCAAGTGTGCAGATGTGACGTCCAGTGAGGGAAGGGGGGAGAAAGGGTGAGCAGGTATAAAAGTGAGGTGAAGAAGAGATTCGGGGTTCTTCCCTTTTGTCCTCTGTGAGATGAGCAGTTCAGAAGTTTGGATCTAAGAGGTTCACAGTTCAAATTCCAGCAGAGACGCTAAAAGGAGAACCACAGTCCAACCTGTGAATGTTTTTAACCCTTTGTGAAACAACAAAGGCATAAATATGATCATATAAATATTATCTACTGGGTCAGACTCATAGGATCAGGGATTAGAACTCCTTTTATCAGAGAGGTGAAATCTACTTCCTGTACAGGGTTTTTTTGTGGGCCTACCGATCGACAGAAACTAGAGTCAATAAAAAAACTGGACATTGGCTCAATGTGTGTGTGGCACAGGGAAACAAGGACTGAGCGCTGTGTAGTCCCACATAAAGTCAGACACCTGGTCACCCTAGGTGGACCATGGCATGGTCTATATGGAGGATACAGACACTGCTGATGTCATGATCCTGGGTCCTTTTGACCCAGCGTTTGGTGTTTTCTGTTCTTCCTCTGTTTAGTGTTTACTCTGTTTTCTGCCGTGTGTTGTATTTTGTCCGCATTTCTTAGTTTGTGTCCTTTTATGCGTAGTTCCTGTTTTATTGTGAAGGTCTGCGTCTTATGTGAGTGTTTTCAGTTTGCCTCCCTAGTCTCGTCACGTTAATCACTCCCAGCTGTGTTCCCCACCTGTGTGAATTCCCTGTGTTCTCTGAGTGTATTTAAGTTGTGTCTTCTGTCTTAATAGTTGCTGGTTCGTCTGTGTGGTTTCCCCTCGGTCTCCCTGCATCTCTCCATGTGTATTTTCCCGGACCTCCCTGCATCTTCGTTTTTGGTTTGTTTTGTTAGTTTTACCCAGTTTAGGTTTCAGTTTCATGTTCCCAGTGCCTTTGTTGTTTGTTTTTCCCTTCGTTAATAAATACTCACCTGCACCAGAGCTGCCGCGTCCTGGTCCTAAATATTCCACACAGCTTGCCCCGGCAAACCGTGACAGCTGAAAACATGACTCTGTCTGGTTTAGATGATAAAATGTCTTTACTTTAGGAGGCTGTGGCTCAGAGTACATTCACATAATGCCTTTGAATAAATGTAAAAAGCTTGTTTTTCTCCTGCTTTGATTTCTTTGTCCAGGTAGAAATTCTGCTTTTTGCCTCTAAAATCTGAAACAGTTTGAAACAAAGTTTGGCGCTCTAATCCTCTCTGTGTTTGTCCTTTGGTCAGATGGTGATATTGAATGAAATATTCCAGTATTCAGTAGCTCAGCAGCTTTGTAACATGTGGTTTTGCACACTGTTCAAACCTCAGATGTTTGTGTAAACAAGTGTGGAGGACACAAACTCACGGGGGGAGGAACGACATTTACTGTTGATGTGTCTGACATTTAGTCTCCATGAGTTCTCATGAGACTGAAGAACTCTGTGATCTCTAACATGCAGCTGTATGTTTTGAAATTATGTGTCTCATTCTCTGGACTTTACTAGACAACGAGTGAAGAACAGATAACGAATATCATCTTTAAAGTGATGAATAATAACTCTGCCTCTGTCTTCATAAAAAGATCGTACTTCTGAAAGGTCAGAGGGCAGCATCCACTCTGGTTTTACACAGTTTTGCAGGTTTAGCTCTTCTGAAGTTCAGCACCTGCTTTTTCAACCAATCAGAAGCCAGTATTGTAGAGAGTTCATATTTCTTTTCATGCAATTGAATAATTTTGAATGTTTAGGTGAATATTTATATTTAGAGTATTTTCTCGATCAGTGTCTTCAGTCCTGACCCTGAGTGCGTACATTTAAAAATAAAGTGATATAACTTCTTTTACATTACTGTGAACTTCTTGTACAATTGACAGCTGATTGTTGTCGTGTTTGTCGTCATATGAAGATCGTTTCCTAAAGAGGACTGAACAGTCATTCAGCCTCTGGCTCCATCCATGAATCTGATGTTTGCTGTATAATCTGTGCTGTTAATAGTGTAATGGAACATATAATTTGTACATATAATTTCATATGTAATTATGATGATCTTTACCCATTAAGATTTTAAATGAACGATAAACAAAGGCCAAGAAAACTGAGTTAAACTCCTGAGTCTACTATATATTTGCACCATGAAGAAATGAATTGTTTGCACCAGTAATAAATAATCAAATACATCAAATTATCATCAATTATTTAAATAAATGAACCATCACACCAAACAAAACAACAATTCAACAGACAGTTCTATAAAACTGTGGATGATTCAAAGTGCTGCTATAACTGCACAACAAAACTGCAGTGAGAAAAGCTTTGGATGCTCAGTTTAGTTATAATGACAGTTAAACAACTAAAATACTCGATTAAGTAGGTGAGAAAAAGTTACATTTACTGGATCAGTTTAAGACCAAAATACAATTGAATGAATTACTGACATGGACACTTTGTGAAAAATTACTAAACAGTTCAGGCAAAATTTTACTAAAACCTGTAATTAAACTTGAAAGTTTGCATTTCAAGCACATCTTGATGTTTTCATTGAAAATCCACTGTGACTGTGTACACAGGAAAAACTACAAAATAATGTTTGTTTGTTTGTTTGTTTTTTTAAACACTGTGGACCGATCTGCATTTGTTATTGCTAAATTTAAATATTTGTTACTATTTAATGATCATAATCTCATTTGAACATAGGTTTGATTTAGTGGAGTCAGTTGTTCCCATGCATCATTCTGTAAGTGTGAGAATGAACTAAGATTAGAAAATGTCAAAATATAAAGTGTCATTTATTTTTATTCATCACAGCATCCTGAACTTTGGCGAACTTTCTAAAATATAAAATGAACTCGCTGAGTGTTGACTGTCACATTTCAAAGGACCAAGAAAAGATAAACTATTAAACTTTAACTGGGTCAGACTTGTTACTGCATGCTGTAACCAAACATACCACACCCTGCATCATGTGATTGGCTCTTGGTTGCTCTGTAAGAATTTTTCTTTAGTGCCTCCCTTCACAGATGTGTCTGTATCAGGATGGGTCTAAACAACATGGTGTAAATGCAGTTGCTGGTGAGCCTCATTTCCTGTAGGAGGTGAACAAGAGCAGAGATCTGTTTCCCTTCAGAGCACAGAGGTTGTTTCTGTTCAGAGGAAGTGAAACTGTCTGACAGTCACTGAGAGACGGTGAAACGGCACAGCACATGAATCAAATGGATCAAACAAAAATCTGCTGTTCAGTCTGTTTGGATCTACTGAAGGATCCGGTGACTATTCCCTGTGGACACAGCTACTGCATGAACTGTATTAAAAGCTTCTGGGATGAAGAGCAAAAGAAGAAAATCTACAGCTGCCCTCAGTGCCGGAGGACTTTCACAGCGAGGCCTGTCCTGTTGAAAAGCACCATGTTAGCAGATTTAGTGGAGGAGCTGAAGAAGACTGGACTCCAAGCTGCTCCTGCTGATCACTGCTATGCTGGACCTGAAGATGTGGCCTGTGATGTCTGCACTGGGAGAAAAATGAAAGCCTTCAAGTCCTGTCTGGTGTGTTTGATCTCTTACTGTGAGAAACATGTTAAGCTTCATTATGAATGTCCTGCATTTGACAAACACAAGCTGGTGGAGCCCTCCAAGAAGCTCCAGGAGAACATCTGCTCTCGTCACGATGAGGTGATGAAGATGTTCTGCCGTACTGATCAGCAGAGTATCTGTTATCTCTGCCCTGTGGATGAACATAAAGGCCACGACACAGTCTCAGCTGCAGCAGAAAGGACTGAGAGGCAGAGAGAGCTGGAGGTGAGTCGACAAAACATCCAGCAGAGAATCCAGGACAGAGAGAAAGATGTGAAGCTGCTTCAACAGGAGGTGGAGGCCATCAATCAGTCTGCTGATCAAACAGTGGAGCACAGTGAGAAGATCTTCACTGAGCTGATCCATCTCATCCAGAAAAGAAGCTCTGATGTGAAGCAGCAGATCAGATCCCAGCAGGAAACTGAAGTGAGTCGAGTCAAAGAGCTTCAGGAGAAGCTGGAGCAGGAGATCACTGAGCTGAAGAGGAAAGATGCTGAGCTGAAGCAGCTCTCACACACAGAGGATCACATCCAGTTTCTACACAACTACCCCTCACTGTCAGCACTCAGTGAGTCTACAGACTCATCCAGCATCAATATCCGTCCTCTGAGCTACTTTGAGGATGTGACAGCAGCTGTGTCAGAGGTCAGAGATAAACTACAGGACATTCTGAGAGAGGAATGGACAAACATCTCACTGACAGTCACTGAAGTGGATGTTTTACTGTCAGATCCACCAGCAGAGCCAAAGACCAGATTCTTAAAATATTCACGTGAAATCACACTGGATCCAAACACAGCAAACAGATGGCTGTTATTATCAGAGGGGAACAGAAAAGTAACATTTATGAAACAAAAACAGTCTTATTCTGATCATCCAGACAGATTCACTGAATGGTGGTCAGTCCTGAGTAGAGAGAGTCTGACTGGACGTTGTTACTGGGAGGTGGAGTGGAGAGGAGGAGTTTATGTAGCAGTCGCATACAAGAATATCAGCAGAAAAGGAGGGGGTAAAGAATGTGGATTTGGACGTAATGACAAATCTTGGTCATTAAATTGTATCAACAACATTTATACATTTTGGTACAACAACATCCAAACTCCTGTCTCAGGTCCTCGTTCCTCCAGAGTAGGAGTGTACCTGGATCACAGAGCAGGTATTTTGTCCTTCTACAGCGTCTCTGAAACCATGACTCTCCTCCACAGAGTCCAGACCACATTCACTCAGCCGCTCTATGCTGGACTTTGGCTTTATGATTATGGAGCCACTGCTGAGTTGATTAAAGTGAAATAGACTGAAGTCTTTCATATTGTGGGTTTAAATCTGTATTTTAGTTTCATTTTATTTTCTCTCCATCATTTCTGCACAGAGATCAGCTGTCAGTCAAACATTATGGGTGGTACCTCCACATCTTCTAGTTGTTCTCTTGATGTTTCTGAGTTTTTAAAGGAGATCTTTCCTGTGACTGTTTATGGAGGCTATCACTGCTCATCATCATTTTGATTTACTAAAATATTTCTCCACATGAAAATGTAAACTTCTCTATCCTCTAAATGTTTCTGGAATATTTGTATAGAAAAATGTCGACATTTCTCTTCATGAGTATGGCAGACCATGTGTGTGTGTTTGTGTTTGTTTTTGTCAAAATCATCAAACAAATGAGGAAAAACTGTGATTTTAATGAATGAATTCATATATTGTGTTGATGTTTTATTGTGTGAATAAACTGGAAGGTTTGACTATAAATCAAACTTTGAACAAAGTCTTTTCTTCTGTCTTCATTCCAGGATCTCACTCAAATCTGATGCAGAAAATATGAAACTAATCTGAGAGAATAACTGAAGCAGTTTTCCTCCTGAAGCATCACAAAGTTCAGAGTTCATGTTTAGAGCAGAAGATTCAGCAGTCGCTCTGTGACCTTTCAACTTTCTTCACTAAAACAGCTTCATTACAGAGAAACAAGTCACATTTTCTTGATGTTCTTAAGTCCTTTCAGATGTTTGTAATGGTCCTTGAATGCAGCATCAGTGTCGCAGGTTTAAAAGGTCACTTTCTGTTGTGTTCAAAGATTTCCTTCAGATATGGTCTTTAATCAGTAAAGCCAGTGATACAGCAGTGTCATTAGCTGTGTTATTGGCACCAGGCTGTGTTTATGTATGTGTTTAATTCTGTCTGAGGATGTCTTCAGCATGAAATGATCATTTGCTCAGCTGCTGTGTCTCAAACGACTCCTACAGTCTTTGCTTATGTGACCAACTTTTAAACAACCAAAACAAATTCCCCTTTCCTTGATAAAAGTCAACTTATCTCGATGCATTTTAGCTTTAAACTGCTTACAATTCTCTAGTAAATGACTGCTGTGTGAACAAAACAAACAACTATGCAGAACAGTGGAATTTGTTCTGCTTCCAGTTGATTGAGTTTTGACTCCTGGAACCGTACTGACATTAGTGGCAAAACTACTTCCCTTTTTTCTTTGCTTGGTGGAACTTGAAACTTTAAAGCTGCTTCCAGATTGTGAGTCTTGGATGTTGCCAAACACTGGATCTTATGCTACTTTCACCTGTTTTATTATGAAGGCAACCAGATCAGTGAACACTGCTCTGTGACCATTTTGTTCCTGCAGTTCATAGGCAACAACTCTCCATTTTTCCCTCAATTTGTATGGAAGTTTCATAACAATCATTCTCATATTTGAGGGTAAATCCAACTCCTTCATATAAACAACTTGCTGTGTTAGATTCGAACATCCTTGAAGAAAAAGAGAGAATGACTGTAGACCTTTCACATCCTCACTTTTAATAGGTGCCCAACTCACAATCCTCTCCATCTATGCAGAGGCAATTTTATTTCCGTTCCCAAAATGTTCTTCAAGAAGATATCTGGCTGTGGAATAGCCCTGCTCAGGAGGTAAATGCTGACAACTATGCACCAAGTCTTTAGGCTGCCCCCTAGTGAACTGCTCTAAAAAATGCAAACAGTCGCTCCAGTTATCAGTTTTAGCTTCCACTCCATTTTCAAAGGCATTCATAAATGATCTGTACTGTAAAGGGTCTCCATCAAACATAGGGATGTTTCTAGCTGGAAGGACAGAAGATACGTTTTGTTTTACAAGCAAAGTAGTGATGTCATTTTGTTTTTGCATAATATTGACAATCTCCTTCGTGCAATTCTCAGTCAAAGTAGGAGACTGAGGCTGTGTTTGCTGCGTCACTTGAGCTGAATCATCAACTTTTACCATCACCTCATCCACCTGATGTTGGTTTTGACTTTGTCTAGGTATGATTACTTGTGATTCAGATGCAGAATTTGTACCAGAGTAATCTCTTTCTGCCGGAACAAATGTATCAGCACAAGGATTTCAATTAGGCGCTTCTTGTACGTGCCCTCTTTCAAAATAAGAGTTCATTCCATCAGAACGCTCAGAGCTACAAACTCAGTTTATTTTTAAGACACGAAGCTTTGCCTTAGTTGCTGCCAACTCTGTTTCCAAGGATAATTTCTCCTTTTCTTTTCTCAGTTTTTCCTCTTGCGCTTCAATAGAATGTTTTTCTTTAATGCAGCGAGTCGCTCCATGAGCGCTGCCTTGTCAGCCGCAGCTTTAATGCGTGCGGAAGATGTTGATGAAATTCGACTTTGCTGTGACAATGTTTTCCAAGGTGGCTTTACACTTGAGATATTAGAGACACTGTCTTCAGGATTTATTTCATCCAAACTTTCAACAGCTTGATCATTAAGAGCAGTATTGCTTTGTTCAGTATACGGCTCGCCTGCTTCCTGCAACCAAACCTTTACTTTGTCCATAAAAACAGAGAATGCTGTCACCTTAGACTGAAAATGTGCGCTTTGCCTTTTCACTTCATCTTCTGGCAGTGGCAAACTTAAAAAGGATTCTTGCAAAGCGTTTGCATCTTGATAGCATTTAATAAACTTCCCAAATTCCGAAGACACTTCCTTAACCTTCTCATGTGAGGTCATTAAAGCAGAAATTTTCCCCATGTACTTAGATGCTTGCTTACACATTGAACTCCGCTTTTCTTGGCATGTCTTTATATACAAATCCAAACCTTTTGGCGTAAATTTGATGCTTCTTTTCTCTGCTTGCATCTGAGTGTCATCCTCTTGTTTACTCTCTTGTTTACTCTTAATATCCGACATTTTTATTGTCCTCTTGGATTATTTCAAACATTATAAAGATGCACAGCACACTGAGAATCCATAGCATAAAGCGCAAACATGATTGCAGTGAACAAACATTTCCACAGAGGGCGTTGGCATGTTTCAATTAGTGATCCTATTATGCACAAATTTAGTACATCAAAACTCAGTTCATCAGTCTTTGTAATGAAATAATGTCTTTAAACTCCAATAGCTTCACCGTTTTCCTTTACGGCTTAAACAATATTGTCACTCACCAGCTTTGATGAACGAGTGACATGTTGATCCAGGCTTCAACATCAAATCCGTCTGGAGTACTTACAGACGATCCAGTAACTTTTATTCGAGTTCGACGGTGATCCTTGAAATCCATATATCCAACATATCCATTAATGAAGGATTATTCCTTTGTCCACGGGCAGGTTTTTTACTTTTTGTAGTGGCAATTCCTTTTGTTTGACAAACCAAACATCCCACAGTTAAAGGTCCACAAGCCACTGCTGCACTGAGATAATATTTCGTACGCAGGCAAAAGAAGTCCACTGTCCAAACTTTAAAGTTGCGTTTTTATGGTTTATTTTATCCAGTTTGGCAAGCAATAAGAAGATCCATTTTTAGTTACTTCCTGCTGCTTCTCCTGCTCTAGTAAAAAACCATAGGCTCACCCCAGTGCATGCTGGTCCTATACCAGTGTCTTTATTTATAGAAACAAAATGGCCCTACAGCTTTTACTGACTAATTTAACAAGGTAACATCAAACAAACAAAACATTGAAAGAAATATTAACCTACAAATAAACTTGTAAATAAACCCCAACATATAAGTAAACTAACAACAAACTTTAACTAATTTCAAAATAATAAAAAATAAGAACAAATAGCTCCAACAGAAGTTATTGCTGCAGACTGAAGGTTCTGTAAACTACTCAGTCATAGAATGATTACGATATTGAACTAAAACAAATGCCTGAATCCTAAATTATGGATATCCTATTGTGGTGATCTGAAATGTAACACTAAATGTGATTAAAACACTAAAACTCTGGACTCCGGGGCTGAACGACCGCGGGGATCACCAGCCCGAGGAAAACACAAAATACACATGACTCCGTGAGAAAGACAATTCATTCTTGAATGAAGACGTTGATCAGACACATTTAAAATGTAGCCAATTGTGTTTATTATTAAATTATTAAGGAAATAGAAAAGCGGGGGAATAGAAAAGGGGGGAGGGGTGGGGGGTAAAGAAGAGGGTAAAGGAAAGGGATAGAAAGGAGGAAAGAGATAGAGGAGAGAGAACCCCAACTATGCCCTCTGAGCAAGCACTGGGTGCGACAGTGGATAGGAACAACTCCCTTTAAAGGAAGAAACCTATGACAGAACCAGGCTCTAGAGGGGGCAGTCAACTGTCGGGACTGGTTGGGGGGTGAGGGTGAAAGAGAAAGGGGGGGGGGGGGGGGGAGATGGGACAGGTGTTAGGAGTTAAGGTGAAAATTACGATGCAACGGTGGAGGAGGAAGACGGGGTGACATCAGCAGAAGGAAAAGTAGAAAAAGTAGAAAAAGCAGGAGTGCTCTTTCTCCAGAAGAAGCGGAAGCGTTTTTTCTTCTTTTCCATCATCTTTTCCACGAGCACTTTTTTCTCTAGGATGAGGGTTCGTAACTCATCAATTGTTTGTGTATTTTCCTTCTCGAGTTTCCTGCATGTTGTCTCCACTTCTTCTAATTTGGCTTGTTTTTCTTCGAGCCTTTCTTTCAGTTCTTTACATTTGGCCTCCTGCATAAGCTTTGCCTCGTGCATCTCTGTATAACTGTGTTGTAATTTGTTGTGTGCGTCTTGTAGCTGCTGACTTCTCTCGAGTTCTTGAAGTGTACACTGCAGGTCTTTGTTTGTTTTCTCTAGTTGCTGCTTTAACATCTGCACCTCAGTGTTTTTGCACTTCAAGTTGTTGGAAAGTTTCTCCAGTTCTGTGTTTTTAATTATTCTTTTTGAATCATAATCAGGTTACCACAAATTGTTTTTTAATTTAGTAGAACTTGAAATGTTTGTCAGTGGGTAAACAATTCATAATGCAAAGTCAGAAACATCAAGTTATTCTTAGTACTGCATACTTGCAATACATAAGTTGTCCTAACAGTCATGTAGGGCATCCGTAGTTCAGGGGGTCGGGAAGCTCATCTTGTAACTGGATGTAATATTAGCAGACAGAGGGTTTGATGTTGCAGAATCTTTGGAGTTGTACCATGCTGAATTGAAGAGCCCAACTTTCACCAAAGGAAAGAACTAACTGGCCCCTAGATTGCCCAATCAAATCTCTTAATGCCACCAGCCCTCCCCTACCTTCACTGTGTGCTCAGCTTGTAGAAAAGAGTTGAGTGTGGAAGAAATGGCAAAAATGTGGAGCTGAAAAGCTAAGAGAGAAAAAGAAATTATATATAAACCAACGTGTCAAATTAATGGACATGTTAGTTATTGGAGTTCTGGCTGCATTTTATATATCTATATTGTGTCCTTTTTATAATAAATAATAAAAAACATTATTTATCCTCACTGTATGAACATTGTTGGAGTCCTTGAAGTCTCGTCATGTTGAAGTTACTCATGTGATGTGATGTTGTTATAATGATCCAGCTGGTGTGCAGCCATCATATTAGAGTTCTCTTTCTTCTTCTGATTTTATACAATTTTTCTGTGATGGTGTCACATTTACAGTGGTCGCAACAATTGCACCTACAGGACCCTGAAAAACTGGTGCACAGACTTCAGAGTCTAATAAGTGTCACCACTGTAACCACTGCATAATGCAAACCATGACACGAGTTTAGTCTTGGTGTGAAACTCATTTTGGTTCATAGACACCAATCTGACCTTAAGTGGAACAGACCCATAAAACTAATGCGTAATAAATCTGTTAATAAATAAATCCAAATTCTCCCATCATCATTCTTTGGTAGGAAGTCATAAATAGGAGTTAAATTCAGACTCGCACAGGCTCACCTCTGCACGACTGGCTTCTCCTGTAACCCTGCATGTTTCTAAGGTTTGTTTTCTTTCTTTTTTTGTTGTTGTTCTTGTGCTTTTTGTCCTCGGGTGAGGTTTGAAGTGTCTGTGTGGTGCAGCTGGTCTGGTCTGTCCAGGCTGCACCACACAGACACTTCCAATCACCACACATCAAAGTACAAAGCGTATGACGTCATCACATTCTGTGTTAGGAAGTCATATTTAGGAGTTAAATTCATTGTTCATCATACTCAAGAAATCTTTCTGTTATCTTGATTAACTTATCCCAACATTGTCAATCAGACTAAGTGATCACATGACGCTAGTTATCAACTCTATAAGGTAACCCAGGGTTTCCCATTTTAGCTACTAGCCTGTTTACATGAAAGGGGTGGCGTTGGGGGCATCTGACCAATCACATACAGAGCAGCAGAACAGCTGACTTTACAAAGAAAGATAAAACTATAAACATGAGCATCCAATCATGATCCAGGTGACAGTGAACCGCCATCGAGCTCATCCACTGATCAAAGCCTCTCCATTTCAGCTCAAAAGAACACAGAGCTCAGGCTGTACCCAAGACTCGGGTACAGAGGCTCTCTTTTTTTTTTTTTGCCCCCACCACCAAATAACAGGAATGCATATAAGAGCAGCGGTAGCTACTCACAGATCCCTGTCAGAACAGGCATGGGGTCTGTCAACTCCCCGGCCGTTTCTGTGAGATTGGAGGCGTACGACATCGGAGAGAAGAAATGCATCTCGGATGTGAGGAGGACTTTCTGCCTCTTTGTCACCTTTGACCTCTTGTTCATCACCATGCTCTGGATCACAGAACTCAATGTAAGTCTGTGTTTGTAGTGGCTGTGACAGCAGTTTTGTTTTTTTATTAGATATCTGTAGTAATAAAGTTTTTACAGCAATGTAAAACCACACGAGATTAAGATGTATCACCAGACAGTGAGCCTTTTTGACTGAGTCAGCCTACTCGGGAGAAATTTATTGGATGCATCTGCTGTCTTCTATGTATTTTGCTCAAGAAAAAACTAAAACTGAAGATGATTTTATTATTTCCCAGAGATTAAAGGGTTATTTAAAAGTAAAGTTAAACAAAGTCAGGAAAGATAAAACGCTAGTATTGAAGTTTTTAAAAAACTCCAAAGTAAGTGAAGCCGTTAAAAGGCCAGGCTCAGAGCCTTTGGTTTTGCTTTTTTGTGGAAAAACATTTATTGTTCTTTTAGAGCATTTCGAGTTGTTTCTTTCAGCTTGTGGTGGACTTTCGGATTGACAGCATCATTCCTATCTGCTTTTACTTTTGTGCCTGATCGGTACGATTAACAGCAGTCAGCTTGACGCACAAGTTCAATTTCAAGTTGGCTTTTATTGTCACTTCAACCATATACATTTAGTTCACAGTGAAACGAAACAACGTTCCTCCAGGACCAGCCAATCGGCCACAATGCTGGTGGCTTTGCGAATACAGCGTGTAGTGTAGATGTCCTCAATAGAGGGGAGAGAGACCCCGATGATCTTCTCTGCTGTTCCCACTATCCGCTGTAGGGTCTTGCGGTCCGATATGGCACAGATGAACTGAATAACAAAAATAAACACACCGTAGATTTCTGATGCACTGAATCACTTTGGAGGAAAAATGAGTTTCCTCTGCTGACTGACAGTTATTGTTTGTTGAGCTCAGTTGTATGAAAGTTCAGAGGAACTCATGAGTAGCCACCGATTTGTACACAACTGATAGCAAAGTGTGGAATATGGCATTACATGTGAACAAAGGTTTAAAGCTGGTGAAGAATGCACGTTCCTTATCTGTACAGACTTTTTCTTAACTAAACTATCAAGTGGTTTAGTTGGTATCGTGGTTTACAGTGGTTCGCCTACCAGGTGAAAGATCCCAGAAGGAGACGCTTATCCCATTGGGTTTGGTTCAGGAAAGGCATCTACCTGCTGTGGTGACTTCTTGTGACAAGGGAGAAGTAATACCATTACTTCTTCCTGTTCACAATTTTTATCTTTGTAACAACAAATCATTGAGTAATAAAACCAGCTGCCTTTTCAGTGAGTCTCTCATCCAGTGGTGGTTGAGCTCCAAATCCACCGTCTTACACATCAGTTTGTGGCAGCTATCCTCGTTCTGCTCTTGGTGAGCTTCATATAGAGGTACAGAAGCCAGTTCTTGACATGGTGCAGGTTCTGCAGATGGACTCTGTTGAGGGCTTCAGTCCAGTTAGGTGGAGTCAGACAGCTGGATGAGAGACTCTCTGGAGAAGCAACTACAGAACTCCCAGAATAGCATCATAACCAGAGAGCCGGCTGGTAGTGATGACAGAATAAAGGTAGAGCAGATAGACACTGAACTTTCAAAATAAGAGCCACAGGATTGTCCATAAGTAAATCAGTCGCAGATGGCAACGTCCTTTAAGATGGATTAAAAAGGTATACCCGTTGATATACCTGATTAGATCTGTGCGCTGTCATACAACGCAGCGGCCAGATTGCACCAGACTGTCCTCCTCCACAGTTATTTAAATGGATTATAAAAAATATGCAATAAGATTAATGCTACAGGTTATTTTAACCAAACCAAACTATTTGTGCTTTCTCAGCACTGCCCCACCACTAACATCTGGATGAGTGTTAGAAAGCTAACTAACTTTATCAAATTACATCCAGGCTTTGTTTTAAAAGGAAAGAATTTCTTGTCTTTAACAAACGGCAGTGTTGTTAACCCATCCAGATAAAAACAAAAGACATACATCTGTTTGTTTCTATTCTTTTACCATGGTGGCAGTTTAGGAGGAGCTCTTGCAGGAACTTTTCTGGTTTTTAGTTACTGAAATGCTGCAGTATGTGCAGGGTGCCGATCTTTGTTTTTTCTGCTTTGAACCGTGATCTCAGGGTCTGCTGATTTAAACTAATGGAGAATTTACAGGCTCGTGCTGCAGTATTGAAGTGTCCAGCATGTTGGAACAGTGTTTGTATCCTCCAGGACTCTGAACTGTTTACAGTATTTGACTGAAAGTTTTAATTTATTCTGCACATGTTTATCTTCTTAGATGACAGCAATCATTAATTAAGCCGAGTGGACTCTGTCTCTCTCCTTTTTGAAGATGTTACTCAGCGTTGTTGCTTTTTCTGTAAATGTCACATCTGAAAAAAGCCGGAAGGAACATTTAGTAAAAAATGTTACTAAAATGCCATCACGATAAGAGATGGATAAAGTCAGCAGAATTATCAAACGTATTCCTGTAAGGGTGCATTTAGATACCACAAACAAACAGAGTTTATGAACTACAGAAAAAAAGTTTTTTAATCTTGTGCACATATTTTAATACGGTTCCTGCTCAGTTTGCCTGTTTACATGTTTTACTATTTTATCTTATTTGACTTGTTAAAAACAGGTCTGTTAACCATTAATCGGGAGGAAGCAGTTACATTATTGTCAGTAGTCCTCAGTCATGATAGGTTACTGTGTTTTATCGCTCTGGAACTGTAAAATGCCAGCAGTTGTGCACCGAGAAACAACGTTTACAGTTGGAGTGAATTGTGTCAAGGTCGAGCAGAAGCAGGACAGCCTGCATGCTGGACGAGTGGATCGAGGTCATGCAGCTGATTGAGGAAGTGATTTGACTGCAGCACACATTCCCAGAATGCTCCATTTGACCTCGGGCACTAAAATAACTGTCCACGAGAGACGGAGTTGTTCTCTTTTGTGTAACTAGAAGAGCACCCTGCAAATGCACTGCAAACCTGCTCACTTTCAAAATGGAGAACGTTTCATCATCCATGACTTTAATCCTGAGCAGTTTTTACTCAACAATTTGATGACTTTTTTATTTTTTTGTGAAGAAGTTTCCTTCCTTCCTCTCAGCTGTAACACTGAACACTTTGGCTATTACGTTACTCTGTTTTGACTAGCTGCTATGGGACTGATTGGAGGAGTAGTGCTGAGTGTTAATTCAGTTCAGTTTTTTTTATATATCGTTAGTAAAGTGGCCTCAAGGTGCTTTATAATTATGAGATAAAGACCCAACAGTATTGGAGAGAAAACCCCAACATTCAGACAGGGTTCATACCTTTACTGCCTTTAATACCTTTGCTATGAAAAGATACATTTTTTTGCAATTTCTGCCTCAAAAACACATTTGGACACTGTGATGAAGGTGACGCACCCTGCTAAGTATAGGCTAAGTATAGGTCTGTCAGCATTACTAATGGGTGCAAATTGAAATCTTTTGCTACATATGATCATGTTGAGGGGTTTTATATAAATCTTTTGTTTTTAACAGTGTTTTTGATTTAATAATGTTTCAAAATAAAATAACAGAAATGGTCAGTAACAACAAAAAATCTTTATGTAGCAGAAAATAAGTAGAATAGCTCCATGTTAATACCAGTATTATGCTCATAATTACAATACTAACTTATTTTATACAAACCACATCTGAGACGTCTTGGTTGTGCAATGACTGACACATTATAGTAAGTATATGCTTCTTTTTTCTTGCCTAATGTTGATGAAGCAGTTATGTCATTAAATCATAGGACTCCAAAATAATCCTGTTACTACAGGATTATTTAGGTAATCAATCATTTTTCTATCCTGATTGTTTCTTCTCAAATATGAGGCGTGCATTAGTATGTAGGCTGGATTTAAGTTGGAGCTGCCAGCCAACCAAAGACAACTCAGGATGTCGATGTTGTATTTTTGCTGGCAGTTTGTTGATTTAAAAAAATCAGCCTTCAACATAAGAGCACTGCAGTTGGAATTTAATGGTGTTTATACACCACTCTGCATTTAATCATTAGTTATTATTAATCTCTGGCCTCTGATTAATCTTCCCTCTGATGGTCAGGAGCAGCTTCTTTGTGTACAAGCGCCGTAAAAGAAGTTCTAGAAAGAATCTCAGGATACAGACTTTCTGAATATGTTGCAGATCGTGTTGTTGTTGGAGAGCTAAATTCCAGAGCTGAGTTTAGCCACTGACTTCAACAGTGTGGCACTTTCTGTCTAACAATTCATTCCACTCATGCCGATGATGCCACTGCAGCTGATCACGAAACTGAGTAAACTAGCAAGCAAGACCTGTACTTTGTGTTTTCAGTCCAAGTTCCTGCTCTTTCATTTAGTTTGCTTCTGTGTTTATCACAGAGGGGAGTCGAGTTCACAGCCCTCTAACACAAAAAGCTGAAATCCTCCAGTCTCATTTAATGTACCTAGTTTTTCAAACATCTATTTAGGATGATAATAAAAATCTGAAACTGTGTGAGAGAGATTCATTTCAGAGACATTTGAAACAAAAGGAAGTTCATTTTTCACCCACACAGTATTTCTGTGGTAATTTTTCACATTTGATTGAGCTCAGTTTTGAATTTTGTTGTTTAGGTGACAGCACATTATTCACTGTTAGGTCTGTACAAGCTGACGCTGACAGCTTTTAGCTTTAACTGTAAATGAAGCAAAAGTCCCTTTTTTTTGTCAATTTAATGTTAATACTCACGACTTCGTCTGAGTTGTAGCTTCTCACAGTTGCTAAACAACCTTACTCGAAGTATATTTGCAGAACCTCACAAACACATTTAAACCATTTTATCAGTGCTTAAAACCACAATATCTTTAAACGTTATCTTTCTAACCTCATGTTGCTGTTTCTTAATTTTGCAAAAATGACAGACTCGCGCTGCTTCTCAGAGTGATGCACAGAAACATCAGTTCACGGCAAAGATTCACAGACACAACTGCAGCACAGGGATTTTCCAGTTATACATATTGTTAGCTAATTCAGGTCAGAGTGTACCAACACCAACGATGGATGGAAACAATCTGAGAGGAAGACGAGGAAGAACAAAACCAGGAACACGAGTTTTAGGTGAAATTTGAGCAGCTGTTCTGGATTTATACATGAAATGATTAGAAACTTGAAGTGTGAGACTCTTTGTGTCTTTCTTTCAGATATTTCTGAAACAAGAATAACATTTCCTTTATTTATAGTTCCTGTAAGTTACTCTTCTTGATCTATCTCGTCCTCCTCCTCTGCCTCTCGGATGATTTCCATCCGTTGCCGGTGGGGGTGGAAGATTTTCAGCTGCTGTGCTTAGGAAATGATGCGAGTGCTGCAGATCTGTAAGCTTAACCTCTGCATCCTGTGGTTAACGTCATGCATCTTGCGGTGACTCATTGTGCAAAATGTGTTATTGAGCGAGGGAGAGCCCATTATTTAAAAAAAAAAAAAAAAAGGCATCAAAGGAGATCTGCAAATAGAGTCTAAAAAGGTGAAAGCTGTAAATGAGAGCAGGATTGTTTCAGTGACTGAAAATGATGCAGTTGCGTTTCATTTTTGGAAGAGGAACTGTAAAAAATGCCAGAAAGTAAAAATCTGTTGAGGTCATCAAAAGCAAAGGTGAAGCTGAGGTCTGCAAACTGTCTGCCGCTGCATTTTTCATGTCCTTTTTTAATACATGCAGATATGAGTGCTGTTTTATTGAAGTGAGACTTTAAATATAGCACCAACACCCTCAGATTTCCTGTTGGTTCTAGAGAACTGATGCACTGCTGATGTTGTCAAGCCAGCTCTCAGTTTAAGGCATAAAATCAAGAGGAAGTCACCGAGCGAGGTCCTTTATGACCCAAGATAGCGCTGTGCAATATGATGAAATATATCGATGACGAAATGAAAAAAACTATCGTTTCAAATTGTACGCTATCGTTTGTTTCGTGGTTTCCAAAATAAGCTGTTTACGGCAACGTTTTTCCATCGGGGCGCAGAGAATACCAGCATGGCCAGTGAATATGAGGCAGAACCAGGTAGCTCCAAACAGAAGGACTAGTCAAAACAAAACGAGGACCTTATTCCTAATGAGGGCCGGCCCCTGTAGCATGGACATGATTTGGTTATGAAAAGTCTGACACGGACCAGAAAACTCTACTATGCAAATTATGCCGCAAACCGGTTCCCACCACAGACTCAAACACGACAAACCTCTTCTACCACCTACGCAAGAATCACGTGAAAGGTTGTTGACAGAGTTTACAGATGAGAAGCAAAAAAGAGCCGTCAGGTGCTCAAAATAAACCTTAGACTCAAACGTTAGAACAGGCTTTTCCTCGCAGCACGCCGTGTAATAAATACAAAGAACATGGTGGCCGTCACATATAGTTTCATGCACCGGTCAAAACACTCGGCTCCAGGTACACGACACCCAGCTGAAAACACTTCACACAAGTCGGGTTGCCCAAGATTCATAGAGTTTACATAAAAAGCCCTTTTTTGTCATATACATCGTTATCAGGATGAGAAATGTCTTACATGAGGATATGAGATTTTGGTCATCGCACAGCCCTAACCCCAAATGTTTACTTGAATCCTACAACTTCTCATGTTTTTTGTGTTGTATTAAAACTTATGATTATTATTTTAGATGGAATAAACTTACAAAAAATATTCCTCTAGTAACAAAAAATATAACTGCCTCACTCAGGTCATTTTAGCCTCAGTTGTGTCAGGGTTAACTTTAACATTCAGAGTATTTGTCATGATGAGCTGTTTGTGTTTGTCAGGTGAACGGCGGCATTCAGAATCGGCTGGAACAAGAAGTCCTGCACTACGACTACCACGCCTCCTTCTTCGACATCTTTGTAAGGTTCTTTCTTTTGCTTTAAATGATCAACTTTATATCATTTATTTTATGTGGGGTTTTTTTCACTATTTTTTTCCTTCCTTTTTGTTTCTCTCCTCCTTCTGTGCCACCTTCACCTTCCTCCCCTCCCTCAGCTGCTGGCAGTTTTCAGGTTTGCCGTCCTCATCCTGGCCTACGCTGTCTGCAAGCTTCGTCACTGGTGGGCCATCGCGGTAGGTTTTAAGGCTGTACGCCACAACAGTGTTTCTGTAATTGCGCCAGCAGAGGGCGCTGCCCAGCAAGAGCTCACATTGTTGGGTGCACAGTGAAGTGTCTGGCAGGAGGATGCACTAATTCTTGTTTCTGTGCATTAAATATGTCTTCAGGGGGCATCAGTGTTTGTTACAGGGTGATTCTGTGATTTTTCCATTTCACTTCATTATATTCAGTATATTTAGAGAGTTAAAGACCATTAACATGAGGATGTTTTCAGGTAAAAGGGGTTCTGTTTAAAATATTAGCAAAAATAAGAGCATGAGCATTTCTGATGTTTTCTGTCTTTGTGCAGATCACCACTGCAGTCAGCTGTGCTTTCCTGATTGCTAAAGTCATTTTGTCGAAGGTAAGAAAAAGCTTTACAATTCCTAACTGTCTGCACTCCTGGGTGCACTCCTACACACACACACACACACACACACACACACACACACACACACACCTTAACAGCACCTCAGAAAACAGGGTGGTACTTAAAGCTTTGATCTAAGAAACCTGACAACATCTAATATTTTCATTATTTGTAACAAAAATGTTGCACTGACTTTAGTTTTTTACTTCTAATAATATCTTTATTTATTTTAGTATTGGTGTCAATGTCCACACACAAAAACCTCTTAGAGGACAGTTTGTTGTTGGAGTTAATTTTCCTCTGCAGTCTTTGCTCCATATTCCCCGATGGCGATGCATACATGAGGATTTAAGGAAGTGAAGCAAACTATCTCCTTCCTGTACAGGAAAACCTGTAATTGCTGCTGCTTAACAATAATAAATATTTGTTTTTGCACCTTCTAAATTTTAAATGGTCAGATTTTGTATGCTTTGTGTAGAATTACGTATTCATATTGGGACGTGTGTGTTTCTTGTGTAGCTGCTGAGTCAGGGGGCCTTTGGGTACCTGCTGCCCATCATCTCCTTCGTTCTGGCCTGGATAGAAACGTGGCTGCTCGACTTCAAGGTCCTGCCTCAGGAGATCGAAGACGAAAACAGTGAGTCTCAATTGAGCTAATAATAAAAAAGGCACCTTCATTACTGTTGCAGTACTGCTGCTGTCGCTGCTGTGATCTCTGTCAACAGATCGTTTACCTTACAGGTTCCTTTTAAAACCTTCCTTTAAGTTAGCAAAAGAATGTGAAAAAACAAGTACTATGACTCAAGAGCCTCTGAGTGGAGAATGAAAAAGAAACAAGAAAACGATAAAGAACAGCAGCAGACGCTCTGGTGAAACACTGCCACCTGCTGGTGAACATTCAAAGCTACATACTGAGTAATTTTATTCAGTTGTTTTATTTCAAATAAAAGATCATGGGATAAGAAGTTAATATTATAATTATTTATTATAATGTTAGAGTAAAAAGCGTAATGCATCAGCTTCCTGTTGCTATTTCACAGGTAGTTTACCTGTAATTATTAATAATTATATGCCATGAACAACATCTGCAAATGTGTTTACTCACCTGATAAATGAAAGTTATTTCACCACTGTTATGTTATTTTAACCTCATTGATGTCCTGCTGATGCAGTTATTCCTGCTTCCTTCATCCTGCTGTGTTTCAGGACATCGGTCCATCATAGATACAAGTAGGGCTCCTCTCCTGGGTCCAGGTCCTTTATCTGATGGGCAGTTCTACTCTCCGCCAGAGTCTTTGGCAGGTCTGTTTCCTCCCACTGACATCAGACAAACCCAAACACACCCGACACACTCGCTTCAGCTGTCGCTCCTTCAGACTGCTCAGTCTGATGATTCTGACTCTTCATTCCCATTTAAATGAGCGTACAGACACAAAATATGAAGATATACAGTTCATTTTATTGTCATTATTATTATTATTATTATTAGAGTTTTTAGATTTCCAGCTTTGCACTTCACACCCAGAAATGAGTGGCGTAGCTCCTTCAGTATTTCTTTCACTGCACAGTGAAAGGAGCTTTTTCATCTGCAGACATCTTATTGCTTAGAAAATAATTCAATTACTCAGCTGCCTCTGCAGTGAGCCTTCCATACAATGGGTGGGCCCATCCTTTGCAGACACAGACACTCTCCAGAGCAGAAGCAGAGCTGCAGTCGATAACACAAAATACAAAAATAATTCCCGTTTCTGTAAAATGTGAAGAATTAAAAGTGAAGGTTTATTCTCACACCAGACTCCTGCAGCTGCTTTGAACCTGCAGCCTCCTGCAGACGGATTAAGACAAGCGCGCCTCAGTTGTTTCACACAGGTCAATAAACAAGAAAATTTAAAAATGATGAAACCTGACAAGACAGGAATTGTCAGGCTGGTTATCAGTGGCTGAATTTTCAAAATAAGAGCGAAGGGCATCATCTGCTATTAAGCAGTTGTAGATGCCATTAATGTCTTTAAGGATAATACATTTAGTTGGCATGAATACCTGAGCCGTCCGGGTTCAGAGGGGTCGTCTTCTAATCTGAAGGTTGGCAGTTAAAATCCTGGCTCCACCGTTCTTTTATCATCCTAAATTTTCTGTGGTGTTTCTATAAAAACGCTGACCGATTTCCCTTTCGTGCTCAGACTCTGACGAGGAGCTGGATGATAAACACGAACCTGAAAAAGGGCTCATTACACAAGTGACTTAACAGGTAAGAATACGTAATGACAGACGTCAGTCAGGATTCGTATCCACAGTATTAGTCTGATGTGCTGTTTTATTTCTCCACAGGATCGCCGATCCTGAACATGGAGGGATTTTTGGGTCCTCCAGCGTTGTGCTACTGAGGGGAAAACTTCTGCCTTACACCTTCAGCCATTTTAGTTTGTATTTGTTCATATCCACAAATGCAGCTCACGTTCTGATATCAGCCTTCTGCACGTACACCGCGACCGGGAAAGTGCCACTTAAAAGTTTCAGTGTCATGAACTCTGGTTACTGTATGAGTTTTGTTTCTCCACCTTTAAGGAACTCGAGACCTTACAAGAGATTTATCAGAAATAAATCATTACATCCTTATCAGTATCCATCCATAATTCAAAACATTACATTCATTTTAAAACTTAAAAAAATATATATACACTTTCAATTAAAAAACAGAGTGTTAATGTCTTATTTCCAGCATAATGTTTACTTATAATTCTGTGATCATTTTCTTATGCTTCGGTTGTGTCACTGCAAAGGAAAATAAGCTCATGGATGCCACAGAAAGGATTGTTCAGCCAGTATTGAGCCTGCAGACCAGACTGTAGCAGAAAGAGAAAGTCAAACTCTTAGAGATGTTTATGATTACTTCAATGTCTTAAAAATGTGCATGAAAGAATATTAAGGTAACATATAGAGATGTGAACGATACTGTTTGTTTTGAAACGAGTGAAGGATTGTGTGTTAAAGAAAACGAGCCATAAACGTGCAGCATGTACACTCGGAGATTTGGGTTTAGTGCACTGAACAGAAGGGACGCTGCTCTCGAAAGCTGCTGTGACGGGCGGGGAAACGTTCTAATGGAAATGTACATATCTTCATGCATGCTTTGCAAGCTCAGTGGATGTTTATTCTTTTTTTTCTTTTTTAAAGAAAAGCCCGTCTGTATAACAGAATCATTAAAATGTTAAAGGTTATGTGGTTTTGTTTAATTGTTTATGTCAAACGTCGACCTTAAAGAGATCAACAGAATAAGAACTTAGACATAAATTAGCCTTATGAATAAATAAAATGTGAAAATATCAGTTTGTTTCAGGTAATGTCAGCTGTTTATTAAAAAAAATATTCCTTTAAAAAAACTTTTTCATCTCTATTTTTCTTAAGCCAAATTACTAGTCTTAATTAAGGTGAACAGACTCTGAATGGGGGACTTTTATTTTAATTGTGTGTAATATATTAATTACATTTATTGAATTAAATAAAGATTAACCCTTATTTTTAAAGAAGACATGCTACTGAATACATGGACTGTAGATAAAAGACGGAGGTGACCTTTTACTAGAGTTATTAGTTTCGAATTTTCTAGTTTTTATTTTTCATTCCATTTTGACTTTTTAAGGTCAGTTTAGTGTCAGTTAGTCTCCAGAGTGAATTTTCTTCTTTCAGTTTAGTTTTTAGTAGTTTCAGTTTCTTTTAGGCTTTTAAATTATTATTGTTATATGGAGGCCAAATGTCAGAGGGAACATTTATGAAAATCAGTAGAGAGATCACTAAAAATAAAGATTTACCCCCTATTTTTAGTTTAGTTTTCCAAGTTCAATGTCTTGAAATGTTTTATTTTTATCTCAGTTTGGGTTTAGATTAGATTAAATTTTTGGGGGTTTTTTTTGTTTGTTTTTTGCTAAGCAAGCATTGTCAACATGCTCCATCCATAAAATACAGCTCAACCTTTGTTTAATTTAATGCATTTTTTATTCATTAAATAAGATCAAACTAATTTTTGGGGGGACTTTTTATTTAGTAATTTTTGTGGCAATAACCAAAAAAACAAGCAACATATTAACATTCTCTGACATAAGACCATTTAAGAGAGAGGGAAAAAAACAGACCATGATTAATATAATGACATGTCGTAGGGGAGATTTATAGCTTTATATTACAATGTTCCAAAGTTCGTGTTCATTCACCCAAGTATCTGGCCACACATCCATCTCTGGTGGAAGATCTCCACCTTCAGTTGCAGGCTTGCTGTCATTCTTTCCATTGTATGAACTCTTTTCAGTCTCTGTTTCCATTGAGTTATGGATGGTGAGTTTGTTTGTTTTCCTTTTCTTAGCTATCAGTAAGAGTATCTGCAGAATATATTTTTCATCTATGGTATACCTCTCTCTAGGTATAACTCCCAAGAGAAATATGGTGGGGTTCAGTGCAGTATTTACTTGTAGGATTTTCTCTGTTTCTTCTTTGATTCTTATCCAGAAACCTTGAATTATTGGACAGTCCCAAAAGATATGTGAATCGTCTCCTATTCCCCCACATTTTCTCCAACATAGTTCTGCATTGGGTTCCTTACAATATGAGGAGATAACAAGAGGTGTATTAAAAAAAAATCTAATTTTAAATTTCCAGTCAAACTCTCCATAATTGACTACTTATTCCCTTGTGACAAGTTTTACACATCTCTTCCCATACATTATCAGTGATAATAATATTTAGTTCTAGTTTCCATTTCTCTGTAATATGGCCTGTATTTTAAGATCAAACTAATTTTAATATTAGATAAGAATAACCCAAGTAAGTAAAAAAGTGTTTTATAAATGATGATTTCGTTAGAAATCCAGAAATCACTCAAACAGAACCTGTCTGTCAAAGTGAAGCAAGCTAAAAGATCAGAAAAACAAACATCACACCACGATTTAAAGACGCTCAAGAAAACTTGTGAGAAAAATTACAAACAAAGTTATTGGCATCTATTAGTCTGCAAATGTTTGTAAGGCTTTGGGGCTCCAGTGAACAACGGAGAGGTGAACTTTCCAAGAAGCTACCAGTGACTCATCCAGGTCACATAAGAACCCAGAATAACATCTAAAGAACTGCAAACCACAGAAATCTAATATATAAAAAATGTATAAAACCACATGTGCTCAATGGGTTGTTTTTAATTGTTATTCTTCTGTTTCAATTCCTGTTAAGATAAACCAGCTGGAGGGAACGCGGCAGATAAACGACTGCAGACAGAAGAAGAAACACAAAGCAGCAGTTTCTGTAATTCTCTTTTATTAATTTTTTTCTTCACATTTTTATTGACAGAAGTCAAGTAACCAAGGCATCTGTAAACAGTGCATCCACAAATCTACATGTTGCCTCTCATCAGTGCGATCGTTCAGTCATTCAAAAACACTGTTTGGAAATAAATACAATACTGATTGTTTTTTTTTTCTTTAAAAAAAAGAAGAAGAAGAAGAAGGTAAAACCTACATCTGCCTGAAGGAGCTCGTAAAGATTCAGTCTTTGTCTGTAGTCACAGTCTGGAAATGATGCCACATATGAAGCAACACACGGAGGTAAACGACTCAATGTGGTAAAATCCTGAAGCCGGAGGATGAAATACTGACACCACCTGCACGGCTGGTTATGTGAGGTTTGAGTTTTCAGAGGGAAAAACAAACACAGATGTGTAACGAGCTGTAAACAGAGAGCCAAGAGGAAAGAAGCTCCGACACTGATCTAAATTTATATTTCTGTTCCTAAAGCTCAGAAATGCCCTCACCGTTTCTAGACTGAGGAGAAAAGTTTTGGCCTGCAGCCACAGTGGAAGCAAATCCTCATCAAACTGTTTATATACAAAACACAAACATGGCTTACATGGTGGTACAGGTTCAAAAATATTTCCTTTGTAAATGTAATCTCTGGATTTAAAAGAATCCAAAAAATTTGGAGCAAAATTATTTTCGGGATCAAAAAAAGAAGTTTGTCCCATCACTGTGCGCACTGACAGTGTCCGACAAATGTTATTAATTTACTTTTACTAATACTATTCATTTATTGATTTATTGCAAAACTATTAAAACATTTTAGGAATTAAACTTGTTACTTTTTGAGCTTTCATCACTGTTAAGTAGCACTTCAGTTCCACAGTTTGTTTAGTGTAAAGTAGAATTAAAAACATAAAAGTCATGGTGTTTATTTGCTTCCACTGGGCTGCTAAATCAAAAATTTAACTACTTTAACCACTAACTAATTTTAAAACAAGCTTTAAATATGGCTTAATTGTTACCTTTAAAATCAAAACAAACAAGAAAAAAAAAGGTCTAAATTTTCTGTTATTGGGTTGTGTTTTCTTCAGATTGGTCATTTTTACTTATTTTTGTTGAGACTTCTTGTTGAAAACTTTCCAAATACGGTGACTGCTTGCTTTTCAGTGCATTTAGTAGCAGTTGTGCAACTTTTCCTTCACAGAACACGATCAGAACACGTCTACCAAAAAACGACTCTGCTTCTTCTTTGTGTAAGAGCTCAGTGAATACTCTCCTTTTGAGTTTAATATTATATTTTTTAAATGTCATAATAAATGGAGCAAAATTTATTCTGACCTTTAACGACTAAATCTGTTACACCAAACTGCCAAAAGAAAAAACAACGTCTGAGGTTCAAACTGGTGCTTCACGTCTTTTAAAGTCGAGCTGTTATCCTTACTTGCCGTTAAATGTCTGCTGTTTTAATGGTGAATATTTAAGTGAGTGAGCTGGGAAGTCCCTACTATTGTCATCTCAGGCAACACCACTCTGGGTGTGAGACCAAAGCCCCACCCCCTCCTGCTCAAACCTACTGTTTGTGAGGGGCAGCCAACCAGAAGAAAGCAGGTTTAAAGTGGTACTTTTTTTCCTATGCTCTTGCATTGACTCTAGATCAAGACCCTACGTTTGTTGTTAGTAATTGATAAAAGATGGTTTAGTGACGGGCAGTGGCGGTCCTAGCCTGTCACTAAACACTCCCTATGCCCCCCCCCCACCTACACACACACACACACACATTATGGATTGTACATTAACATAAAACTTGTTGGAACCATACTGAATTTCACCAGAGAAACACACACATACATGAAGAGAGAGAGAGTATGCATACTATGCAAACGGCTACCAAACAGCCATCGTAGTTCGCCATACAATGAGAACAGGACAAATAAAGAATTGACAATGACTAATTAATATTGTGCTGAACACACGCTCTTTTCTGGAATATTCTCACTAATTTTCTTGATATTTATTTATAATCACCTCTGTTAATCCTTGATATTTATAACTGAGTGATCTGTATATATTAGTGCTATTTCTTAAATGTGTAAAATCTGTCACATAAGGTATTGTTTGGAGTTTAGTCTGTTACTGTTACTATTTTTACCATTTCTTCTTGGAGCAACTGTAACCCACATAATTTCCTTAGGGATTAATAAAGTATTCTGATTCTGATTGTTTCAGGATGACCTGCCATTATCCAATGACACATCTGCTTACCTGTATCTTTTGCTCGTTTCTCCTCCTCTTGTTTTCTCTTTTTTCTAAACTGAGGACCTGATGGCTTTTTTTCTTGTCCATCTTGGTTTTAATTTTGCGCTCCAGTATGAACACCCATCCCCCAACCCGAGGATCACCACAACATGATCTAACAGACCTACTCCTTAGTTCACAGATTCACTTTGTCTAAGGTTTATTTCTGGGATTTTGTACAACCCAGGGTTCAAATCATGAATACATAATGGGCTTGGATTTACAACATTATGAATGAAATCTGCTCTGTTTGGAAGCAGCAGGGCCCACCGCCCCTTTCGACGGGTTGTGTGTGAGATTTTAAATCATCAAACTGTAAATTTTAATAACAATAACAGTTGTTATTGATCCCTATACCCCGAGTCCTAAAGTGTATATTTATTTTCTTACTCTTCTTATATATATTGTTTGTTTACTTGCACTGCTGTAACTGGAGCCTCGTCTCTCTATATACTGGACTGTACGTAGCGGAGATAACAATAAAGTTTACTTTGACTTCAGCAGCGAGCAGGCGCACCGAGGGGTTTCGCGCTCACTTTTCGTGTATAGAATTTTGAAAGAACATCGGTGCAAATGATAAGTCTGTATCATAATGTCTGGTGTTTTCATGTTTGTTGGTTTGTTTTAATTTTGTTTTATTTTGCGAGTTGGTTATTAGATGCTGCTCCAGCCAGCCAGAGAATCACCCGCCGCCCCGCCCTCTCCTCCCTGTGCCGCAAGCAGCAGGCCCCAGCAAACCCAATCGGTGCCTACGACATTCCCGATATGCGCTGGCATGATGTCGGGGCAGCATGAGTACGAGTAGTTTTTTTTTTTTGCCTGTTGAGATATTCATTGTGTGTACTCATGTTGTACAGTGTTTTGGTTGTCACCACGGGGAGGCGCTGTTTCATTGTGGGAGCGCGGATGCTGCGTCATCACGCCCCTGGGAAGAAGAAAGGTGTACCACAACGAAAATGGCACCCGTGAGGAAAGTTTTGCCATGTGTAATAAAGTTCCCAAAATATTAAGAACATTTTTGCCTCCGTCGTCATTTTTCCTTCGAGTTGATCGCTGTCGATGCTGCAATACTCAACAGGTTATGGGCCCAGGGCCGACTCGAAGAAGAGTTTTTTCTCATGAAGATCCGGAGCCGCAACGGATAGCGGGCTAACGGCTAAATAGCAACATGGATCAACGAGGAGCAAGCAGGCTGCCTCGACTCACGTTTGACGGAGATGAGACCAGGTATGAACTTTGGGAAACTAAGGTGCTAGGATATTTGCACTTGTTGGGATTAAAAGACACTGTTCTGAAGGAACCGAACAGTGAGGCTGAAGTAGCAGCAGACGGTAAGAAGAACGCTGACGCTTACGCCGAGTTAATCCAATTTTTGGACGATAAAAGCCTCTCACTGATTATGAGAGATGCCCCTGATAATGGGAGAAGAGCATTAGAAATATTGAGGGACTACTACGCTGGAAAGGGGAAGCCCCGAATCATCAACCTGTACACCACGCTGACATCGCTTCAGAAAAAGAGGGAAGAGACTGTCACAGACTATGTCATCAGAGCAGAGGCCGCCATTACAGCACTGCGGGTGAGACTTTAGGTGATGGATTATTGATTGCTATGGTTTTAAAAGGACTACCTGAAAGTTTTAAGCCATTTGCAATACACGTTACCCACGATAAAGACGATATGACATTTGCTGAGTTCAAAACAAAGCTACGGAGTTTCGAAGACACTGAAAAGTCAAGCGCATTGGAGTGTAGAGACAACGTAATGAAAACAGGAGGAAGAACCGGGCGTGAGCACACGAGATCCAGCGCACAATGCAGACACAAGAGCGATGTGGACATTGTGTGTTTCAAGTGTGGACTAAAAGGCCACCGAGCAAAAGTGTGCAGACGGAGGACGTGGGGCAGTCATTGCAAAAGCAGCACACACAGTGATACCACATGTAGACATAAAGACAAACAAGATGGCGCGCGGAAGGTCGCAGATGAGAGCGGCAACGGATCCAAAGCAGAAACGCCGGATTATGCCTTCAGGATTAAGGGCGTAGACATCAAAGTCCAGCAGTCAGCATACAGCATTGAGGAGAAAGGCCTGTTGGTGGACACTGGGGCTACCTCACACATCATTAACAGCATCGCCAAGTTCAAGAGCTTCGACAACGCGTTCAGACCGGAGTCACACAGCGTAGAACTGGCAGACGGTACCCAGTGCAGAGGCGTCGCCCAACAGAGGGGGGACGCAGAGGTGTTCCTGATTGACAATACAGGCCAGCAACGCAAAGCAACGCTGAAAGATGCGCTGTTTATTCCATCATACCCCCAGAACATATTCTCTGTAAAGTCAGCCACTGCATTAGGAGCAACAGTCACCTTTAAACAAGGGCAGGACATGTTGACCCACAAAGACGGTACTAACTTTAACATTCATGTGTATGGCAAGTTGTACTATTTGCAGACTGAAGTTGAGGGTAATGATAAGTGTAACACCTGTCATGACATACAGGCATGGCATGAGATATTAGGTCATTGCAACTATGAAGATGTAGTAAGATTGCAAGGTGTGGTTAACAGTATGCAGATTAAGGGGAGAACCGATAGACCTGACCAGGAATGTGAAGTGTGTATCCAGGGAAAGTTTGCACAAACCCGAAACAGAGATCCTGATACAAGAGCAAAGGCTCCTTTACAAATGGTACACACAGATTTAGCAGGTCCGATAGCCACTGAATCTATTGATGGGTACAAATATGTGCAGTCATTCACTGATGATTATTCAAACTCAGTGTTTCTATATTTCCTGAAGACGAAAACTGATACAGTGCAGGCAACAGAGAAATTTCTAGCGGATGTTGCACCATATGGCAATGTAAAATGCATTAGATCAGACAATGGGACAGAGTTCACATGCAGAGATTTCCAAACCCTGTTAAGAAAAAATGGCATTAAGCATGAGACATCAGCCCCGTACTCACCCCATCAGAACGGTACAGCCGAGAGGGGGTGGCGTACTCTTTTCGAGATGGGCAAGTGCATGCTAATTGAGAGTCAGCTACCGAAATGCCTATGGAACTATGCCATTCAAACTGCTGCTGTAACACGGAACAGATGCTTTAATAAGCGAACAGGGAGAAAACCCTACCAAATGCTGACAGGTAAAAAGCCAGACTTGTCAAAGATGCAGAAATTTGGGTCTGTGTGCTATGCATACAAACAGGACAAGGGGAAACTTGATTCAAAAT
This sequence comes from Perissodus microlepis, assembly GCF_051167445.1. Taxonomy (NCBI): domain Eukaryota; kingdom Metazoa; phylum Chordata; class Actinopteri; order Cichliformes; family Cichlidae; genus Perissodus; species Perissodus microlepis. The sequence continues at coordinate 34,522,755 of NC_140478.1, forward strand.
GTGTCCAAGGTTTCTTTGTAGGTTATGATAAGAACAGTCCCGCCTACTTAGTTTACCACCCCGAAACTGAGAAAGTTCAGAAACATAGACTTGTTAAGTTTGTGAGCAAAGTAAATGTAGAAAGACAAACACAGACAGATGAGGGAGAACTAAATGATGACTGTAGCAGAGTAAGACAGCCTATGGCTAACAGACCTTCAGAGAAAGGTGACAAGGACAATGAGGAGGTTCCAGAACCTATTGTGACAGACAAAAGTCCACAAAGTGGTATACCTGATGAGCGTGAACGAAAAGGGACAAGTGTGACAAGTGATGGATTTGTCAACAAAAGGTATCCTATTAGGGAGAGAAGAAAACCAGGACATTTAAATGACTTTGTAGCTGCCAACAGTGGCAGCGATGAGATCCACACTACCATAGACTACTGCTACAGGGCAGTGTGTGGTGTCCCAAACACATTTAAGGAAGCCATAGAATCAGCTAACTCAAAGAACTGGATCAAAGCCATGGATGAAGAAATTCACTCGTTACGGGAAAATGACACTTTCACCCTAACCACTTTGCCAAAGAGAAAGAAAACAGTGGGGGGGAAGTGGGTTTATTCCGTTAAGAGTGACATTGAGGGAAACGACAGATACAAGGCAAGGTTCGTAGCCAAGGGTTACAGCCAACAGTTGGGGATAGATTATGGAGAGACATTCTCACCAACAGCCAATTTAACCAGCATAAGAGTTTTGTTACAGAAAGCAGCACAGGAGAACCTGTTACTCCATCAAATGGATGTGAAGACAGCGTATTTACACGCTCCCATTGATTATGAAATCTACATTGATCAGCCAGACGGTTATGAAGAGGGAGAAGGGCTAGTCTGTAGATTACAAAAATCCTTGTATGGGTTAAAGCAATCTGGTCGTAACTGGAATAGGATCTTGCATGAATACCTAACAGCGAACAGTTTCAGGCAAAACCCAGCAGACCACTGTGTTTATACCAAAGAGACAAAAAATGGCATGGTGATTATGATCATCTGGGTGGACGACCTGATAATTGCTGCTGGCAATGAAAAGGTAATGAAGGATGTGAAAGAAATGCTTTCAGTCAAATTTAAGATGAAAGACTTGGGCAGACTTAAGCATTTTCTGGGTATTGATTTCACTCAGTCTGATGGATGTGTAACAATGTCACAAGAAACATATGTCAACAAGATACTGATGAGGTTTAACATGCAGAACTGTAAACCCAGAGAAACTCCCTGTGATCAGAAGTTGTGTTACACAGAAGGTGCTACTAAGATAAGAGATGTGAGGATGTATAGAGAGGCTGTAGGCAGTCTTATATACCTCGCATCAGGTACCCGTCCTGACCTGAGTTTTGTGGTAAGCAAGTTATCGCAACATTTCCATGAGCCTACGGAAGAACAGTGGGGAACTGTGAAACATGTGTTGAGATATCTCAAAGGGTCCAAAGATAAGAAGTTGTGTTTTAGAAGAAACACAGATGAAAATTTGGGTCTAGTGGCCTACAGTGATGCTGACTGGGCAGGTGACACTGCCGACAGACGCAGCACTACTGGTTACTGTGTACATCTATGTAACAACAGTTCTTTAGTTTCATGGAAGACCAAGAAACAGCCCACTGTGGCGCTCTCTACCTGTGAAGCAGAGTATATGGCTCTGGCTTCCACAATGCAAGAGTGTATATATTTAGAACAGCTTTTGAAAGGTATAGATGACTACAGATACACTCAAACAATAGTGTACGAGGACAACCAGGGAACAATTGCCCTGGCTAAAAACCCTGTGAGCCGACAGAGGTGCAAACATGTGGACATTAAATATCATTTTGTAAGGTCCATTGTAAATGAAGGGAAAATGTGTCTGTTATATTGCACCACTGAAGAAATGGTTGCAGATGTTATGACCAAACCTGTTTCTAAGCTAAAACTTGCTAAGTTTGCTGACATTATGTTTGGTGCTTAAAAAGAAGAAGAAAAAAAAAAGAGAGAAAAAGAAAAAAGGAAGTGTGGTAGAGATTGTACAACTGTTTATCGTTTATTGTACAACTTTTCTTGGATTCCAGCAACCTGAGTACAAGAGGGGGTGTTGAGATATTCATTGTGTGTACTCATGTTGTACAGTGTTTTGGTTGTCACCACGGGGAGGCGCTGTTTCATTGTGGGAGCGCGGATGCTGCGTCATCACGCCCCTGGGAAGAAGAAAGGTGTACCACAACGAAAATGGCACCCGTGAGGAAAGTTTTGCCATGTGTAATAAAGTTCCCAAAATATTAAGAACATTTTTGCCTCCGTCGTCATTTTTCCTTCGAGTTGATCGCTGTCGATGCTGCAATACTCAACATTGCCGATGCCCGTGAATCTGCCCCCCACCACGATGCCGCCCCGGGCAACCGCCCGTGTCGCCCGTATCAAAAACCGCTACTATATAGCAGTGGAACAGAAGCTGTTGTGGTCTTCTTGTCCTGAGACATGAATGTTTGTAAACAACTTTATTTTTTTGAATGTGTTCATATTTCGACAGTGCACATCTGTATGCTGAAACTGTAATGAGGAACCTGAGGTGATGGACAACAGAAGTAAATATATATAAATATGAAAACATATTGAAGTAATGTCTTTACCCTGTGCAGCGTGTGGACGCTGTGCACACAATCACCTTATTCACTGTAGTAAACGTGCACCGCTACCTCACGTGACTGACTCTGTCTCCATGGTTACATGTATATTATTAGCTGTGTAAACAGCTTCCAAAGATACCGCCATAGCTCTCTGCAGCCGTAACACCTTCACACTTTGCAAATCATTTCACGTTTTTGATAGTTATGAAGACAGAATGTGTTTTTAAGCTCATGCTAGGTGGTTGCTATGGTGGTTGCTGTGGACTAGGGTGGACCGCGCGTCCGATTCCTGTTATTAGCTGTCCGCCGTAGGAAGGCTGCGTTCCATTTAGAAGTAGCGACAGTCTCGTAACTTGAACTCAAACCCCGTTTTGTTCTTTAAGAAAATGCATTTATTTTAAAGCCGTTCATAACACGCACTCACATAAAACACTTTGCCTCACCATGACAGTGCAACTTTACTAAAAAATTTCGGCTCTTTTGGCTCCTAACCGGCTCTTCAGGTTGTTTTGTTGCTTTAATTAATTTATTATCAACAAAAATATGAAATTATGCACAAAAGGAATTAATAATGTAAAAAAAAAAATTCTGTTTTTTTTTTTATATATGTTTATATATAAATATATACGGTGGCCCCTATAGACAAATCACGTACAAAGCTCAACATTGCCCCTAGCATCCTGGAGCACTTCCGTTGTGTTTTGTACATGTTTTTGTCTCTCGGGGCCACCGTAAATATACTTTTGTTTATTCACTCCACATAAAATGTAATAAATAAATCATATAATACAAAAACCAACTATTTACATTTCAACTTTTAACTATTTAAATTTTCAGCTTTTTCTTTTAAACAAATTTAAAGTGAAACAACACAAAACACTGCAAACCACAACACAATTAAATATAGATTAAAATATGAAAACAAAAAGAAGATGCATATTCTCTGTCATACGGGCCTGCATGAATAAACTTTTTGAATCCTTTATCATCCGCAAATGAAAATAGTTGTGGATGATTACTATACCTTTCTAATCTGACGTTGTTGACCCTGGCTCGCTATGTTATATATGAGAGAAAGACAATATCTTCTTGGAATAACCCCCCACCCCAGGGGGGAAAACCTATACAAGGTGTAGGTCTATTAGGTGTTGATACTGGAGTGCAAAATTGCTGATGGACAAAAATGGACAAGAAAAGGTCAAAGCCATCGGGTCCTCGGTTTAGAAAAAACAGAAAAGGAGAAACAAGCAAAAGATACAGGTAAGCAGATGCGTCTTTAGATAACGGCAGGTATTATGTATCCTGAAACAAGACAACATTCATTAGTAGGAATTGGGAAAATTTCCAAAAGATTAAAAGATTATTGAATCTTTTGGACTGTTCAGCATAATATTTATTCGATTTTACAGTCCTGTGGTCTCAGCCTCAGATACTTATCAAATCAAACAAAGCTCATAAAAAAACAAACAGATGGACGCTGAATAAATTATTAGATTAATTGGAAGAGGTGTTTTATTGATTTGTCTGCTACTCTCAATGTATGATGAATTATAATGGCTGTTTGTCATTTACTCTCTTTCTCTCACTATATCAAATATTTATCTGGTTAAATTCAGTATGGTCCCGATAGCAGTTTCCACAATAACATATGTTAATGTACAATCCTTAATTTGGTGTGTGTGTGTGTGTGTGAGAGAGAGAGAGAGAGCGAGTCAGTGTGTGAGAGTGGGCGGGTATTAACATCTTCGCTGGGACCAAAACTTGGTAGTTTACTATACTCGTGGGGACAAACAGGCCTCACAGGGACCAAGATCCCAGTCCCCACGTGTTTGAAGGCATTTTTGAGACTCAAAATTTGGTTTTAGTGTCAGGGTTACAATTAGGTTATGGTTAGGTTTAGGGTAAGGGTCAGGGTTAGGCATTCATTTTTGATGGTTAGGGTAAGCAGCTAGCTTGTGTGTGTGCCTTTCCTGCCTTTACTCCATGTGCACCTAGAAGCAGTTGAGTCTTCCAGCCAAGTGGTTCACAAAACGTTCATTTCTCAAGGCTTCACACAGCGTGTGTGTGTGTGTGTGTGTGTTTGTGTGTGTGTGTGTGTGTGTGTGTGTGTGTGTGAGGGTATAATGAAGGTCGTCTTCATTACTTAACCATATAAACACACATGGGTGATTTTAATACTGATATTTAACTCAAACAAAAGTTTGTTATGTTTTATTGAATGTTTGTTTATAATCCTCAGATTTACCCGTTCTTATATTTTGCTTGTTCTTATGTTATTATATTGTATTTTTCTTGCAGACAAGAATTTTGGATACGATTGTCTTACCTGTGATTTCTCTTGATTGTGTGTGAAATGTGTGTGTAGCTTCGTTCAGTATGTAACCCCAGACAGTGGTTTGGCTTCAGGGTAAATTAGCAGCAGTCTATAAAGGGCTGCCAGTTAACATCAGACGGCCTCTGATGTCCAAATGAAGCTTTCTGAAGCTTGGTTTGAAAAACGGTTCATTACTCGAAGCTTTTCAACACAGTCCTGTTTGGTGACATCTGGTGGACAAAACTATGAAGCGCAGTTGAATCTACAGCTTATAATGAACTGCTTCATTATGATTGCCCACTCTGCAGAGATGAACTGACAGCTTCTCTTTAATGTCACGTGACAGTTGTGTCTGATATCGGGCTGATATGGTGCTTTGAACATGTATTTGTTTTACGTGAAAAAAATTCTGTTACGTCGATTTTAATAATAAATAATTTAGATGAATAAAACGTTCTTGTGTAAACATGTGCCATGGTGTGTTCTCCTGTTGCTTGTGACTTCTTGTAGTTTGTTAGTAATAAAGAATACACTATATATATCAATGTAAAGCACAATATTATAATAGGTTGTGAGTATGCTTGTGCTGTGAGGTCACTGCCTCCACCTGATTATGTAATTAACCAGCAGACTGGTACGTTTATATATAATATACTATAAGTTATATCATTATAATTATGTGTATATCATATTTCTTATGTACATTTTAGACCTGGGAGCAGAATTGCTGATGAACTGGTTTTTATTCAGGAACAGGCAGAGCGTCCTCTCTTCCTGGCTCCATGTCTATAATTATGTCACACACTGATTCACTCTCACAAAATCACCAAAACACAGCACAAATCCCACCAATGATTCAATTCCTTATAAATCATTGAATCAGGTACTGAAGCAGTGACGTGCTGAATGAAGCTTCAGGCGTCATTGATCACGTGACTCTGTTCAGACAAACCAAGCCTCAGCACAGCGTTTCTGAAGCAGTGTGTTGATTTTTTGACACATGTGCCGGAGCTTCAGCTTCAAACGGGACGTCACCATCAGAGTTGCTGGAACCATGTCCCACTACTGGCTACTCTGTTTTATTCTGTGTTAAGTTTCTGAATGTGAATTTTCTGTGTTAAGAATAACAAAGAAAATGTAATGAAGTGATTTTAAAGTTTAAACTTTGTGTTAAATCTTGTAAATCAGACAGAGAGAGAGTTGAGGTGTGGGTGGATTTCAGATGATCAAATGTCAACAACCTGATTGGTGTGAAGATGTGATGTCCAGTGAGGGAAGGGGGGAGAAAGGGTGAGCAGGTATAAAAGTGAGGTGAAGAAGAGATTCGGGGTTCTTCCCTTTTGTCCTCTGTGAGATGAGCAGTTCAGAAGTTTGGATCTAAGAGGTTCACAGTTCAAATTCCAGCAGAGACGCTAAAAGGAGAACCACAGTCCAACCTGTGAATGTTTTTAACCCTTTGTGAAACAACAAAGGCATAAATATGATCATATAAATATTATCTACTGGGTCAGACTCATAGGATCAGGGATTAGAACTCCTTTTATCAGAGAGATGAAATCTACTTCCTGTACAGGGTTTTTTTGTGGGCCTACCGATCGACAGAAACTAGAGTCAATAAAAAAACTGGACATTGGCTCAATGTGTGTGTGGCACAGGGAAACAAGGACTGAGCGCTGTGTAGTCCCACATAAAGTCAGACACCTGCTCACCCTAGGTGGACCATGGCATGGTCTATATGGAGGATACAGACACTGCTGAAAACATGACTCTGTCTGGTTTAGATGATAAAATGTCTTTACTTTAGGAGGCTGTGGCTCAGAGTACATTCACATAATGCCTTTGAATAAATGTAAAAAGCTTGTTTTTCTCCTGCTTTGATTTCTTTGTCCAGGTAGAAATTCTGCTTTTTGCCTCTAAAATCTGAAACAGTTTGAAACAAAGTTTGGCGCTCTAATCCTCTCTGTGTTTTTCCTTTGGTCAGATGGTGATATTGAATGAAATATTCCAGTATTCAGTAGCTCAGCAGCTTTGTAACATGTGGTTTTGCACACTGTTCAAACCTCAGATGTTTGTGTAAACAAGTGTGGAGGACACAAACTCACGGGGGGAGGAACGACATTTACTGTTGATGTGTCTGACATTTAGTCTCCATGAGTTCTCATGAGACTGAAGAACTCTGTGATCTCTAACATGCAGCTGTATGTTTTGAAATTATGTGTCTCATTCTCTGGACCAGTGGTCCCCAAACTACGGCCTCCACATTTGACCCGGCCCCCTGAACAATATTAGAGATGCATTATTATTTTTTCAGTCTGGCCACGTGATCGACACTAATGCACCCATAGCACACTGGGGTGTAGTGGGCCTGCCCGACTGAATCTCTGGAAATGTTTCCTCATGTCAATAAAGCTCATTTGATTTGAATTGTGAACCGCGCTAAAAAAATTTTTTTGCTACTACGACCTCACTTTGCCCAGAACGTGAACGTGACCCCCCCCCCCCCAGAACGCAATAATGTTAGGTAAGAGAAAAATTGCTTCAGAATGCAGGGTATTTAACCTGCAGTGGACACACGATTATTTTTTTCTTCAATGCAAAGAAAAGGCTGTTTGTCTCATCTGTCAAGAGAAGGTGGCGGTATTCAAAGAATACAATCTGCGCCGACATTATGAATGCCGTCACAAAGACAAGTATGATAGCTTGCAAGGCCAAATGCGAACAGACAAAATCTCAAAGTTAAAAAGTGGACTGTTAGCTCAGCAGACTGCATTTGTACGCCAAACTCAGCTGAACCAGTCATCAGTTCGGGCCAGCTTTCGTGTTGCTCAACTGATAGCAAGCTACGGTAAACCTTTCACTGAGGGAGAGTTTGTCAAGAAATGTTTGAATGTTGTTGTGGAGGAGGTGTGTCCCGATAAGAAAGATGTCTATAATGCTGTGAGTCTATCGGCGAGCACAATCACCAGAGGCGTGGAAGAAATAGGGGGTAATGTATATGCCCAGCTGCAGCAAAAGACGAAAGAATTTGACTTTTTTTCATTAGCACTGGATGAGAGCACGGACGTGCAGGACACAGCGCAGCTTCTTATTTTTATTCGTGGAATTAGCGCAAACTTTGAGATGTGTGAGGAGCTGGCAGCCCTCCAAAGTCTGAAAGGCACTACGACGGGGGAGGATATTTTCGACAAAGTATGTCAAACAATGGAAGAGTTGGATCTGGACTGGGCAAAGCTTGCTAGCATCACGACTGACGGGGCTCCTTGTATGGTGGGCGCATCTCGGGGCCTAATAGGACGCATGAACCGCGAGATGGAAGAACGGGGTCTCACCGCCCCTCTACAAGTCCACTGCATAATTCACCAGCAAGCGCTTTGCTGCAAAGTGTGGAAGTGGGATTCTGTCATGAAGGCTGTGGTATCATGCATAAACTTCATCAGAGCAAATGGACTTAAACACAGGCAGTTCCAACAATTCCTGTCTGAACTGGAATCTGCGTACGGAGATGTGCTGCACTACACAGAGGTCCGATGGTTGAGCCGCGGCAGAGTTTTGAGGCGTTTTTACGAACTGCTACCCGAAATTAACGCATTTCTTCATTCAAAAGGCAAAACGGTCCCAGAGCTGATCGACCCAGAATGGAAGTGGCACCTCGCATTTTTAACAGACGTGACGGAAATGCTGAACGGCCTTGACTTGCAGCTACAAGGCCAGGGGAAACTCATTTGCGACATGTATTCCCACATAAAAGCATTTGAGTTGAAACTAGCGCTGCTTTTGGAACAAGTGAAAAAGCACAACTTCACCCATCTCCCTGCTACCCAAAACCTTTCTGCAGAGAACCCAGCGGTTCTGTTCCCAGCTGAAAAGTGTGTGGAAGCACTGGAAATGCTGAAGGCGGAGGTCAGTGTGCGCTTCCGTCAACTACATGTTCATGCAAAAGAAATCCGTCTTTTCCAAAACCCCTTTGTTGCCGACATCGATGAAGCCCAGCCTTTTTATTAGGGGTGGGTTTTTATAATCGATTTATCGATTAAAATCGATTCTGACGTGGAAATCGATTCATTAAAATCCTGAATCGATTTTTCAATATAAATTTATTTTGCCCGAAATTCCAGAATCTCAGGTGAAACCTCACAAAATTTCAACAACCACCAAACAGCTAAGACAGTAAATGAGAGCAGGAACACGGATTCTGCACAAAGACGTAAACACAAAACTCGGACCCGCCGTCGGATCAGAATCAGTGAGATGTCGCCTTTCTCACCGACTGCACGGACACGGTCGGGGCTGAAAGCCGACAGCTCGCTGATTCTGATGTTTCGGCGGGTCCGCGCTTTGTGTTTACACCCTTTTTGCGCTGATTCTGAAGCTGTTAGTTTTATCTCTCTCCAAACAATATTGACCGAACCAGCAGCAAAAGAAGATCCAAACTACGCTTCACATAAACATCGTCATGAATTCACTCTGACTTTTGCTGTTTTGCTTCCACCACAATAAAATCACACCTCATACACAGCTCTCTCTCTCTCTCTGTACTTCAAGAACAGTTTCCCGTCTAAAAATCTGTTTTCTTCATCATTCGCTTGCTTGTTAGGCACGAATCTACCGTTGTTTACAGCGCTGTCAGACGCTGGTTTTTTTTTTCGTTTTACATACTTCCGAAAAGAAAACCTAATTTCTGCCGTTCAATACTGAACAAACTTAAACTTAAAATTATGCAAAATGCAAAACGCTTAGCGTGTCTCTAATAAAACCTCTGTAACTTCAGAGGTAATGTTCATATGTTGATTAATGGTTTTCTTTCGTTTTTGATGTACTGCAGAATATTTTTATAAAATCCCAGGCCAGGAAAATCGCCTTCATGTTTTTCTGTGTTTTATCTTCAGCTACTTTGACACAAAGGCATCTGCTGTGATGCTCACACCTTTGATAAAGTCTGGAAAGTGTCAGCTTCCTTTTTATAGATACAAAAATATGTAAATGTACTGATCTGAATTATAATATTTCTGACTGTCAAAATTTCCCAGATTCAAATCGAATTGAATCGAATAGAATAGAATCGATTCGGGGATCGAATCGATTCGGGACCTTGTGAATCGGAATTGAATCGATTCTAGAAATCAGTGACGATACCCAGCCCTACTTTTTATCAGTTTGAGCTGGCCGAGTTACAGAACTCTGATGTTCTGAAAGACGCATTCAAGCCCAACAGTCTCCTTGACTTCTATGCCGCCCTCCCAAATGACACGTACCCTAACATAAAAAAACATGCAATGAAGATGTCCACAGTTTTTGGCAGCACGTATATCTGCGAGCAAACCTTTTCACGCATGAAACTCATGAAAACTCCGATGAGATCAAGATTGACAGATGAACATCTGCATCAGTGTTTGAGACTGGCTGTGACTAGAATGGAACCGGACACTCAACTTCTCACCGGCCAGATGCAGGCCCACAGTTCACACTGATGAACATACAGTACATAGGTAAGCTCACTTTTGTGACTTGAATGAGTTATTCTGAGTATAAACAAATAGAATCATAATAAAATCTACTGGGATAAAATCCATCTCCACAACCATTGAAAAAAGCTTGTGAAAATGTTTTGTGCTGTGTAGGTGCTGTATCACTTAGTTCGGTTTCTCAGCCTGCTTGCTTTGTGGTTTTCAGAGGGAAGTTGGTGAGAGAGAGCAAACAGTGGTGTCTACTAGGCTACCCTACTGGAACCTACAAAACTGGATTATAAGGAAAGAACACAAGAACTTTGAGAGACTGCTCATATGAGTCATTTAAGAGATTCTGCTCTGACAACTGAAGCGTAAGATTGTGCACGGCACAACAGAAACTTTCTTTCTGTGAAGAACCCAGAGAGGGTTATTTGATTATTTATTGATGTCATAAATAGTGTTATTAAGTATTTCCTAAGTTAATTTTTTCTGTTAAGAACCCAGAGAGGGTTATTTGATCTCGGAAAGGGTTATTAATATTTGGTTATGTGTGGCTTTCTGGAAAACAATAAATGTTTACATTTCGGCAAACCTGCGATCGTCACACTTTTTCTGTTACAAACTGACCCTGGCCCCCCATCAGAGAAGGAAAAAGTTTGGGGACCCCTGCTCTGGACTTTACTAGACAACGAGTGAAGAACAGATAACGAATATCATCTTTAAAGTGATGAATAATAACTCTGCCTCTGTCTTCATAAAAAGATCGTACTTCTGAAAGGTCAGAGGGCAGCATCCACTCTGGTTTTACACAGTTTTGCAGCTTTAGCTCTTCTGAAGTTCAGCACCTGCTTTTTCAGCCAATCAGAAGCCAGTATTGTAGAGAGTTCATATTTCTTTTCATGCAATTGAATAATTTTGAATGTTTAGGTGAATATTTATATTTAGAGTATTTCCTCGATCAGTGTCTTCAGTCCTGACCCTGAGTGCGTACATTTAAAAATAAAGTGATATAACTTCTTTTACATTACTGTGAACTTCTTGTACAGTTTGACAGCTGATTGTTGTCGTGTTTGTCGTCATATGAAGATTGTTTCCTAAAGAGGACTGAACAGTCATTCAGCCTCTGGCTCCATCCATGAATCTGATGTTTGCTGTATAATCTGTGCTGTTAATAGTGTAATGGAACATATAATTTGTACATATAATTTCATATGTAATTATGATGATCTTTAGAGAGACTTACAGGGCTCTCAGCGAAGGCGGTCGCACTTTTCTCCTCTCCTCTCCTTATCTTCCCTACTTAGCTTCTTATGTCCTTGTCTTGTCTTGTGTTTTTACTTACTTCTCCCTGGAAGACTCTCTCACAGTCTGTTCTCTAAAACCTAAAAGAGGAATTATGGATTTGATCAACTGGTCTCTGAATGCAATTGACACCCCTTCTCAACGAGAAGTCTGGGCTCGGCTGAGCCTGACTGCTGAAGATATCTACCTATTCGGAACCATGATAACAGGGTTCTTGCTGATCGGAGCTGGCTTGGCCCTGGCTTATCGAAGAATTAAGGAAGCGGAACCGGCTGTTCAAACCCCCACAAGGCTGCCCGCTGGGATTGAAATGATGGGACGAGGTGTGAGTTTCTCAAAATGGGCTCATTGAGTGCAGCACGGAGAAGATCTTGGAGAACGCACGGCTGCCGTGAATACTCAGAACAAGACCTCTGAGTGGAAAACTGGATTACATCTGGAGTGGCTAGCTCGACTAACACCTTTGAGCGCAAATTGATCACATCTTGGGGAAGTGCACTGCGGTCATGAGTTCTCAGAACCTGCTCTTTGAGCAAAAAGAATGACAACATCACGAAACGTAAGTTTGGATAACATCATGGAGAAGCTCGCGGCTCTCCAACGGGAGATTGAGAGACCAGTGTTGGACTGTTAGAACAGCTTTGAAATTCATATGAGTTGTTCGCACTAAAATAAAAACCATCATCACTTCATGCGGAGACCCCTTCGGCGCCAGCTGCAGTCTCAAGGCTGGAGCTGAACAAAACACCCTGATAACGACTGTTTAGACTGTTCCCCCCATTCCATGCAAGGCCACCTGGGTTGGCTGGAAGACTGTTTACTTAGCCTAGCAGGGCGAAGGACACTGTCTCCGCTGAACTCTGGACACACACACACACACACATACACTGATATGCACACACTGATCCCCCCTCCCTTTCCAAACGCCTTCGATGCTTGTGCCCTACTGGGGCAGATGGCAGTCGACTGGACCAGCGCAGACATGCTGCAGGACCGGATGCGCTGTCTACACCGGCTCTCATTCACCCTTTACCCGCCCCTGTTGCTTGTCTTGTGTTTCTATGGTGTATTGATAGTCATGTGCTTTTTGTGCTGAGGTGTTTTTTCTGTTATCAAACTGTTCTCCCACTAGGAGCTCAGTCTGAGTGGAGGTTTTTTTCTCCTCCTCTTACCTCATGTTATGTATTTTTGTTGTTTTTTTCCTATCAGCCTACCTTTCTGACATGTCTCCCCAATGTGATGTTTGTGTAAAGTTGGTCAGAAGGTTTCTTTGTAAGTGTGCATGCGCCATTAGCGTGCTGCCTGCTGTAACCCTAATTTCCTTCGGGATTAATAAAGTATTCTGATTCTGATTCTGATTTACCCATTAAGATTTTAAATGAACGATAAACAAAGGCCAAGAAAACTGAGTTAAACTCCTGAGTCTACTATATATTTGCACCATGAATAAATGAATTGTTTGCACCAGTAATAAATAATCAAATATATCAAATTATCATCAATGTTTAAATAAAAGCAAGCATCGCACCAAACAAAACAACAATTCAACAGACAGTTCTATAAAACTGTGGATGATTCAAAGTGCTGCTATAACTGCACAACAAAACTGCAGTGAGAAAAGCTTTGGATGTTCAGTTTAGTTATAATGACAGTTAAACAACTAAAATACTCGATTAAGTAGGTGAGAAAAAGTTACATTTACTGGATCAGTTTACGACCAAAATACATTTGAATGAATTACTGACATGGACACTTTGTGAATTTTAAAATTACTAAACAGTTCAGGCAAAATTTTACTAAAACCTTGAATTAAACTTGAAAGTTTTCATTTGAACTCCACTGTGACTGTGTACACAGGAAAAACTACAAAATAATGTTTGTTTGTTTGTTTTTTAAACATTGTGGACCGATCTGCATTTATTATTGCTAAATTTAAATATTTGTTACTATTTAATGATCATAATCTCATTTGAACATAGGTTTGATTTAGTGGAGTCAGTTGTTCCCATGCATCATTCTGTAAGTGTGAGAATGAACTAAGATTAGAAAATGTCAAAATATAAAATGTGATTTATTTTTATTCATTACAGCATCCTAAACTTTGCTGAACTTTTTGAAATATAAAATGAACTCGCTGGGTGTTGACTGTCATAACTCAAGAAAAGTTAAACTGGGCTGTCCCAGTTGAAACTAATTTTAACAGTTTAAACCAGTTTACCTGGGTCAGACTTGTTACTGCATGTTGTAATCACACATACCACACCCTGAATCATGTGATTGGCTCTTGGTCGCTCTGTAAGAATATTTCTTTAGCGCCTCCCTTCACAGATGTGTCTGTATCAGGATGGGTCTAAACAACATGGTGTAAATGCAGTTGCTGGTGAGCCTCATTTCCTGTAGGAGGTGAACAACAGCAGAGATCTGTTTCCCTTCAGAGCACAGAGGTTGTTTCTGTTCAGAGGAAGTGAAACTGTCTGACAGTCACTGAGAGACGGTGAAACGGCACAGCACATGAATCAAATGGATCAAACAAAATTCTGCTGTTCAGTCTGTTTGGATCTACTGAAGGATCCGGTGACTATTCCCTGTGGACACAGCTACTGCATGAACTGTATTAAAAGCTTCTGGGATGAAGAGGAAAAGAAGAAAATCTACAGCTGCCCTCAGTGCCGGAGGACTTTCACAGCGAGGCCTGTCCTGGAGAAAAGCACCATGTTAGCAGATTTAGTGGAGGAGCTGAAGAAGACTGGACTCCAAGCTGCTCCTGCTGATCACTGCTATGCTGGACCTGAAGATGTGGCCTGTGATTTCTGCACTGGCATGAAGCTAAAAGCTGTGAAATCCTGTCTGGTGTGTTTGGTCTCTTACTGTGAGAAACACCTTCAGCCTCATCATGATGTGGTTCAATTAAAGAGACACAAGCTGGTGGAGCCCTCCAAGAAGCTCCAGGAGAACATCTGCTCTCGTCATGATGAGGTGATGAAGATGTTCTGCCGTACTGATCAGCAGAGTATCTGTTATCTCTGCCCTGTGGATGAACATAAAGGCCACGACACAGTCTCAGCTGCAGCAGAAAGGACTGAGAGGCAGAGAGAGCTGGAGGTGAGTCGACAAAACATCCAGCAGAGAATCCAGGACAGAGAGAAAGATGTGAAGCTGCTTCAACAGGAGGTGGAGGCCATCAATCAGTCTGCTGATCAAACAGTGGAGCACAGTGAGAAGATCTTCACTGAGCTGATCCATCTCATCCAGAAAAGAAGCTCTGATGTGAAGCAGCAGATCAGATCCCAGCAGGAAACTGAAGTGAGTCGAGTCAAAGAGCTTCAGGAGAAGCTGGAGCAGGAGATCACTGAGCTGAAGAGGAAAGATGCTGAGCTGAAGCAGCTCTCACACACAGAGGATCACATCCAGTTTCTACACAACTACCCCTCACTGTCAGCACTCAGTGAGTCTACAGACTCATCCAGCATCAATATCCGTCCTCTGAGCTACTTTGAGGATGTGACAGCAGCTGTGTCAGAGGTCAGAGATAAACTACAGGACATTCTGAGAGAGGAATGGACAAACATCTCACTGACAGTCACTGAAGTGGATGTTTTACTGTCACAATCAGAGCCAAAGACCAGAGAAGGATTCTTAAAATATTCATGTGAAATCACACTGGATCCAAACACAGCAAACAAACACCTGTTATTATCAGAGGAGAACAGAAAAGCAACATTCAATTTATTTGGAAAGTCTTATTCTGATCATCCAGACAGATTCACTGGATCGTGGTCAGTCCTGAGTAGAGAGAGTCTGACTGGACGTTGTTACTGGGAGGTGGAGTGGAGAGGAGGAGTTTATGTAGCAGTCGCATACAAGAATATCAGCAGAGAAGGAGGGGGTAATGAATGTGTATTTGGATGTAATAACAAATCTTGGTCTTTAAATTTTTACAACAACAGTTATACATTTTGGTACAACAACATTGAAACTCCTGTCTCAGGTCCTCGTTCCTCCAGAGTAGGAGTGTACCTGGATCACAGAGCAGGTATTTTGTCCTTCTACAGCGTCTCTGAAACCATGACTCTCCTCCACAGAGTCCAGACCACATTCACTCAGCCGCTCTATGCTGGACTGTTGGTTTATTGTGTTGGAGCCACTGCTGAGTTGATTAAAGTGAAATAGACTGAAGTCTTTCATATTGTGGGTTTAAATCTGTGTTTTAGTTTCATTTCATTTTCTCTCCATCATTTCTGCACAGAGATCAGCTGTCAGTCAAACATTATGGGTGGTACCTCCACATCTTCTAGTTGTTCTCTTGATGTTTCTGAGTTTTTAAAGGAGATCTTTCCTGTGACTGTTTATGGAGGCTATCACTGCTCATCATCATTTTGATTTACTAAAATATTTCTCCACATGAAAATGTAAACTTCTCTATCCTCTAAATGTTTCTGGAATATTTGTATTGAAAAATGTCGACATTTCTCTTTATGAGTATGGCAGACCATGTGTGTGTGTTTGTGTTTGTTTTTGTCAAAATCATCAAACAAATGAGGAAAAACTGTGATTTTAATGAATGAATTCATATATTGTGTTGATGTTTTATTGTGTGAATAAACTGGAAGGTTTGACTATAAATCAAACTTTGAACAAAGTCTTTTCTTCTGTCTTCATTCCAGGATCTCACTCAAATCTGATGCAGAAAATATGAAACTAATCTGAGAGAATAACTGAAGCAGTTTTCCTCCTGAAGCATCACAAAGTTCAGAGTTCATGTTTAGAGCAGAAGATTCAGCAGTCGCTCTGTGACCTTTCAACTTTCTTCACTAAAACAGCTTCATTACAGAGAAACAAGTCACATTTTCTTCATGTTCTTAAGTCCTTTCAGATGTTTTTAATGGTCCTTGAATGCAGCATCAGTGTCGCAAGTTTAAAAGGTCACTTTCTGTTGTGTTCAAAGATTTCCTTCAGATATGGTCTTTAATCAGTAAAGCCAGTGATACAGCAGTGTCATTAGCTGTGTTATTGGCACCAGGCTGTGTTTATGTATGTATTTAATTCTGTCTGAGGATGTCTTCAGCATGAAATGATCATTTGCTCAGCTGCTATGTCTCATCTCTTATCAGACATTGGTTGGAACAGAGTTTTGTTGCTGACCATCTGACAAGAGGGTGAAGAAAAGCTTCAGGCTTCATTTGGACACTACGTTGGACAGAAGTCTCCACAAAAATGACTCAGAAACACAAATATTATTAATGAAAGTCCAAATGTCAAAAAGGGGTCATACATGATCCTGAGAAATGTCCTTGAACATTTGAACATGAGTCAGAGGGTTGTCAGGTTTCTACACTGCATCGTGGCATCAAGCCTGAGATGTCTGTGTAAACAAGTATGGAGGACACAAATGCACAGACGCAGTCGAGCTGTTTACTGCTGATGAGGAAGGAAAATAGTCTGTTGGATATTAAAGCAGCATTTATTAGAGTAAGAACAGATACTTGTGTCCTTCATTTGATCCCCGTCAATTTACAGAAGACTTAAGGACCCTTTGACTTCTAACATACAGCTGCATGTTTACAATTTTATTATTTATTGATTGATTTCTAGCAAAGCGAGACTTTACTGATTAAAGACATATAATCAGACATATTACTGTTACTCTCTGAAAAAGACTCACATAAAGCAGATTTATCACAAGCAAACATCAAGACACATCCTTCATGGCTTAAAGTTGCAGTGGGACTCTTTCGCCATCTGGTGGTTGTAACAGTTATGACAACTGTTCCTGCATATATGTCCCTCCTCAGTGTGAAGAAGACTGGACTCCAAGCTGCTCCTGCTGATCACTGCGTGTTCCTCCTGTGTCTAAAATCTATTTCCATTATGAATCAGGAAACTGTTTGCACCAATCATAAAGGCAATAAAATACGTCACACACTAAGAAATAACTAAAAGGAATTGTGGATTTCAAGGAGATTTTTCCCTCGTTTTTTGAAATCATAAGAATACAAACTAATGCAAGACTGTCATGTTTTCATAAGTTTGTAGAGACACTGTTCTGTTGTATTCTAGGACATCAGTCACCTTTTTAAATGCATGCTCGTCCTCCTCATCATCATCATCATCATCAGCACCCATGACCTCCTTTTAGTCTTTGCTTTGTTATTTTTCAGAGTTCAGGAGACGTTCTTATGGGATTTCCACAGTGTACAAGTACTGTTTAGACCCTTTACCTAAAAGAAAAGAGTAAAGTACAAAGTAGATTTACTCACTGCAGGAAAATAATGCCTCAATCTGATATATTGTCTTATATGACAAACTGAAAGTGATGCATCAAAGTGTAAGCAGCATTTTCCTGTTACAGCTGGTCTAGATGGAACTGATCTGATCTCCTTTATGTACAGGTAGATATCCAGTGGGTTTGCTAAGGGTCACAGATGAGGGGCTGTGTGAGATGTTTAATGGGAAAGGAAATAAAACCATTGTTCCAGACCTGCAGCTAAGATACTCGAGTATCTTCAAATATGAAGCTGAGTATTACTTCCATACTTTCCTCCACTGCTGATGACCTTGTTACCTGCTGCTCCCTGTTAATGATCAGCCTCAGTTCTGATAGTAAACTGTTGGCTCTCGTTCTGTCAGGTTGTTGCTCAGTGACGTCTTGTTTTCATTTTCCTTCTTCTTCAAATGTGTCTTCCTTTAACTCTTTGCTTTTGTTTCTTCTACAAACACCAAATGATACATGTGCTGCACCTCTGATGGTTTGTCAGAGAGCAGAACAATTTACATTACAGAGAATATTTTACAGTTGAACATAAACTTTCACTTTTTTCCTCTAAAGTGTGCTCACTGGTTTTTCCAGCTGCTGTGAGATGTTTCTGCCTGACTGTAAAGATGGAAATAAACACAGATGGAAACACTGAGTCAGAGTGTTGCTGCTGGTTAGTCAGTATATAGGGAGTGCAGAATTATTAGGCAAGTTGTATTTTTGAGGAATAATTTTATTATTGAACAACAACCATGTTCTCAATGAACCCAAAAAACTCATTAATATCAAAGCTGAATGTTTTTGGAAGTAGTTTTTAGTTTGTTTTTAGTTTTAGCTATTTTAGGGGGATATCTGTGTGTGCAGGTGACTATTACTGTGCATAATTATTAGGCAACTTAACAAAAAACAAATATATACCCATTTCAATTATTTATTTTTACCAGTGAAACCAATATAACATCTCCACATTCACAAATATACATTTCTGACATTCAAAAACAAAACAAAAACAAATCAGCGACCAATATAGCCACCTTTCTTTGCAAGGACACTCAAAAGCCTGCCATCCATGGATTCTGTCAGTGTTTTGATCTGTTCACCATCAACATTGCGTGCAGCAGCAACCACAGCCTCCCAGACACTGTTCAGAGAGGTGTACTGTTTTCCTTCCTTGTAAATCTCACATTTGATGATGGACCACAGGTTCTCAATGGGGTTCAGATCAGGTGAACAAGGAGGCCATGTCATTAGTTTTTCTTCTTTTATACCCTTTCTTGCCAGCCACGCTGTGGAGTACTTGGACGCGTGTGATGGAGCATTGTCCTGCATGAAAATCATGTTTTTCTTGAAGGATGCAGACTTCTTCCTGTACCACTGCTTGAAGAAGGTGTCTTCCAGAAACTGGCAGTAGGACTGGGAGTTGAGTCCAGTCCCAGTAGGACTGGGAGTTGAGCTGCATTTACTCCTTATGCAGCATAAGGAGTAAATACAGAATATTAACCAAAGTTGTGATTAAAACACCTTTTACAAATGCACAAAAAAACCCAAAAAAGAAATCTTTCTACCTTCTGCAAAGTTCATCGCCCCAGAAAAGACAAGAGCAGCAAATTCTCCGACACTGAAACCTGCAGCAGCGACACACATCTCAATGGCCTGTGTACAGCAGGAAACAAGTCAAAAAAAATAAAAATAAAAATGTAACAGCCTCCCGATTATGACCGATATATCATTTATGTCACTGATACATCCGTAACTGAAATTAACTCAGAACAATTTGTTTATTTTTTTAAATGGTCATTCAGAAGCAGAAGATTATTTACGGTGATGTTTTTGGTGGGAGTGAAACAACAATCTACCGATAAAAACAATAAAAACAAGATGTGATAATAAGAAATAACCACTGTTGGAAGCCTTATTTACTCTGTCGCCTTAATCAGGTGCAGTAATTAAAGTTGAAATGAGAAACTTTGCATTTGAAAGATGCTCTTCTACTGGGCACTCAAAATGCTTTCTTACAACAAGCATCATTCATCCACACCTTCATACATAATGTGCGCACATTTTAAATATAAATTAATATTACTGTAGCAGTATTTTTTTTTTTTTTATTAAAAAGATAAAATGGCCACATTTAAGAAGGCGGGACCTGCAGTTATTGTCCTTTTTCCAGACATTTATCTGGCACTTACTTTGGGGTTTTCTTGGTTGAGTCTCTCCACAGCAGCCAGGGAGGTGACAAACACCGCCGGCTGACAGTGAACCGTTTTCTGCAGCTCAAATTCAAATTTTATTTGTCACGTACACAGTCACACACAGTACGATATGCAGTGAAATGCTTAGACAACTGCTCGTGACCTAAAGAAAAAAAGAAAAGGCTATGAATAAGATAGGAAATAAATATGAAAATTAAAAAGGGGTAAATTTAACTGGGAAAGAATAAGATAAAATATATAAATTAAAGTTAAAAAAATAAAATAACTGTACAACAAAATACACAATACACAGTATAGAACTATATAAGAATGTATGAAGAAAGCTCGTCCTCGGGGCCCTCCAGACACAGAGACAGCAGGTCGTAACCCAGGATCTTCTGGGCTACGGTGAACATTTCTTTAACGTTGGGGTATTTCAAAAGTCCTCTGCCCATGCCCACAAACTGGCTGCCCTGACCGGGGAAGAGGAGCACGGAGCAGCCGCTGGGGTCTTTTTTGGGTCTCCGCTGAGGCTCGCTGTTCGGGGGAGAAGCGGGGGCTTCAGCCGGAGGAGGGTAATCTCCAGCCGTGGAACCGGGCTTGTTGGTGGACAGCGTCCTGCTCAGAGAGACCAGCGACCTGACCTTCCCTCTGGAAGATGCTGCCATCCTGACTGCCACTGATGCCAACATGAGCTGTTCCTCATCCAACGACGTGTCTGCGGATGAAATAAGACGCACAGCCCGCCCGGACAAACTGTAATCACCGAAAGAGTCAACTTTGCTTGAACTCAACTCTGACATCTGCTCGGCATGACACCTCACAGGGAGACGCCATGTTGTTTATACGGAGTTTATTCTCGTCTTCTTCCGGTTGACGTTCAGGCTCTTTCACGCTGCAGCGCCACCTCAGGTCAAAGTATGTCATGCTCTAATGTATCGTGTTTTTCTTTTCTGTGCTTTAATTTGTCTACAAAGTGAAAATAACTATAAGAGCTTTTAAGTATACACAGACATGCGCTTCTTAAATTTAGCTTAATTGGCTCCAGAGGTAGGAAGTAAAAAAGTAAAAAAAAACTTCCTTGCTGTACTTAATTTTTACTCCCTACATTTTTAAACAAATATCTGTAGTTTCCTCTCCGTATATTTTCAAAACAAACTCGTTACTTTGGGTTTAACGCATTTGGGGGAAGTTAATATTTCACGTCACTGCAGGCCTTCAAACAATGAGATTTGAGCCTAAACAGTGACACATGAAAGGCAGTCGCGTTTTAATCAGTAGAGATGAAAGAGCAAACCATGTACCGTAGTTTTGATTTATTTATTTTTAGCACAACACCAGAACAACCCCACGTGCCCATAATTTGCGGTACTTCAGAAAAAAAGGAGTGAACATAAAAGGGAGTAAAATGTTGTGGCAGGTAATTTCAAATGCAGCATTTCTATCACCTCAACAAACACTAACTGTGTCACAGTGTGTTGCTAGCTAAAGCTCCACTTGCTGTATTTCACAGGAAGAGAAAAGAATGAGAGCTAACTTCACTCAGAGATATAGAAAGAAAGAGAAAGAAACCAGGCTGTATTTAAAGGTAAGGACTGCTTAGTGATATTTGATAAAATGTAATTGTATTTTAACAGGGACATAAAGTGCTTGTCTTACTCCCTTCTTCTAGCTCGAAATTACTTGCCAAGTGGTAAGGACCGTTCATGGTCACACGGTGAGAACATTGGTGTTGACTATGAAGAGATATGGTCAGACAGGGGAGGGGCCAGTCAGATTTATCAACTCAACCTCCTTAAAGCATGGAGAGAGGCTGAAACCAATCTCTGGTGAGCCCGGTTAAGGAAAGAGATGAGTTGGTGCCTGAGATGCCAAATTCCAACATCCTCATTCCCGCCATTGAGATAACACTCTCACACAGGCCCAGAGAGCAGATGTTGCTGCATTGCAGATGTGTTATACCCCCTGCCCAGCCGAATGACTCTCAAAAAGAAAACTTTGCAGAAAATCAATGTGATCGCTTGGATCACTGGAATTATCATCTCGATATCTCTTGTCCTTCTTTCATTTCAGACGTCTTGAAAACAAGTTTTAACAAAGTCCTGGAGAAGTGCCCAATGCTGGAGGACCTCCTGCTTTACCCCTGGCTCAGATAAACTCCTCTCTGACACAAACACACACGCATACTGAATTCACATCTTGCCATACAAATGTGATACAGTAACCAACTTTCTTTCTTTCAGAAAAAAAGAAAATTGGGAGATTCAAAATTTTCCTCACAGTAATGTTTGCATCAGTCTATCAGATGAATCCCCTCCAAGTCCAATATTTACATCAGTTACAGTGATAATGCTTGGTGTCTACTTTCAGCCACCGCAGTAGAATGCCAGGAATGAATCTCATTGAAATTGTAGTTGCATTTGCTATTTAATTTAATTGTCATGGATGATACACAGACAACCCAACAGCAAACAGAGGAAAACAATGGGCTTAAATACACAGAGGGATAAATGAGGGAATAAGACACTGGATGAGAGCACAGCTGCGAGAAATCACAAACAACAAGACCATGGGGAAGGAAAACTGAAAACACTAACATAGTCTAAGGAGCTTAGAAAGAAAACGTCTGGACTTCTTTAAGTTGCTTGAAGACGTTCAAGCAAAGTTTAAGTTCTTTTCTTCCAAGAAGGTGAAACATCTTCAAGCAACTTCAAGTCCAAACGCTTTCTTTCCAAACTCCTTAGACTACGATGACCTAGATGACTGAGAACCTTCACAGACATGAAAACACTAACATAGCACCCAAGACTATCAAAGTAAAACAGCAAACAAGAGACTTTTACAAAGACACAGAGTTGACACAGAGACATGACTGACTGGGGAGAAATTGGGGAACATGGAAACAAGAGTGACTAGACATGACACGTGGGACACAGGGGCAAGGCAAAGTAACAGAAACCTAAAGCCTAAGAATATAACACAAGAAGAAAACAATAAAGAGAACCAAAAACATACATAAGAATAATCAATGAATATAAATGAACAAACACAAAACACTGGGTCACAGACTCAGTACCATGACAGTTAAATGTACAATAATAAATACTTTAAATCAGATGACAATGTAGCTGACACTGTGTTTATTAGTGTGTGGTCAACCACAAATCTTCATACTGTCATCCATACATGAGGTCTTTATACAAACGATGAAAGATAATGAAAGAAACTGTTTAATTGATGTGAAATGATTGAATTATATGAAATATTATGGCTTTATCTGCCAGTGTGTTTTTCTGTAAACTACTTTGAACTACTGGCAGTCAGTGAAGTCACTGAAAGGCAAGATTCTATGTTGTGTTGCCGTAGTTTCCAGAGTTTACTTATAAAGCTCACTAACAGAATTCAGTTAGAAAAGTCAAGCATTTGAAGGGCGCACATTTGAAGGAATATTAACTCAATATTAACTCATTACGGTTTACATTTTTGAGTTTAAAAGTTCTCCGAAATTACAATGAAAAAGGAAACAAGAAAAATTACCACTCCAGCCGATAAGAAAGATTCAGGAGATCAAGGTAAGTAAAATAATAAAATCAAATCCTGGTAAAATCCAAATCCTAGAAATGTTGACACTGTGTGAATCATTTTTGGAGCAATTGAATCATATGTTTGATTGAAAATAGCTTTAATACAAGATGTCTAATCAAAGAAAGGTTACCGGTCTTTTGGTAAAATAATGTAATAAGTTTATTCTTGGACTCAACAGTAAAAACAGACCAACAAGTGTCATCAAGATCTAAGACTTAGTAAACCTAGTATCAATTCGCACTGGTCAGTTTTTTTATCCCAAGAATAAACTTGTGATAATTTAAGCAAAAGCAATTTCAAATTCTTTGCCAAACTGCTTCCAGTCCTGATGTCGGGGACTCTTTTTCACCACTGTGTTGTTGTCGTTTATAGATTGTAAGAGGAGGACTGCTAAAAGAAAGGCCAGTCCTGAAAAGAAGACCCCAATAAAAAGGAGGAGGGTCGCTGAGCAGGCTGGTCCTTCCACCAGCTCAGATGTGGTCAGAGGAGTGAAGCGCAAGGTTGTGCAAGATGAAGAGGGCACAACAAAGAAAGCAAAGAAGGCTAAACTTCTCGACCATATGAGCGGTGACAAGGAGCAAGCATCCTCCTCGTTGGACTCTGGTAAAGGTAGGCTAATTAGTTGAATAAGGGGGTAGATTAAGTGTGCTTGCTAGGTTTAAGATATTAGTGTTTAGTGTTTGTGTCTATCATCCAGTGAGCTGATGTGCTTTTGGTGTTTTCCACATCTCCAGACTTGAACAACAAACAGGTGTGCGCAAAAAATGGCAAAAGAAAGGCCGCGGGAGACAACAGAGAGTCACCCAAGAAAAAAAAAAGGAATGTGGACCAGGACAAAAAATCAGTGGCAGACCAAAAACGTAAGTAGCAAGCAGCTTGGGTTTTATATTCAGGGGAAGGGCAAAAGGAACATTTAGGCTACAGAGGAGAGTAATTTGTGTCACAGCTATAATAAAACAAGATTTGTTGTTTTGTCTGTTCAGGTGAATTCCAAGCCAGATATGTGGAGGAGCACCAGCTCGGAGAAGGAGGCTGCGGAGCAGTGTTTGCTGGCTACCGGCTAGAAGATCGTTTTCCAGTAAGTGTTCAGATGATGGTAGTAAGACAGGCAGTAACGCAGATAATGGATAATATCGTAAACTGAGACGTCTGCTGTGTTTCCACCTTTCATTATGTCATACTGAGGAAATGCTCACCAATGCTCTGTGTCTTCTAGGTTGCCATCAAACACATTCCCAAAAATAAAGTCTACTGCAAAGTGGCGGTAAGCGTCCAACACTTGAATCAGTTTTACATTACTGGATTGAATGCGGCGTTCCTCATCATCCACTTTGTTGTAATATTTCAGGATGAAAGCGGGAAGAAGCTCTCAGTGGAAGTGGCCATTATGGTTAAACTTGCAGGTGAAGCAGAAGGGTCAGTGGGAATATCAGCACCTGTGTCCTTGCTGGAGTGGTTCGACCTTGGCAAAGAGCTGATCCTGGTGCTGGAGAGACCTGTCCCCGCTGTGGACCTGCAAAAATACAAAGCAGAAAATGGAAGAACTTTAACAGAGGACAAGGCCAAGGTAGGTTGACTGGAAGAGCCTTAGACTGTACAGCATTCAATCAAGGCAGAAAAGCATTAACTCATTATTGTGTTTTTCATCTTTTCCAGGTCATTCTGAAGCAACTAGTTGATGCTGTAAAGGAACTTGAGGATAAACACATCTTTCATCGGGACATCAAGGGACAAAACATTCTGATTGAGACCGGCTCAGATGTGCCTCGAGTTCGCATCATTGACTTTGGACTGAGCTGCTTTGTTAAACAGCGATCTCTGTATCGCATCTTCTATGGTAACATATTCTGCTCCTGCTTTTCACAGATGTAACAATTTGTGTCTTTTGTTTTAGAAGAAATTGCAATTGTGTCTGTTTGTTAGGCACTCCTCTTCACATCCCTCCCGAGTGGTACATTAGGAGCTGCTACAGGTGTGGACCCACCACGGTGTGGCAAATGGGAGTGGTGTTGTATGAAGCGCTTCATGCACGATACTTTAGTACCGCGAGGTTCCTCACAAAGAAACTGAGCATCAAGAAGCGTCTGTCCACAGGTAAGAAAACTTCACACTTCCAGATTCACTGATGCCTTGGATCACTAGAACTATCATCTTCATCTTTTTGATCTTTTCTTTCTTTCAAGAATGCCGGAATTTCTTGGACGCATGTTTAGCTATAGTCCCGGAGAAGCGCCCAACACTGGAGGAGCTCCAGCTTCACCCCTGGCTAAGATAACACACACAAACACACAATTCACACCTTATCATATAAGTAAGATACATTGTAGTAACTTCCTTTCTTTTTTCTGTTGGACAGGAATAGATAGAATGGGTCAATCTTAAAAAATAAATAAATAAAAATTTAGCTTTTTTGGAGTTCCTGTAACCCCCCCAGCCATCCCAGGAAAGGGGATCTCTCTTTGAATGGGCTTTCCCGAGGTTTCTTCCCATCGATCTGGCCCCCTGGGGAGTTTTTCCTCGTCTTCATAGAGAGCTTGGGCTGGGTCAGGAGCTCCATCAAAACTGTCTTTATTTGATGACTTTAATGTCATCAAATAAAGATGTGTTTTACTTAAAGTAAAATTTGATCAAAATAAAACTTGTTTAATTCATCTTTGCTGAGGATTCTCCTTCATTACTATTTTGTTTTGTTTTTTTGTTTTGTTTTTTTTTACCCATGGTGCATTTTGACAAATAAGAAAACTGAATCAGGTTAAAGTGTGCACAAAGACAGTCACACTGCAAATGATCTGAAGACTTGCATCTGTTGCTCTAACCCCCAACTAGTTTAGACAGATTTCCTGGTTCTACCAGAGGTTTTTTCCTTCAAGAAGGGAGTTTTTCCTTCCCACTGTTGCTGAGTGTTTGCTCATAGTGGGTTGTAAAAGCATAAAAGTTAATAAGAGGCATTCATAGCAGAGTTATCACAGCGGGAACTATATAGTTTAAGTGTACAATTTCTACAGGACGAATTATAACTTCATTATGTATAAAAGCTCCTGTGGATAATTACTCCTATTTGTAACTTTACACAAGAGAAAGTTTGCTGTCACACTATTTATAACAGGTTGGATTTTGTCCTCTGAGTTGAGCCTTTGGTTGCAGTTTATTGAAGAATTTCCTCTAAAGTAGCTGTTGATAAAGATTTAAAGTCCTGTTTATATACAGAAATATGCTTTAGTTCATGTTTTTTTACATGTCTGCCTCAGTGGATCAGTAGAAGATCTGGCACAGGAAACTAGATGATGAAAAAAGGGTACGAATACACATATATATCTATATCTATATAGATACAGATATATACACACACACACACACACAGGTTGCAATGTAGTATTTTCATTTTTTCTTAGCATTTCTTTAACGTCTTGGTGCAAAAGAATACCTGCATTTGTGTGTAAAGAAATGTTACATATATACTAAAAACAGTTGGAAAAAAGAACTACAAATTTGGAAAGGAATTTATTCATGTTCTTACTCATAGATGGAGTACATGGTTTAAAAAACACTGAGGAAACAGATATGAGGCGGCTGTATCAACATAAAAACATTAATACAGTTAAAAATGAATAAAAAGTTGCACGCTTAAACTTATTTCTCTACAGTTTGTACAATTAATCCATGTAACAATAGGTTCTCTCTTAATATAGTAGTTAATTAAAATATCTTTACATAAAAATACATTTTTAAGTACTCTCCGGTGGAAGTCTGTTGTGGCTTATGTTTCTAAATGACACAACCATAAAGCAGCCCACAGAATATACAAATATGTCTTTGATAAGTGAATGTTGGCTCCCACAATGGCCTGTTAAGTTATTGCAAAAATAATTTACTGCATAATATGTCAGATTAGAACATGTTATAAGCACAAAACTGAAGGGGAAACAATAAAAACAAAAATTAAAAAACAAATACTAAATTAAGTTAAAGGATATTTCTTACTATACTATATAATTGTATAATGTTGCGTTTGATTGCAAAAGAAAACCCACCAAGAAAAAAAGAAAGAAAGAAAAAGAGAGAATAGAGTTTGATTTATTCAAAACACATTCTTTTCTTTTATTTAAGCTGTAGCGAGATTCAAATGGACAAAAGAGAAAGAAAAATATTACAGATTTGTTTTATTAATCATGAATAAACTTTATTATACACAACTCTAAATTTCAGTTGGTCTTAGTCAGATGTGTTTTTAATTAAATCCTGCAACACTGTGCTCGCTGCCATCACTTTATATCTTAGTGTGCAATTCAAATATATACTTATTACAATATTTTTCCCCCTTAACTCTCAACTCGCGTTTTTAAAATGTCTGTGATCATATTTGTCCGTTGACTTCTGTCTGGGCCTCGAACGATTCATCAGACAGGTTGGCAGCCTCCAACTGATGCTCCAGACTTTCATCATCGCCTCTATTCTGATCAACTCTTATCTTAAACTTAGTGATGAACTCATTACTGGCCAGCGCGCCCTCCTTTTTAGGGCATGTGGGCTTTGATAACAGCCGGCTTTCCAGTCGCTCTGCAAAGAAAATTCACAAAACATTTCTTATTTGGTAAGCTTGTTAACAAATTTTAGTTCAGTTTTGCTGAAAGTTATAGCATGCATCAGGTAAGAAGCAATTGGTTTTTAAAAAGCATATACATTCCCCAAAACATTTTTATTATGTGCATTTTGGAGAATAAAAGATTGTACACAATTTCCCTTTTTAAAGTAAAAAGATTATTAAGTCTAATTCTTACTTATTCAGTAGATTAAAGTATTGAAACATCATTATTCATAAAATATGCACATTACAAAATTAAAGTTATTCAAAAATTACTCAAGTACTTACTCCAATACTCACATTATTCAAGTAAATTTAATTTTTGCCAATGTAATGTCACATAAAATCTTAATCTGAATAAGGGATTTGAACCCCACTGTCACGGCCAGGGGATCAGCAGGCCGCTGACTAGTAGTGTTCTCTCTCTTGCTCTCTCTCTCTCTCTTGCTCTCTCTCTCGCTCTCTCGCCAGGGCGGAACTCATGGTGGGTTCACGCCCTCGGCCCACGCCCCTCTGAAGAGGAAACACCTGGGCCTCATCAGTGCAGCCAGCATTTAAGCCAGGGAGTGGCTTCTACTCATCGCTGGATCGTTGTGTGTGACTCGCGTCAGTGCAGCCCGGCTCTGAGCAAGTTCTCTTTTGCTTCCCTGTGCAAAACCTCTAACGTGTGTTTCCTTCTGTACATAGATCCCCTGGACCCGACTCTGCATTCCCCGAGCGGATTCCCTTTTTGTGTGAGTGTTTGGAGAGAGAGTCAGAAGAGGAGCAAGTGTCTTTTCCCTACCTGGATTTCCCCGGAGCCTTTTCCCTGTCACCGCTTTGTATATAGCACTATCCCCTGCACTGTTTGTATATACACCTGGTGGAACTGTAATAAATACTGACTGTGCCTCTGAGTCCTGCGTGTGAGTCCTCAAGCGAACCGTGACACCCACACAGATGAGAGCTTAGCAGTGAAGCTCTCTCTTAAAATTTGAGTTATAAAGTCAGAAGTTATCACTGACAGAGATCCATGTTCTTTTAACATAAGAAAGAATATTTGCTGAAATTGACATTAATCCAAGCCCTTAAAACGCCATTTTGGATTAAGCATTTCCTTTTAGAAAAGTCTTCAATGAGCAGGAAGCTCCAGTACTGAAAAAGAAGCCAACATCAACTGCTAAACGTGCTAAAAGTAAGTAAGTCCCCGTAGACTCCTATGATCAAAACACATACAGTATAAAAGTTATAGGTTACAGATCTGAAAAGTAAAACAAATGTCAAAGTGCAAAAAGACTTATGGTCCCATAGAAGTCTATTCCATTTGCCTGGAATTAGGTGAACACCTTTGTGACAAATTTAATGGCTCAGTCATTTGTTTCATGTCATATTTAATAAAAGACTGACATGGTGGCATGTTGAATTGTCCATTTCGCACATATTTGGTCATTCTAAGCGTCAGAAGGGGAAAGATCATTCTGGGAATGCCTACTGGCGAAGGACGTGTGACTGACAAGTCCAGTGTGTGAAGTTTAACTACAGTCTAAGGAGCTTGGAAAGAAAAGCATCTGGACTTCTTTAAGTTTCTTGAAGATGTTTCACCTCTCATCTGAGAAGCTTCTTCAGTTCAGAATTTCTTCAGAGAACTGAAGAAGCTTCTTGAATGAGAGGTGAAACATCTTCAAGAAACTTAAAGAAGTCCAGATGCTTTTCTTTCCAAGCTCCTTAGACTACGATGACCTGAACGACTGAGAACCTTAACAGACAGTTCTTCCCTTCATTCATCATACCTGATTTCAAAACACCAAGATGGCAGTCGTGAAAACACTCATCTTGAGTCTTCATGGGACTACGGTGAGATCAGTTATGCCTCTTATGATGCTGTCCCAGACTTCAAAGCAGTATAAAACATGTTTGCAGCCTGTAACAACTGTGCATGCGGTTATTTTTCATTTTAAGATTTCCGTGTTTAAATCATAATAAGATTTAGTTTTCATTTTAATTAACTTGAGGTGAGTCAGATTCTTTCATTCAAGTCACTGAATGAATCTCTTGACATGTTTGGGGGTAGGTGCCTTTTGTAGCATTTTAATGCAATTATCTGACAGATTATATGGTCTACACTGTTATTAACTATACTAACACTCTGTTCCAGAAGTCTGTGCTGCAAAGAGGCAAAGTGAATACGGCACCTGCAGGAGTAATGGGGGTCATCAGTCGGTTCAGCTGGATGTTCCAGTGCCGTACATGTTGACTGGCATTCCTCAGCCTCTCCTGAACCTCCTGGAAACAAAAATCATGCAGGCATCCTCATCAGTGTTGTTTTAGAAGAGCACTAAATAAGATGCTGCTCACAAAGCCAGTCAAAACAAACTTGTTCACCTCCAGACGCTGGTGGCTTCTTTGGCGAGATGCCTGCAGATCCTGGAGCTCCTGAGAGGCAGAGTTGAGGGCTGAGGGGGTGTCCTCATCGGGACTGCCATCTGACAGCTCCTGTATGGGGCTGAGGTTTTGCATTGTACGTTGCTGCTCCTGTAGGAGCTGGAAATGTTTCCTCTTTTCATCTTCAGCCTGCAGCAACCTGAAGGAGGGGAAAAAGGGAAGAAGCAACTGAAAATGTTAATACTTCTCATGGATATATCAGATCTCCATCACAAATAAAATAATAAAGGGCCATAATAAGAGTTAGAAATCCATTGTTACCGCTCAAGCTCCAGTCTGGCCCTCTCCTCCTCCAGCCGAGCCTGGATCTCCATATTAAGGGCAACTTCCAGCTGCTGCTGTGTCAGCTCCAGCTCCCTGATCCTCTTCTTCTGTTGTTCAGCCTCCTTTTCCTTCACCTGCATCTCAGCCTGCATGCTGTCTTTTATCTATGCACACACACAGCTACATAAACAGATGCACCAACAGAGCGGTATAAACTGACCTATTCCTGAATCACCTTTTCCTGGACTGTCATAACCATTTTTCCAAATCATTAAAGACTAGGTTGAAGCCGTTGTTATGTTTTATTGATTGTTTGGCTTTAGGTTTTCCAGTTTTCCAGCTGCTGCTGTTTAATGTTTGCCTGGGAAAAGAAATTTCAGTTAGTGTGGGAAGTTTGGTTAAGCTGGTGGAAAACAATACTGTTACACTGACCTTTTGGATAAGATTGTCTTACCTGTGGTTTCTCTGATGTGCACGACAAAACAGTCTCCAGGCAGCTTGAGTGCCCATTTAAAGGTTCCTGGTGGTACCAAGTGATTGAAGAGAGGATTGAAAAGCCATATTAGTTTATTGTAGATTGTAGTCAGTTGGCCAAGCTTGTAATGAAAAACGGTTCATTACTCGAAGCTTTCATCACAGTCCTCTTTGGTGACATCTGGTGGACAAATATATGAAGAGCAGCTTGAGTCTGCAGCTTATAATGAACTGCTTCATTATGATCGTCCACTCTGCAGAGCTGACAGCTTGTGTTTGATGTCATGTGACAGTTCTGTGTGATATTGGGCTGATATGTTGCTTTGAACATGAATTTTTGGGGGGTGAAAAAATTATGTTATCATCAATCAATCATGTGGTCAGAAGAATCTGTGCTTACCTTGCAGGAATGTTTTAAATTTACAGATTGGGAAGTTTTTATTCAGTCTTGATGCTTTGGTGGATGTTAGCTCATATGCAGTTTTTTGTAAAGACATGATTATACCCCTTAAGCGTGCTAAAGTGTACCCTAACAATAAGCCATGGGTCACCAAATGCATCAAATCCTGTTTAAGGAAAAAGAGACAGGCTTTTAAAGAGGGGGCTGTTACTGACTTTCAGGCAGTCACCAAAGACTTGAAAATCGAGCTCTTGAAAGCAAAACAGATCTACAAAAACCTTCTTGAAAGCAAATTTGCTGCAAAAAATTTTGGGTCTGCCTGGACTTGTATGAAAACCATATCAGGGTTTCAAAATCCCCAGAGCAGCAGTCAGATCATTGTAGACAGTTTTAAGTCAGACAGAGATGTGAATATGCTTTATGCTCGTTTTAGTTCTTCTGAACTGAAACAGAAACTGAAAGATACTCAACACTTCATCACTGAACTCAGCGATGTCCAAAAGGCCTTTCATACAGTTAATGTGAACAAGAGCCAGGGCCCTGATAACATTAGTGCCGCCTAATTAAATCTTGCGATAAAGAACTCAGTCCTAAATTTCAGGTTATTTTTAATAAATCCTTTCAAATACAAAATGTGCCCTCGCTTTGGAAGGAAGCTGTCGTCGTTCATGTCCCTAAATCTAGTCGTCCAAACGTCCTGAATGACTTCAGGCCTGTTGCCTCACCTGAGTTGTCATGAAAGTCTTTGAAAAAATCATCAGAAATGTGATTATGGAAGAGATTGAATATCAGCTGGATCCAATGCAGTTTGTGTACAGGCCCAACAGAGGAGTGCAGGACGCGCTTTTGACTCGACTAAATCTGATTCTTAAACATGCAGAGAGTAAAGGGACTTTTGCAAGACTTCTTTTCATTGATTTTTCTTCGGCTTTTAATACAATACAGCCCCATATTTTAATTAAAAGACTTTTAGAAGAGTTTGAAATCAGGAAAAACCTGGTTTGCTGGATTTTAGATCTTTTAACTGACAGGTCACAAAGAGTGAGAATAAATGGGGTTCTGTCTGACCCAGTGTTCTCCTCCACAGCTTCTCCTCCAGGGTGTCTCTTATCGCCCTTATTATTCATTCTCTTTACAAACATGTGTCAGAGCAGATATGAAAACAGGGCCATCATTAAATTTACAGATGACTTTGTTATTGTCAGCTTACTGAAAGAGGGTGAAACTCACCACGGTCCAATCATTGATGACTTTGTTCAGTGGTGGGAGGAGTCTTATCTCCAATTGAACATATCTAAAACAAAAGATATGGTTATTGATTTTAGGAAACAACAAAATGGGCACAGAGTCACTTTAATTAAAGGTCAGAAAATAGAGCAAGTGCAATCATAGAAATATCTTGGGACCATAATCAATGAAAAACTGAACTTTTATTGCAAATCGGTCTGTAAAAAGGGTCACCAGTGCCTTTACTGCCTCAGGAAACTTGCTCATTTCCACATCAAGCGAAAGATTTTAACTTTGTTTTCTTGTTCTTTTATTGAGTCTGTTTTATCTTTTTGTTTGGTGGCATGGTTCAGTCAGACCTCTGTCACAGAGAAAAATTGACTGAATTAGTTAGTGAGATGGTCCAGTCGTCTGATAGATGAGTCACAGGCCTGTTTAGACTCCCTGTACTCTAAACAGGTCCCACAGATGGCTTAATCAATCCTTAAAAATGGTTCCCATCCTCTACGGGGTGGATTTAGCTTCTTTCTTCAGGACGGAGGTTTCTAGTTCCAAGATGCAGGACAAAGCATTATAAAAACAGCTTTGTCCCTGCTGCTGTCACTGAACTCAATAAGAATTGTTTTTGATTTGATTCACTTTGTTTAATTACTAAATATGTGTTTTGTCAGGTTTCATTAGGTGTGTGTGTTTGTGAAGGGAGGCCAAATGCTATCATTGTTCTGTAAAGCACAGTGGGTACCTGTGGGTATAAATAAAGTAACCTTAACTTAAAGCTTATAGGAGGTTGTGAGGTCACTGCCTCCACCTGATTATGTAATTAACCAGCAGACTGGTACATTTATATATAATATACTATAAGTTATATCATTATAATTATGTGTATATCATATTTCTAAACCAAGCCTCAGCACAGCGTTTCTGAAGCAGTGTGTTGATTTTTTGACACATGTGCCGGAGCTTCAGCTTCAAACGGGCCGTCACCATCAGAGTTGCTGGAACCATGTCCCACTACTGGCTACTCTGTTTTATTCTGTGTTAAGTTTTTGAATGTGAATTTTCTGTGTTAAGAATAACAAAGAAAATGTAATGAAGTGATTTTAAAGTTTAAAGTTTGTGTTAAATCTTGTAAATCAGAGAGAGAGAGAGAGAGATGAGGTGTGGGTGGACATCAGATGATCAAATGTCAACAACCTGATTGGCCCAAGTGTGCAGATGTGACGTCCAGTGAGGGAAGGGGGGAGAAAGGGTGAGCAGGTATAAAAGTGAGGTGAAGAAGAGATTCGGGGTTCTTCCCTTTTGTCCTCTGTGAGATGAGCAGTTCAGAAGTTTGGATCTAAGAGGCTCACAGTTAAAATTCCAGCAGAGACACTAAAAGGAGAACCACAGTCCAACCTGTGAATGTTTTTAACCCTTTGTGAAACAACAAAGGCATAAATATGATCATATAAATATTATCTACTGGGTCAGACTCATAGGATCAGGGATTAGAACTCCTTTTATCAGAGAGATGAAATCTACTTCCTGTACAGGGTTTTTTTGTGGGCCTACCGATCGACAGAAACTAGAGTCAATAAAAAAACTGGACATTGGCTCAATGTGTGTGTGGCACAGGGAAACAAGGACTGAGCGCTGTGTAGTCCCACATAAAGTCAGACACCTGGTCACCCTAGGTGGACCATGGCATGGTCTATATGGAGGATACAGACACTGCTGAAAACATGACTCTGTCTGGTTTAGATGATAAAATGTCTTTACTTTAGGAGGCTGTGGCTCAGAGTACATTCACATAATGCCTTTGAATAAATGTAAAAAGCTTGTTTTTCTCCTGCTTTGATTTCTTTGTCCAGGTAGAAATTCTGCTTTTTGCCTCTAAAATCTGAAACAGTTTGAAACAAAGTTTGGCGCTCTAATCCTCTCTGTGTTTGTCCTTTGGTCAGATGGTGATATTGAATGAAATATTCCAGTATTCAGTAGCTCAGCAGCTTTGTAACATGTGGTTTTGCACACTGTTCAAACCTCAGATGTTTGTGTAAACAAGTGTGGAGGACACAAACTCACGGGGGGAGGAACGACATTTACTGTTGATGTGTCTGACATTTAGTCTCCATGAGTTCTCATGAGACTGAAGAACTCTGATCTCTAACATGCAGCTGTATGTTTTGAAATTATGTGTCTCATTCTCTGGACTTTACTAGACAACGAGTGAAGAACATGTAACGAATATCATCTTTAAAGTGATGAATAATAACTCTGCCTCTGTGTCTTCATAAAAAGATCGTACTTCTGAAAGGTCAGAGGGCAGCATCCACTCTGGTTTTACACAGTTTTGCAGGTTTAGCTCTTCTGAAGTTCAGCACCTGCTTTTTCAGCCAATCAGAAGCCAGTATTGTAGAGAGTTCATATTTCTTTTCATGCAATTGAATAATTTTGAATGTTTAGGTGAATATTTATATTTAGAGTATTTTCTCGATCAGTGTCTTCAGTCCTGACCCTGAGTGCGTACATTTAAAAATAAAGTGATATAACTTCTTTTACATTACTGTGAACTTCTTGTACAGTTTGACAGCTGATTGTTGTCGTGTTTGTCGTCATATGAAGATCGTTTCCTAAAGAGGACTGAACAGTCATTCAGCCTCTGGCTCCATCCATGAATCTGATGTTTGCTGTATAATCTGTGCTGTTAATAGTGTAATGGAACATATAATTTGTACATATAATTTCATATGTAATTATGATGATCTTTAGAGAGACTTACAGGGCTCTCAGCGAAGGCGGTCGCACTTTTCTCCTCTCCTCTCCTTATCTTCCCTACTTAGCTTCTTATGTCCTTGTCTTGTCTTGTGTTTTTACTTACTTCTCCCTGGAACACTCTCTCACAGTCTGTTCTCTAAAACCTAAAAGAGGAATTATGGATTTGATCAACTGGTCTCTGAATGCAATTGACACCCCTTCTCAACGAGAAGTCTGGGCTCGGCTGAGCCTGACTGCTGAAGATATCTACCTATTCGGAACCATAATAACAGGGTTCTTGCTGATCGGAGCTGGCTTGGCCCTGGCTTATCGAAGAATTAAGGAAGCGGAACCGGCTGTTCAAACCCCCACAAGGCTGCCCGCTGGGATTGAAATGATGGGACGAGGTGTGAGTTTCTCAAAATGGGCTCATTGAGTGCAGCACGGAGAAGATCTTGGAGAACGCACGGCTGCCGTGAATACTCAGAACAAGACCTCTGAGTGGAAAACTGGATTACATCTGGAGGGGCTAGCTCGACTAACACCTTTGAGCGCAAATTGATCACATCTTGGGGAAGTGCACTGCGGTCATGAGTTCTCAGAACCTGCTCTTTGAGCAAAAAGAATGACAACATCACGAAACGTAAGTTTGGATAACATCATGGAGAAGCTCGCGGCTCTCCAACGGGAGATTGAGAGACCAGTGTTGGACTGTTAGAACAGCTTTGAAATTCATATGAGGTGTTCGCACTAAAGTAAAAACCATCATCACTTCATGCGGAGACCCCTTCGGCGCCAGCTGCAGTCTCAAGGCTGGAGCTGAACAAAACACCCTGATAACGACTGTTTAGACTGTTCCCCCCATTCCATGCAAGGCCACCTGGGTTGGCTGGAAGACTGTTTACTTAGCCTAGCAGGGCGAAGGACACTGTCTCAGCTGAACTCTGGACACACACACACACACACACACACATACACACACACACACACACACACACACACACACACACACACACACACACACACACACACACACACACACACACACACACATACACTGATATGCACACACTGACACGTACTGATCAGCAGAGTATCTGTTATCTCTGCCCTGTGGATGAACATAAAGGCCACGACACAGTCTCAGCTGCAGCAGAAAGGACTGAGAGGCAGAGAGAGCTGGAGGTGGGTCGACAAAACATCCAGCAGAGAATCCAGGACAGAGAGAAAGATGTGAAGCTGCTTCAACAGGAGGTGGAGGCCATCAATCAGTCTGCTGATCAAACAGTGGAGCACAGTGAGAAGATCTTCACTGAGCTGATCCATCTCATCCAGAAAAGAAGCTCTGATGTGAAGCAGCAGATCAGATCCCAGCAGGAAACTGAAGTGAGTCGAGTCAAAGAGCTTCAGGAGAAGCTGGAGCAGGAGATCACTGAGCTGAAGAGGAAAGATGCTGAGCTGAAGCAGCTCTCACACACAGAGGATCACATCCAGTTTCTACACAACTACCCCTCACTGTCAGCACTCAGTGAGTCTACAGACTCATCCAGCATCAATATCCGTCCTCTGAGCTACTTTGAGGATGTGACAGCAGCTGTGTCAGAGGTCAGAGATAAACTACAGGACATTCTGAGAGAGGAATGGACAAACATCTCACTGACAGTCACTGAAGTGGATGTTTTACTGTCAGATCCACCAGCAGAGCCAAAGACCAGAGCTGGATTCTTAAAATATTCATGTGAAATCACACTGGATCCAAACACAGCAAACAAACAGCTGTTATTATCAGAGGGGAACAGAAAAGTAACATTAATGAATCAACAACAGTCTTATTCTGATCATCCAGACAGATTCACTGGATCGTGGTCAGTCCAGAGTAGAGAGAGTCTGACTGGACGTTGTTACTGGGAGGTGGAGTGGAGAGGGGGAGGAGTTTATGTAGCAGTCGCATACAAGAATATCAGCAGAAAAGGATGGGGTAAAGAATGTTTATTTGGACGTAATGACAAATCTTGGTCATTAGATTGTATCAACAACAGTTATACATTTTGGTACAACAACATCCAAACTCCTGTCTCAGGTCCTCGTTCCTCCAGAGTAGGAGTGTACCTGGATCACAGAGCAGGTATTTTGTCCTTCTACAGCGTCTCTGAAACCATGACTCTCCTCCACAGAGTCCAGACCACATTCACTCAGCCGCTCTATGCTGGACTTTGGCTTTATGATTATGGAGCCACTGCTGAGTTGATTAAAGTGAAATAGACTGAAGTCTTTCATATTGTGGGTTTAAATCTGTATTTTAGTTTCATTTTATTTTCTCTCCATCATTTCTGCACAGAGATCAGCTGTCAGTCAAACATTATGGGTGGTACCTCCACATCGTCTAGTTGTTCTCTTGATGTTTCTGAGTTTTTAAAGGAGATCTTTCCTGTGACTGTTTATGGAGGCTATCACTGCTCATCATCATTTTGATTTACTAAAATATTTCTCCACATGAAAATGTAAACTTCTCTATCCTCTAAATGTTTCTGGAATATTTGTATTGAAAAATGTCGACATTTCTCTTTATGAGTATGGCAGACCATGTGTGTGTGTTTGTGTTTGTTTTTGTCAAAATCATCAAACAAATGAGGAAAAACTGTGATTTTAATGAATGAATTCATATATTGTGTTGATGTTTTATTGTGTGAATAAACTGGAAGGTTTGACTATAAATCAAACTTTGAACAAAGTCTTTTCTTCTGTCTTCATTCCAGGATCTCACTCAAATCTGATGCAGAAAATATGAAACTAATCTGAGAGAATAACTGAAGCAGTTTTCCTCCTGAAGCATCACAAAGTTCAGAGTTCATGTTTAGAGCAGAAGATTCAGCAGTCGCTCTGTGACCTTTCAACTTTCTTCACTAAAACAGCTTCATTACAGAGAAACAAGTCACATTTTCTTCATGTTCTTAAGTCCTTTCAGATGTTTTTAATGGTCCTTGAATGCAGCATCAGTGTCGCAGGTTTAAAAGGTCACTTTCTGTTGTGTTCAAAGATTTCCTTCAGATATGGTCTTTAATCAGTAAAGCCAGTGATACAGCAGTGTCATTAGCTGTGTTATTGGCACCAGGCTGTGTTTATGTATGTATTTAATTCTGTCTGAGGATGTCTTCAGCATGAAATGATCATTTGCTCAGCTGCTGTGTCTCATCTCTTATCAGACATTGGTTGGAACAGAGTTTTGTTGCTGACCATCTGACAAGAGGGTGAAGAAAAGCTTCAGGCTTCATTTGGACACTACGTTGGACAGAAGTCTCCACAAAAATGACTCAGAAACACAAATATTATTAATGAAAGTCCAAATGTCAAAAAGGGGTCATACATGATCCTGAGAAATGTCCTTGAACATTTGAACATGAGTCAGAGGGTTGTCAGGTTTCTACACTGCATCGTGGCATCAAGCCTGAGATGTCTGTGTAAACAAGTATGGAGGACACAAATGCACAGACGCAGTCGAGCTGTTTACTGCTGATGAGGAAGGAAAATAGTCAGTTGGATATTAAAGCAGCATTTATTAGAGTAAGAACAGATACTTGTGTCCTTCATTTGATCCCCGTCAATTTACAGAAGACTTAAGGACCCTTTGACTTCTAACATACAGCTGCATGTTTACAATTTTATTATTTATTTATTGATTTCTAGCAAAGCGAGACTTTACTGATTAAAGACATATAATCAGACATATTACTGTTACTCTCTGAAAAAGACTCACATAAAGCAGATTTATCACAAGCAAACATCAAGACACATCCTTCATGGCTTAAAGTTGCAGTGGGACTCTTTCGCCATCTGGTGGTTGTAACAGTTATGACAACTCTTCCTGCATATATGTCCCTCCTCAGTGTGAAGAAGACTGGACTCCAAGCTGCTCCTGCTGATCACTGCGTGTTCCTCCTGTGTCTAAAATCTATTTCCATTATGAATCAGGAAACTGTTTGCACCAATCATAAAGCCAATAAAATACGTCACACACTAAGAAATAACAAAAAGGAATTGTGGATTTCAAGGAGATTTTTCCCTCGTTTTTTGAAATCATAAGAATACAAACTAATGCAAGACTGTCATGTTTTCATAAGTTTGTAGAGACACTGTTCTGTTGTATTCTAGGACATCAGTCACTTTTTAAATGCATGCTCCTCCTCCTCATCATCATCATCATCATCAGCACCCATGACCTCCTTTTAGTCTTTGTTTTGTTATTTTTCAGAGTTCAGGAGACGTTCTTATGGGATTTCCACAGTGTACAAGTACTGTTTAGACCCTTTACCTAAAAGAAAAGAGTAAAGTACAAAGTAGATTTACTCACTGCAGGAAAATAATGCCTCAATCTGATATATTGTCTTATATGACAAACTGAAAGTGATGCATCAAAGTGTAAGCAGCATTTTCCTGTTACAGCTGGTCTAGATGGAACTGATCTGATCTCCTTTATGTACAGGTAGATATCCAGTGGGTTTGCTAAGGGTCACAGATGAGGGGCTGTGTGAGATGTTTAATGGGAAAGGAAATAAAACCAGTGTTCCAGACCTGCAGCTAAGATACTCGAGTATCTTAAAGTATGAAGCTGAGTATTACTTCCATACTTTCCTCCACTGCTGATGACCTTGTTACCTGCTGCTCCCTGTTAATGATCAGCCTCAGTTCTGATAGTAAACTGTTGGCTCTCGATCTGTCAGGTTGTTGCTCAGTGACGTCTTGTTTTCATTTTCCTTCTTCTTCAAATGTGTCTTCCTTTAACTCTTTGCTTTTGTTTCTGCTTCAAACACCAAATGATACACGTGCTGCACCTCTGATGGTTTGTCAGAGAGCAGAACAATTTACATTACAGAGAATATTTTACAGTTGAACATAAACTTTCACTTTTTTCCTCTAAAGTGTGCTCACTGGTTTTTCCAGCTGCTGTGAGATGTTTCTGCCTGACTGTAAAGATGGAAATAAACACAGATGGAAACACTGAGTCAGAGTGTTGCTGCTGGTTAGTCAGTATATAGGGAGTGCAGAATTATTAGGCAAGTTGTATTTTTGAGGAATAATTTTATTATTGAACAACAACCATGTTCTCAATGAACCCAAAAAACTCATTAATATCAAAGCTGAATGTTTTTGGAAGTAGTTTTTAGTTTGTTTTTAGTTTTAGCTATTTTAGGGGGATATCTGTGTGTGCAGGTGACTATTACTGTGCATAATTATTAGGCAACTTAACAAAAAACAAATATATACCCATTTCAATGATTTATTTTTACCAGTGAAACCAATATAACATCTCCACATTCACAAATATACATTTCTGACATTCAAAAACAAAACAAAAACAAATCAGCGACCAATATAGCCACCTTTCTTTGCAAGGACACTCAAAAGCCTGCCATCCATGGATTCTGTCAGTGTTTTGATCTGTTCACCATCAACATTGCGTGCAGCAGCAACCACAGCCTCCCAGACACTGTTCAGAGAGGTGTACTGTTTTCCCTCCTTGTAAATCTCACATTTGATGATGGACCACAGGTTCTCAATGGGGTTCAGATCAGGTGAACAAGGTGGCCATGTCATTAGTTTTTCTTCTTTTATACCCTTTCTTGCCAGCCACGCTGTGGAGTACTTGGACGCGTGTGATGGAGCATTGTCCTGCATGAAAATCATGTTTTTCTTGAAGGATGCAGACTTCTTCCTGTACCACTGCTTGAAGAAGGTGTCTTCCAGAAACTGGCAGTAGGACTGGGAGTCAAGCTCAACTCCCAGTCCCAGTAGGACTGGGAGTTGAGCTGCATTTACTCCTTATGCAGCATAAGGAGTAAATACAGAATATTAACCAAAGTTGTGATTAAAACACCTTTTACAAATGCACAAAAAAACCCAAAAAAGAAATCTTTCTACCTTCTGCAAAGTTCATCGCCCCAGAAAAGACAAGAGCAGCAAATTCTCCGACACTGAAACCTGCAGCAGCGACACACATCTCAATGGCCTGTGTACAGCAGGAAACAAGTCAAAAAAAATAAAAATAAAAATGTAACAGCCTCCCGATTATGACCGATATATCATTTATGTCACTGATACATCCGTAACTGAAATTAACTCAGAACAATTTGTTTATTTTTTTAAATGGTCATTCAGAAGCAGAAGATTATTTACGGTGATGTTTTTGGTGGGAGTGAAACAACAATCTACTGATAAAAACAATAAAAACAAGATGTGATAATAAGAAATAACCACTGTTGGAAGCCTTATTTACTCTGTCGCCTTAATCAGGTGCAGTAATTAAAGTTGAAATGAGAAACTTTGCATTTGAAAGATGCTCTTCTACTGGGCACTCAAAATGCTTTCTTACAACAAGCATCATTCATCCACACCTTCATACATAATGTGCGCACATTTTAAATATAAATTAATATTACTGTAGCAGTATTTTTTTTTTTTTATTAAAAAGATAAAATGGCCACATTTAAGAAGGCAGGACCTGCAGTTATTGTCCTTTTTCCAGACATTTATCTGGCACTTACTTTGGGGTTTTCTTGGTTGAGTCTCTCCACAGCAGCCAGGGAGGTGACAAACACCGCCGGCTGACAGTGAACCGTTTTCTGCAGCTCAAATTCAAATTTTATTTGTCACGTACACAGTCACACACAGTACGATATGCAGTGAAATGCTTAGACAACTGCTCGTGACCTAAAGAAAAAAAGAAAAGGCTATGAATAAGATAGGAAATAAATATGAAAATTAAAAAGGGGTCAATTTAACTGGGAAAGAATAAGATAAAATATATAAATTAAAGTTAAAAAAATAAAATAACTGTACAACAAAATACACAATACACAGTATAGAACTATATAAGAATGTATGAAGAAAGCTCGTCCTCGGGGCCCTCCAGACACAGAGACAGCAGGTCGTAACCCAGGATCTTCTGGGCTACGGTGAACATTTCTTTAACGTTGGGGTATTTCAAAAGTCCTCTGCCCATGCCCACAAACTGGCTGCCCTGACCGGGGAAGAGGAGCACGGAGCAGCCGCTGGGGTCTTTTTTGGGTCTCCGCTGAGGCTCGCTGTTCGGGGGAGAAGCGGGGGCTTCAGCCGGAGGAGGGTAATCTCCAGCCGTGGAACCGG
The DNA here is from genome assembly GCF_051167445.1 of Perissodus microlepis. Lineage (NCBI taxonomy): Eukaryota > Metazoa > Chordata > Actinopteri > Cichliformes > Cichlidae > Perissodus > Perissodus microlepis. Next base: position 34,565,723 of record NC_140478.1, read on the forward strand.
GCTTGTTGGTGGACAGCGTCCTGCTCAGAGAGACCAGCGACCTGACCTTCCCTCTGGAAGATGCTGCCATCCTGACTGCCACTGATGCCAACATGAGCTGTTCCTCATCCAACGACGTGTCTGCGGATGAAATAAGACGCACAGCCCGCCCGGACAAACTGTAATCACCGAAAGAGTCAACTTTGCTTGAACTCAACTCTGACATCTGCTCGGCATGACACCTCACAGGGAGACGCCATGTTGTTTATACGGAGTTTATTCTCGTCTTCTTCCGGTTGACGTTCAGGCTCTTTCACGCTGCAGCGCCACCTCAGGTCAAAGTATGTCATGCTCTAATGTATCGTGTTTTTCTTTTCTGTGCTTTAATTTGTCTACAAAGTGAAAATAACTATAAGAGCTTTTAAGTATACACAGACATGCGCTTCTTAAATTTAGCTTAATTGGCTCCAGAGGTAGGAAGTAAAAAAGTAAAAAAAAACTTCCTTACTGTACTTAATTTTTACTCCCTACATTTTTAAACAAATATCTGTAGTTTCCTCTCCGTATATTTTCAAAACAAACTCGTTACTTTGGGTTTAACGCATTTGGGGGAAGTTAATATTTCACGTCACTGCAGGCCTTCAAACAATGAGATTTGAGCCTAAACAGTGACACATGAAAGGCAGTCGCGTTTTAATCAGTAGAGATGAAAGAGCAAACCATGTACCGTAGTTTTGATTTATTTATTTTTAGCACAACACCAGAACAACCCCACGTGCCCATAATTTGCGGTACTTCAGAAAAAAAGGAGTGAACATAAAAGGGAGTAAAATGTTGTGGCAGGTAATTTCAAATGCAGCATTTCTATCACCTCAACAAACACTAACTGTGTCACAGTGTGTTGCTAGCTAAAGCTCCACTTGCTGTATTTCACAGGAAGAGAAAAGAATGAGAGCTAACTTCACTCAGAGATATAGAAAGAAAGAGAAAGAAACCAGGCTGTATTTAAAGGTAAGGACTGCTTAGTGATATTTGATAAAATGTAATTGTATTTTAACAGGGACATAAAGTGCTTGTCTTACTCCCTTCTTCTAGCTCGAAATTACTTGCCAAGTGGTAAGGACCGTTCATGGTCACACGGTGAGAACATTGGTGTTGACTATGAAGAGATATGGTCAGACAGGGGAGGGGCCAGTCAGATTTATCAACTCAACCTCCTTAAAGCATGGAGAGAGGCTGAAACCAATCTCTGGTGAGCCCGGTTAAGGAAAGAGATGAGTTGGTGCCTGAGATGCCAAATTCCAACATCCTCATTCCCGCCATTGAGATAACACTCTCACACAGGCCCAGAGAGCAGATGTTGCTGCATTGCAGATGTGTTATACCCCCTGCCCAGCCGAATGACTCTCAAAAAGAAAACTTTGCAGAAAATCAATGTGATCGCTTGGATCACTGGAATTATCATCTCGATATCTCTTGTCCTTCTTTCATTTCAGACGTCTTGAAAACAAGTTTTAACAAAGTCCTGGAGAAGTGCCCAATGCTGGAGGACCTCCTGCTTTACCCCTGGCTCAGATAAACTCCTCTCTGACACAAACACACACGCATACTGAATTCACATCTTGCCATACAAATGTGATACAGTAACCAACTTTCTTTCTTTCAGAAAAAAAGAAAATTGGGAGATTCAAAATTTTCCTCACAGTAATGTTTGCATCAGTCTATCAGATGAATCCCCTCCAAGTCCAATATTTACATCAGTTACAGTGATAATGCTTGGTGTCTACTTTCAGCCACCGCAGTAGAATGCCAGGAATGAATCTCATTGAAATTGTAGTTGCATTTGCTATTTAATTTAATTGTCATGGATGATACACAGACAACCCAACAGCAAACAGAGGAAAACAATGGGCTTAAATACACAGAGGGATAAATGAGGGAATAAGACACAGGATGAGAGCACAGCTGCGAGAAATCACAAACAACAAGACCATGGGGAAGGAAAACTGAAAACACTAACATAGTCTAAGGAGCTTAGAAAGAAAACGTCTGGACTTCTTTAAGTTGCTTGAAGACGTTCAAGCAAAGTTTAAGTTCTTTTCTTCCAAGAAGGTGAAACATCTTCAAGCAACTTCAAGTCCAGACGCTTTCTTTCCAAACTCCTTAGACTACGATGACCTAGATGACTGAGAACCTTCACAGACATGAAAACACTAACATAGCACACAAGACTATCAAAGTAAAACAGCAAACAAGAGACTTTTACAAAGACACAGAGTTGACACAGAGACATGACTGACTGGGGAGAAATTGGGGAACATGGAAACAAGAGTGACTAGACATGACACGTGGGACACAGGGGCAAGGCAAAGTAACAGAAACCTAAAGCCTAAGAATATAACACAAGAAGAAAACAATAAAGAGAACCAAAAACATACATAAGAATAATCAATGAATATAAATGAACAAACACAAAACACTGGGTCACAGACTCAGTACCATGACAGTTAAATGTACAATAATAAATACTTTAAATCAGATGACAATGTAGCTGACACTGTGTTTATTAGTGTGTGGTCAACCACAAATCTTCATACTGTCATCCATACATGAGGTCTTTATACAAACGATGAAAGATAATGAAAGAAACTGTTTAATTGATGTGAAATGATTGAATTATATGAAATATTATGGCTTTGTCTGCCAGTGTTTTTCTGTAAACTACTTTGAACTACTGGCAGTCAGTGAAGTCACTGAAAGGCAAGATTCTATGTTGTGTTGCCGTAGTTTCCAGAGTTTACTTATAAAGCTCACTAACAGAATTCAGTTAGAAAAGTCAAGCATTTGAAGGGCGCACATTTGAAGGAATATTAACTCAATATTAACTCATTACGGTTTACATTTTCGAGTTTAAAAGTTCTCCGAAATTACAATGAAAAAGGAAACAAGAAAAATTACCACTCCAGCCGATAAGAAAGATTCAGGAGATCAAGGTAAGTAAAATAATAAAATCAAATCCTGGTAAAATCCAAATCCTAGAAATGTTGACACTGTGTGAATCATTTTTGGAGCAATTGAATCATATGTTTGATTGAAAATAGCTTTAATACAAGATGTCTAATCAAAGAAAGGTTACCGGTCTTTTGGTAAAATAATGTAATAAGTTTATTCCTGGACTCAACAGTAAAAACAGACCAACAAGTGTCATCAAGATCTAAGACTTAGTAAACCTAGTATCAATTCGCACTGGTCAGTTTTTTTATCCCAAGAATAAACTTGTGATAATTTAAGCAAAAGCAATTTCAAATTCTTTGCCAAACTGCTTCCAGTCCTGATGTCGGGGACTCTTTTTCACCACTGTGTTGTTGTCGTTTATAGATTGTAAGAGCAGGACTGCTAAAAGAAAGGCCAGTCCTGAAAAGAAGACCCCAATAAAAAGGAGGAGGGTCGCTGAGCAGGCTGGTCCTTCCACCAGCTCAGATGTGGTCAGAGGAGTGAAGCGCAAGGTTGTGCAAGATGAAGAGGGCACAACAAAGAAAGCAAAGAAGGCTAAACTTCTCGACCATATGAGCGGTGACAAGGAGCAAGCATCCTCCTCGTTGGACTCTGGTAAAGGTAGGCTAATTAGTTGAATAAGGGGGTAGATTAAGTGTGGTTGCTAGGTTTAAGATATTAGTGTTTAGTGTTTGTGTCTATCATCCAGTGAGCTGATGTGCTTTTGGTGTTTTCCACATCTCCAGACTTGAACAACAAACAGGTGTGCGCAAAAAATGGCAAAAGAAAGGCCGCGGGAGACAACAGAGAGTCACCCAAGAAAAAAAAAAGGAATGTGGACCAGGACAAAAAATCAGTGGCAGACCAAAAACGTAAGTAGCAAGCAGCTTGGGTTTTATATTCAGGGGAAGGGCAAAAGGAACATTTAGGCTACAGAGGAGAGTAATTTGTGTCACAGCTGTAATAAAACAAGATTTGTTGTGTTGTCTGTTCAGGTGAATTCCAAGCCAGATATGTGGAGGAGCACCAGCTCGGAGAAGGAGGCTGCGGAGCAGTGTTTGCTGGCTACCGGATAGAAGATCGTTTTCCAGTAAGTGTTCAGATGATGGTAGTAAGACAGGCAGTAACGCAGATAATGGATAATATCGTAAACTGAGACGTCTGCTGTGTTTCCACCTTTCATTATGTCATACTGAGGAAATGCTCACCAATGCTCTGTGTCTTCTAGGTTGCCATCAAACACATTCCCAAAAATAAAGTCTACTGCAAAGTGGCGGTAAGCGTCCAACACTTGAATTAGTTTTACATTACTGGATTGAATGCGGCGTTCCTCATCATCCACTTTGTTGTAATATTTCAGGATGAAAGCGGGAAGAAGCTCTCAGTGGAAGTGGCCATTATGGTTAAACTTGCAGGTGAAGCAGAAGGGTCAGTGGGAATATCAGCACCTGTGTCCTTGCTGGAGTGGTTCGACCTTGGCAAAGAGCTGATCCTGGTGCTGGAGAGACCTGTCCCCGCTGTGGACCTGCAAAAATACAAAGAAGAAAATGGAAGAACTTTAACAGAGGACAAGGCCAAGGTAGGTTGACTGGAAGAGCCTTAGACTGTACAGCATTCAATCAAGGCAGAAAAGCATTAACTCATTATTGTGTTTTTCATCTTTTCCAGGTCATTCTGAAGCAACTAGTTGATGCTGTAAAGGAACTTGAGGATAAACACATCTTTCATCGGGACATCAAGGGACAAAACATTCTGATTGAGACCGGCTCAGATGTGCCTCGAGTTCGCATCATTGACTTTGGACTGAGCTGCTTTGTTAAACAGCGATCTCTGTATCGCATCTTCTATGGTAACATATTCTGCTCCTGCTTTTCACAGATGTAACAATTTGTGTCTTTTGTTTTAGAAGAAATTGCAATTGTGTCTGTTTGTTAGGCACTCCTCTTCACATCCCTCCCGAGTGGTACATTAGGAGCTGCTACAGGTGTGGACCCACCACGGTGTGGCAAATGGGAGTGGTGTTGTATGAAGCGCTTCATGCACGATACTTTAGTACCGCGAGGTTCCTCACAAAGAAACTGAGCATCAAGAAGCGTCTGTCCACAGGTAAGAAAACTTCACACTTCCAGATTCACTGATGCCTTGGATCACTAGAACTATCATCTTCATCTTTTTGATCTTTTCTTTCTTTCAAGAATGCCGGAATTTCTTGGACGCATGTTTAGCTATAGTCCCGGAGAAGCGCCCAACACTGGAGGAGCTCCAGCTTCACCCCTGGCTAAGATAACACACACAAACACACAATTCACACCTTATCATATAAGTAAGATACATTGTAGTAACTTCCTTTCTTTTTTCTGTTGGACAGGAATAGATAGAATGGGTCAATCTTAAAAAATAAATAAATAAATAAAAATTTAGCTTTTTTGGAGTTCCTGTAACCCCCCCAGCCATCCCAGGAAAGGGGATCTCTCTTTGAATGGGCTTTCCCGAGGTTTCTTCCCATCGATCTGGCCCCCTGGGGAGTTTTTCCTCGTCTTCATAGAGAGCTTGGGCTGGGTCAGGAGCTCCATCAAAACTGTCTTTATTTGATGACATTAAAGTCATCAAATAAAGATGTGTTTTACTTAAAGTAAAATTTGATCAAAATAAAACTTGTTTAATTCATCTTTGCTGAGGATTCTCCTTCATTACTATTTTGTTTTGTTTTTTTGTTTTGTTTTTTTTTACCCATGGTGCATTTTGACAAATAAGAAAACTGAATCAGGTTAAAGTGTGCACAAAGACAGTCACACTGCAAATGATCTGAAGACTTGCATCTGTTGCTCTAACCCCCAACTAGTTTAGACAGATTTCCTGGTTCTACCAGAGGTTTTTTCCTTCAAGAAGGGAGTTTTTCCTTCCCACTGTTGCTGAGTGTTTGCTCATAGTGGGTTGTAAAAGCATAAAAGTTAATAAGAGTTATCACAGCGGGAACTATATAGCTTAAGTGTACAATTTCTACAGGACGAATTATAACTTCATTATGTATAAAAGCTCCTGTGGATAATTACTCCTATTTGTAACTTTACACAAGAGAAAGTTTGCTGTCACACTATTTATAACAGGTTGGATTTTGTCCTCTGAGTTGAGCCTTTGGTTGCAGTTTATTGAAGAATTTCCTCTAAAGTAGCTGTTGATAAAGATTTAAAGTCCTGTTTATATACAGAAATATGCTTTAGTTCATGTTTTTTTACATGTCTGCCTCAGTGGATCAGTAGAAGATCTGGCACAGGAAACTAGATGATGAAAAAAGGGTACGAATACACATATATATCTATATCTATATAGATACAGATATATATACACACACACACACACACAGGTTGCAATGTAGTATTTTCATTTTTTCTTAGCATTTCTTTAACGTCTTGGTGCAAAAGAATACCTGCATTTGTGTGTAAAGAAATGTTACATATATACTAAAAACAGTTGGAAAAAAGAACTACAAATTTGGAAAGGAATTTATTCATGTTCTTACTCATAGATGGAGTACATGGTTTAAAAACACTGAGGAAACAGATATGAGGCGGCTGTATCAACATAAAAACATTAATACAGTTAAAAATGAATAAAAAGTTGCACGCTTAAACTTATTTCTCTACAGTTTGTACAATTAATCCATGTAACAATAGGTTCTCTCTTAATATAGTAGTTAATTAAAATATCTTTACATAAAAATACATTTTTAAGTACTCTCCGGTGGAAGTCTGTTGTGGCTTATGTTTCTAAATGACACAACCATAAAGCAGCCCACAGAATATACAAATATGTCTTTGATAAGTGAATGGTGGCTCCCACAATGGCCTGTTAAGTTATTGCAAAAATAATTTACTGCATAATATGTCAGATTAGAACATGTTATAAGCACAAAACTGAAGGGGAAACAATAAAAACAAAAATTAAAAAACAAATACTAAATTAAGTTAAAGGATATTTCTTACTATACTATATAATTGTATAATGTTGCGTTTGATTGCAAAAGAAAACCCACCAAGAAAAAAAGAAAGAAAGAAAAAGAGAGAATAGAGTTTGATTTATTCAAAACACATTCTTTTCTTTTATTTAAGCTGTAGCGAGATTCAAATGGACAAAAGAGAAAGAAAAATATTACAGATTTGTTTTATTAATCATGAATAAACTTTATTATACACAACTCTAAATTTCAGTTGGTCTTAGTCAGATGTGTTTTTAATTAAATCCTGCAACACTGTGCTCGCTGCCATCACTTTATATCTTAGTGTGCAATTCAAATATATACTTATTACAATATTTTTCCCCCTTAACTCTCAACTCGCGTTTTTAAAATGTCTGTGATCATATTTGTCCGTTGACTTCTGTCTGGGCCTCGAACGATTCATCAGGCAGGTTGGCAGCCTCCAACTGATGCTCCAGACTTTCATCATCGCCTCTATTCTGATCAACTCTTATCTTAAACTTAGTGATGAACTCATTACTGGCCAGCGCGCCCTCCTTCTTAGGGCACGTGGGCTTTGATAACAGCCGGCTTTCCAGTCACTCTGCAAAGAAAATTCACAAAACATTTCTTATTTGGTAAGCTTGTTAACAAATTTTAGTTCAGTTTTGCTGAAAGTTATAGCATGCATCAGGTAAGAAGCAATTGGTTTTTAAAAAGCATATACATTCCCCAAAACATTTTTATTATGTGCATTTTGGAGAATAAAAGATTGTACACAATTTCCCTTTTTAAAGTAAAAAGATTATTAAGTCTAATTCTTACTTATTCAGTAGATTAAAGTATTGAAACATCATTATTCATAAAATATGCACATTACAAAATTAAAGTTATTCAAAAATTACTCAAGTACTTACTCCAATACTCACATTATTCAAGTACATTTAATTTTTGCCAATGTAATGTCACATAAAATCTTAATCTGAATAAGGGATTTGAACCCCACTGTCACGGCCAGGGGATCAGCAGGCCGCTGACTAGTAGTGTTCTCTCTCTTGCTCTCTCTGTCTCTTGCTCTCTCTCTCGCTCTCTCGCCAGGGCGGAACTCATGGTGGGTTCACGCCCTCGGCCCACGCCCCTCTGAAGAGGAAACACCTGGGCCTCATCAGTGCAGCCAGCATTTAAGCCAGGGAGTGGCTTCTACTCATCGCTGGATCGTTGTGTGTGACTCGCGTCAGTGCAGCCCGGCTCTGAGCAAGTTCTCTTTTGCTTCCCTGTGCAAAACCTCTAACGTGTGTTTCCTTCTGTACATAGATCCCCTGGACCCGACTCTGCATTCCCCGAGCGGATTCCCTTTTTGTGTGAGTGTTTGGAGAGAGAGTCAGAAGAGGAGCAAGTGTCTTTTCCCTACCTGGATTTCCCCGGAGCCTTTTCCCTGTCACCGCTTTGTATATAGCACTATCCCCTGCACTGTTTGTATATACACCTGGTGGAACTGTAATAAATACTGACTGTGCCTCTGAGTCCTGCGTGTGAGTCCTCAAGCGAACCGTGACACCCACACAGATGAGAGCTTAGCAGTGAAGCTCTCTCTTAAAATTTGAGTTATAAAGTCAGAAGTTATCACTGACAGAGATCCATGTTCTTTTAACATAAGAAAGAATATTTGCTGAAATTGACATTAATCCAAGCCCTTAAAACGCCATTTTGGATTAAGCATTTCCTTTTAGAAAAGTCTTCAATGAGCAGGAAGCTCCAGTACTGAAAAAGAAGCCAACATCAACTGCTAAACGTGCTAAAAGTAAGTAAGTCCCCGTAGACTCCTATGATCAAAACACATACAGTATAAAAGTTATAGGTTACAGATCTGAAAAGTAAAACAAATGTCAAAGTGCAAAAAGACTTATGGTCCCATAGAAGTCTATTCCATTTGCCTGGAATTAGGTGAACACCTTTGTGACAAATTTAATGGCTCAGTCATTTGTTTCATGTCATATTTAATAAAAGACTGACATGGTGGCATGTTGAATTGTCCATTTTGCACATATTTGGTCATTCTAAGCGTCAGAAGGGGAAAGATCATTCTGGGAATGCCTACTGGCGAAGGACGTGTGACTGACAAGTCCAGTGTGTGAAGTTTAACTACAGTCTAAGGAGCTTGGAAAGAAAAGCATCTGGACTTCTTTAAGTTTCTTGAAGATGTTTCACCTCTCATCTGAGAAGCTTCTTCAGTTTAGAATTTCTTCAGAGAACTGAAGAAGCTTCTTGAATGAGAGGTGAAACGCTCTTCAAGAAACTTAAAGAAGTCCAGATGCTTTTCTTTCCAAGCTCCTTAGACTACGATGACCTGAACGACTGAGAACCTTAACAGACAGTTCTTCCCTTCATTCATCATGCCTGATTTCAAAACACCAAGATGGCAGTCGTGAAAACACTCATCTTGAGTCTTCATGGGACTACGGTGAGATCAGTTATGCCTCTTATGATGCTGTCCCAGACTTCAAAGCAGTATAAAACATGTTTGCAGCCTGTAACAACTGTGCATGCGGTTATTTTTCGTTTTAAGATTTCCGTGTTTAAATCATAATAAGATTTAGTTTTCATTTTAATTAACTTGAGGTGAGTCAGATTCTTTCATTCAAGTCACTGAATGAATCTCTTGACATGTTTGGGGGTTGGTGCCTTTTGTAGCATTTTAATGCAATTATCTGACAGATTATATGGTCTACACTGTTATTAACTATACTAACACTCTGTTCCAGAAGTCTGTGCTGCAAAGAGGCAAAGTGAATACGGCACCTGCAGGAGTAATGGGGGTCATCAGTCGGTTCAGCTGGATGTTCCAGTGCCGTACATGTTGACTGGCATTCCTCAGCCTCTCCTGAACCTCCTGGAAACAAAAATCATGCAGGCATCCTCATCAGTGTTGTTTTAGAAGAGCACTAAATAAGATGCTGCTCACAAAGCCAGTCAAAACAAACTTGTTCACCTCCAGACGCTGGTGGCTTCTTTGGCGAGATGCCTGCAGATCCTGGAGCTCCTGAGAGGCAGAGTTGAGGGCTGAGGGGGTGTCCTCATCGGGACTGCCATCTGACAGCTCCTGTATGGGGCTGAGGTTTTGCATTGTACGTTGCTGCTCCTGGAGGAGCTGGAAATGTTTCCTCTTTTCATCTTCAGCCTGCAGCAACCTGAAGGAGGGGAAAAAGGGAAGAAGCAACTGAAAATGTTAATACTTCTCATGGATATATCAGATCTCCATCACAAATAAAATAATAAAGGGCCATAATAAGAGTTAGAAATCCATTGTTACCGCTCAAGCTCCAGTCTGGCCCTCTCCTCCTCCAGCCGAGCCTGGATCTCCATATTAAGGGCAACTTCCAGCTGCTGCTGTGTCAGCTCCAGCTCCCTGATCCTCTTCTTCTGTTGTTCAGCCTCCTTTTCCTTCACCTGCATCTCAGCCTGCATGCTGTCTTTTATCTATGCACACACACAGCTACATAAACAGATGCACCAACAGAGCGGTATGAACTGACCTATTCCTGAATCACCTTTTCCTGGACTGTCATAACCATTTTTCCAAATCATTAAAGACTAGGTTGAAGCCGTTGTTATGTTTTATTGATTGTTTGGCTTTAGGTTTTCCAGTTTTCCAGCTGCTGCTGTTTAATGTTTGCCTGGGAAAAGAAATTTCAGTTAGTGTGGGAAGTTTGGTTAAGCTGGTGGAAAACAATACTGTTACACTGACCTTTTGGATAAGATTGTCTTACCTGTGGTTTCTCTGATGTGCACGACAAAACAGTCTCCAGGCAGCTTGAGTGCCCATTTAAAGGTTCCTGGTGGTACCAAGTGATTGAAGAGAGGATTGAAAAGCCATATTAGTTTATTGTAGATTGTAGTCAGTTGGCCAAGCTTGTAATGAAAAACGCTTCATTACTCGAAGCTTTCATCACAGTCCTCTTTGGTGACATCTGGTGGACAAATATATGAAGAGCAGCTTGAGTCTGCAGCTTATAATGAACTGCTTCATTATGATTGCCCACTCTGCAGAGCTGACAGCTTGTGTTTGATGTCATGTGACAGTTCTGTGTGATATCGGGCTGATATGTTGCTTTGAACATGAATTTTTGGGGGGTGAAAAAATTATGTTATCATCAATCAATCATGTGGTCAGAAGAATCTGTGCTTACCTTGCAGGAATGTTTTAAATTTACAGATTGGGAAGTTTTTATTCAGCCTTGATGCTTTGGTGGATGTTAGCTCATATGCAGTTTTTTGTAAAGACATGATTATACCCCTTAAGCGTGCTAAAGTGTACCCTAACAATAAGCCATGGGTCACCAAATGCATCAAATCCTGTTTAAGGAAAAAGAGACAGGCTTTTAAAGAGGGGGCTGTTACTGACTTTCAGGCAGTCACCAAAGACTTGAAAATCGAGCTCTTGAAAGCAAAACAGATCTACAAAAACCTTCTTGAAAGCAAATTTGCTGCAAAAAATTTTGGGTCCTCCTGGACTTGTATGAAAACCATATCAGGGTTTCAAAATCCCCAGAGCAGCAGTCAGATCATTGTAGACGGTTTTAAGTCAGACAGAGATGTGAATATGCTTTATGCTCGTTTTAGTTCTTCTGAACTGAAACAGAAACTGAAAGATACTCAACACTTCATCACTGAACTCAGCGATGTCCAAAAGGCCTTTCATACAGTTAATGTGAACAAGAGCCAGGGCCCTGATAACATTAGTGCCGCCTAATTAAATCTTGTGCTAAAGAGCTCAGTCCTAAATTTCAGGTTATTTTTAATAAATCCTTTCAAATACAAAATGTGCCCTCGCTTTGGAAGGAAGCTGTCGTCGTTCATGTCCCTAAATCTAGTCGTCCAAACGTCCTGAATGACTTCAGGCCTGTTGCCTCACCTGAGTTGTCATGAAAGTCTTTGAAAAAATCATCAGAAATGTGATTATGGAAGAGATTGAATATCAGCTGGATCCAATGCAGTTTGTGTACAGGCCCAACAGAGGAGTGCAGGACGCGCTTTTGACTCGACTAAATCTGATTCTTAAACATGTAGAGAGTAAAGGGACTTTTGCAAGACTTCTTTTCATTGATTTTTATTCAGCTTTTAATACAACACAGCCCCATATTTTAATTAAAAGACTTTTAGAAGAGTTTGAAATCAGGAAAAACCTGGTTTGCTGGATTTTAGATCTTTTAACTGACAGGTCACAAAGAGTGAGAATAAATGGGGTTCTGTCTGACCCAGTGTTCTCCTCCACAGCTTCTCCTCCAGGGTGTCTCTTATCGCCCTTATTATTCATTCTCTTTACAAACATGTGCCAGAGCAGATATGAAAACAGGGCCATCATTAAATTTACAGATGACTTTGTTATTGTCAGCTTACTGAAAGAGGGTGAAACTCACCACGGTCCAATCATTGATGACTTTGTTCAGTGGTGGGAGGAGTCTTATCTCCAATTGAACATATCTAAAACAAAAGATATGGTTATTGATTTTAGGAAACAACAAAATGGGCACAGAGTCACTTTAATTAAAGGTCAGAAAATAGAGCAAGTGCAATCATATAAATATCTTGGGACCATAATCAATGAAAAACTGAACTTTTATTGCAAATCGGTCTGTAAAAAGGGTCACCAGTGCCTTTACTGCCTCAGGAAACTTGCTCATTTCCACATCAAGCGAAAGATTTTAACTTTGTTTTCTTGTTCTTTTATTGAGTCTGTTTTATCTTTTTGTTTGGTGGCATGGTTCAGTCAGACCTCTGTCACAGAGAAAAATTGATTGAATTAGTTAGTGAGATGGTCCAGTCGTCTGATAGATGAGTCACAGGCCTGTTTAGACTCCCTGTACTCTAAACAGGTACCACAGATGGCTTAATCAATCCTTAAAAATGGTTCCCATCCTCTACGGGGTGGATTTAGCTTCTTTCTTCAGGACGGAGGTTTCTAGTTCCAAGATGCAGGACAAAGCATTATAAAAACAGCTTTGTCCCTGCTGCTGTCACTGAACTCAATAAGAATTGTTTTTGATTTGATTCACTTTGTTTAATTACTAAATATGTGTTTTGTCAGGTTTCATTAGGTGTGTGTGTTTGTGAAGGGAGGCCAAATGCTATCATTGTTCTGTAAAGCAAATTTACCTGTGGGTATAAATAAAGTAACCTTAACTTAAAGCTAATAGGAGGTTGTGAGGTCACTGCCTCCACCTGATTATGTAATTAACCAGCAGACTGGTACGTTTATATATAATATACTATAAGTTATATCATTATAATTATGTGTATATCATATTTCTAAACCAAGCCTCAGCACAGCGTTTCTGAAGCAGTGTGTTGATTTTTTGACACATGTGCCGGAGCTTCAGCTTCAAACGGGCCGTCACCATCAGAGTTGCTGGAACCATGTCCCACTACTGGCTACTCTGTTTTATTCTGTGTTAAGTTTCTGAATGTGAATTTTCTGTGTTAAGAATAACAAAGAAAATGTAATGAAGTGATTTTAAAGTTTAAAGTTTGTGTTAAATCTTGTAAATCAGACAGAGAGAGAGAGAGATGAGGTGTGGGTGGATTTCAGATGATCAAATGTCAACAACCTGATTGGTGTGAAGATGTGACGTCCACTGAGGGAAGGGGGGAGAAAGGGTGAGCAGGTATAAAAGTGAGGTGAAGAAGAGATTCGGGGTTCTTCCCTTTTGTCCTCTGTGAGATGAGCAGTTCAGAAGTTTGGATCTAAGAGGTTCACAGTTCAAATTCCAGCAGAGACGCTAAAAGGAGAACCACAGTCCAACCTGTGAATGTTTTTAACCCTTTGTGAAACAACAAAGGCATAAATATGATCATATAAATATTATCTACTGGGTCAGACTCATAGGATCAGGGATTAGAACTCCTTTTATCAGAGAGATGAAATCTACTTCCTGTACAGGGTTTTTTTGTGGGCCTACCGATCGACAGAAACTAGAGTCAATAAAAAAACTGGACATTGGCTCAATGTGTGTGTGGCACAGGGAAACAAGGACTGAGCGCTGTGTAGTCCCACATAAAGTCAGACACCTGGTCACCCTAGGTGGACCATGGCATGGTCTATATGGAGGATACAGACACTGCTGAAAACATGACTCTGTCTGGTTTAGATGATAAAATGTCTTTACTTTAGGAGGCTGTGGCTCAGAGTACATTCACATAATGCCTTTGAATAAATGTAAAAAGCTTGTTTTTCTCCTGCTTTGATTTCTTTGTCCAGGTGACGATACCCAGCCCTACTTTTTATCAGTTTGAGCTGGCCGAGTTACAGAACTCTGATGTTCTGAAAGACGCATTCAAGCCCAACAGTCTCCTTGACTTCTATGCCGCCCTCCCAAATGACACGTACCCTAACATAAAAACCACGCAATGAAGATGTCCACACTTTTTGGCAGCACGTATATCTGCGAGCAAACCTTTTCACGCATGAAACTCATGAAAACTCCGATGAGATCAAGATTGACAGATGAACATCTGCATCAGTGTTTGAGACTGGCTGTGACTAGAATGGAACCGGACACTCAACTTCTCACCGGCCAGATGCAGGCCCACAGTTCACACTGATGAACATACAGTACATAGGTAAGCTCACTTTTGTGACTTGAATGAGTTATTCTGAGTATAAACAAATAGAATCATAATAAAATCTACTGGGATAAAATCCATCTCCACAACCATTGAAAAAAGCTTGTGAAAATGTTTTGTGCTGTGTAGGTGCTGTATCACTTAGTTCGGTTTTTCAGCCTGCTTGCTTTGTGGTTTTCAGAGGGAAGTTGGTGAGAGAGAGCAAACAGTGGTGTCTACTAGGCTACCCTACTGGAACCTACAAAACTGGATTATAAGGAAAGAACACAAGAACTTTGAGAGACTGCTCATATGAGTCATTTAAGAGATTCTGCTCTGACAACTGAAGCGTAAGATTGTGCACGGCACAACAGAAACTTTCTTTCTGTGAAGAACCCAGAGAGGGTTATTTGATTATTTATTGATGTCATAAATAGTGTTATTAAGTATTTCCTAAGTTAATTTTTTCTGTTAAGAACCCAGAGAGGGTTATTTGATCTCGGAAAGGGTTATTAATATTTGGTTATGTGTGGCTTTCTGGAAAACAATAAATGTTTACATTTCGGCAAACCTGCGATCGTCACACTTTTTCTGTTACAAACTGACCCTGGCCCCCCATCAGAGAAGGAAAAAGTTTGGGGACCCCTGCTCTGGACTTTACTAGACAACGAGTGAAGAACAGATAACGAATATCATCTTTAAAGTGATGAATAATAACTCTGCCTCTGTCTTCATAAAAAGATCGTACTTCTGAAAGGTCAGAGGGCAGCATCCACTCTGGTTTTACACAGTTTTGCAGGTTTAGCTCTTCTGAAGTTCAGCACCTGCTTTTTCAGCCAATCAGAAGCCAGTATTGTAGAGAGTTCATATTTCTTTTCATGCAATTGAATAATTTTGAATGTTTAGGTGAATATTTATATTTAGAGTATTTTCTCGATCAGTGTCTTCAGTCCTGACCCTGAGTGCGTACATTTAAAAATAAAGTGATATAACTTCTTTTACATTACTGTGAACTTCTTGTACAGTTTGACAGCTGATTGTTGTCGTGTTTGTCGTCATATGAAGATTGTTTCCTAAAGAGGACTGAACAGTCATTCAGCCTCTGGCTCCATCCATGAATCTGATGTTTGCTGTATAATCTGTGCTGTTAATAGTGTAATGGAACATATAATTTGTACATATAATTTCATATGTAATTATGATGATCTTTAGAGAGACTTACAGGGCTCTCAGCGAAGGCGGTCGCACTTTTCTCCTCTCCTCTCCTTATCTTCCCTACTTAGCTTCTTATGTCCTTGTCTTGTCTTGTGTTTTTACTTACTTCTCCCTGGAAGACTCTCTCACAGTCTGTTCTCTAAAACCTAAAAGAGGAATTATGGATTTGATCAACTGGTCTCTGAATGCAATTGACACCCCTTCTCAACGAGAAGTCTGGGCTCGGCTGAGCCTGACTGCTGAAGATATCTACCTATTCGGAACCATGATAACAGGGTTCTTGCTGATCGGAGCTGGCTTGGCCCTGGCTTATCGAAGAATTAAGGAAGCGGAACCGGCTGTTCAAACCCCCACAAGGCTGCCCGCTGGGATTGAAATGATGGGACGAGGTGTGAGTTTCTCAAAATGGGCTCATTGAGTGCAGCACGGAGAAGATCTTGGAGAACGCACGGCTGCCGTGAATACTCAGAACAAGACCTCTGAGTGGAAAACTGGATTACATCTGGAGGGGCTAGCTCGACTAACACCTTTGAGCGCAAATTGATCACATCTTGGGGAAGTGCACTGCGGTTATGAGTTCTCAGAACCTGCTCTTTGAGCAAAAAGAATGACAACATCACGAAACGTAAGTTTGGATAACATCATGGAGAAGCTCGCGGCTCTCCAACGGGAGATTGAGAGACCAGTGTTGGACTGTTAGAACAGCTTTGAAATTCATATGAGTTGTTCGCACTAAAATAAAAACCATCATCACTTCATGCGGAGACCCCTTCGGCGCCAGCTGCAGTCTCAAGGCTGGAGCTGAACAAAACACCCTGATAACGACTGTTTAGACTGTTCCCCCCTTTCCATGCAAGGCCACCTGGGTTGGCTGGAAGACTGTTTACTTAGCCTAGCAGGGCGAAGGACACTGTCTCCGCTGAACTCTGGACACACACACACACACACACACACACACACACACACACACACACACACACACACACACACACATACAATGATATGCACACACTGATCCCCCCTCCCTTTCCAAACGCCTTCGATGCTTGTGCCCTACTGGGGCAGATGGCAGTCGACTGGACCAGCGCAGACATGCTGCAGGACCGGATGCTCTGTCTACACCGGCTCTCATTCACCCTTTACCCGCCCCTGTTGCTTGTCTTGTGTTTCTATGGTGTATTGATAGTCATGTGCTTTTTGTGCTGAGGTGTTTTTTCTGTTATCAAACTGTTCTCCCACTAGGAGCTCAGTCTGAGTGGAGGTTTTTTTCTCCTCCTCTTATCTCATGTTATGTATTTTTGTTGTTTTTTTCCTATCAGCCTACCTTTCTGACATGTCTCCCCAATGTGATGTTTGTGTAAAGTTGGTCAGAAGGTTTCTTTGTAAGTGTGCATGCGCCATTAGCGTGCTGCCTGCTGTAACCCTAATTTCCTTCGGGATTAATGAAGTATTCTGATTCTGATTCTGATTTACCCATTAAGATTTTAAATGAACGATAAACAAAGGCCAAGAAAACTGAGTTAAACTCCTGAGTCTACTATATATTTGCACCATGAATAAATGAATTGTTTGCACCAGTAATAAATAATCAAATATATCAAATTATCATCAATGTTTAAATAAAAGCAAGCATCGCACCAAACAAAACAACAATTCAACAGACAGTTCTATAAAACTGTGGATGATTCAAAGTGCTGCTATAACTGCACAACAAAACTGCAGTGAGAAAAGCTTTGGATGCTCAGTTTAGTTATAATGACAGTTAAACAACTAAAATACTCGATTAAGTAGGTGAGAAAAAGTTACATTTACTGGATCAGTTTAAGACCAAAATACATTTGAATGAATTACTGACATGGACACTTTGTGAATTTTAAAATTACTAAACAGTTCAGGCAAAATTTTACTAAAACCTTGAATTAAACTTGAAAGTTTTCATTTGAACTCCACTGTGACTGTGTACACAGGAAAAACTACAAAATAATGTTTGTTTGTTTGTTTTTTAAACACTGTGGACCGATCTGCATTTGTTGTTGCTAAATGTAAATATTTGTTACTATTTAATGATCATAATCTCATTTGAACATAGGTTTGATTTAGTGGAGTCAGTTGTTCCCATGCATCATTCTGTAAGTGTGAGAATGAACTAAGATTAGAAAATGTCAAAATATAAAGTTTGATTTATTTTTATTCATTACAGCATCCTAAACTTTGCTGAACTTTTTGAAATATAAAATGAACTCGCTGAGTGTTGACTGTCATAACTCAAGAAAAGTTTAACTGGGCTGTCCCAGTTGAAACTAATTTTAACAGTTTAAACCAGTTAAACCAGTTTACCTGGGTCAGACTTGTTACTGCATGTTGTAATCACACATACCACACCCTGCATCATGTGATTGGCTCTTGGTTGCTCTGTAAGAATATTTCTTTAGCGCCTCCCTTCACAGATGTGTCTGTATCAGGATGGGTCTAAACAACATGGTGTAAATGCAGTTGCTGGTGAGCCTCATTTCCTGTAGGAGGTGAACAAGAGCAGAGATCTGTTTCCCTTCAGAGCACAGAGGTTGTTTCTGTTCAGAGGAAGTGAAACTGTCTGACAGCCACTGAGAGACGGTGAAACGGCACAGCACATGAATCAAATGGACCAAACAAAATTCTGCTGTTCAGTCTGTTTGGATCTACTGAAGGATCCGGTGACTATTCCCTGTGGACACAGCTACTGCATGAACTGTATTAAAAGCTTCTGGGATGAAGAGGAAGAGAAGAAAATCTACAGCTGCCCTCAGTGCAGACAGACTTTCACAGCGAGGCCTGTCCTGGTGAAAAACACCATGTTAGCAGATTTAGTGGAGGAGCTGAAGAAGACTGGACTCCAAGCTGCTCCTGCTGATCACTGCTATGCTGGACCTGAAGATGTGGCCTGTGATTTCTGCACTGGCATGAAGCTAAAAGCTGTGAAATCCTGTCTGGTGTGTTTGGTCTCTTACTGTGAGAAACACCTTCAGCCTCATTATGATGTGGTTCAATTAAAGAGACACAAGCTGGTGGAGCCCTCCAAGAAGCTCCAGGAGAACATCTGCTCTCATCATGATGAGGTGATGAAGATGTTCTGCCGTACTGATCAGCAGAGTATCTGTTATCTCTGCCCTGTGGATGAACATAAAGGCCACGACACAGTCTCAGCTGCAGCAGAAAGGACTGAGAGGCAGAGAGAGCTGGAGGTGAGTCGACAAAACATCCAGCAGAGAATCCAGGACAGAGAGAAAGATGTGAAGCTGCTTCAACAGGAGGTGGAGGCCATCAATCAGTCTGCTGATCAAACAGTGGAGCAGAGTGAGAAGATCTTCACTGAGCTGATCCATCTCATCCAGAAAAGAAGCTCTGATGTGAAGCAGCAGATCAGATCCCAGCAGGAAACTGAAGTGAGTCGAGTCAAAGAGCTTCAGGAGAAGCTGGAGCAGGAGATCACTGAGCTGAAGAGGAAAGATGCTGAGCTGAAGCAGCTCTCACACACAGAGGATCACATCCAGTTTCTACACAACTACCCCTCACTGTCAGCACTCAGTGAGTCTACAGACTCATCCAGCATCAATATCCGTCCTCTGAGCTACTTTGAGGATGTGACAGCAGCTGTGTCAGAGGTCAGAGATAAACTACAGGACATTCTGAGAGAGGAATGGACAAACATCTCACTGACAGTCACTGAAGTGGATGTTTTACTGTCACAATCAGAGCCAAAGACCAGAGAAGGATTCTTAAAATATTCATGTGAAATCACACTGGATCCAAACACAGCAAACAAACACCTGTTATTATCAGAGGGGAACAGAAAAGCAACATTCAATTTATTTGGAAAGTCTTATTCTGATCATCCAGACAGATTCACTGGATTGTGGCAGATCCTGAGTAGAGAGAGTCTGACTGGACGTTGTTACTGGGAGGTGGAGTGGAGAGGGGGAGGAGTTTATGTAGCAGTCGCATACAAGAATATCAGCAGAGAAGGAGGGGGTGATGAATGTGGATTTGGACGTAATGACAAATCTTGGTCATTAGATTGTATCAACAACAGTTATACATTTTGGTACAACAACATCCAAACTCCTGTCTCAGGTCCTCGTTCCTCCAGAGTAGGAGTGTACCTGGATCACAGAGCAGGTATTTTGTCCTTCTACAGCGTCTCTGAAACCATGACTCTCCTCCACAGAGTCCAGACCACATTCACTCAGCCGCTCTATGCTGGACTGTTGGTTTATTGTGTTGGAGCCACTGCTGAGTTGATTAAAGTGAAATAGACTGAAGTCTTTCATATTGTGGGTTTAAATCTGTGTTTTAGTTTCATTTCATTTTCTCTCCATCATTTCTGCACAGAGATCAGCTGTCAGTCAAACATTATGGGTGGTACCTCCACATCTTCTAGTTGTTCTCTTGATGTTTCTGAGTTTTTAAAGGAGATCTTTCCTGTGACTGTTTATGGAGGCTATCACTGCTCATCATCATTTTGATTTACTAAAATATTTCTCCACATGAAAATGTAAACTTCTCTATCCTCTAAATGTTTCTGGAATATTTGTATTGAAAAATGTCGACATTTCTCTTTATGAGTATGGCAGACCATGTGTGTGTGTTTGTGTTTGTTTTTGTCAAAATCATCAAAGAAATGAGGAAAAACTGTGATTTTAATGAATGAATTCATATATTGTGTTGATGTTTTATTGTGTGAATAAACTGGAAGGTTTGACTATAAATCAAACTTTGAACAAAGTCTTTTCTTCTGTCTTCATTCCAGGATCTCACTCAAATCTGATGCAGAAAATATGAAACTAATCTGAGAGAATAACTGAAGCAGTTTTCCTCCTGAAGCATCACAAAGTTCAGAGTTCATGTTTAGAGCAGAAGATTCAGCAGTCGCTCTGTGACCTTTCAACTTTCTTCACTAAAACAGCTTCATTACAGAGAAACAAGTCACATTTTCTTGATGTTCTTAAGTCCTTTCAGATGTTTTTAATGGTCCTTGAATGCAGCATCAGTGTCGCAGGTTTAAAAGGTCACTTTCTGTTGTGTTCAAAGATTTCCTTCAGATATGGTCTTTAATCAGTAAAGCCAGTGATACAGCAGTGTCATTAGCTGTGTTATTGGCACCAGGCTGTGTTTATGTATGTATTTAATTCTGTCTGAGGATGTCTTCAGCATGAAATGATCATTTGCTCAGCTGCTGTGTCTCATCTCTTATCAGACATTGGTTGGAACAGAGTTTTGTTGCTGACCATCTGACAAGAGGGTGAAGAAAAGCTTCAGGCTTCATTTGGACACTACGTTGGACAGAAGTCTCCACAAAAATGACTCAGAAACACAAATATTATTAATGAAAGTCCAAATGTCAAAAAGGGGTCATACATGATCCTGAAAAATGTCCTTGAACATTTGAACATGAGTCAGAGGGTTGTCAGGTTTCTACACTGCATCGTGGCATCAAGCCTGAGATGTCTGTGTAAACAAGTATGGAGGACACAAATGCACAGACGCAGTCGAGCTGTTTACTGCTGATGAGGAAGGAAAATAGTCTGTTGGATATTAAAGCAGCATTTATTAGAGTAAGAACAGATACTTGTGTCCTTCATTTGATCCCCGTCAATTTACAGAAGACTTAAGGACCCTTTGACTTCTAACATACAGCTGCATGTTTACAATTTTATTATTTATTTATTGATTTCTAGCAAAGCGAGACTTTACTGATTAAAGACATATAATCAGACAAATTACTGTTACTCTCTGAAAAAGACTCACATAAAGCATATTTATCACAAGCAAACATCAAGACACATCCTTCATGGCTTAAAGTTGCAGTGGGACTCTTTCGCCATCTGGTGGTTGTAACAGTTATGACAACTCTTCCTGCATATATGTCCCTCCTCAGTGTGAAGAAGACTGGACTCCAAGCTGCTCCTGCTGATCACTGCGTGTTCCTCCTGTGTCTAAAATCTATTTCCATTATGAATCAGGAAACTGTTTGCACCAATCATAAAGGCAATAAAATACGTCACACACTAAGAAATAACAAAAAGGAATTGTGGATTTCAAGGAGATTTTTCCCTCGTTTTTTGAAATCATAAGAATACAAACTAATGCAAGACTGTCATGTTTTCATAAGTTTGTAGAGACACTGTTCTGTTGTATTCTAGGACATCAGTCACTTTTTAAATGCATGCTCCTCCTCCTCATCATCATCATCATCATCAGCACCCATGACCTCCTTTTAGTCTTTGTTTTGTTATTTTTCAGAGTTCAGGAGACGTTCTTATGGGATTTCCACAGTGTACAAGTACTGTTTAGACCCTTTACCTAAAAGAAAAGAGTAAAGTACAAAGTAGATTTACTCACTGCAGGAAAATAATGCCTCAATCTGATATATTGTCTTATATGACAAACTGAAAGTGATGCATCAAAGTGTAAGCAGCATTTTCCTGTTACAGCTGGTCTAGATGGAACTGATCTGATCTCCTTTATGTACAGGTAGATATCCAGTGGGTTTGCTAAGGGTCACAGATGAGGGGCTGTGTGAGATGTTTAATGGGAAAGGAAATAAAACCATTGTTCCAGACCTGCAGCTAAGATACTCGAGTATCTTCAAATATGAAGCTGAGTATTACTTCCGTACTTTCCTCCACTGCTGATGACCTTGTTACCTGCTGCTCCCTGTTAATGATCAGCCTCAGTTCTGATAGTAAACTGTTGGCTCTCGTTCTGTCAGGTTGTTGCTCAGTGACGTCTTGTTTTCATTTTCCTTCTTCTTCAAATGTGTCTTCCTTTAACTCTTTGCTTTTGTTTCTGCTTCAAACACCAAATGATACACGTGCTGCACCTCTGATGGTTTGTCAGAGAGCAGAACAATTTACATTACAGAGAATATTTTACAGTTGAACATAAACTTTCACTTTTTTCCTCTAAAGTGTGCTCACTGGTTTTTCCAGCTGCTGTGAGATGTTTCTGCCTGACTGTAAAGATGGAAATAAACACAGATGGAAACACTGAGTCAGAGTGTTGCTGCTGGTTAGTCAGTATATAGGGAGTGCAGAATTATTAGGCAAGTTGTATTTTTGAGGAATAATTTTATTATTGAACAACAACCATGTTCTCAATGAACCCAAAAAACTCATTAATATCAAAGCTGAATGTTTTTGGAAGTAGTTTTTAGTTTGTTTTTAGTTTTAGCTATTTTAGGGGGATATCTGTGTGTGCAGGTGACTATTACTGTGCATAATTATTAGGCAACTTAACAAAAAACAAATATATACCCATTTCAATGATTTATTTTTACCAGTGAAACCAATATAACATCTCCACATTCACAAATATACATTTCTGACATTCAAAAACAAAAACAAATCAGCGACCAATATAGCCACCTTTCTTTGCAAGGACACTCAAAAGCCTGCCATCCATGGATTCTGTCAGTGTTTTGATCTGTTCACCATCAACATTGCGTGCAGCAGCAACCACAGCCTCCCAGACACTGTTCAGAGAGGTGTACTGTTTTCCCTCCTTGTAAATCTCACATTTGATGATGGACCACAGGTTCTCAATGGGGTTCAGATCAGGTGAACAAGGAGGCCATGTCATTAGTTTTTCTTCTTTTATACCCTTTCTTGCCAGCCACGCTGTGGAGTACTTGGACGCGTGTGATGGAGCATTGTCCTGCATGAAAATCATGTTTTTCTTGAAGGATGCAGACTTCTTCCTGTACCACTGCTTGAAGAAGGTGTCTTCCAGAAACTGGCAGTAGGACTGGGAGTTGAGTCCAGTCCCAGTAGGACTGGGAGTTGAGCTGCATTTACTCCTTATGCAGCATAAGGAGTAAATACAGAATATTAACCAAAGTTGTGATTAAAACACCTTTTACAAATGCACAAAAAAACCCAAAAAAGAAATCTTTCTACCTTCTGCAAAGTTCATCGCCCCAGAAAAGACAAGAGCAGCAAATTCTCCGACACTGAAACCTGCAGCAGCGACACACATCTCAATGGCCTGTGTACAGCAGGAAACAAGTCAAAAAAAATAAAAATAAAAATGTAACAGCCTCCCGATTATGACCGATATATCATTTATGTCACTGATACATCCGTAACTGAAATTAACTCAGAACAATTTGTTTATTTTTTTAAATGGTCATTCAGAATCAGAAGATTATTTACGGTGATGTTTTTGGTGGGAGTGAAACAACAATCTACTGATAAAAACAATAAAAACAAGATGTGATAATAAGAAATAACCACTGTTGGAAGCCTTATTTACTCTGTCGCCTTAATCAGGTGCAGTAATTAAAGTTGAAATGAGAAACTTTGCATTTGAAAGATGCTCTTCTACTGGGCGCTCAAAATGCTTTCTTACAACAAGCATCATTCATCCACACCTTCATACATAATATGCGCACATTTTAAATATAAATTAATATTACTGTAGCAGTATTTTTTTTTTTTATTAAAAAGATAAAATGGCCACATTTAAGAAGGCAGGACCTGCAGTTATTGTCCTTTTTCCAGACATTTATCTGGCACTTACTTTGGGGTTTTCTTGGTTGAGTCTCTCCACAGCAGCCAGGGAGGTGACAAACACCGCCGGCTGACAGTGAACCGTTTTCTGCAGCTCAAATTCAAATTTTATTTGTCACGTACACAGTCACACACAGTACGATATGCAGTGAAATGCTTAGACAACTGCTCGTGACCTAAAGAAAAAAAGAAAAGGCTATGAATAAGATAGGAAATAAATATGAAAATTAAAAAGGGGTAAATTTAACTGGGAAAGAATAAGATAAAATATATAAATTAAAGTTAAAAAAATAAAATAACTGTACAACAAAATACACAATACACAGTATAGAACTATATAAGAATGTATGAAGAAAGCTCGTCCTCGGGGCCCTCCAGACACAGAGACAGCAGGTCGTAACCCAGGATCTTCTGGGCTACGGTGAACATTTCTTTAACGTTGGGGTATTTCAAAAGTCCTCTGCCCATGCCCACAAACTGGCTGCCCTGACCGGGGAAGAGGAGCACGGAGCAGCCGCTGGGGTCTTTTTTGGGTCTCCGCTGAGGCTCGCTGTTCGGGGGAGAAGCGGGGGCTTCAGCCGGAGGAGGGTAATCTCCAGCCGTGGAACCGGGCTTGTTGGTGGACAGCGTCCTGCTCAGAGAGACCAGCGACCTGACCTTCCCTCTGGAAGATGCTGCCATCCTGACTGCCACTGATGCCAACATGAGCTGTTCCTCATCCAACGACGTGTCTGCGGATGAAATAAGACGCACAGCCCGCCCGGACAAACTGTAATCACCGAAAGAGTCAACTTTGCTTGAACTCAACTCTGACATCTGCTCGGCATGACACCTCACAGGGAGACGCCATGTTGTTTATACGGAGTTTATTCTCGTCTTCTTCCGGTTGACGTTCAGGCTCTTTCACGCTGCAGCGCCACCTCAGGTCAAAGTATGTCATGCTCTAATGTATCGTGTTTTTCTTTTCTGTGCTTTAATTTGTCTACAAAGTGAAAATAACTATAAGAGCTTTTAAGTATACACAGACATGCGCTTCTTAAATTTAGCTTAATTGGCTCCAGAGGTAGGAAGTAAAAAAGTAAAAAAAAACTTCCTTGTTGTACTTAATTTTTACTCCCTACATTTTTAAACAAATATCTGTAGTTTCCTCTCCGTATATTTTCAAAACAAACTCGTTACTTTGGGTTTAACGCATTTGGGGGAAATTAATATTTCACGTCACTGCAGGCCTTCAAACAATGAGATTTGAGTCTAAACAGTGACACATGAAAGGCAGTCGCGTTTTAATCAGTAGAGATGAAAGAGCAAACCATGTACCGTAGTTTTGATTTATTTATTTTTAGCACAACACCAGAACAACCCCACGTGCCCATAATTTGCGGTACTTCAGAAAAAAAGGAGTGAACATAAAAGGGAGTAAAATGTTGTGGCAGGTCATTTCAAATGCAGCATTTCTATCACCTCAACAAACACTAACTGTGTCACAGTGTGTTGCTAGCTAAAACTCCACTTGCTGTATTTCACAGGAAGAGAAAAGAATGAGAGCTAACTTCACTCAGAGATATAGAAAGAAAGAGAAAGAAACCAGGCTGTATTTAAAGGTAAGGACTGCTTAGTGATATTTGATAAAATGTAATTGTATTTTAACAGGGACATAAAGTGCTTGTCTTACTCCCTTCTTCTAGCTCGAAATTACTTGCCAAGTGGTAAGGACCGTTCATGGTCACACGGTGAGAACATTGGTGTTGACTATGAAGAGATATGGTCAGACAGGGGAGGGGCCAGTCAGATTTATCAACTCAACCTCCTTAAAGCATGGAGAGAGGCTGAAACCAATCTCTGGTGAGCCCGGTTAAGGAAAGAGATGAGTTGGTGCCTGAGATGCCAAATTCCAACATCCTCATTCCCGCCATTGAGATAACACTCTCACACAGGCCCAGAGAGCAGATGTTGCTGCATTGCAGATGTGTTATACCCCCTGCCCAGCCGAATGACTCTCAAAAAGAAAACTTTGCAGAAAATCAATGTGATCGCTTGGATCACTGGAATTATCATCTCGATATCTCTTGTCCTTCTTTCATTTCAGACGTCTTGAAAACAAGTTTTAACAAAGTCCTGGAGAAGTGCCCAATGCTGGAGGACCTCCTGCTTTACCCCTGGCTCAGATAAACTCCTCTCTGACACAAACACACACGCATACTGAATTCACATCTTGCCATACAAATGTGATACAGTAACCAACTTTGTTTCTTTCAGAAAAAAAGAAAATTGGGAGATTCAAAATTTTCCTCACAGTAATGTTTGCATCAGTCTATCAGATGAATCCCCTCCAAGTCCAATATTTACATCAGTTACAGTGATAATGCTTGGTGTCTACTTTCAGCCACCGCAGTAGAATGCCAGGAATGAATCTCATTGAAATTGTAGTTGCATTTGCTATTTAATTTAATTGTCATGGATGATACACAGACAACCCAACAGCAAACAGAGGAAAACAATGGGCTTAAATACACAGAGGGATAAATGAGGGAATAAGACACAGGATGAGAGCACAGCTGCGAGAAATCACAAACAACAAGACCATGGGGAAGGAAAACTGAAAACACTAACATAGTCTAAGGAGCTTAGAAAGAAAACGTCTGGACTTCTTTAAGTTGCTTGAAGACGTTCAAGCAAAGTTTAAGTTCTTTTCTTCCAAGAAGGTGAAACATCTTCAAGCAACTTCAAGTCCAAACGCTTTCTTTCCAAACTCCTTAGACTACGATGACCTAGATGACTGAGAACCTTCACAGACATGAAAACACTAACATAGCACCCAAGACTATCAAAGTAAAACAGCAAACAAGAGACTTTTACAAAGACACAGAGTTGACACAGAGACATGACTGACTGGGGAGAAATTGGGGAACATGGAAACAAGAGTGACTAGACATGACACGTGGGACACAGGGGCAAGGCAAAGTAACAGAAACCTAAAGCCTAAGAATATAACACAAGAAGAAAACAATAAAGAGAACCAAAAACATACATAAGAATAATCAATGAATATAAATGAACAAACACAAAACACTGGGTCACAGACTCAGTACCATGACAGTTAAATGTACAATAATAAATACTTTAAATCAGATGACAATGTAGCTGACACTGTGTTTATTAGTGTGTGGTCAACCACAAATCTTCATACTGTCATCCATACATGAGGTCTTTATACAAACGATGAAAGATAATGAAAGAAACTGTTTAATTGATGTGAAATGATTGACTTATATGAAATATTATGGCTTTGTCTGCCAGAGTGTTTTTCTGTAAACTACTTTGAACTACTGGCAGTCAGTGAAGTCACTGAAAGGCAAGATTCTATGTTGTGTTGCCGTAGTTTCCAGAGTTTACTTATAAAGCTCACTAACAGAATTCAGTTAGAAAAGTCAAGCATTTGAAGGGCGCACATTTGAAGGAATATTAACTCAATATTAACTCATTACGGTTTACATTTTCGAGTTTAAAAGTTCTCCGAAATTACAATGAAAAAGGAAACAAGAAAAATTACCACTCCAGCCGATAAGAAAGATTCAGGAGATCAAGGTAAGTAAAATAATAAAATCAAATCCTGGTAAAATCCAAATCCTAGAAATGTTGACACTGTGTGAATCATTTTTGGAGCAATTGAATCATATGTTTGATTGAAAATAGCTTTAATACAAGATGTCTAATCAAAGAAAGGTTACCGGTCTTTTGGTAAAATAATGTAATAAGTTTATTCTTGGACTCAACAGTAAAAACAGACCAACAAGTGTCATCAAGATCTAAGACTTAGTAAACCTAGTATCAATTCGCACTGGTCAGTTTTTTTATCCCAAGAATAAACTTGTGATAATTTAAGCAAAAGCAATTTCAAATTCTTTGCCAAACTGCTTCCAGTCCTGATGTCGGGGACTCTTTTTCACCACTGTGTTGTTGTCGTTTATAGATTGTAAGAGCAGGACTGCTAAAAGAAAGGCCAGTCCTGAAAAGAAGACCCCAATAAAAAGGAGGAGGGTCGCTGAGCAGGCTGGTCCTTCCACCAGCTCAGATGTGGTCAGAGGAGTGAAGCGCAAGGTTGTGCAAGATGAAGAGGGCACAACAAAGAAAGCAAAGAAGGCTAAACTTCTCGACCATATGAGCGGTGACAAGGAGCAAGCATCCTCCTCGTTGGACTCTGGTAAAGGTAGGCTAATTAGTTGAATAAGGGGGTAGATTAAGTGTGGTTGCTAGGTTTAAGATATTAGTGTTTAGTGTTTGTGTCTATCATCCAGTGAGCTGATGTGCTTTTGGTGTTTTCCACATCTCCAGACTTGAACAACAAACAGGTGTGCGCAAAAAATGGCAAAAGAAAGGCCGCGGGAGACAACAGAGAGTCACCCAAGAAAAAAAAAAGGAATGTGGACCAGGACAAAAAATCAGTGGCAGACCAAAAACGTAAGTAGCAAGCAGCTTGGGTTTTATATTCAGGGGAAGGGCAAAAGGAACATTTAGGCTACAGAGGAGAGTAATTTGTGTCACAGCTGTAATAAAACAAGATTTGTTGTTTTGTCTGTTCAGGTGAATTCCAAGCCAGATATGTGGAGGAGCACCAGCTCGGAGAAGGAGGCTGCGGAGCAGTGTTTGCTGGCTACCGGATAGAAGATCGTTTTCCAGTAAGTGTTCAGATGATGGTAGTAAGACAGGCAGTAACGCAGATAATGGATAATATCGTAAACTGAGACGTCTGCTGTGTTTCCACCTTTCATTATGTCATACTGAGGAAATGCTCACCAATGCTCTGTGTCTTCTAGGTTGCCATCAAACACATTCCCAAAAATAAAGTCTACTGCAAAGTGGCGGTAAGCGTCCAACACTTGAATCAGTTTTACATTACTGGATTGAATGCGGCGTTCCTCATCATCCACTTTGTTGTAATATTTCAGGATGAAAGCGGGAAGAAGCTCTCAGTGGAAGTGGCCATTATGGTTAAACTTGCAGGTGAAGCAGAAGGGTCAGTGGGAATATCAGCACCTGTGTCCTTGCTGGAGTGGTTCGACCTTGGCAAAGAGCTGATCCTGGTGCTGGAGAGACCTGTCCCCGCTGTGGACCTGCAAAAATACAAAGCAGAAAATGGAAGAACTTTAACAGAGGACAAGGCCAAGGTAGGTTGACTGGGAGAACCTTAGACTGTACAGCATTCAATCAAGGCAGAAAAGCATTAACTCATTATTGTGTTTTTCATCTTTTCCAGGTCATTCTGAAGCAACTAGTTGATGCTGTAAAGGAACTTGAGGATAAACACATCTTTCATCGGGACATCAAGGGACAAAACATTCTGATTGAGACCGGCTCAGATGTGCCTCGAGTTCGCATCATTGACTTTGGACTGAGCTGCTTTGTTAAACAGCGATCTCTGTATCGCATCTTCTATGGTAACATATTCTGCTCCTGCTTTTCACAGATGTAACAATTTGTGTCTTTTGTTTTAGAAGAAATTGCAATTGTGTCTGTTTGTTAGGCACTCCTCTTCACATCCCTCCCGAGTGGTACATTAGGAGCTGCTACAGGTGTGGACCCACCACGGTGTGGCAAATGGGAGTGGTGTTGTATGAAGCGCTTCATGCACGATACTTTAGTACCGCGAGGTTCCTCACAAAGAAACTGAGCATCAAGAAGCGTCTGTCCACAGGTAAGAAAACTTCACACTTCCAGATTCACTGATGCCTTGGATCACTAGAACTATCATCTTCATCTTTTTGATCTTTTCTTTCTTTCAAGAATGCCGGAATTTCTTGGACGCATGTTTAGCTATAGTCCCGGAGAAGCGCCCAACACTGGAGGAGCTCCAGCTTCACCCCTGGCTAAGATAACACACACAAACACACAATTCACACCTTATCATATAAGTAAGATACATTGTAGTAACTTCCTTTCTTTTTTCTGTTGGACAGGAATAGATAGAATGGGTCAATCTTAAAAAATAAATAAATAAATAAAAATTTAGCTTTTTTGGAGTTCCTGTAACCCCCCCAGCCATCCCAGGAAAGGGGATCTCTCTTTGAATGGGCTTTCCCGAGGTTTCTTCCCATCGATCTGGCCCCCTGGGGAGTTTTTCCTCGTCTTCATAGAGAGCTTGGGCTGGGTCAGGAGCTCCATCAAAACTGTCTTTATTTGATGACATTAAAGTCATCAAATAAAGATGTGTTTTACTTAAAGTAAAATTTGATCAAAATAAAACTTGTTTAATTCATCTTTGCTGAGGATTCTCCTTCATTACTATTTTGTTTTGTTTTTTTGTTTTGTTTTTTTTTACCCATGGTGCATTTTGACAAATAAGAAAACTGAATCAGGTTAAAGTGTGCACAAAGACAGTCACACTGCAAATGATCTGAAGACTTGCATCTGTTGCTCTAACCCCCAACTAGTTTAGACAGATTTCCTGGTTCTACCAGAGGTTTTTTCCTTCAAGAAGGGAGTTTTTCCTTCCCACTGTTGCTGAGTGTTTGCTCATAGTGGGTTGTAAAAGCATAAAAGTTAATAAGAGTTATCACAGCGGGAACTATATAGCTTAAGTGTACAATTTCTACAGGACGAATTATAACTTCATTATGTATAAAAGCTCCTGTGGATAATTACTCCTATTTGTAACTTTACACAAGAGAAAGTTTGCTGTCACACTATTTATAACAGGTTGGATTTTGTCCTCTGAGTTGAGCCTTTGGTTGCAGTTTATTGAAGAATTTCCTCTAAAGTAGCTGTTGATAAAGATTTAAAGTCCTGTTTATATACAGAAATATGCTTTAGTTCATGTTTTTTTACATGTCTGCCTCAGTGGATCAGTAGAAGATCTGGCACAGGAAACTAGATGATGAAAAAAGGGTACGAATACACATATATATCTATATCTATATAGATACAGATATATACACACACACACACACAGGTTGCAATGTAGTATTTTCATTTTTTTCTTAGCATTTCTTTAACGTCTTGGTGCAAAAGAATACCTGCATTTGTGTGTAAAGAAATGTTACATATATACTAAAAACAGTTGGAAAAAAGAACTACAAATTTGGAAAGGAATTTATTCATGTTCTTACTCATAGATGGAGTACATGGTTTAAAAACACTGAGGAAACAGATATGAGGCGGCTGTATCAACATAAAAACATTAATACAGTTAAAAATGAATAAAAAGTTGCACGCTTAAACTTATTTCTCTACAGTTTGTACAATTAATCCATGTAACAATAGGTTCTCTCTTAATATAGTAGTTAATTAAAATATCTTTACATTAAAATACATTTTTAAGTACTCTCCGGTGGAAGTCTGTTGTGGCTTATGTTTCTAAATGACACAACCATAAAGCAGCCCACAGAATATACAAATATGTCTTTGATAAGTGAATGTTGGCTCCCACAATGGCCTGTTAAGTTATTGCAAAAATAATTTACTGCATAATATGTCAGATTAGAACATGTTATAAGCACAAAACTGAAGGGGAAACAATAAAAACAAAAATTAAAAAACAAATACTAAATTAAGTTAAAGGATATTTCTTACTATACTATATAATTGTATAATGTTGCGTTTGATTGCAAATGAAAACCCACCAAGAAAAAAAGAAAGAAAGAAAAAGAGAGAATAGAGTTTGATTTATTCAAAACACATTCTTTTCTTTTATTTAAGCTGTAGCGAGATTCAAATGGACAAAAGAGAAAGAAAAATATTACAGATTTGTTTTATTAATCATGAATAAACTTTATTATACACAACTCTAAATTTCAGTTGGTCTTAGTCAGATGTGTTTTTAATTAAATCCTGCAACACTGTGCTCGCTGCCATCACTTTATATCTTAGTGTGCAATTCAAATATATACTTATTACAATATTTTTCCCCCTTAACTCTCAACTCGCGTTTTTAAAATGTCTGTGATCATATTTGTCCGTTGACTTCTGTCTGGGCCTCGAACGATTCATCAGGCAGGTTGGCAGCCTCCAACTGATGCTCCAGACTTTCATCATCGCCTCTATTCTGATCAACTCTTATCTTAAACTTAGTGATGAACTCATTACTGGCCAGCGCGCCCTCCTTTTTAGGGCATGTGGGCTTTGATAACAGCCGGCTTTCCAGTCGCTCTGCAAAGAAAATTCACAAAACATTTCTTATTTGGTAAGCTTGTTAACAAATTTTAGTTCAGTTTTGCTGAAAGTTATAGCATGCATCAGGTAAGAAGCAATTGGTTTTTAAAAAGCATATACATTCCCCAAAACATTTTTATTATGTGCATTTTGGAGAATAAAAGATTGTACACAATTTCCCTTTTTAAAGTAAAAAGATTATTAAGTCTAATTCTTACTTATTCAGTAGATTAAAGTATTGAAACATCATTATTCATAAAATATGCACATTACAAAATTAAAGTTATTCAAAAATTACTCAAGTACTTACTCCAATACTCACATTATTCAAGTAAATTTAATTTTTGCCAATGTAATGTCACATAAAATCTTAATCTGAATAAGGGATTTGAACCCCACTGTCACGGCCAGGGGATCAGCAGGCCGCTGACTAGTAGTGTTCTCTCTCTTGCTCTCTCTCTCTCTCTCTCTCTCTGTCTCTTGCTCTCTCTCTCGCTCTCTCGCCAGGGCGGAACTCATGGTGGGTTCACGCCCTCGGCCCACGCCCCTCTGAAGAGGAAACACCTGGGCCTCATCAGTGCAGCCAGCATTTAAGCCAGGGAGTGGCTTCTACTCATCGCTGGATCGTTGTGTGTGACTCGCGTCAGTGCAGCCCGGCTCTGAGCAAGTTCTCTTTTGCTTCCCTGTGCAAAACCTCTAACGTGTGTTTCCTTCTGTACATAGATCCCCTGGACCCGACTCTGCATTCCCCGAGCGGATTCCCTTTTTGTGTGAGTGTTTGGAGAGAGAGTCAGAAGAGGAGCAAGTGTCTTTTCCCTACCTGGATTTCCCCGGAGCCTTTTCCCTGTCACCGCTTTGTATATAGCACTATCCCCTGCACTGTTTGTATATACACCTGGTGGAACTGTAATAAATACTGACTGTGCCTCTGAGTCCTGCGTGTGAGTCCTCAAGCGAACCGTGACACCCACACAGATGAGAGCTTAGCAGTGAAGCTCTCTCTTAAAATTTGAGTTATAAAGTCAGAAGTTATCACTGACAGAGATCCATGTTCTTTTAACATAAGAAAGAATATTTGCTGAAATTGACATTAATCCAAGCCCTTAAAACGCCATTTTGGATTAAGCATTTCCTTTTAGAAAAGTCTTCAATGAGCAGGAAGCTCCAGTACTGAAAAAGAAGCCATCATCAACTGCTAAACGTGCTAAAAGTAAGTAAGTCCCCGTAGACTCCTATGATCAAAACACATACAGTATAAAAGTTATAGGTTACAGATCTGAAAAGTAAAACAAATGTCAAAGTGCAAAAAGACTTATGGTCCCATAGAAGTCTATTCCATTTGCCTGGAATTAGGTGAACACCTTTGTGACAAATTTAATGGCTCAGTCATTTGTTTCATGTCATATTTAATAAAAGACTGACATGGTGGCATGTTGAATTGTCCATTTTGCACATATTTGGTCATTCTAAGCGTCAGAAGGGGAAAGATCATTCTGGGAATGCCTACTGGCGAAGGACGTGTGACTGACAAGTCCAGTGTGTGAAGTTTAACTACAGTCTAAGGAGCTTGGAAAGAAAAGCATCTGGACTTCTTTAAGTTTCTTGAAGATGTTTCACCTCTCATCTGAGAAGCTTCTTCAGTTCAGAATTTCTTTAGAGAACTGAAGAAGCTTCTTGAATGAGAGGTGAAACATCTTCAAGAAACTTAAAGAAGTCCAGATGCTTTTCTTTCCAAGCTCCTTAGACTACGATGACCTGAACGACTGAGAACCTTAACAGACAGTTCTTCCCTTCATTCATCATGCCTGATTTCAAAACCCCAAGATGGCAGTCGTGAAAACACTCATCTTGAGTCTTCATGGGACTACGGTGAGATCAGTTATGCCTCTTATGATGCTGTCCCAGACTTCAAAGCAGTATAAAACATGTTTGCAGCCTGTAACAACTGTGCATGCGGTTATTTTTCATTTTAAGATTTCCGTGTTTAAATCATAATAAGATTTAGTTTTCATTTTAATTAACTTGAGGTGAGTCAGATTCTTTCATTCAAGTCACTGAATGAATCTCTTGACATGTTTGGGGGTAGGTGCCTTTTGTAGCATTTTAATGCAATTATCTGACAGATTATATGGTCTACACTGTTATTAACTATACTAACACTCTGTTCCAGAAGTCTGTGCTGCAAAGGGGCAAAGTGAATACGGCACCTGCAGGAGTAATGGGGGTCATCAGTCGGTTCAGCTGGATGTTCCAGTGCCGTACATGTTGACTGGCATTCCTCAGCCTCTCCTGAACCTCCTGGAAACAAAAATCATGCAGGCATCCTCATCAGTGTTGTTTTAGAAGAGCACTAAATAAGATGCTGCTCACAAAGCCAGTCAAAACAAACTTGTTCACCTCCAGACGCTGGTGGCTTCTTTGGCGAGATGCCTGCAGATCCTGGAGCTCCTGAGAGGCAGAGTTGAGGGCTGAGGGGGTGTCCTCATCGGGACTGCCATCTGACAGCTCCTGTATGGGGCTGAGGTTTTGCATTGTATGTTGCTGCTCCTGGAGGAGCTGGAAATGTTTCCTCTTTTCATCTTCAGCCTGCAGCAACCGGAAGGAGGGGGAAAAGGGAAGAAGCAACTGAAAATGTTAATACTTCTCATGGATATATCAGATCTCCATCACAAATAAAATAATAAAGGGCCATAATAAGAGTTAGAAATCCATTGTTACCGCTCAAGCTCCAGTCTGGCCCTCTCCTCCTCCAGCCGAGCCTGGATCTCCATATTAAGGGCAACTTCCAGCTGCTGCTGTGTCAGCTCCAGCTCCCTGATCCTCTTCTTCTGTTGTTCAGCCTCCTTTTCCTTCACCTGCATCTCAGCCTGCATGCTGTCTTTTATCTATGCACACACACAGCTACATAAACAGATGCACCAACAGAGCGGTATGAACTGACCTATTCCTGAATCACCTTTTCCTGGACTGTCATAACCATTTTTCCAAATCATTAAAGACTAGGTTGAAGCCGTTGTTGTGTTTTATTGATTATTTGGCTTTAGGTTTTCCAGTTTTCCAGCTGCTGCTGTTTAATGTTTGCCTGGGAAAAGAAATTTCAGTTAGTGTGGGAAGTTTGGTTAAGCTGGTGGAAAACAATACTGTTACACTGACCTTTTGGATAAGATTGTCTTACCTGTGGTTTCTCTGATGTGCACGACAAAACAGTCTCCAGGCAGCTTGAGTGCCCATTTAAAGGTTCCTGGTGGTACCAAGTGATTGAAGAGAGGATTGAAAAGCCATATTAGTTTATTGTAGATTGTAGTCAGTTGGCCAAGCTTGTAATGAAAAACGCTTCATTACTCGAAGCTTTCATCACAGTCCTCTTTGGTGACATCTGGTGGACAAATATATGAAGAGCAGCTTGAGTCTGCAGCTTATAATGAACTGCTTCATTATGATTGCCCACTCTGCAGAGCTGACAGCTTGTGTTTGATGTCATGTGACAGTTCTGTGTCATATCGGGCTGATATGTTGCTTTGAACATGAATTTTTGGGGGGTGAAAAAATTATGTTATCATCAATCAATCATGTGGTCAGAAGAATCTGTGCTTACCTTGCAGGAATGTTTTAAATTTACAGATTGGGAAGTTTTTATTCAGTCTTGATGCTTTGGTGGATGTTAGCTCATATGCAGTTTTTTGTAAAGACATGATTATACCCCTTAAGCGTGCTAAAGTGTACCCTAACAATAAGCCATGGGTCACCAAATGCATCAAATCCTGTTTAAGGAAAAAGAGACAGGCTTTTAAAGAGGGGGCTGTTACTGACTTTCAGGCAGTCACCAAAGACTTGAAAATCGAGCTCTTGAAAGCAAAACAGATCTACAAAAACCTTCTTGAAAGCAAATTTGCTGCAAAAAATTTTGGGTCTGCCTGGACTTGTATGAAAACCATATCAGGGTTTCAAAATCCCCAGAGCAGCAGTCAGATCATTGTAGACGGTTTTAAGTCAGACAGAGATGTGAATATGCTTTATGCTCGTTTTAGTTCTTCTGAACTGAAACAGAAACTGAAAGATACTCAACACTTCATCACTGAACTCAGCGATGTCCAAAAGGCCTTTCATACAGTTAATGTGAACAAGAGCCAGGGCCCTGATAACATTAGTGCCGCCTAATTAAATCTTGTGATAAAGAACTCAGTCCTAAATTTCAGGTTATTTTTAATAAATCCTTTCAAATACAAAATGTGCCCTCGCTTTGGAAGGAAGCTGTCGTCGTTCATGTCCCTAAATCTAGTCGTCCAAACGTCCTGAATGACTTCAGGCCTGTTGCCTCACCTGAGTTGTCATGAAAGTCTTTGAAAAAATCATCAGAAATGTGATTATGGAAGAGATTGAATATCAGCTGGATCCAATGCAGTTTGTGTACAGGCCCAACAGAGGAGTGCAGGACGCGCTTTTGACTAAATCTGATTATTAAACATGTAGAGAGTAAAGGGACTTTTGCAAGACTTCTTTTCATTTCATCGGTCTGTAAAAAGGGTCACCAGTGCCTTTACTGCCTCAGGAAACTTGCTCATTTCCACATCGACCGAAAGATTTTAACTTTGTTTTCTTGTTCTTTTATTGAGTCTGTTTTATCTTTTTGTTTGGTGGCATGGTTCAGTCAGACCTCTGTCACAGAGAAAAATTGACTGAATTAGTTAGTGAGATGGTCCAGTCGTCTGATAGATGAGTCACAGGCCTGTTTAGACTCCCTGTACTCTAAACAGGTACCACAGATGGCTTAATCAATCCTTAAAAATGGTTCCCATCCTCTACGGGGTGGATTTAGCTTCTTTCTTCAGGACGGAGGTTTCTAGTTCCAAGATGCAGGACAAAGCATTATAAAAACAGCTTTGTCCCTGCTGCTGTCACTGAACTCAATAAGAATTGTTTTTGATTTGATTCACTTTGTTTAATTACTAAATATGTGTTTTGTCAGGTTTCATTAGGTGTGTGTGTTTGTGAAGGGAGGCCAAATGCTATCATTGTTCTGTAAAGCAAATTTACCTGTGGGTATAAATAAAGTAACCTTAACTTAAAGCTTATAGGAGGTTGTGAGGTCACTGCCTCCACCTGATTATGTAATTAACCAGCAGACTGGTACGTTTATATATAATATACTATAAGTTATATCATTATAATTATGTGTATATCATATTTCTAAACCAAGCCTCAGCACAGCGTTTCTGAAGCAGTGTGTTGATTTTTTGACACATGTGCCGGAGCTTCAGCTTCAAACGGGCCGTCACCATCAGAGTTGCTGGAACCATGTCCCACTACTGGCTACTCTGTTTTATTCTGTGTTAAGTTTTTGAATGTGAATTTTCTGTGTTAAGAATAACAAAGAAAATGTAATGAAGTGATTTTAAAGTTTAAACTTTGTGTTAAATCTTGTAAATCAGAGAGAGAGAGAGAGAGAGAGAGAGAGAGAGAGAGAGAGAGAGAGAGATGAGGTGTGGGTGGACATCAGATGATCAAATGTCAACAACCTGATTGGCCCAAGTGTGAAGATGTGATGTCCACTGAGGGAAGGGGGGAGAAAGGGTGAGCAGGTATAAAAGTGAGGTGAAGAAGAGATTCGGGGTTCTTCCCTTTTGTCCTCTGTGAGATGAGCAGTTCAGAAGTTTGGATCTAAGAGGTTCACAGTTCAAATTCCAGCAGAGACGCTAAAAGGAGAACCACAGTCCAACCTGTGAATGTTTTTAACCCTTTGTGAAACAACAAAGGCATAAATATGATCATATAAATATTATCTACTGGGTCAGACTCATAGGATCAGGGATTAGAACTCCTTTTATCAGAGAGATGAAATCTACTTCCTGTACAGGGTTTTTTTGTGGGCCTACCGATCGACAGAAACTAGAGTCAATAAAAAAACTGGACATTGGCTCAATGTGTGTGTGGCACAGGGAAACAAGGACTGAGCGCTGTGTAGTCCCACATAAAGTCAGACACCTGCTCACCCTAGGTGGACCATGGCATGGTCTATATGGAGGATACAGACACTGCTGAAAACATGACTCTGTCTGGTTTAGATGATAAAATGTCTTTACTTTAGGAGGCTGTGGCTCAGAGTACATTCACATAATGCCTTTGAATAAATGTAAAAAGCTTGTTTTGCTCCTGCTTTGATTTCTTTGTCCAGGTAGAAATTCTGCTTTTTGCCTCTAAAATCTGAAACAGTTTGAAACAAAGTTTGGCGCTCTAATCCTCTCTGTGTTTGTCCTTTGGTCAGATGGTGATATTGAATGAAATATTCCAGTATTCAGTAGCTCAGCAGCTTTGTAACATGTGGTTTTGCACACTGTTCAAACCTCAGATGTTTGTGTAAACAAGTGTGGAGGACACAAACTCACGGGGGGAGGAACGACATTTACTGTTGATGTGTCTGACATTTAGTCTCCATGAGTTCTCATAAGACTGAAGAACTCTGTGATCTCTAACATGCAGCTGTATGTTTTGAAATTATGTGTCTCATTCTCTGGACCAGTGGTCCCCAAACTACGGCCTCCACATTTGACCCAGCCCCCTGAACAATATTAGAGATGCATTATTATTTTTTCAGTCTGGCCACGTGATCGACACTAATGCACCCATAGCACACTGGGGTGTAGTGGGCCTGCCCGACTGAATCTCTGGAAATGTTTCCTCATGTTAATAAAGCTCATTTGATTTGAATTGTGAACCACACCAAAAAAATTTTTGCTACTACGACCTCACTTTGCCCAGAAAGTGAACGTGACCCCCCCCCCAGAACGCAATAATGTTAGGTAAGAGAAAAATTGCTTCAGAATGCAGGGTATTTAACCTGCAGTGGACACACGATTATTTTTTTGTTCAATGCAAAGAAAAGGCTGTTTGTCTCATCTGTCAAGAGAAGGTGGCGGTATTCAGAGAATACAATCTGCGCCGACATTATGAATGCCGTCACAAAGACAAGTATGATAGCTTGCAAGGCCAAATGCGAACAGACAAAATCTCAAAGTTAAAAAGTGGACTGTTAGCTCAGCAGACTGCATTTGTACGCCAAACTCAGCTGAACCAGTCATCAGTTCGGGCCAGCTTTCGTGTTGCTCAACTGATAGCAAGCTACGGTAAACCTTTCACTGAGGGAGAGTTTGTCAAGAAATGTTTGAATGTTGTTGTGGAGGAGGTGTGTCCCGATAAGAAAGATGTCTTTAATGCTGTGAGTCTATCGGCGAGCACAATCACCAGAGGCGTGGAAGAAATAGGGGGTAATGTATATGCCCAGCTGCAGCAAAAGACGAAAGAATTTGACTTTTTTTCATTAGCACTGGATGAGAGCACGGACGTGCAGGACACAGCGCAGCTTCTTATTTTTGTTCGTGGAGTTAGCGCAAACTTTGAGATGGGTGAGGAGCTGGCAGCCCTCCAAAGTCTGAAAGGCACTACGACGGGGGAGGATATTTTCGACAAAGTATGTCAAACAATGGAAGAGTTGGATCTGGACTGGGCAAAGCTTGCTAGCATCACGACTGACGGGGCTCCTTGTATGGTGGGCGCATCTCGGGGCCTAATAGGACGCATGAACCGCGAGATGGAAGAACGGGGTCTCACCGCCCCTCTACAAGTCCACTGCATAATTCACCAGCAAGCGCTTTGCTGCAAAGTGTGGAAGTGGGATTCTGTCATGAAGGCTGTGGTATCATGCATAAACTTCATCAGAGCAAATGGACTTAAACACAGGCAGTTCCAACAATTCCTGTCTGAACTGGAATCTGCGTACGGAGATGTGCTGTACTACACAGAGGTCCGATGGTTGAGCCGCGGCAGAGTTTTGAGGCGTTTTTACGAACTGCTACCCGAAATTAACGCATTTCTTCATTCAAAAGGCAAAACGGTCCCAGAGCTGATCGACCCAGAATGGAAGTGGCACCTCGCATTTTTAACAGACGTGACGGAAATGCTGAACGGCCTTGACTTGCAGCTACAAGGCCAGGGGAAACTCATTTGCGACATGTATTCCCACATAAAAGCATTTGAGTTGAAACTAGCGCTGCTTTTGGAACAAGTGAAAAAGCACAACTTCACCCATCTCCCTGCTACCCAAAACCTTTCTGCAGAGAACCCAGCGGTCCTGTTCCCAGCTGAAAAGTGTGTGGAAGCACTGGAAATGCTGAAGGCGGAGGTCAGTGTGCGCTTCCGTCAACTACATGTTCATGCAAAAGAAATCCGTCTTTTCCAAAACCCCTTTGTTGCCGACATCGATGAAGCCCAGCCTTTTTATTAGGGGTGGGTTTTTATAATCGATTTATCGATTAAAATCGATTCTGACGTGGAAATCGATTCATTAAAATCCTGAATCGATTTTTCAATATAAATTTATTTTGCCCGAAATTCCAGAATCTCAGGTGAAACCTCACAAAATTTCAACAACCACCAAACAGCTAAGACAGTAAATGAGAGCAGGAACACGGATTCTGCACAAAGACGTAAACACAAAACTCGGACCCGCCGTCGGATCAGAATCAGTGAGATGTCGCCTTTCTCACCGACTGCACGGACACGGTCGGGGCTGAAAGCCGACAGCTCGCTGATTCTGATGTTTCGGCGGGTCCGCGCTTTGTGTTTACGCCCTTTTTGCGCTGATTCTGAAGCTGTTCGTTTTATCTCTCTCCAAACAATATTGACCGAACCAGCAGCAAAAGAAGATCCAAACTACGCTTCACATAAACATCGTCATGAATTCACTCTGACTTTTGCTGTTTTGCTTCCACCACAATAAAATCACACCTCATACACAGCTCTCTCTCTCTCTCTCTCTGTACTTCAAGAACAGTTTCCCGTCTAAAAATCTGTTTTCTTCATCATTCGCTTGCTTGTTAGGCACGAATCTACCGTTGTTTACAGCGCTGTCGGACGCTGTTTTTTTTTTTTCGTTTTACATACTTCCGAAAAGAAAACCTAATTTCTGCCGTTCAATACTGAACAAACTTAAACTTAAAATTATGCAAAATGCAAAACGCTTAGCGTGTCTCTAATAAAACCTCTGTAACTTCAGAGGTAATGTTCATATGTTGATTAATGGTTTTCTTTCGTTTTTGATGTACTGCAGAATATTTTTATAAAATCCCAGGCCAGGAAAATCGCCTTTTCTGTGTTTTATCTTCAGCTACTTTGACACAAAGGCATCTGCTGTGATGCTCACACCTTTGATAAAGTCTGGAAAGTGTCAGCTTCCTTCCTATAGATACAAAAATATGTAAATGTACTGATCTGAATTATAATATTTCTGACTGTCAAAATTTCCCAGATTCAAATCGAATTGAATCAAATCGAATAGAATCGATTCGGGGATCGAATCGATTCGGGACCTTGTGAATCGGAATTGAATCGATTCTAGAAATCAGTGACGATACCCAGCCCTACTTTTTATCAGTTTGAGCTGGCCGAGTTACAGAACTCTGATGTTCTGAAAGACGCATTCAAGCCCAACAGTCTCCTTGACTTCTATGCCGCCCTCCCAAATGACACGTACCCTAACATAAAAACCACGCAATGAAGATGTCCACACTTTTTGGCAGCACGTATATCTGCGAGCAAACCTTTTCACGCATGAAACTCATGAAAACTCCGATGAGATCAAGATTGACAGATGAACATCTGCATCAGTGTTTGAGACTGGCTGTGACTAGAATGGAACCGGACACTCAACTTCTCACCGGCCAGATGCAGGCCCACAGTTCACACTGATGAACATACAGTACATAGGTAAGCTCACTTTTGTGACTTGAATGAGTTATTCTGAGTATAAACAAATAGAATCATAATAAAATCTACTGGGATAAAATCCATCTCCACAACCATTGAAAAAAGCTTGTGAAAATGTTTTGTGCTGTGTAGGTGCTGTATCACTTAGTTCGGTTTCTCAGCCTGCTTGCTTTGTGGTTTTCAGAGGGAAGTTGGTGAGAGAGAGCAAACAGTGGTGTCTACTAGGCTACCCTACTGGAACCTACAAAACTGGATTATAAGGAAAGAACACAAGAACTTTGAGAGACTGCTCATATGAGTCATTTAAGAGATTCTGCTCTGACAACTGAAGCGTAAGATTGTGCACGGCACAACAGAAACTTTCTTTCTGTGAAGAACCCAGAGAGGGTTATTTGATTATTTATTGATGTCATAAATAGTGTTATTAAGTATTTCCTAAGTTAATTTTTTCTGTTAAGAACCCAGAGAGGGTTATTTGATCTCGGAAAGGGTTATTAATATTTGGTTATGTGTGGCTTTCTGGAAAACAATAAATGTTTACATTTCGGCAAACCTGCGATCGTCACACTTTTTCTGTTACAAACTGACCCTGGCCCCCCATCAGAGAAGGAAAAAGTTTGGGGACCCCTGCTCTGGACTTTACTAGACAATGAGTGAAGAACAGATAACGAATATCATCTTTAAAGTGATGAATAATAACTCTGCCTCTGTCTTCATAAAAAGATCGTACTTCTGAAAGGTCAGAGGGCAGCATCCACTCTGGTTTTACACAGTTTTGCAGGTTTAGCTCTTCTGAAGTTCAGCACCTGCTTTTTCAGCCAATCAGAAGCCAGTATTGTAGAGAGTTCATATTTCTTTTCATGCAATTGAATAATTTTGAATGTTTAGGTGAATATTTATATTTAGAGTATTTTCTCGATCAGTGTCTTCAGTCCTGACCCTGAGTGCGTACATTTAAAAATAAAGTGATATAACTTCTTTTACATTACTGTGAACTTCTTGTACAGTTTGACAGCTGATTGTTGTCGTGTTTGTCGTCATATGAAGATTGTTTCCTAAAGAGGACTGAACAGTCATTCAGCCTCTGGCT
Source organism: Perissodus microlepis (assembly GCF_051167445.1). Lineage (NCBI taxonomy): Eukaryota > Metazoa > Chordata > Actinopteri > Cichliformes > Cichlidae > Perissodus > Perissodus microlepis. The sequence continues at coordinate 34,609,005 of NC_140478.1, forward strand.
CCATCCATGAATCTGATGTTTGCTGTATAATCTGTGCTGTTAATAGTGTAATGGAACATATAATTTGTACATATAATTTCATATGTAATTATGATGATCTTTAGAGAGACTTACAGGGCTCTCAGCGAAGGCGGTCGCACTTTTCTCCTCTCCTCTCCTTATCTTCCCTACTTAGCTTCTTATGTCCTTGTCTTGTCTTGTGTTTTTACTTACTTCTCCCTGGAACACTCTCTCACAGTCTGTTCTCTAAAACCTAAAAGAGGAATTATGGATTTGATCAACTGGTCTCTGAATGCAATTGACACCCCTTCTCAACGAGAAGTCTGGGCTCGGCTGAGCCTGACTGCTGAAGATATCTACCTATTCGGAACCATGATAACAGGGTTCTTGCTGATCGGAGCTGGCTTGGCCCTGGCTTATCGAAGAATTAAGGAAGCGGAACCGGCTGTTCAAACCCCCACAAGGCTGCCCGCTGGGATTGAAATGATGGGACGAGGCGTGAGGTTCTCAAAATGGGCTCATTGAGTGCAGCACGGAGAAGATCTTGGAGAACGCACGGCTGCCGTGAATACTCAGAACAAGACCTCTGAGTGGAAAACTGGATTACATCTGGAGGGGCTAGCTCGACTAACACCTTTGAGCGCAAATTGATCACATCTTGGGGAAGTGCACTGCGGTCATGAGTTCTCAGAACCTGCTCTTTGAGCAAAAAGAATGACAACATCACGAAACGTAAGTTTGGATAACATCATGGAGAAGCTCACGGCTCTCCAACGGGAGATTGAGAGACCAGTGTTGGACTGTTAGAACAGCTTTGAAATTCATATGAGGTGTTCGCACTAAAATAAAAACCATCATCACTTCATGCGGAGACCCCTTCGGCGCCAGCTGCAGTCTCAAGGCTGGAGCTGAACAAAACACCCTGATAACGACTGTTTAGACTGTTCCCCCCATTCCATGCAAGGCCACCTGGGTTGGCTGGAAGACTGTTTACTTAGCCTAGCAGGGTGAAGGACACTGTCTCCGCTGAACTCTGGACACACACACACATACACTGATATGCACACACTGATCCCCCCTCCCTTTCCAAACGCCTTCGATGCTTGTGCCCTACTGGGGCAGATGGCAGTCGACTGGACCAGCGCAGACATGCTGCAGGACCGGATGCGCTGTCTACACCGGCTCTCATTCACCCTTTACCCGCCCCTGTTGCTTGTCTTGTGTTTCTATGGTGTATTGATAGTCATGTGCTTTTTGTGCTGAGGTGTTTTTTCTGTTATCAAACTGTTCTCCCACTAGGAGCTCAGTCTGAGTGGAGGTTTTTTTCTCCTCCTCTTACCTCATGTTATGTATTTTCGTTGTTTTTTTCCTATCAGCCTACCTTTCTGACATGTCTCCCCAATGTGATGTTTGTGTAAAGTTGGTCAGAAGGTTCCTTTGTAAGTGTGCATGCGCCATTAGCGTGCTGCCTGCTCTAACCCTAATTTCCTTCGGGATTAATAAAGTATTCTGATTCTGATTCTGATTTACCCATTAAGATTTTAAATGAACGATAAACAAAGGCCAAGAAAACTGAGTTAAACTCCTGAGTCTACTATATATTTGCACCATGAATAAATGAATTGTTTGCACCAGTAATAAATAATCAAATATATCAAATTATCATCAATATTTAAATAAAAGCAAGCATCGCACCAAACAAAACAACAATTCAACAGACAGTTCTATAAAACTGTGGATGATTCAAAGTGCTGCTATAACTGCACAACAAAACTGCAGTGAGAAAAGCTTTGGATGTTCAGTTTAGTTATAATGACAGTTAAACAACTAAAATACTCGATTAAGTAGGTGAGAAAAAGTTACATTTACTGGATCAGTTTAAGACCAAAATACATTTGAATGAATTACTGACATGGACACTTTGTGAAAAATTACTAAACAGTTCAGGCAAAATTTTACTAAAACGTTGAATTAAACTTGAAAGTTTTCATTTAAACTCCACTGTGACTGTGTACACAGGAAAAACTACAAAATAATGTTTGTTTGTTTGTTTTTTAAACACTGTGGACCGATCTGCATTTGTTGTTGCTAAATTTAAATATTTGTTACTATTTAATGATCATAATCTCATTTGAACATAGGTTTGATTTAGTGGAGTCAGTTGTTCCCATGCATCATTCTGTAAGTGTGAGAATGAACTAAGATTAGAAAATGTCAAAATATAAAGTTTGATTTATTTTTATTCATCACAACATCCTAAACTTTGCTGAACTTTTTGAAATATAAAATGAACTCGCTGAGTGTTGACTGTCATAACTCAAGAAAAGTTTAACTGGGCTGACCCAGTTGAAACTAATTTTAACAGTTTAAACCAGTTAAACCAGTTTACCTGGGTCAGACTTGTTACTGCATGCTGTAACCAAACATACCACACCCTGAATCATGTGATTGGCTCTTGGTTGCTCTGTAAGAATATTTCTTTAGCGCCTCCCTTCACAGATGTGTCTGTATCAGGATGGGTCTAAACAACATGGTGTAAATGCAGTTGCTGGTGAGCCTCATTTCCTGTAGGAGGTGAACAAGAGCAGAGATCTGTTTCCCTTCAGAGCACAGAGGTTGTTTCTGTTCAGAGGAAGTGAAACTGTCTGACAGTCACTGAGAGACAGTGAAACGGCACAGCACATGAATCAAATGGATCAAACAAAATTCTGCTGTTCAGTCTGTTTGGATCTACTGAAGGATCCGGTGACTATTCCCTGTGGACACAGCTACTGCATGAACTGTATTAAAAGCTTCTGGGATGAAGAGGAAAAGAAGAAAATCTACAGCTGCCCTCAGTGCCGGAGGACTTTCACAGCGAGGCCTGTCCTGGAGAAAAGCACCATGTTAGCAGATTTAGTGGAGGAGCTGAAGAAGACTGGACTCCAAGCTGCTCCTGCTGATCACTGCTATGCTGGACCTGAAGATGTGGCCTGTGATTTCTGCACTGGCATGAAGCTAAAAGCTGTGAAATCCTGTCTGGTGTGTTTGGTCTCTTACTGTGAGAAACACCTTCAGCCTCATTATGATGTGGTTCAATTAAAGAGACACAAGCTGGTGGAGCCCTCCAAGAAGCTCCAGGAGAACATCTGCTCTCGTCATGATGAGGTGATGAAGATGTTCTGCCGTACTGATCAGCAGAGTATCTGTTATCTCTGCCCTGTGGATGAACATAAAGGCCACGACACAGTCTCAGCTGCAGCAGAAAGGACTGAGAGGCAGAGAGAGCTGGAGGTGAGTCGACAAAACATCCAGCAGAGAATCCAGGACAGAGAGAAAGATGTGAAGCTGCTTCAACAGGAGGTGGAGGCCATCAATCAGTCTGCTGATCAAACAGTGGAGCACAGTGAGAAGATCTTCACTGAGCTGATCCATCTCATCCAGAAAAGAAGCTCTGATGTGAAGCAGCAGATCAGATCCCAGCAGGAAACTGAAGTGAGTCGAGTCAAAGAGCTTCAGGAGAAGCTGGAGCAGGAGATCACTGAGCTGAAGAGGAAAGATGCTGAGCTGAAGCAGCTCTCACACACAGAGGATCACATCCAGTTTCTACACAACTACCCCTCACTGTCAGCACTCAGTGAGTCTACAGACTCATCCAGCATCAATATCCGTCCTCTGAGCTACTTTGAGGATGTGACAGCAGCTGTGTCAGAGGTCAGAGATAAACTACAGGACATTCTGAGAGAGGAATGGACAAACATCTCACTGACAGTCACTGAAGTGGATGTTTTACTGTCACAATCAGAGCCAAAGACCAGAGAAGGATTCTTAAAATATTCATGTGAAATCACACTGGATCCAAACACAGCAAACAAACACCTGTTATTATCAGAGGGGAACAGAAAAGCAACATTCAATTTATTTGGAAAGTCTTATTCTGATCATCCAGACAGATTCACTGACTGGTTTCAGGTCCTGAGTAGAGAGAGTCTGACTGGACGTTGTTACTGGGAGGTGGAGTGGAGAGGAGGAGAAGTTTATGTAGCAGTCGCATACAAGAATATCAGCAGAAAAGGAGGGGGTAATGAATGTAGATTTGGACGTAATGACAAATCTTGGTCATTAGATTTTAACAACAACAGTTATACATTTTGGTACAACAACATCCAAACTCCTGTCTCAGGTCCTCGTTCCTCCAGAGTAGGAGTGTACCTGGATCACAGAGCAGGTATTTTGTCCTTCTACAGCGTCTCTGAAACCATGACTCTCCTCCACAGAGTCCAGACCACATTCACTCAGCCGCTCTATGCTGGACTGTTGGTTTATTGTGTTGGAGCCACTGCTGAGTTGATTAAAGTGAAATAGACTGAAGTCTTTCATATTGTGGGTTTAAATCTGTATTTTAGTTTCATTTTATTTTCTCTCCATCATTTCTGCACAGAGATCAGCTGTCAGTCAAACATTATGGGTGGTACCTCCACATCTTCTAGTTGTTCTCTTGATGTTTCTGAGTTTTTAAAGGAGATCTTTCCTGTGACTGTTTATGGAGGCTATCACTGCTCATCATCATTTTGATTTACTAAAATATTTCTCCACATGAAAATGTAAACTTCTCTATCCTCTAAATGTTTCTGGAATATTTGTATTGAAAAATGTCGACATTTCTCTTTATGAGTATGGCAGACCATGTGTGTGTGTTTGTGTTTGTTTTTGTCAAAATCATCAAACAAATGAGGAAAAACTGTGATTTTAATGAATGAATTCATATATTGTGTTGATGTTTTATTGTGTGAATAAACTGGAAGGTTTGACTATAAATCAAACTTTGAACAAAGTCTTTTCTTCTGTCTTCATTCCAGGATCTCACTCAAATCTGATGCAGAAAATATGAAACTAATCTGAGAGAATAACTGAAGCAGTTTTCCTCCTGAAGCATCACAAAGTTCAGAGTTCATGTTTAGAGCAGAAGATTCAGCAGTCGCTCTGTGACCTTTCAACTTTCTTCACTAAAACAGCTTCATTACAGAGAAACAAGTCACATTTTCTTCATGTTCTTAAGTCCTTTAAAATGTTTTTAATGGTCCTTGAATGCAGCATCAGTGTCGCAGGTTTAAAAGGTCACTTTCTGTTGTGTTCAAAGATTTCCTTCAGATATGGTCTTTAATCAGTAAAGCCAGTGATACAGCAGTGTCATTAGCTGTGTTATTGGCACCAGGCTGTGTTTATGTATGTGTTTAATTCTGTCTGAGGATGTCTTCAGCATGAAATGATCATTTGCTCAGCTGCTGTGTCTCAAACGACTCCTACAGTCTTTGCTTATGTGACCAACTTTTAAACAACCAAAACAAATTCCCCTTTCCTTGATAAAAGTCAACTTATCTCGATGCATTTTAGCTTTAAACTGCTTACAATTCTCTAGTAAATGACTGCTGTGTGAACAAAACAAACAACTATGCAGAACAGTGGAATTTGTTCTGCTTCCAGTTGATTGAGTTTCGACTCCTGGAACCGTACTGACATTAGTGGCAAAACTACTTCCCTTTTTTCTTTGCTTGGTGGAACTTGAAACTTTAAAGCTGCTTCCAGATTGTGAGTCTTGGATGTTGCCAAACACTGGATCTTATGCTACTTTCACCTGTTTTATTATGAAGGCAACCAGATCAGTGAACACTGCTCTGTGACCATTTTGTTCCTGCAGTTCATAGGCAACAACTCTCCATTTTTCCCTCAATTTGTATGGAAGTTTCATAACAATCATTCTCATATTTGAGGGCAAATCCAACTCCTTCATATAAACAACTTGCTGTGTTAGATTCGAACATCCTTGAAGAAAAAGAGAGAATGACTGTAGACCTTTCACATCCTCACTTTTAATAGGTGCCCAACTCACAATCCTCTCCATCTATGCAGAGGCAATTTTATTTCCGTTCCCAAAATGTTCTCCAAGAAGATATCTGGCTGTGGAATAGCCCTGCTCAGGAGGTAAATGCTGACAACTATGCACCAAGTCTTTAGGCTGCCCCCTAGTGAACTGCTCTAAAAAATGCAAACAGTCGCTCCAGTTATCAGTTTTAGCTTCCACTCCATTTTCAAAGGCATTCATAAATGATCTGTACTGTAAAGGGTCTCCATCAAACATAGGGATGTTTCTAGCTGGAAGGACAGAAGATAAGTTTTGTTTTACAAGCAAAGTAGTGATGTCATTTTGTTTTTGCATAATATTGACAATCTCCTTCGTGCAATTCTCAGTCAAAGTAGGAGACTGAGGCTGTGTTTGCTGCGTCACTTGAGCTGAATCATCAACTTTTACCATCACCTCATCCACCTGATGTTGGTTTTGACTTTGTCTAGGTATGATTACTTGTGATTCAGATGCAGAATTTGTACCAGAGTAATCTCTTTCTGCCGGAACAAATGTATCAGCACAAGCAGTGCTTTAAGTGGCCCAAAAGAGGTGCCGGTACTCTATTTTTTTTCCGCCTCCCCTGAGGTAACAACAACTATATTGAATGGGTTTTATATACAACAGTCAACAGACAACCTTATACAAAATAATAAATCATTTTATTAGTTTGTGGATTTGCTTGAGCTAGAAAAAGCTACTGAACATAAATAAAATGTGCAAAAAGGTATTGAAATTTTTTTTTAACAAAATGTACATAAAATAAATTATAAACTAATTTGTATTTTGCTCTCTCTTGAGTCCCTGCTGCTATCAGCAGCAGCACTTGTAAAGTGTACCTGCAGAGCTTGGTAGTTCTCCCATACTGCTTTCACTGTTCTCTCACTTGAAGCAACCCAACGCACTGATAAAACACGGCCTATCACAAGGAGATGTTGTCCAACATTGTGAGCACTCTCGGTTAACTCCCTTTGGTTTTTTGGTGATGCATGGTAGAGGGAGTAAAGCTGATCTAAGAATATTAGTGGTTGATTCCTCCTACCTCCTTCAAAACATCACAAACTGCCAGTTCCAGTCTGTGATTGGAACAATGCCAGACAAACAGGTAAGGGAATTTGGAACAAAGCTGCGCAGCAACTCCTGCTTTTCTCCCAAGCATCACTGAGGCTCCATCACAAGCAAATGCCAACAAATGTTCCTGTAGGTAGTGAGGGTCAAAGCCATTATTATGAAGACATCCTAACAGTGCTTCAGTGATGTCCTTTGCTGTGGTCCCCTGCAGCTCAATCAGTTCAAAAAATATTGTGTCTGGATTTTCACTGGAAATAGCTGACCGCAGGCACACGACAAGCACAGACTTTCCACTTATTGTAGTGGATTCATCAATGAGCACACACAATTTTCTTTCATTCATCACTATGTCATTGACTACCTTCTTTTTCATTTCAGCTGCAATGTGATCCAGTATATTTGCACGAGTTATTAGAGTGCAAAACTCTGCCCATCTTGACACCATTTAAGACTTGCAACTGGACATCTATTGGCATGTCTGTAAAGGGACGCCCATGCTTGCCAATCTTATAAGCTGTTCTAAACACATTGCAAGTTGAAGCGTAGTCAGCCTTTCTCATATCTTCAATGTGTTTTTGCATTGTATTTTGTGTTGCCTTCTCTTTTATTTCAACTGCTTTCTTGTGATAAATTGAGTCTCTGTGCTCTTTTATTTTCTTTCGTAGTGAGTTTTGTTGTGCAGCCTTGTCCCTTCCAAAAGACGAGATTAAGCACCCACTCCACTCCTGCGACACTCTCTGCCCTTGCTGCATGTCCACGCGAGCACAAACTTGACTACACACATATGTCTGTGAAGGTTCTCAGTCATCCAGGTCATCGACTACACACACTACAACCCAACTTTTGATTTCTGCTGATCAGCCACTTGTAATTTGTGGAGAAATACCGGACTTGTGCTTGGGACCAACATTCTGGCCACTCATGCTCGCTAACGCGGCTGTTGTCATCGGTAGAAATGGTGTCATTCTCGTCCTCGTCGTCGCAAAAAGTGCCGTCGTCCGCGGCTGCGGCACTAGTGCAGCTTTCATTAGCTTGCGTCTGACCTGCAGCGATATCATTCTGGCTTGGTGGGGTGTCAGCCAGCGAGTCCTCTGATTCTGACCTTGTTCTTTTACTACTCAGAGTCTGAAGCCAGGAGAGCATATTAAGTGTTCATTGTTTTTGTATTTTAACCGAGCAGCTGTTTGCGCGTTTTACACACCCTCTCCGGACCACGTTGAGTTGTTGACATGACAGCGGCAAAAGCGACGCATGCGCTTTTCACTTGTAAAACACATTGGTGTATGGGTAATGTAGTCTCTGCTCTCGGTGGGACGAATTAGGAATCGTGCTTGTGAAGGGCGCTCTGAAAAGCGGCAGCGCAGCCAAACGATTATAACAGATGTGCAAATGAGAGTACCGGTACGCTAAAAGCACGTTCTGGGCGCATGGAGAGGTGGCGGTACTCTCAAGAGCTATATTTAGAAGTGGCGGTACTGAGTACCGGCGCGTACCGGCCCACTTAAAGCACTGAGCACAAGGATTTCAATTAGGCGCTTCTTGTACGTGCCCTCTTTCAAAATAAGAGTTCATTCCATCAGAACGCTCAGAGCTACAAACTGAGTTTATTTTTAAGACACGAAGCTTTGCCTTAGTTGCTGCCAACTCTGTTTCCAAGGATAATTTCTCCTTTTCTTTTCTCAGTTTTTCCTCTTGCGCTTCAATAGAATGTTTTTCTTTAATGCAGCGAGTCGCTCCTTGAGCGCTGCCTTGTCAGCCGCAGCTTTAATGCGTGCGGAAGATGTTGATGAAATTCGACTTTGCTGTGACAATGTTTTCGAAGGTGGCTTTACACTTGAGATATTAGAGACACTGTCTTCAGGATTTATTTCATCCAAACTTTCAACAGCTTGATCATTAAGAGCAGTATTGCTTTGTTCAGTATACGGCTCGCCTGCTTGCTGCAACCAAACCTTTACTTTGTCCATAAAAACAGAGAATGCTGTCACCTTAGACTGAAAATGTGCGCTTTGCCTTTTCACTTCATCTTCTGGCAGTGGCAAACTTAAAAAGGATTCTTGCAAAGCGTTTGCATCTTGATAGCATTTAATAAACTTCCCAAATTCCGAAGACACTTCCTTAACCTTCTCATGTGAGGTCATTAAATTTTCGCCATGTACTTAGATGCTTGCTTACACATTGAACTCCGCTTTTCTTGGCATGTCTTTATATACAAATCCAAACCTTTTGGCGTAAATTTGATGCTTCTTTTCTCTGCTTGCATCTGAGTGTCATCCTCTTGTTTACTCTCTTGTTTACTCTTAATATCCGACATTTTTATTGTCCTCTTGGATTATTTCAAACATTATAAAGATGCACAGCACACTGAGAATCCATAGCATAAAGCGCAAACATGATTGCAGTGAACAAACATTTCCACAGAGGGCGTTGGCATGTTCCACTGTCCACTGTCCAAACTTTAAAGTTGCGTTTTTATGGTTTATTTTATCCAGTTTGGCAAGCAATAACAAGATCCATTTTTAGTTACTTCCTGCTGCTTCTCCTGCTCTAGTAAAAAACCATAGGCTCACCCCAGTGCATGCTAGTCCTATACCAGTCTCTTTATTTATAGAAACAAAATGGCCCTACAGCTTTTACTGACTAATTTAACAAGGTAACATCAAACAAACAAAACATTGAAAGAAATATTAACCTACAAATAAACTTGTAAATAAACCCCAAAATATAAGTAAACTAACAACAAACTTTAACTAATTTCAAAATAATAAAAAATAAGAACAAATAGCTCCAACAGAAGTTATTGCTGCAGACTGAAGGTTCTGTAAACTACTCAGTCATAGAATGATTACGATATTGAGCTAAAACAAATGCCTGAATCCTAAATTATGGATATCCTATTGTGGTGATCTGAAATGTAACACTAAATGTGATTAAAACACTAAAACTCTGGACTCCGGGGCTGAACGACCGCGGGGATCACCAGCCCGAGGAAAACACAAAATACACATGACTCCGTGAGAAAGACAATTCATTCTTGAATGAAGACGTTGATCAGACACATTTAAAATGTAGCCAATTGTGTTTATTATTAAATTATTAAGGAAATAGAAAAGCGGGGGAATAGAAAAGGGGGGAGGGGTGGGGGGTAAAGAAGAGGGTAAAGGAAAGGGATAGAAAGGAGGAAAGAGATAGAGGAGAGAGAACCCCAACTATGCCCTCTGAGCAAGCACTGGGTGCGACAGTGGATAGGAACAACTCCCTTTAAAGGAAGAAACCTATGACAGAACCAGGCTCTAGAGGGGGCAGTCAACTGTCGGGACTGGTTGGGGGGTGAGGGTGAAAGAGAAAGGGGGGGGGGGGGATGGGACAGGTGTTAGGAGTTAAGGTGAAAATTACGATGCAACGGTGGAGGAGGAAGACGGGGTGACATCAGCAGAAGGAAAAGTAGAAAAAGTAGAAAAAGCAGAAAAAGCAGGAGTGCTCTTTCTCCAGAAGAAGCGGAAGCGTTTTTTCTTCTTTTCCATCATCTTTTCCACGAGCACTTTTTTCTCTAGGATGAGGGTTCGTAACTCATCAATTGTTTGTGTATTTTCCTTCTCGAGTTTCCTGCATGTTGTCTCCACTTCTTCTAATTTGGCTTGTTTTTCTTCGAGCCTTTCTTTCAGTTCTTTACATTTGGCCTCCTGCATAAGCTTTGCCTCGTGCATCTCTGTATAACTGTGTTGTAATTTGTTGTGTGCGTCTTGTAGCTGCTGACTTCTCTCGAGTTCTTGAAGTGTACACTGCAGGTCTTTGTTTGTTTTCTCTAGTTGCTGCTTTAACATCTGCACCTCAGTGTTTTTGCACTTCAAGTTGTTGGAAAGTTTCTCCAGTTCTGTGTTGTTAATTATTCTTTTTGAATCATAATCAGGTTACCACAAATTGTTTTTTAATTTAGTAGAACTTGAAATGTTTGTCAGTGGGTAAACAATTCATAATGCAAAGTCAGAAACATCAAGTTATTCTTAGTACTGCATACTTGCAATACATAAGTTGTCCTAACAGTCATGTAGGGCATCCGTAGTTCAGGGGGTCGGGAAGCTCATCTTGTAACTGGATGTAATATTAGCAGACAGAGGGTTTGATGTTGCAGAATCTTTGGAGTTGTACCATGCTGAATTGAAGAGCCCAACTTTCACCAAAGGAAAGAACTAACTGGCCCCTAGATTGCCCAATCAAATCTCTTAATGCCACCAGCCCTCCCCTACCTTCACTGTGTGCTCAGCTTGTAGAAAAGAGTTGACTGTGGAAGAAATGGCAAAAATGTGGAGCTGAAAAGCTAAGAGAGAAAAAGAAATTATATATAAACCAACGTGTCAAATTAATGGACATGTTAGTTATTGGAGTTCTGGCTGCATTTTATATATCTATATTGTGTCCTTTTTATAATAAATAATAAAAAACATTATTTATCCTCACTGTATGAACATTGTTGGAGTCCTTGAAGTCTCGTCATGTTGAAGTTACTCATGTGATGTGATGTTGTTATAATGATCCAGCTGGTGTGCAGCCATCATATTAGAGTTCTCTTTCTTCTTCTGATTTTATACAATTTTTCTGTGATGGTGTCACATTTACAGTGGTCGCAACAATTGCACCTATAGGACCCTGAAAAACTGGTGCACAGACTTCAGAGTCTAATAAGTGTCACCACTGTAACCACTGCATAATGCAAACCATGACACGAGTTTAGTCTTGGTGTGAAACTCATTTTGGTTCATAGACACCAATCTGACCTTAAGTGGAACAGACCCATAAAACTAATGCGTAATAAATATGTTAATAAATAAATCCAAATTCTCCCATCATCATTCTTTGGTAGGAAGTCATAAATAGGAGTTAAATTCAGACTCGCACAGGCTCACCTCTGCACGACTGGCTTCTCCTGTAACCCTGCATGTTTCTAAGGTTTGTTTTCTTTCTTTTTTTGTTGTTGTTCTTGTGCTTTTTGTCCTCGGGTGAGGTTTGAAGTGTCTGTGTGGTGCAGCTGGTCTGGTCTGTCCAGGCTGCACCACACAGACACTTCCAATCACCACACATCAAAGTACAAAGCGTATGACGTCATCACATTCTGTGTTAGGAAGTCATATTTAGGAGTTAAATTCATTGTTCATCATACTCAAGAAATCTTTCTGTTATCTTGATTAACTTATCCCAACATTGTTAATCAGACTAAGTGATCACATGACGCTAGTTATCAACTCTATAAGGTAAACCAGGGTTTCCCATTTTAGCTACTAGCCTGTTTACATGAAAGGGGTGGCGTTGGGGGCATCTGACCAATCACATACAGAGCAGCAGAACAGCTGACTTTACAAAGAAAGATAAAACTATAAACATGAGCATCCAATCATGATCCAGGTGACAGTGAACCGCCATCGAGCTCATCCACTGATCAAAGCCTCTCCATTTCAGCTCAAAAGAACACAGAGCTCAGGCTGTACCCAAGACTCGGGTACAGAGGCTCTCTTTTTTTTTTTTTTTTTGCCCCCACCACCAAATAACAGGAATGCATATAAGAGCAGCGGTAGCTACTCACAGATCCCTGTCAGAACAGGCATGGGGTCTGTCAACTCCCCGGCCGTTTCTGTGAGATTGGAGGCGTACGACATCGGAGAGAAGAAATGCATCTCGGATGTGAGGAGGACTTTCTGCCTCTTTGTCACCTTTGACCTCTTGTTCATCACGATGCTCTGGATCAAGGCGCTTCATAGATACAGAGAAAAGCCCAACAATCATATGACCCCCTATGAGCAAGCACTTTGGCGACAGTGGGAAGGAAAAACTCCCTTTTAACAGGAAGAAACCTCCGGCAGAACCAGGCTCAGGGAGGGGCGGCCATCTGCTGCGACCGGTTGGGGTGAGAGAAGGAAGACAGGATAAAAGACATGCTGTGGAAGAGAGACAGAGGTTAATAACAGATATGATTCAATGCAGAGAGGTCTATTAATACATAGTGAGTGAGAATTAAGATTCTCCCATCATCATTCTTTGGTAGGAAGTCATAAATAGGAGTTAAGATTAAGATTAAGATATATCACCAGACAGTGAGCCTTTTTGACTGAGTCAGCCTACTCGGGAGAAATTTATTGGATGCATCTGCTGTCTTCTATGTATTTTGCTCAAGAAAAAACTAAAACTGAAGATGATTTTATTATTTCCCAGAGATTAAAGGGTTATTTAAAAGTAAAGTTAAACAAAGTCAGGAAAGATAAAACGCTAGTATTGAAGTTTTTAAAAAACTCCAAAGTAGGTGAAGCCGTTAAAAGGCCAGGCTCAGAGCCTTTGGTTTTGCTTTTTTGTGGAAAAACATTTATTGTTCTTTTAGAGCATTTAGAGTTGTTTCTTTCAGCTTGTGGTGGACTTTCGGATTGACAGCATCATTCCTATCTGCTTTTACTTTTGTGCCTGATCGGTACGATTAACAGCAGTCAGCTTGACGCACAAGTTCAATTTCAAGTTGGCTTTTATTGTCACTTCAACCATATACATTTAGTTCACAGTGAAACGAAACAACGTTCCTCCAGGACCAGCCGATCGGCCACAATGCTGGTGGCTTTGCGAATACAGCGTGTAGTGTAGATGTCCTCAATAGAGGGGAGAGAGACCCCGATGATCTTCTCTGCTGTTCCCACTATCCGCTGTAGGGTCTTGCGGTCCGATATGGCACAGATGAACTGAATAACAAAAATAAACACACCGTAGATTTCTGATGCACTAAATCACTTTGGAGGAAAAATGAGTTTCCTCTGCTGACTGACAGTTATTGTTTGTTGAGCTCAGTTGTATGAAAGTTCAGAGGAACTCATGAGTAGCCACCGATTTGTACACAACTGATAGCAAAGTGTGGAATATGGCATTACATGTGAACAAAGGTTTAAAGCTGGTGAAGAATGCACGTTCCTTATCTGTACAGACTTTTTCTTAACTAAACTATCAAGTGGTTTAGTTGGTATCGTGGTTTACAGTGGTTCGCCTACCAGGTGAAAGATCCCAGAAGGAGACGCTTATCCCATTGGGTTTGGTTCAGGAAAGGCATCTACCTGCTGTGGTGACTTCTTGTGACAAGGGAGAAGTAATACCATTACTTCTTCCTGTTCACAATTTTTATCTTTGTAACAACAAATCATTGAGTAATAAAACCAGCTGCCTTTTCAGTGAGTCTCTCATCCAGTGGTGGTTGAGCTCCAAATCCACCGTCTTACACATCAGTTTGCGGCAGCTATCCTCGTTCTGCTCTTGGTGAGCTTCATATAGAGGTACAGAAGCCAGTTCTTGACATGGTGCAGGTTCTGCAGATGGACTCTGTTGAGGGCTTCAGTCCAGTTAGGTGGAGTCAGACAGCTGGATGAGAGACTCTCTGGAGAAGCAACTACAGAACTCCCAGAATAGCATCATAACCAGAGAGCCGGCTGGTAGTGATGACAGAATAAAGGTAGAGCAGATAGACACTGAACTTTCAAAATAAGAGCCACAGGATTGTCCATAAGTAAATCAGTCGCAGATGGCAACGTCCTTTAAGATGGATTAAAAAGGTATACCCGTTGATATACCTGATTAGATCTGTGCGCTGTCATACAACGCAGCGGCCAGATTGCACCAGACTGTCCTCCTCCACAGTTATTTAAATGGACTATAAAATATGCAATAAGATTAATGCTACAGGTTATTTTAACCAAACCAAACTATTTGTGCTTTCTCAGCACTGCCCCACCACTAACATCTGGATGAGTGTTAGAAAGCTAACTAACTTTATCAAATTACATCCAGGCTTTGTTTTAAAAGGAAAGAATTTCTTGTCTTTAACAAACGGCAGTGTTGTTAACCCATCCAGATAAAAACAAAAACATACATCTGTTTGTTTCTATTTTTTTTACCATGGTGGCAGTTTAGGAGGAGCTCTTGCAGGAACTTTTCTGGTTTTTAGTTACTGAAATGCTGCAGTATGTGCAGGGTGCCGATCTTTGTTTTTTCTGCTTTGAACCGTGATCTCAGGGTCTGCTGATTTAAACTAATGGAGAATTTACAGGCTCGTGCTGCAGTATTGAAGTGTCCAGCATGTTGGAACAGTGTTTGTGTCCTCCAGGACTCTGAACTGTTTACAGTATTTGACTGAAAGTTTTAATTTATTCTGAACACGTTTATCTTCTTAGATGACAGCAATCATTAATTAAGCCGAGTGGACTCTGTCTCTCTCCTTTTTGAAGATGTTACTCAGCGTTGTTGCTTTTTCTGTAAATGTCACATCTGAAAAAAGCCGGAAGGAACATTTAGTAAAAAATGTTACTAAAATGCCATCACGATAAGAGATGGATAAAGTCAGCAGAATTATCAAACGTATTCCTGTAAGGGTGCATTTAGATACCACAAACAAACAGAGTTTATGAACTACAGAAAAAAAGTTTTTTAATCTTGTGCACACATTAATACGGTTCCTGCTCAGTTTGCCTGTTTACATGTTTTACTATTTTATCTTATTTGACTTGTTAAAAACAGGTCTGTTAACCATTAATCGGGAGGAAGCCGTTACATTATTGTCAGTCGTCCTCATCGTTTCAAATTGTACGCTATCGTTTGTTTCGTGGTTTCCAAAATAAGCTGTTTACGGCAACGTTTTTCCATCGGGGCGCAGAGAATACCAGCATGGCCAGTGAATATGAGGCAGAACCAGGTAGCTCCAAACAGAAGGACTAGTCGAAACAAAACGAGGACCTTATTCCTAATGAGGGCCGGCCCCTGTAGCATGGACATGATTTGGTTATGAAAAGTCTGACACGGACCAGAAAACTCTACTATGCAAATTATGCCGCAAACCGGTTCCCACCACAGACTCAAACACGACAAACCTCTTCTACCACCTACGCAAGAATCACGTGAAAGGTTGTTGACAGAGTTTACAGATGAGAAGCAAAAAAGAGCCGTCAGGTGCTCAAAATAAACCTTAGACTCAAACGTTAGAACAGGCTTTTCCTCGCAGCACGCCGTGTAATAAATACAAAGAACATGGTGGCCGTTACATATAGTTTCATGCACCGGTCAAAACACTCGGCTCCAGGTACACGACACCCAGCTGAAAACACTTCACACAAGTCGGGTTGCCCAAGATTCATAGAGTTTACATAAAAAGCCCTTTTTTGTCATATACATCGTTATCAGGATGAGAAATGTCTTACATGAGGATATGAGATTTTGGTCATCGCACAGCCCTAACCCCAAATGTTTATTTGAATCCTACAACTTCTCATGTTTTTTGTGTTGTATTAAAACTTATGATTATTATTTTAGATGGAATAAACTTACAAAAAATATTCCTCTAGTAACAAAAAATATAACTGCCTCACTCAGGTCATTTTAGCCTCAGTTGTGTCAGGGTTAACTTTAACATTCAGAGTATTTGTCATGATGAGCTGTTTGTGTTTGTCAGGTGAACGGCGGCATTCAGAATCGGCTGGAACAAGAAGTCCTGCACTACGACTACCACGCCTCCTTCTTCGACATCTTTGTAAGGTTCTTTCTTTTGCTTTAAATGATCAACTTTATATCATTTATTTTATGTGGGGGTTTTTTTTTCACTATTTTTTTCCTTCCTTTTTGTTTCTCTCCTCCTTCTGTGCCACCTTCACCTTCCTCCCCTCCCTCAGCTGCTGGCAGTTTTCAGGTTTGCCGTCCTCATCCTGGCCTACGCTGTCTGCAAGCTTCGTCACTGGTGGGCCATCGCGGTAGGTTTTAAGGCTGTACGCCACAACAGTGTTTCTGTAATTGCGCCAGCAGAGGGCGCTGCCCAGCAAGAGCTCACATTGTTGGGTGCACAGTGAAGTGTCTGGCAGGAGGATGCACTAATTCTTGTTTCTGTGCATTAAATATGTCTTCAGGGGGCATCAGTGTTTGTTACAGGGTGATTCTGTGATTTTTCCATTTCACTTCATTATATTCAGTATATTTAGAGAGTTAAAGACCATTAACATGAGGATGTTTTCAGGTAAAAGGGGTTCTGTTTAAAATATTAGCAAAAATAAGAGCATTTCTGATGTTTTCTGTCTTTGTGCAGATCACCACTGCAGTCAGCTGTGCTTTCCTGATTGCTAAAGTCATTTTGTCGAAGGTAAGAAAAAGCTTTACAATTCCTAACTGTCTGCACTCCTGGGTGCACTCCTACACACACACACACACACACACACAAACACACACACACACACACACACACACACACACACACACACACACACACACACACACACACACACCTTAACAGCACCTCAGAAAACAGGGTGGTACTTAAAGCTTTGATCTAAGAAACCTGACAACATCTAATATTTTCATTATTTGTAACAAA
The DNA here is from genome assembly GCF_051167445.1 of Perissodus microlepis. Lineage (NCBI taxonomy): Eukaryota > Metazoa > Chordata > Actinopteri > Cichliformes > Cichlidae > Perissodus > Perissodus microlepis. Next base: position 34,626,329 of record NC_140478.1, read on the forward strand.
AATGTTGCACTGACTTTAGTTTTTTACTTCTAATAATATCTTTATTTATTTTAGTATTGGTGTCAATGTCCACACACAAAAACCTCTTAGAGGACAGTTTGTTGTTGGAGTTAATTTTCCTCTGCAGTCTTTGCTCCATATTCCCCGATGGCGATGCATACATGAGGATTTAAGGAAGTGAAGCAAACTATCTCCTTCCTGTACAGGAAAACCTGTAATTGCTGCTGCTTAACAATAATAAATATTTGTTTTTGCACCTTCTAAATTTTAAATGGTCAGATTTTGTATGCTTTGTGTAGAATTACGTATTCATATTGGGACGTGTGTGTTTCTTGTGTAGCTGCTGAGTCAGGGGGCCTTTGGGTACCTGCTGCCCATCATCTCCTTCGTTCTGGCCTGGATAGAAACGTGGCTGCTCGACTTCAAGGTCCTGCCTCAGGAGATCGAAGACGAAAACAGTGAGTCTCAATTGAGCTAATAATAAAAAAGGCACCTTCATTACTGTTGCAGTACTGCTGCTGTCGCTGCTGTGATCTCTGTCAACAGATCGTTTACCTTACAGGTTCCTTTTAAAACCTTCCTTTAAGTTAGCAAAAGAATGTGAAAAAACAAGTACTATGACTCAAGAGCCTCTGAGTGGAGAATGAAAAAGAAACAAGAAAACGATAAAGAACAGCAGCAGACGCTCTGGTGAAACACTGCCACCTGCTGGTGAACATTCAAAGCTACATACTGAGTAATTTTATTCAGTTGTTTTATTTCAAATAAAAGATCATGGGATAAGAAGTTAATATTATAATTATTTATTATAATGTTAGAGTAAAAAGCGTAATGCATCAGCTTCCTGTTGCTATTTCACAGGTAGTTTACCTGTAATTATTAATAATTATATGCCATGAACAACATCTACAAATGTGTTTACTCACCTGATAAATGAAAGTTATTTCACCACTGTTATGTTATTTTAACCTCATTGATGTCCTGCTGATGCAGTTATTCCTGCTTCCTTCATCCTGCTGTGTTTCAGGACATCGGTCCATCATAGATACAAGTAGGGCTCCTCTCCTGGGTCCAGGTCCTTTATCTGATGGGCAGTTCTACTCTCCGCCAGAGTCTTTGGCAGGTCTGTTTCCTCCCACTGACATCAGACAAACCCAAACACACCCGACACACTCGCTTCAGCTGTCGCTCCTTCAGACTGCTCAGTCTGATGATTCTGACTCTTCATTCCCATTTAAATGAGCGTACAGACACAAAATATGAAGATATACAGTTCATTTTATTGTCATTATTATTATTATTATTATTATTAGAGTTTTTAGATTTCCAGCTTTGCACTTCACACCCAGAAATGAGTGGCGTAGCTCCTTCAGTATTTGTTTCACTGCACAGTGAAAGGAGCTTTTTCATCTGCAGACATCTTATTGCTTAGAAAATAATTCAATTACTCAGCTGCCTCTGCAGTGAGCCTTCCATACAATGGGTGGGCCCATCCTTTGCAGACACAGACACTCTCCAGAGCAGAAGCAGAGCTGCAGTCGATAACACAAAATACAAAAATAATTCCCGTTTCTGTAAAATGTGAAGAATTAAAAGTGAAGGTTTATTCTCACACCAGACTCCTGCAGCTGCTTTGAACCTGCAGCCTCCTGCAGACGGATTAAGACAAGCGCGCCTCAGTTGTTTCACACAGGTCAATAAACAAGAAAATTTAAAAATGATGAAACCTGACAAGACAGGAATTGTCAGGCTGGTTATCAGTGGCTGAATTTTCAAAATAAGAGCGAAGGGCATCATCTGCTATTAAGCAGTTGTAGATGCCATTAATGTCTTTAAGGATAATACATTTAGTTGGCATGAATACCTGAGCCGTCCGGGTTCAGAGGGGTCGTCTTCTAATCTGAAGGTTGGCAGTTAAAATCCTGGCTCCACCGTTCTTTTATCATCCTAAATTTTCTGTGGTGTTTCTATAAAAACGCTGACCGATTTCCCTTTCGTGCTCAGACTCTGACGAGGAGCTGGATGATAAACACGAACCTCAAAAAGGGCTGATTACACAAGTGACTTAACAGGTAAGAATACGTAATGACAGACGTCAGTCAGGATTCGTATCCACAGTATTAGTCTGATGTGCTGTTTTATTTCTCCACAGGATCGCCGATCCTGAACATGGAGGGATTTTTGGGTCCTCCAGCGTTGTGCTACTGAGGGGAAAACTTCTGCCTTACACCTTCAGCCATTTTAGTTTGTATTTGTTCATATCCACAAATGCAGCTCACGTTCTGATATCAGCCTTCTGCACGTACACCGCGACCGGGAAAGTGCCACTTAAAAGTTTCAGTGTCATGAACTCTGGTTACTGTATGAGTTTTGTTTCTCCACCTTTAAGGAACTCGAGACCTTACAAGAGATTTATCAGAAATAAATCATTACATCCTTATCAGTATCCATCCATAATTCAAAACATTACATTCATTTTAAAACTTAAAAAAATATATATACACTTTCAATTAAAAAACAGAGTGTTAATGTCTTATTTCCAGCATAATGTTTACTTATAATTCTGTGATCATTTTCTTATGCTTCGGTTGTGTCACTGCAAAGGAAAATAAGCTCATGGATGCCACAGAAAGGATTGTTCAGCCAGTATTGAGCCTGCAGACCAGACTGTAGCAGAAAGAGAAAGTCAAACTCTTAGAGATGTTTATGATTACTTCAATGTCTTAAAAATGTGCATGAAAGAATATTAAGGTAACATATAGAGATGTGAACGATACTGTTTGTTTTGAAACGAGTGAAGGATTGTGTGTTAAAGAAAACGAGCCATAAACGTGCAGCATGTACACTCGGAGATTTGGGTTTAGTGCACTGAACAGAAGGGACGCTGCTCTCGAAAGCTGCTGTGACGGGCGGGGAAACGTTCTAATGGAAATGTACATATCTTCATGCATGCTTTGCAAGCTCAGTGGATGTTTATTCTTTTTTTTCTTTTTTAAAGAAAAGCCCGTCTGTATAACAGAATCATTAAAATGTTAAAGGTTATGTGGTTTTGTTTAATTGTTTATGTCAAACGTCGACCTTAAAGAGATCAACAGAATAAGAACTTAGACATAAATTAGCCTTGTGAATAAATAAAATGTGAAAATATCAGTTTGTTTCAGGTAATGTCAGCTGTTTATTAAAAAAAATATTCCTTTATAAAAACTTTTTCATCTCTATTTTTCTTAAGCCAAATTACTAGTCTTAATTAAGGTGAACAGACTCTGAATGGGGGACTTTTATTTTAATTGTGTGTAATATATTAATTACATTTATTGAATTAAATAAAGATTAACCCTTATTTTTTAAAGAAGACATGCTACTGAATACATGGACTGTAGATAAAAGATGGAGGTGACCTTTTACTAGAGTTATTAGTTTCGAATTTTCTAGTTTTTATTTTTCATTCCATTTTGACTTTTTAAGGTCAGTTTAGTGTCAGTTAGTCTCCAGAGTGAATTTTCTTCTTTCAGTTTAGTTTTTAGTAGTTTCAGTTACTTTTAGGCTTTTAAATTATTATTGTTATATGGAGGCCAAATGTCAGAGGGAACATTTATGAAAATCAGTAGAGAGATCACTAAAAATAAAGATTTACCCCCTATTTTTAGTTTAGTTTTCCAAGTTCAATGTCTTGAAATGTTTTATTTTTATCTCAGTTTGGGTTTAGATTAGATTAAATTTTTGGGGGTTTTGTTTGTTTGTTTTTTGCTAAGCAAGCATTGTCAACATGCTCCATCCATAAAATACAGCTCAACCTTTGTTTAATTTAATGCATTTTTTATTCATTAAATAAGATCAAACTAATTTTTTGGGGGGACTTTTTATTTAGTAATTTTTGTGGCAATAACCAAAAAAACAAGCAACATATTAACATTCTCTGACATAAGACAGAGAGGAAAAAAAACACCACGATTAATATAATGACATGTCGTAGGGGAGATTTATACCTTTATATTACAATGTTCCAAAGTTCGTGTTCATTCACCCAAGTATCTGGCCACACATCCATCTCTGGTGGAAGATCTCCACCTTCAGTTGCAGGCTTGCTGTCATTCTTTCCATTGTATGAACTCTTTTCAGTCTCTGTTTCCATTGAGTTATGGATGGTGAGTTTGTTTGTTTTCCTTTTCTTAGCTATCAGTAAGAGTATCTGCAGAATATATTTTTCATCTATGGTATACCTCTCTCTAGGTATAACTCCCAAGAGAAATATGGTGGGGTTCAGTGCAGTATTTACTTGTAGGATTTTCTCTGTTTCTTCTTTGATTCTTATCCAGAAACCTTGAATTATTGGACAGTCCCAAAAGATATGTGAATCGTCTCCTATTCCCCCACATTTTCTCCAACATAGTTCTGCATTGGGTTCCTTACAATATGAGGAGATAACAAGAGGTGTATTAAAAAAAAATCTAATTTTAAATTTCCAGTCAAACTCTCCATAATTGACTACTTATTCCCTTGTGACAAGTTTGACACATCTCTTCCCATACATTATCAGTGATAATAATATTTAGTTCTAGTTTCCATTTCTCTGTAATATGGCCTGTATTTTAAGATCAAACTAATTTTAATATTAGATAAGAATAACCCAAGTAAGTAAAAAAGTGTTTTATAAATGATGATTTCGTTAGAAATCCAGAAATCACTCAAACAGAACCTGTCTGTCAAAGTGAAGCAAGCTAAAAGCTCAGAAAAACAAACATCACACCACGATTTAAAGACGCTCAAGAAAACTTGTGAGAAAAATTACAAACAAAGTTATTGGCATCTATTAGTCTGCAAATGTTTGTAAGGCTTTGGGGCTCCAGTGAACAACGGAGAGGTGAACTTTCCAAGAAGCTACCAGTGACTCATCCAGGTCACATAAGAACCCAGAATAACATCTAAAGAACTGCAAACCACAGAAATCTAATATATAAAAAATGTATAAAACCACATGTGCTCAATGGGTTGTTTTTAATTGTTATTCTTCTGTTTCAATTCCTGTTAAGATAAACCAGCTGGAGGGAACGCGGCAGATAAACGACTGCAGACAGAAGAAGAAACACAAAGCAGCAGTTTCTGTAATTCTCTTTTATTAATTTTTTTCTTCACATTTTTATTGACAGAAGTCAAGTAACCAAGGCATCTGTAAACAGTGCATCCACAAATCTACATGTTGCCTCTCATCAGTGCGATCGTTCAGTCATTCAAAAACACTGTTTGGAAATAAATACAATACTGATTGTTTTTTTTTTCTTTAAAAAAAAGAAGAAGAAGAAGAAGGTAAAACCTACATCTGCCTGAAGGAGCTCGTAAAGATTCAGTCTTTGTCTGTAGTCACAGTCTGGAAATGATGCCACATATGAAGCAACACACGGAGGTAAACGACTCAATGTGGTAAAATCCTGAAGCCGGAGGATGAAATACTGACACCACCTGCACGGTTGGTTATGTGAGGTTTGAGTTTTCAGAGGGAAAAACAAACACAGATGTGTAACGAGCTGTAAACAGAGAGCCAAGAGGAAAGAAGCTCCGGCACTGATCTAAATTTATATTTCTGTTCCTAAAGCTCAGAAATGCCCTCACCGTTTCTAGACTGAGGAGAAAAGTTTTGGCCTGCAGCCACAGTGGAAGCAAATCCTCATCAAACTGTTTATATACAAAACACAAACATGGCTTACATGGTGGTACAGGTTCAAAAATATTTCCTTTGTAAATGTAATCTCTGGATTTAAAAGAATCCAAAAAATTTGGAGCAAAATTATTTTCGGGATCAAAAAAAGAAGTTTGTCCCATCACTGTGCGCACTGACAGTGTCCGACAAATGTTATTAATTTACTTTTACTAATACTATTCATTTATTGATTTATTGCAAAACTATTAAAACATTTTAGGAATTAAACTTGTTACTTTTTGAGCTTTCATCACTGTTAAGTAGCACTTCAGTTCCACAGTTTGTTTAGTGTAAAGTAGAATTAAAAACATAAAAGTCATGGTGTTTATTTGCTTCCACTGGGCTGCTAAATCAAAAATTTAACTACTTTAACCACTAACTAATTTTAAAACAAGCTTTAAATATGGCTTAATTGTTACCTTTAAAATCAAAACAAACAAGAAAAAAAAAGGTCTAAATTTTCTGTTATTGGGTTGTGTTTTCTTCAGATTGGTCATTTTTACTTATTTTTGTTGAGACTTCTTGTTGAAAACTTTCCAAATACGGTGACTGCTTGCTTTTCAGTGCATTTAGTAGCAGTTGTGCAACTTTTCCTTCACAGAACACGATCAGAACACGTCTACCAAAAAACGACTCTGCTTCTTCTTTGTGTAAGAGCTCAGTGAATACTCTCCTTTTGAGTTTAATATTATATTTTTTAAATGTCATAATAAATGGAGCAAAATTTATTCTGACCTTTAACGACTAAATCTGTTACACCAAACTGCCAAAAGAAAAAACAACGTCTGAGGTTCAAACTGGTGCTTCACGTCTTTTAAAGTCGAGCTGTTATCCTTACTTGCCGTTAAATGTCTGCTGTTTTAATGGTGAATATTTAAGTGAGTGAGCTGGGAAGTCCCTACTATTGTCATCTCAGGCAACACCACTCTGGGTGTGAGACCAAAGCCCCACCCCCTCCTGCTCAAACCTACTGTTTGTGAGGGGCAGCCAACCAGAAGAAAGCAGGTTTAAAGTGGTACTTTTTTTCCTATGCTCTTGCATTGACTCTAGATCAAGACCCTACGTTTGTTGTTAGTAATTGATAAAAGATGGTTTAGTGACGGGCAGTGGCGGTCCTAGCCTGTCACTAAACACTCCCTATGCCCCCCCCCCCCCCCCCCCCCCCACCTACACACACACACACACACACATTATGGATTGTACATTAACATAAAACTTGTTGGAACCATACTGAATTTCACCAGAGAAACACACACATACATGAAGAGAGAGAGAGTATGCATACTATGCAAACGGCTACCAAACAGCCATCATAGTTCGCCATACAATGAGAACAGGACAAATAAAGAATTGACAATGACTAATTAATATTGTGCTGAACACACGCTCTTTTCTGGAATATTCTCACTAATTTTCTTGATATTTATTTATAATCACCTCTGTTAATCCTTGATATTTATAACTGAGTGATCTGTATATATTAGTGCTATTTCTTAAATGTGTCAAATCTGTCACATAAGGTATTGTTTGGAGTTTAGTCTGTTACTGTTACTATTTTTACCATTTCTTCTTGGAGCAACTGTAACCCACATAATTTCCTTAGGGATTAATAAAGTATTCTGATTCTGATTGTTTCAGGATGACCTGCCATTATCCAATGACACATCTGCTTACCTGTATCTTTTGCTCGTTTCTCCTCCTCTTGTTTTCTCTTTTTTCTAAACTGAGGACCTGATGGCTTTTTTTCTTGTCCATCTTGGTTTTAATTTTGCGCTCCAGTATGAACACCCATCCCCCAACCCGAGGATCACCACAACATGATCTAACAGACCTACTCCTTAGTTCACAGATTCACTTTGTCTAAGGTTTATTTCTGGGATTTTGTACAACCCAGGGTTCAAATCATGAATACATAATGGGCTTGGATTTACAACATTATGAATGAAATCTGCTCTGTTTGGAAGCAGCAGGGCCCACCGCCCCTTTCGACGGGTTGTGTGTGAGATTTTAAATCATCAAACTGTAAATTTTAATAACAATAACAGTTGTTATTGATCCCTATACCCCGAGTCCTAAAGTGTATATTTATTTTCTTACTCTTCTTATATATATTGTTTGTTTACTTGCACTGCTGTAACTGGAGCCTCGTCTCTCTATATACTGGACTGTATGTAGCGGAGATAACAATAAAGTTTACTTTGACTTCAGCAGCGAGCAGGCGCACCGAGGGGTTTCGCGCTCACTTTTCGTGTATAGAATTTTGAAAGAACATCGGTGCAAATGATACGTCTGTATCATAATGTCTGGTGTTTTCATGTTTGTTGGTTTGTTTTAATTTTGTTTTATTTTGCGAGTTGGTTATTAGATGCTGCTCCAGCCAGCCAGAGAATCACCCGCCGCCCCGCCCTCTCCTCCCTGTGCCGCAAGCAGCAGGCCCCAGCAAACCCAATCGGTGCCTACGACATTCCCGATATGCGCTGGCATGATGTCGGGGCAGCATGAGTACGAGTAGTTTTTTTTTTTTGCCTGTTGAGATATTCATTGTGTGTACTCATGTTGTACAGTGTTTTGGTTGTCACCACGGGGAGGCGCTGTTTCATTGTGGGAGCGCGGATGCTGCGTCATCACGCCCCTGGGAAGAAGAAAGGTGTACCACAACGAAAATGGCACCCGTGAGGAAAGGTTTGCCATGTGTAATAAAGTTCCCAAAATATTAAGAACATTTTTGCCTCCGTCGTCATTTTTCCTTCGAGTTGATCGCTGTCGATGCTGCAATACTCAACAGGTTATGGGCCCAGGGCCGACTCGAAGAAGAGTTTTTTCTCATGAAGATCCGGAGCCGCAACGGATAGCGGGCTAACGGCTAAATAGCAACATGGATCAACGAGGAGCAAGCAGGCTGCCTCGACTCACGTTTGACGGAGATGAGACCAGGTATGAACTTTGGGAAACTAAGGTGCTAGGATATTTGCACTTGTTGGGATTAAAAGACACTGTTCTGAAGGAACCGAACAGTGAGGCTGAAGTAGCAGCAGACGGTAAGAAGAACGCTGACGCTTACGCCGAGTTAATCCAATTTTTGGACGATAAAAGCCGCTCACTGATTATGAGAGATGCCCCTGATAATGGGAGAAGAGCATTAGAAATATTGAGGGACTACTACGCTGGAAAGGGGAAGCCCCGAATCATCAACCTGTACACCACGCTGACATCGCTTCAGAAAAAGAGGGAAGAGACTGTCACAGACTATGTCATCAGAGCAGAGGCCGCCATTACAGCACTGCGGGTGAGACTTTAGGTGATGGATTATTGATTGCTATGGTTTTAAAAGGACTACCTGAAAGTTTTAAGCCATTTGCAATACACGTTACCCACGATAAAGACGATATGACATTTGCTGAGTTCAAAACAAAGCTACGGAGTTTCGAAGACACTGAAAAGTCAAGCGCATTGGAGTGTAGAGACAACGTAATGAAAACAGGAGGAAGAACCGGGCGTGAGCACACGAGATCCAGCGCACAATGCAGACACAAGAGCGATGTGGACATTGTGTGTTTCAAGTGTGGACTAAAAGGCCACCGAGCAAAAGTGTGCAGACGGAGGACGTGGGGCAGTCATTGCAAAAGCAGCACACACAGTGATACCACATGTAGACATAAAGACAAACAAGATGGCGCGCGGAAGGTCGCAGATGAGAGCGGCAACGGATCCAAAGCAGAAACGCCGGATTATGCCTTCAGGATTAAGGGCGTAGACATCAAAGTCCAGCAGTCAGCATACAGCATTGAGGAGAAAGGCCTGTTGGTGGACACTGGGGCTACCTCACACATCCTTAACAGCATCGCCAAGTTCAAGAGCTTCGACAACGCGTTCAGACCGGAGTCACACAGCGTAGAACTGGCAGACGGTACCCAGTGCAGAGGCGTCGCCCAACAGAGGGGGGACGCAGAGGTGTTCCTGATTGACAATACAGGCCAGCGACGCAAAGCAACGCTGAAAGATGCGCTGTTTATTCCATCATACCCCCAGAACATATTCTCTGTAAAGTCAGCCACTGCATTAGGAGCAACAGTCACCTTTAGACAAGGGCAGGACATGTTGACCCACAAAGACGGTACTAACTTTAACATTCATGTGTATGGCAAGTTGTACTATTTGCAGACTGAAGTTGAGGGTAATGATAAGTGTAACACCTGTCATGACATACAGGCATGGCATGAGATATTAGGTCATTGCAACTATGAAGATGTAGTAAGATTGCAAGGTGTGGTTAACGGTATGCAGATTAAGGGGAGAACCGATAGACCTGACCAGGAATGTGAAGTGTGTATCCAGGGAAAGTTTGCACAAACCCGAAACAGAGATCCTGATACAAGAGCAAAGGCTCCTTTACAAATGGTACACACAGATTTAGCAGGTCCGATAGCCACTGAATCTATTGATGGGTACAAATATGTGCAGTCATTCACTGATGATTATTCAAACTCAGTGTTTCTATATTTCCTGAAGACGAAAACTGATACAGTGCAGGCAACAGAGAAATTTCTAGCGGATGTTGCACCATATGGCAATGTAAAATGCATTAGATCAGACAATGGGACAGAGTTCACATGCAGAGATTTCCAAACCCTGTTAAGAAAAAATGGCATTAAGCATGAGACATCAGCCCCGTACTCACCCCATCAGAACGGTACAGCCGAGAGGGGGTGGCGTACTCTTTTCGAGATGGGCAAGTGCATGCTAATTGAGAGTCAGCTACCGAAATGCCTATGGAACTATGCCATTCAAACTGCTGCTGTAACACGGAACAGATGCTTTAATAAGCGAACAGGGAAAACACCCTACCAAATGCCTACAGGTAAAAAGCCAGACTTGTCAAAGATGCAGAAATTTGGGTCTGTGTGCTATGCATACAAACAGGACAAGGGGAAACTTGATTCAAAATGTGTCCAAGGTTTCTTTGTAGGTTATGATAAGAACAGTCCCGCCTACTTAGTTTACCACCCCGAAACTGAGAAAGTTCAGAAACATAGACTTGTTAAGTTTGTGAGCAAAGTAAATGTAGAAAGACAAACACAGACAGATGAGGGAGAACTAAATGATGACTGTAGCAGAGTAAGACAGCCTACGGCTAACAGACCTTCAGAGAAAGGTGACAAGGACAATGAGGAGGTTCCAGAACCTATTGTGACAGACAAAAGTCCACAAAGTGGTATACCTGATGAGCGTGAACGAAAAGGGACAAGTGTGACAAGTGATGGATTTGTCAACAAAAGGTATCCTATTAGGGAGAGAAGAAAACCAGGACATTTAAATGACTTTGTAGCTGCCAACAGTGGCAGCGATGAGATCCACACTACCATAGACTACTGCTACAGGGCAGTGTGTGGTGTCCCAAACACATTTAAGGAAGCCATAGAATCAGCTAACTCAAAGAACTGGATCAAAGCCATGGATGAAGAAATTCACTCGTTACGGGAAAATGACACTTTCACCCTAACCACTTTGCCAAAGGGAAAGAAAACAGTGGGGGGGGAAGTGGGTTTATTCCGTTAAGAGTGACATTGAGGGAAACGACAGATACAAGGCAAGGTTCGTAGCCAAGGGTTACAGCCAACAGTTGGGGATAGATTATGGAGAGACATTCTCACCAACAGCCAATTTAACCAGCATAAGAGTTTTGTTACAGAAAGCAGCACAGGAGAACCTGTTACTCCATCAAATGGATGTGAAGACAGCGTATTTACACGCTCCCATTGATTATGAAATCTACATTGATCAGCCAGAAGGTTATGAAGAGGGAGAAGGGCTAGTCTGTAGATTACAAAAATCCTTGTATGGGTTAAAGCAATCTGGTCGTAACTGGAATAGGATCTTGCATGAATACCTAACAGCGAACAGTTTCAGGCAAAACCCAGCAGACCACTGTGTTTATACCAAAGAGACAAAAAATGGCATGGTGATTATGATCATCTGGGTGGACGACCTGATAATTGCTGCTGGCAATGAAAAGGTAATGAAGGATGTGAAAGAAATGCTTTCAGTCAAATTTAAGATGAAAGACTTGGGCAGACTTAAGCATTTTCTGGGTATTGATTTCACTCAGTCTGATGGATGTGTAACAATGTCACAAGAAACATATGTCAACAAGATACTGATGAGGTTTAACATGCAGAACTGTAAACCCAGAGAAACTCCCTGTGATCAGAAGTTGTGTTACACAGAAGGTGCTACTAAGATAAGAGATGTGAGGATGTATAGAGAGGCTGTAGGCAGTCTTATATACCTCGCATCAGGTACCCGTCCTGACCTGAGTTTTGTGGTAAGCAAGTTATCGCAACATTTCCATGAGCCTACGGAAGAACAGTGGGGAACTGTGAAACATGTGTTGAGATATCTCAAAGGGTCCAAAGATAAGAAGTTGAAAATTTGGGTCTAGTGGCCTACAGTGATGCTGACTGGGCAGGTGACACTGCCGACAGACGCAGCACTACTGGTTACTGTGTACATCTATGTAACAACAGTTCTTTAGTTTCATGGAAGACCAAGAAACAGCCCACTGTGGCGCTCTCTACCTGTGAAGCAGAGTATATGGCTCTGGCTTCCACAATGCAAGAGTGTATATATTTAGAACAGCTTTTGAAAGGTATAGATGACTACAGATACACTCAAACAATAGTGTACGAGGACAACCAGGGAACAATTGCCCTGGCTAAAAACCCTGTGAGCCGACAGAGGTGCAAACATGTGGACATTAAATATCATTTTGTAAGGTCCATTGTAAATGAAGGGAAAATGTGTCTGTTATATTGCACCACTGAAGAAATGGTTGCAGATGTTATGACCAAACCTGTTTCTAAGCTAAAACTTGCTAAGTTTGCTGACATTATGTTTGGTGCTTAAAAAGAAGAAGGAAAAAAAAAAAGAGAGAAAAAGAAAAAAGGAAGTGTGGTAGAGATTGTACAACTGTTTATCGTTTATTGTACAACTTTTCTTGGATTCCAGCAACCTGAGTACAAGAGGGGGTGTTGAGATATTCATTGTGTGTACTCATGTTGTACAGTGTTTTGGTTGTCACCACGGGGAGGCGCTGTTTCATTGTGGGAGCGCGGATGCTGCGTCATCACGCCCCTGGGAAGAAGAAAGGTGTACCACAACGAAAATGGCACCCGTGAGGAAAGTTTTGCCATGTGTAATAAAGTTCCCAAAATATTAAGAACATTTTGGCCTCCGTCGTCATTTTTCCTTCGAGTTGATCGCTGTCGATGCTGCAATACTCAGCATTGCCGATGCCCGTGAATCTGCCCCCCACCACGATGCCGCCCCGGGCAACCGCCCGTGTCGCCCGTATCAAAAACCGCTACTATATAGCAGTGGAACAGAAGCTGTTGTGGTCTTCTTGTCCTGAGACATGAATGTTTGTAAACAACTTTATTTTTTTGAATGTGTTCATATTTCGACAGTGCACATCTGTATGCTGAAACTGTAATGAGGAACCTGAGGTGATGGACAACAGAAGTAAATATATATAAATATGAAAACATATTGAAGTAATGTCTTTACCCTGTGCAGCGTGTGGACGCTGTGCACACAATCACCTTATTCACTGTAGTAAACGTGCACCGCTACCTCACGTGACTGACTCTGTCTCCATGGTTACATGTATATTATTAGCTGTGTAAACAGCTTCCAAAGATACCGCCATAGCTCTCTGCAGCCGTAACACCTTCACACTTTGCAAATCATTTCACGTTTTTGATAGTTATGAAGACAGAATGTGTTTTTAAGCTCATGCTAGGTGGTTGCTATGGTGGTTGCTGTGGACTAGGGTGGACCGCGCGTCCGATTCCTGTTATTAGCTGTCCGCTGTAGGAAGGCTGCGTTCCATTTAGAAGTAGCGACAGTCTGTCGTAACTCGAACTCAAACCCCGTTTTGTTCTTTAAGAAAATGCATTTATTTTAAAGCCGTTCATAACACGCACTCACATAAAACACTTTGCCTCACCATGACAGTGCAACTTTACTAAAAAATTTCGGCTCTTTTGGCTCCTAACCGGCTCTTCAGGTTGTTTTGTTGCTTTAATTAATTTATTATCAACAAAAATATGAAATTATGCACAAAAGGAATTAATAATGTAAAAAAAAAAAATTCTGTTTTTTTTTTTATATATGTTTATATATAAATATATACGGTGGCCCCTATAGACAAATCACGTACAAAGCTCAGCATTGCCCCTAGCATCCTGGAGCACTTCCGTTGTGTTTTGTACATGTTTTTGTCTCTCGGGGCCACCGTAAATATACTTTTGTTTATTCACTCCACATAAAATGTAATAAATAAATCATATAATACAAAAACCAACGATTTACATTTCAACTTTTAACTATTTAAATTTTCAGCTTTTTCTTTTAAACAAATTTAAAGTGAAACAACACAAAACACTGCAAACCACAACACAATTAAATATAAATTAAAATATGAAAACAAAAAGAACATGCATATTCTCTGTCATACGGGCCTGCATGAATAAACTTTTTGAATCCTTTATCATCCGCAAATGAAAATAGTTGTGGATGATTACTATACCTTTCTAATCTGACGTTGTTGACCCTGGCTCGCTATGTTATATATGAGAGAAAGACAATATCTTCTTGGAATAACCCCCCACCCCAGGGGGGAAAACCTATACAAGGTGTAGGTCTATTAGGTGTTGATACTGGAGTGCAAAATTGCTGATGGACAAAAATGGACAAGAAAAGGTCAAAGCCATCGGGTCCTCGGTTTAGAAAAAAACAGAAAAGGAGAAACAAGCAAAAGATACAGGTAAGCAGATGCGTCTTTAGATAACGGCAGGTATTATGTATCCTGAAACAAGACAACATTCATTAGTAGGAATTGGGAAAATTTCCAAAAGATTAAAAGATTATTGAATCTTTTGGACTGTTCAGCATAATATTTATTCGATTTTACAGTCCTGTGGTCTCAGCCTCAGATACTTATCAAATCAAACAAAGCTCATAAAAAAACAAACAGATGGACGCTGAATGAATTATTAGATTAATTGGAAGAGGTGTTTTATTGATTTGTCTGCTACTCTCAGTGTATGATGAATTATAATGGCTGTTTGTCATTTACTCTCTTTCTCTCACTATATCAAATATTTATCTGGTTAAATTCAGTATGGTCCCGATAGCAGTTTCCACAATAACATATGTTAATGTACAATCCTTAATTTGGTGTGTGTGTGTGTGTGTGAGAGAGAGAGAGAGAGAGCGAGTCAGTGTGTGAGAGTGGGCGGGTATTAACATCTTCGCTGGGACCAAAACTTGGTAGTTTACTATACTCGTGGGGACAAACAGGCCTCACAGGGACCAAGATCCCAGTCCCCACGTGTTTGAAGGCATTTTTGAGACTCAAAATTTGGTTTTAGTGTCAGGGTTACAATTAGGTTATGGTTAGGTTTAGGGTAAGGGTCAGGGTTAGGCATTCATTTTTGATGGTTAGGGTAAGCAGCTAGCTTGTGTGTGTGCCTTTCCTGCCTTTACTCCATGTGCACCTAGAAGCAGTTGAGTCTTCCAGCCAAGTGGTTCACAAAACGTTCATTTCTCAAGGCTTCACACAGCGTGTGTGTGTGTGTGTGTGTGTGTGTGTGAGGGTATAATGAAGGTCGCCTTCATTACTTAACCATATAAACACACATGGGTGATTTTAATATTGATATTTAACTCAAACAAAAGTTTGTTATGTTTTATTGAATGTTTGTTTATAATCCTCAGATTTACCCGTTCTTATATTTTGCTTGTTCTTATGTTATTATATTGTATTTTTCTTGCAGACAAGAATTTTGGATACGATTGTCTTACCTGTGATTTCTCTTGATTGTGTGTGAAATGTGCGTGTAGCTTCGTTCAGTATGTAACCCCAGATAGTGGTTTGGCTTCAGGGTAAATTAGCAGCAGTCTATAAAGGGCTGCCAGTTAACATCAGACGGCCTCTGATGTCCAAATGAAGCTTTCTGAAGCTTGGATTGAAAAACGGTTCATTACTCGAAGCTTTTCAACACAGTCCTGTTTGGTGACATCTGGTGGACAAAACTATGAAGCGCAGTTGAATCTACAGCTTATAATGAACTGCTTCATTATGATTGCCCACTCTGCAGAGATGAACTGACAGCTTCTCTTTAATGTCACGTGACAGTTGTGTCTGATATCGGGCTGATATGGTGCTTTGAACATGTATTTGTTTTACGTGAAAAAAATTCTGTTACGTCGATTTTAATAATAAATAATTTAGATGAATAAAACGTTCTTGTGTAAACATGTGCCATGGTGTGTTCTCCTGTTGCTTGTGACTTCTTGTAGTTTGTTAGTAATAAAAAATACATTATATATATCAATGTAAAGCACAATATTATAATAGGTTGTGAGTATGCTTGTGCTGTGAGGTCACTGCCTCCACCTGATTATGTAATTAACCAGCAGACTGGTACATTTATATATAATATACTATAAGTTATATCATTATAATTATGTGTATATCATATTTCTTATGTACATTTTAGACCTGGGAGCAGAAATGCTGATGAACTGGTTTTTATTCAGGAACAGGCAGAGCGTCCTCTCTTCCTGGCTCCATGTCTATAATTATGTCACACACTGATTCGCTCTCACAAAATCACCAAAACACAGCACAAATCCCACCAATGATTCAATTCCTTATAAATCATTGAATCAGGTACTGAAGCAGTGACGTGCTGAATGAAGCTTCAGACGTCATTGATCACGTGACTCTGTTCAGTCAAACCAAGCCTCAGCACAGCGTTTCTGAAGCAGTGTGTTGATTTTTTGACACATGTGCCGGAGCTTCAGCTTCAAACGGGCCGTCACCATCAGAGTTGCTGGAACCATGTCCCACTACTGGCTACTCTGTTTTATTCTGTGTTAAGTTTCTGAATGTGAATTTTCTGTGTTAAGAATAACAAAGAAAATGTAATGAAGTGATTTTAAAGTTTAAACTTTGTGTTAAATCTTGTAAATCAGAGAGAGAGAGAGAGAGAGAGAGATGAGGTGTGGGTGGACATCAGATGATCAAATGTCAACAACCTGATTGGCCCAAGTGTGAAGATGTGACGTCCACTGAGGGAAGGGGGGAGAAAGGGTGAGCAGGTATAAAAGTGAGGTGAAGAAGAGATTCGGGGTTCTTCCCTTTTGTCCTCTGTGAGATGAGCAGTTCAGAAGTTTGGATCTAAGAGGTTCACAGTTCAAATTCCAGCAGAGACGCTAAAAGGAGAACCACAGTCCAACCTGTGAATGTTTTTAACCCTTTGTGAAACAACAAAGGCATAAATATGATCATATAAATATTATCTACTGGGTCAGACTCATAGGATCAGGGATTAGAACTCCTTTTATCAGAGAGATGAAATCTACTTCCTGTACAGGGCTTTTTTGTGGGCCTACCGATCGACAGAAAAAGGTCAGAGGGCAGCATCCACTCTGGTTTTACACAGTTTTGCAGGTTTAGCTCTTCTGAAGTTCAGCACCTGCTTTTTCAGCCAATCAGAAGCCAGTATTGTAGAGAGTTCATATTTCTTTTCATGCAATTGAATAATTTTGAATGTTTAGGTGAATATTTATATTTAGAGTATTTTCTCGATCAGTGTCTTCAGTCCTGACCCTGAGTGCGTACATTTAAAAATAAAGTGATATAACTTCTTTTACATTACTGTGAACTTCTTGTACAGTTTGACAGCTGATTGTTGTCGTGTTTGTCGTCATATGAAGATCGTTTCCTAAAGAGGACTGAACAGTCATTCAGCCTCTGGCTCCATCCATGAATCTGATGTTTGCTGTATAATCTGTGCTGTTAATAGTGTAATGGAACATATAATTTGTACATATAATTTCATATGTAATTATGATGATCTTTAGAGAGACTTACAGGGCTCTCAGCGAAGGCGGTCGCACTTTTCTCCTCTCCTCTCCTTATCTTCCCTACTTAGCTTCTTATGTCCTTGTCTTGTCTTGTGTTTTTACTTACTTCTCCCTGGAAGACTCTCTCACAGTCTGTTCTCTAAAACCTAAAAGAGGAATTATGGATTTGATCAACTGGTCTCTGAATGCAATTGACACCCCTTCTCAACGAGAAGTCTGGGCTCGGCTGAGCCTGACTGCTGAAGATATCTACCTATTCGGAACCATGATAACAGGGTTCTTGCTGATCGGAGCTGGCTTGGCCCTGGCTTATCGAAGAATTAAGGAAGCGGAACCGGCTGTTCAAACCCCCACAAGGCTGCCCGCTGGGATTGAAATGATGGGACGAGGCGTGAGTTTCTCAAAATGGGCTCATTGAGTGCAGCACGGAGAAGATCTTGGAGAACGCACGGCTGCCGTGAATACTCAGAACAAGACCTCTGAGTGGAAAACTGGATTACATCTGGAGTGGCTAGCTCGACTAACACCTTTGAGCGCAAATTGATCACATCTTGGGGAAGTGCACTGCGGTCATGAGTTCTCAGAACCTGCTCTTTGAGCAAAAAGAATGACAACATCACGAAACGTAAGTTTGGATAACATCATGGAGAAGCTCGCGGCTCTCCAACGGGAGATTGAGAGACCAGTGTTGGACTGTTAGAACAGCTTTGAAATTCATATGAGTTGTTCGCACTAAAGTAAAAACCATCATCACTTCATGCGGAGACCCCTTCGGCGCCAGCTGCAGTCTCAAGGCTGGAGCTGAACAAAACACCCTGATAACGACTGTTTAGACTGTTCCCCCCATTCCATGCAAGGCCACCTGGGTTGGCTGGAAGACTGTTTACTTAGCCTAGCAGGGCGAAGGACACTGTCTCCGCTGAACTCTGGACACACACACACACACACACACACACACACACACACACACACACTGATATGCACACACTGATCCCCCCTCCCTTTCCAAACGCCTTCGATGCTTGTGCCCTACTGGGGAAGATGGCAGTCGACTGGACCAGCGCAGACATGCTGCAGGACCGGATGCGCTGTCTACACCGGCTCTCATTCACCCTTTACCCGCCCCTGTTGCTTGTCTTGTGTTTCTATGGTGTATTGATAGTCATGTGCTTTTTGTGCTGAGGTGTTTTTTCTGTTATCAAACTGTTCTCCCACTAGGAGCTCAGTCTGAGTGGAGGTTTTTTTCTCCTCCTCTTACCTCATGTTATGTATTTTTGTTGTTTTTTTCCTATCAGCCTACCTTTCTGACATGTCTCCCCAATGTGATGTTTGTGTAAAGTTGGTCAGAAGGTTTCTTTGTAAGTGTGCATGCGCCATTAGCGTGCTGCCTGCTGTAACCCTAATTTCCTTCGGGATTAATGAAGTATTCTGATTCTGATTTACCCATTAAGATTTTAAATGAACGATAAACAAAGGCCAAGAAAACTGAGTTAAACTCCTGAGTCTACTATATATTTGCACCATGAATAAATGAATTGTTTGCACCAGTAATAAATAATCAAATATATCAAATTATCATCAATATTTAAATAAAAGCAAGCATCGCACCAAACAAAACAACAATTCAACAGACAGTTCTATAAAACTGTGGATGATTCAAAGTGCTGCTATAACTGCACAACAAAACTGCAGTGAGAAAAGCTTTGGATGTTCAGTTTAGTTATAATGACAGTTAAACAACTAAAATACTCGGTTAAGTAGGTGAGAAAAAGTTACATTTACTGGATCAGTTTAAGACCAAAATACATTTGAATGAATTACTGACATGGACACTTTGTGAAAAATTACTAAACAGTTCAGGCAAAATTTTACTAAAACCTTGAATTAAACTTGAAAGTTTTCATTTGAACTCCACTGTGACTGTGTACACAGGAAAAACTACAAAATAATGTTTGTTTGTTTGTTTTTTAAACATTGTGGACCGATCTGCATTTGTTGTTGCTAAATTTAAATATTTGTTACTATTTAATGATCATAATCTCATTTGAACATAGGTTTGATTTAGTGGAGTCAGTTGTTCCCATGCATCATTCTGTAAGTGTGAGAATGAACTAAGATTAGAAAATGTCAAAATATAAAGTTTGATTTATTTTTATTCATCACAGCATCCTAAACTTTGCTGAACTTTTTGAAATATAGAATGAACTCGCTGAGTGTTGACTGTCATAACTCAAGAAAAGTTTAACTGGGCTGACCCAGTTGAAACTAATTTTAACAGTTTAAACCAGTTAAACCAGTTTACCTGGGTCAGACTTGTTACTGCATGTTGTAATCACACATACCACACCCTGAATCATGTGATTGGCTCTTGGTCGCTCTGTAAGAATATTTCTTTAGTGCCTCCCTTCACAGATGTGTCTGTATCAGGATGGGTCTAAACAACATGGTGTAAATGCAGTTGCTGGTGAGCCTCATTTCCTGTAGGAGGTGAACAAGAGCAGAGATCTGTTTCCCTTCAGAGCACAGAGGTTGTTTCTGTTCAGAGGAAGTGAAACTGTCTGACAGTCACTGAGAGACGGTGAAACGGCACAGCACATGAATCAAATGGATCAAACAAAATTCTGCTGTTCAGTCTGTTTGGATCTACTGAAGGATCCGGTGACTATTCCCTGTGGACACAGCTACTGCATGAACTGTATTAAAAGCTTCTGGGATGAAGAGGAAGAGAAGAAAATCTACAGCTGCCCTCAGTGCAGACAGACTTTCACAGCGAGGCCTGTCCTGGTGAAAAACACCATGTTAGCAGATTTAGTGGAGGAGCTGAAGAAGACTGGACTCCAAGCTGCTCCTGCTGATCACTGCTATGCTGGACCTGAAGATGTGGCCTGTGATTTCTGCACTGGCATGAAGCTAAAAGCTGTGAAATCCTGTCTGGTGTGTTTGGTCTCTTACTGTGAGAAACACCTTCAGCCTCATTATGATGTGGTTCAATTAAAGAGACACAAGCTGGTGGAGCCCTCCAAGAAGCTCCAGGAGAACATCTGCTCTCGTCATGATGAGGTGATGAAGATGTTCTGCCGTACTGATCAGCAGAGTATCTGTTATCTCTGCTCTGTGGATGAACATAAAGGCCACGACACAGTCTCAGCTGCAGCAGAAAGGACTGAGAGGCAGAGAGAGCTGGAGGTGAGTCGACAAAACATCCAGCAGCGAATCCAGGACAGAGAGAAAGATGTGAAGCTGCTTCAACAGGAGGTGGAGGCCATCAATCAGTCTGCTGATCAAACAGTGGAGCACAGTGAGAAGATCTTCACTGAGCTGATCCATCTCATCCAGAAAAGAAGCTCTGATGTGAAGCAGCAGATCAGATCCCAGCAGGAAACTGAAGTGAGTCAAGTCAAAGAGCTTCAGGAGAAGCTGGAGCAGGAGATCACTGAGCTGAAGAGGAAAGATGCTGAGCTGAAGCAGCTCTCACACACAGAGGATCACATCCAGTTTCTACACAACTACCCCTCACTGTCAGCACTCAGTGAGTCTACAGACTCATCCAGCATCAATATCCGTCCTCTGAGCTACTTTGAGGATGTGACAGCAGCTGTGTCAGAGGTCAGAGATAAACTACAGGACATTCTGAGAGAGGAATGGACAAACATCTCACTGACAGTCACTGAAGTGGATGTTTTACTGTCACAACCAGAGCCAAAGACCAGAGAAGGATTCTTAAAATATTCATGTGAAATCACACTGGATCCAAACACAGCAAACAAAGAGCTGTTATTAGCAGAGGGGAACAGAAAAGCAACATTCAATTTTTTTGGAAAGTCTTATTCTGATCATCCAGACAGATTCACTGACAGGTCTCAGGTCCTGAGTAGAGAGAGTCTGACTGGACGTTGTTACTGGGAGGTGGAGTGGAGAGGGGAAGGAGTTTATGTAGCAGTCGCATACAAGAATATCAGCAGAAAAGGAGGGGGTAAAGAATGTGGATTTGGACGTAATGACAAATCTTGGTCATTAGATTATTACAACAACAGTTATACATTTCGGTACAACAACATCCAAACTCCTGTCTCAGGTCCTCGTTCCTCCAGAGTAGGAGTGTACCTGGATCACAGAGCAGGTATTTTGTCCTTCTACAGCGTCTCTGAAACCATGACTCTCCTCCACAGAGTCCAGACCACATTCACTCAGCCACTCTATGCTGGACTGAGGGTTTATTGTGTTGGAGCCACTGCTGAGTTGATTAAAGTGAAATAGACTGAAGTCTTTCATATTGTGGGTTTAAATCTGTATTTTAGTTTATTTTATTTTCTCTCCATCATTTCTGCACAGAGATCAGCTGTCAGTCAAACATTATGGGTGGTACCTCCACATCTTCTAGTTGTTCTCTTGATGTTTCTGAGTTTTTAAAGGAGATCTTTCCTGTGACTGTTTATGGAGGCTATCACTGCTCATCATCATTTTGATTTACTAAAATATTTCTCCACATGAAAATGTAAACTTCTCTATCCTCTAAATGTTTCTGGAATATTTGTATTGAAAAATGTCGACATTTCTCTTTATGAGTATGGCAGACCATGTGTGTGTGTTTGTGTTTGTTTTTGTCAAAATCATCAAACAAATGAGGAAAAACTGTGATTTTAATGAATGAATTCATATATTGTGTTGATGTTTTATTGTGTGAATAAACTGGAAGGTTTGACTATAAATCAAACTTTGAACAAAGTCTTTTCTTCTGTCTTCATTCCAGGATCTCACTCAAATCTGATGCAGAAAATATGAAACTAATCTGAGAGAATAACTGAAGCAGTTTTCCTCCTGAAGCATCACAAAGTTCAGAGTTCATGTTTAGAGCAGAAGATTCAGCAGTCGCTCTGTGACCTTTCAACTTTCTTCACTAAAACAGCTTCATTACAGAGAAACAAGTCACATTTTCTTCATGTTCTTAAGTCCTTTCAGATGTTTGTAATGGTCCTTGAATGCAGCATCAGTGTCGCAGAAAAGGTCACTTTCTGTTGTGTTCAAAGATTTCCTTCAGATATGGTCTTTAATCAGTAAAGCCAGTGATACAGCAGTGTCATTAGCTGTGTTATTGGCACCAGGCTGTGTTTATGTATGTATTTAATTCTGTCTGAGGATGTCTTCAGCATGAAATGATCATTTGCTCAGCTGCTGTGTCTCATCTCTTATCAGACATTGGTTGGAACAGAGTTTTGTTGCTGACCATCTGACAAGAGGGTGAAGAAAAGCTTCAGGCTTCATTTGGACACTGCGTTGGACAGAAGTCTCCACAAAAATGACTCAGAAACACAAATATTATTAATGAAAGTCCAAATGTCAAAAAGGGGTCATACATGATCCTGAGAAATGTCCTTGAACATTTGAACATGAGTCAGAGGGTTGTCAGGTTTCTACACTGCATCGTGGCATCAAGCCTGAGATGTCTGTGTAAACAAGTATGGAGGACACAAATGCACAGACGCAGTCGAGCTGTTTACTGCTGATGAGGAAGGAAAATAGTCTGTTGGATATTAAAGCAGCATTTATTAGAGTAAGAACAGATACTTGTGTCCTTCATTTGATCCCCGTCAATTTACAGAAGACTTAAGGACCCTTTGACTTCTAACATACAGCTGCATGTTTACAATTTTATTATTTATTTATTGATTTCTAGCAAAGCGAGACTTTACTGATTAAAGACATATAATCAGACATATTACTGTTACTTTCTGAAAAAGACTCACATAAAGCAGATTTATCACAAGCAAACATCAAGACACATCCTTCATGGCTTAAAGTTGCAGTGGGACTCTTTCGCCATCTGGTGGTTGTAACAGTTATGACAACTGTTCCTGCATATATGTCCCTCCTCAGTGTGAAGAAGACTGGACTCCAAGCTGCTCCTGCTGATCACTGCGTGTTCCTCCTGTGTCTAAAATCTATTTCCATTATGAATCAGGAAACTGTTTGCACCAATCATAAAGCCAATAAAATACGTCACACACTAAGAAATAACAAAAAGGAATTGTGGATTTCAAGGAGATTTTTCCCTCGTTTTTTTGAATCATAAGAATACAAACTAATGCAAGACTGTCATGTTTTCATAAGTTTGTAGAGACACTGTTCTGTTGTATTCTAGGACATCAGTCACCTTTTTAAATGCATGCTCCTCCTCCTCCTCATCATCATCATCATCAGCACCCATGACCTCCTTTTAGTCTTTGTTTTGTTATTTTTCAGAGTTCAGGAGATGTTCTTATGGGATTTCCACAGTGTACAAGTACTGTTTAGACCCTTTACCTAAAAGAAAAGAGTAAAGTACAAAGTAGATTTACTCACTGCAGGAAAATAATGCCTCAATCTGATATATTGTCTTATATGACAAACTGAAAGTGATGCATCAAAGTGTAAGCAGCATTTTCCTGTTACAGCTGGTCTAGATGGAACTGATCTGATCTCCTTTATGTACAGGTAGATATCCAGTGGGTTTGCTAAGGGTCACAGATGAGGGGCTGTGTGAGATGTTTAATGGGAAAGGAAATAAAACCATTGTTCCAGACCTGCAGCTAAGATACTCGAGTATCTTAAAGTATGAAGCTGAGTATTACTTCCATACTTTCCTCCACTGCTGATGACCTTGTTACCTGCTGCTCCCTGTTAATGATCAGCCTCAGTTCTGATAGTAAACTGTTGGCTCTCGTTCTGTCAGGTTGTCGCTCAGTGACGTCTTGTTTTCATTTTCCTTCTTCTTCAAATGTGTCTTCCTTTAACTCTTTGCTTTTGTTTCTTCTTCAAACACCAAATGATACACGTGCTGCACCTCTGATGGTTTGTCAGAGAGCAGAACAATTTACATTACAGAGAATATTTTACAGTTGAACATAAACTTTCACTTTTTTCCTCTAAAGTGTGCTCACTGGTTTTTCCAGCTGCTGTGAGATGTTTCTGCCTGACTGTAAAGATGGAAATAAACACAGATGGAAACACTGAGTCAGAGTGTTGCTGCTGGTTAGTCAGTATATAGGGAGTGCAGAATTATTAGGCAAGTTGTATTTTTGAGGAATAATTTTATTATTGAACAACAACCATGTTCTCAATGAACCCAAAAAACTCATTAATATCAAAGCTGAATGTTTTTGGAAGTAGTTTTTAGTTTGTTTTTAGTTTTAGCTATTTTAGGGGGATATCTGTGTGTGCAGGTGATTATTACTGTGCATAATTATTAGGCAACTTAACAAAAAACAAATATATACCCATTTCAATTATTTATTTTTACCAGTGAAACCAATATAACATCTCCACATTCACAAATATACATTTCTGACATTCAAAAACAAAAACAAATCAGCGACCAACATAGCCACCTTTCTTTGCAAGGACACTCAAAAGCCTGCCATCCATGGATTCTGTCAGTGTTTTGATCTGTTCACCATCAACATTGCGTGCAGCAGCAACCACAGCCTCCCAGACACTGTTCAGAGAGGTGTACTGTTTTCCCTCCTTGTAAATCTCACATTTGATGATGGACCACAGGTTCTCAATGGGGTTCAGATCAGGTGAACAAGGAGGCCATGTCATTAGTTTTTCTTCTTTTATACCCTTTCTTGCCAGCCACGCTGTGGAGTACTTGGACGTGTGTGATGGAGCATTGTCCTGCATGAAAATCATGTTTTTCTTGAAGGATGCAGACTTCTTCCTGTACCACTGCTTGAAGAAGGTGTCTTCCAGAAACTGGCAGTAGGACTGGGAGTCAAGCTCAACTCCCAGTCCCAGTAGGACTGGGAGTTGAGCTGCATTTACTCCTTATGCAGCATAAGGAGTAAATACAGAATATTAACCAAAGTTGTGATTAAAACACCTTTTACAAATGCACAAAAAAACCCAAAAAAGAAATCTTTCTACCTTCTGCAAAGTTCATCGCCCCAGAAAAGACAAGAGCAGCAAATTCTCCGACACTGAAACCTGCAGCAGCGACACACATCTCAATGGCCTGTGTACAGCAGGAAACAAGTCAAAAAAAATAAAAATAAAAATGTAACAGCCTCCCGATTATGACCGATATATCATTTATGTCACTGATACATCCGTAACTGAAATTAACTCAGAACAATTTGTTTATTTTTTTAAATGGTCATTCAGAATCAGAAGATTATTTACGGTGATGTTTTTGGTGGGAGTGAAACAACAATCTACTGATAAAAACAATAAAAAGAAGATGTGATAATAAGAAATAACCACTGTTGGAAGCCTTATTTACTCTGTCGCCTTAATCAGGTGCAGTAATTAAAGTTGAAATGAGAAACTTTGCATTTGAAAGATGCTCTTCTACTGGGCACTCAAAATGCTTTCTTACAACAAGCATCATTCATCCACACCTTCATACATAATGTGCGCACATTTTAAATATAAATTAATATTACTGTAGCAGTATTTTTTTTTTTTTATTAAAAAGATAAAATGGCCACATTTAAGAAGGCAGGACCTGCAGTTATTGTCCTTTTTCCAGACATTTATCTGGCACTTACTTTGGGGTTTTCTTGGTTGAGTCTCTCCACAGCAGCCAGGGAGGTGACAAACACCGCCGGCTGACAGTGAACCGTTTTCTGCAGCTCAAATTCAAATTCAAATTTTATTTGTCACGTACACAGTCACACACAGTACGATATGCAGTGAAATGCTTAGACAACTGCTCGTGACCTAAAGAAAAAAAGAAAAGGCTATGAATAAGATAGGAAATAAATATGAAAATTAAAAAGGGGTAAATTTAACTGGGAAAGAATAAGATAAAATATATAAATTAAAGTTAAAAAAATAAAATAACTGTACAACAAAATACACAATACACAGTATAGAACTATATAAGAATGTATGAAGAAAGCTCGTCCTCGGGGCCCTCCAGACACAGAGACAGCAGGTCGTAACCCAGGATCTTCTGGGCTACGGTGAACATTTCTTTAACGTTGGGGTATTTCAAAAGTCCTCTGCCCATGCCCACAAACTGGCTGCCCTGACCGGGGAAGAGGAGCACGGAGCAGCCGCTGGGGTCTTTTTTGGGTCTCCGCTGAGGCTCGCTGTTCGGGGGAGAAGCGGGGGCTTCAGCCGGAGGAGGGTAATCTCCAGCCGTGGAACCGGGCTTGTTGGTGGACAGCGTCCTGCTCAGAGAGACCAGCGACCTGACCTTCCCTCTGGAAGATGCTGCCATCCTGACTGCCACTGATGCCAACATGAGCTGTTCCTCATCCAACGACGTGTCTGCGGATGAAATAAGACGCACAGCCCGCCCGGACAAACTGTAATCACCGAAAGAGTCAACTTTGCTTGAACTCAACTCTGACATCTGCTCGGCATGACACCTCACAGGGAGACGCCATGTTGTTTATACGGAGTTTATTCTCGTCTTCTTCCGGTTGACGTTCAGGCTCTTTCACGCTGCAGCGCCACCTCAGGTCAAAGTATGTCATGCTCTAATGTATCGTGTTTTTCTTTTCTGTGCTTTAATTTGTCTACAAAGTGAAAATAACTATAAGAGCTTTTAAGTATACACAGACATGCGCTTCTTAAATTTAGCTTAATTGGCTCCAGAGGTAGGAAGTAAAAAAGTAAAAAAAAACTTCCTTACTGTACTTAATTTTTACTCCCTACATTTTTAAACAAATATCTGTAGTTTCCTCTCCGTATATTTTCAAAACAAACTCGTTACTTTGGGTTTAACGCATTTGGGGGAAGTTAATATTTCACGTCACTGCAGGCCTTCAAACAATGAGATTTGAGCCTAAACAGTGACACATGAAAGGCAGTCGCGTTTTAATCAGTAGAGATGAAAGAGCAAACCATGTACCGTAGTTTTGATTTATTTATTTTTAGCACAACACCAGAACAACCCCACGTGCCCATAATTTGCGGTACTTCAGAAAAAAAGGAGTGAACATAAAAGGGAGTAAAATGTTGTGGCAGGTAATTTCAAATGCAGCATTTCTATCACCTCAACAAACACTAACTGTGTCACAGTGTGTTGCTAGCTAAAGCTCCACTTGCTGTATTTCACAGGAAGAGAAAGAGTGAGAGCTAACTTCACTCAGAGATATAGAAAGAAAGAGAAAGAAACCAGGCTGTATTTAAAGGTAAGGACTGCTTAGTGATATTTGATAAAATGTAATTGTATTTTAACAGGGACATAAAGTGCTTGTCTTACTCCCTTCTTCTAGCTCGAAATTACTTGCCAAGTGGTAAGGACCGTTCATGGTCACACGGTGAGAACATTGGTGTTGACTATGAAGAGATATGGTCAGACAGGGGAGGGGCCAGTCAGATTTATCAACTCAACCTCCTTAAAGCATGGAGAGAGGCTGAAACCAATCTCTGGTGAGCCCGGTTAAGGAAAGAGATGAGTTGGTGCCTGAGATGCCAAATTCCAACATCCTCATTCCCGCCATTGAGATAACACTCTCACACAGGCCCAGAGAGCAGATGTTGCTGCATTGCAGATGTGTTATACCCCCTGCCCAGCCGAATGACTCTCAAAAAGAAAATTTTGCAGAAAATCAATGTGATCGCTTGGATCACTGGAATTATCATCTCGATATCTCTTGTCCTTCTTTCATTTCAGACGTCTTGAAAACAAGTTTTAACAAAGTCCTGGAGAAGTGCCCAATGCTGGAGGACCTCCTGCTTTACCCCTGGCTCAGATAAACTCCTCTCTGACACAAACACACACGCATACTGAATTCACATCTTGCCATACAAATGTGATACAGTAACCAACTTTCTTTCTTTCAGAAAAAAAGAAAATTGGGAGATTCAAAATTTTCCTCACAGTAATGTTTGCATCAGTCTATCAGATGAATCCCCTCCAAGTCCAATATTTACATCAGTTACAGTGATAATGCTTGGTGTCTACTTTCAGCCACCGCAGTAGAATGCCAGGAATGAATCTCATTGAAATTGTAGTTGCATTTGCTATTTAATTTAATTGTCATGGATGATACACAGACAACCCAACAGCAAACAGAGGAAAACAATGGGCTTAAATACACAGAGGGATAAATGAGGGAATAAGACACTGGATGAGAGCACAGCTGCGAGAAATCACAAACAACAAGACCATGGGGAAGGAAAACTGAAAACACTAACATAGTCTAAGGAGCTTAGAAAGAAAACGTCTGGACTTCTTTAAGTTGCTTGAAGACGTTCAAGCAAAGTTTAAGTTCTTTTCTTCCAAGAAGGTGAAACATCTTCAAGCAACTTCAAGTCCAAACGCTTTCTTTCCAAACTCCTTAGACTACGATGACCTAGATGACTGAGAACCTTCACAGACATGAAAACACTAACATAGCACACAAGACTATCAAAGTAAAACAGCAAACAAGAGACTTTTACAAAGACACAGAGTTGACACAGAGACATGACTGACTGGGGAGAAATTGGGGAACATGGAAACAAGAGTGACTAGACATGACACGTGGGACACAGGGGCAAGGCAAAGTAACAGAAACCTAAAGCCTAAGAATATAACACAAGAAGAAAACAATAAAGAGAACCAAAAACATACATAAGAATAATCAATGAATATAAATGAACAAACACAAAACACTGGGTCACAGACTCAGTACCATGACAGTTAAATGTACATAATAAATACTTTAAATCAGATGACAATGTAGCTGACACTGTGTTTATTAGTGTGTGGTCAACCACAAATCTTCATACTGTCATCCATACATGAGGTCTTTATACAAACGATGAAAGATAATGAAAGAAACTGTTTAATTGATGTGAAATGATTGAATTATATGAAATATTATGGCTTTGTCTGCCAGTGTTTTTCTGTAAACTACTTTGAACTACTGGCAGTCAGTGAAGTCACTGAAAGGCAAGATTCTATGTTGTGTTGCCGTAGTTTCCAGAGTTTACTTATAAAGCTCACTAACAGAATTCAGTTAGAAAAGTCAAGCATTTGAAGGGCGCACATTTGAAGGAATATTAACTCAATATTAACTCATTACGGTTTACATTTTCGAGTTTAAAAGTTCTCCGAAATTACAATGAAAAAGGAAACAAGAAAAATTACCACTCCAGCCGATAAGAAAGATTCAGGAGATCAAGGTAAGTAAAATAATAGAATAAAATCCTGGTAAAATCCAAATCCTAGAAATGTTGACACTGTGTGAATAATTTTTGGAGCAATTGAATCATATGTTTGATTGAAAATAGCTGTAATACAAGATGTCTAATCAAAGAAAGGTTACCGGTCTTTTGGTAAAATAATGTAATAAGTTTATTCTTGGACTCAACAGTAAAAACAGACCAACAAGTGTCATCAAGATCTAAGACTTAGTAAACCTAGTATCAATTCGCACTGGTCAGTTTTTTTATCCCAAGAATAAACTTGTGATAATTTAAGCAAAAGCAATTTCAAATTCTTTGCCATCAAACTGCTTCCAGTCCTGATGTCGGGGACTCTTTTTCACCACTGTGTTGTTGTCGTTTATAGATTGTAAGAGCAGGACTGCTAAAAGAAAGGCCAGTCCTGAAAAGAAGACCCCAATAAAAAGGAGGAGGGTCGCTGAGCAGGCTGGTCCTTCCACCAGCTCAGATGTGGTCAGAGGAGTGAAGCGCAAGGTTGTGCAAGATGAAGAGGGCACAACAAAGAAAGCAAAGAAGGCTAAACTTCTCGACCATATGAGCGGTGACAAGGAGCAAGCATCCTCCTCGTTGGACTCTGGTAAAGGTAGGCTAATTAGTTGAATAAGGGGGTAGATTAAGTGTGGTTGCTAGGTTTAAGATATTAGTGTTTAGTGTTTGTGTCTATCATCCAGTGAGCTGATGTGCTTTTGGTGTTTTCCACATCTCCAGACTTGAACAACAAACAGGTGTGCGCAAAAAATGGCAAAAGAAAGGCCGCGGGAGACAACAGAGAGTCACCCAAGAAAAAAAAAAGGAATGTGGACCAGGACAAAAAATCAGTGGCAGACCAAAAACGTAAGTAGCAAGCAGCTTGGGTTTTATATTCAGGGGAAGGGCAAAAGGAACATTTAGGCTACAGAGGAGAGTAATTTGTGTCACAGCTGTAATAAAACAAGATTTGTTGTTTTGTCTGTTCAGGTGAATTCCAAGCCAGATATGTGGAGGAGCACCAGCTCGGAGAAGGAGGCTGCGGAGCAGTGTTTGCTGGCTACCGGATAGAAGATCATTTTCCAGTAAGTGTTCAGATGATGGTAGTAAGACAGGCAGTAACGCAGATAATGGATAATATCGTAAACTGAGACGTCTGCTGTGTTTCCACCTTTCATTATGTCATACTGAGGAAATGCTCACCAATGCTCTGTGTCTTCTAGGTTGCCATCAAACACATTCCCAAAAATAAAGTCTACTGCAAAGTGGCGGTAAGCGTCCAACACTTGAATCAGTTTTACATTACTGGATTGAATGCGGCGTTCCTCATCATCCACTTTGTTGTAATATTTCAGGATGAAAGCGGGAAGAAGCTCTCAGTGGAAGTGGCCATTATGGTTAAACTTGCAGGTGAAGCAGAAGGGTCAGTGGGAATATCAGCACCTGTGTCCTTGCTGGAGTGGTTCGACCTTGGCAAAGAGCTGATCCTGGTGCTGGAGAGACCTGTCCCCGCTGTGGACCTGCAAAAATACAAAGAAGAAAATGGAAGAACTTTACCAGAGGACAAGGCCAAGGTAGGTTGACTGGGAGAACCTTAGACTGTACAGCATTCAATCAAGGCAGAAAAGCATTAACTCATTATTGTGTTTTTCATCTTTTCCAGGTCATTCTGAAGCAACTAGTTGATGCTGTAAAGGAACTTGAGGATAAACACATCTTTCATCGGGACATCAAGGGACAAAACATTCTGATTGAGACCGGCTCAGATGTGCCTCGAGTTCGCATCATTGACTTTGGACTGAGCTGCTTTGTTAAACAGCGATCTCTGTATCGCATCTTCTATGGTAACATATTCTGCTCCTGCTTTTCACAGATGTAACAATTTGTGTCTTTTGTTTTAGAAGAAATTGCAATTGTGTCTGTTTGTTAGGCACTCCTCTTCACATCCCTCCCGAGTGGTACATTAGGAGCTGCTACAGGTGTGGACCCACCACGGTGTGGCAAATGGGAGTGGTGTTGTATGAAGCGCTTCATGCACGATACTTTAGTACCGCGAGGTTCCTCACAAAGAAACTGAGCATCAAGAAGCGTCTGTCCACAGGTAAGAAAACTTCACACTTCCAGATTCACTGATGCCTTGGATCACTAGAACTATCATCTTCATCTTTTTGATCTTTTCTTTCTTTCAAGAATGCCGGAATTTCTTGGACGCATGTTTAACTACAGTCCCGGAGAAGCGCCCAACACTGGAGGAGCTCCAGCTTCACCCCTGGCTAAGATAACACACACAAACACACAATTCACACCTTATCATATAAGTATGATACATTGTAGTAACTTCCTTTCTTTTTTCTGTTGGACAGGAATAGATAGAATGGGTCAATCTTAAAAAATAAATAAATAAAAATTTAGCTTTTTTGGAGTTCCTGTAACCCCCCCAGCCATCCCAGGAAAGGGGATCTCTCTTTGAATGGGCTTTCCCGAGGTTTCTTCCCATCGATCTGGCCCCCTGGGGAGTTTTTCCTCGTCTTCATAGAGAGCTTGGGCTGGGTCAGGAGCTCCATCAAAACTGTCTTTATTTGATGACATTAAAGTCATCAAATAAAGATGTGTTTTACTTAAAGTAAAATTTGATCAAAATAAAACTTGTTTAATTCATCTTTGCTGAGGATTCTCCTTCATTACTATTTTGTTTTGTTTTTTTGTTTTGTTTTTTTTTACCCATGGTGCATTTTGACAAATAAGAAAACTGAATCAGGTTAAAGTGTGCACAAAGACAGTCACACTGCAAATGATCTGAAGACTTGCATCTGTTGCTCTAACCCCCAACTAGTTTAGACAGATTTCCTGGTTCTACCAGAGGTTTTTTCCTTCAAGAAGGGAGTTTTTCCTTCCCACTGTTGCTGAGTGTTTGCTCATAGTGGGTTGTAAAAGCATAAAAGTTAATAAGAGTTATCACAGCGGGAACTATATAGCTTAAGTGTACAATTTCTACAGGACGAATTATAACTTCATTATGTATAAAAGCTCCTGTGGATAATTACTCCTATTTGTAACTTTACACAAGAGAAAGTTTGCTGTCACACTATTTATAACAGGTTGGATTTTGTCCTCTGAGTTGAGCCTTTGGTTGCAGTTTATTGAAGAATTTCCTCTAAAGTAGCTGTTGATAAAGATTTAAAGTCCTGTTTATATACAGAAATATGCTTTAGTTCATGTTTTTTTACATGTCTGCCTCAGTGGATCAGTAGAAGAACTGGCACAGGAAACTAGATGATGAAAAAAGGGTACGAATACACATATATATCTATATCTATATAGATACAGATATATATACACACACACACAGGTTGCAATGTAGTATTTTCATTTTTTCTTAGCATTTCTTTAACGTCTTGGTGCAAAAGAATACCTGCATTTGTGTGTAAAGAAATGTTACATATATACTAAAAACAGTTGGAAAAAAGAACTACAAATTTGGAAAGGAATTTATTCATGTTCTTACTCATAGATGGAGTACATGGTTTAAAAAACACTGAGGAAACAGATATGAGGCGGCTGTATCAACATAAAAACATTAATACAGTTAAAAATGAATAAAAAGTTGCACGCTTAAACTTATTTCTCTACAGTTTGTACAATTAATCCATGTAACAATAGGTTCTCTCTTAATATAGTAGTTAATTAAAATATCTTTACATAAAAATACATTTTTAAGTACTCTCCGGTGGAAGTCTGTTGTGGCTTATGTTTCTAAATGACACAACCATAAAGCAGCCCACAGAATATACAAATATGTCTTTGATAAGTGAATGTTGGCTCCCACAATGGCCTGTTAAGTTATTGCAAAAATAATTTACTGCATAATATGTCAGATTAGAACATGTTATAAGCACAAAACTGAAGGGGAAACAATAAAAACAAAAATTAAAAAACAAATACTAAATTAAGTTAAAGGATATTTCTTACTATACTATATAATTGTATAATGTTGCGTTTGATTGCAAAAGAAAACCCACCAAGAAAAAAAGAAAGAAAGAAAAAGAGAGAATAGAGTTTGATTTATTCAAAACACATTCTTTTCTTTTATTTAAGCTGTAGCGAGATTCAAATGGACAAAAGAGAAAGAAAAATATTACAGATTTGTTTTATTAATCATGAATAAACTTTATTATACACAACTCTAAATTTCAGTTGGTCTTAGTCAGATGTGTTTTTAATTAAATCCTGCAACACTGTGCTCGCTGCCATCACTTTATATCTTAGTGTGCAATTCAAATATATACTTATTACAATATTTTTCCCCCTTAACTCTCAACTCGCGTTTTTAAAATGTCTGTGATCATATTTGTCCGTTGACTTCTGTCTGGGCCTCGAACGATTCATCAGGCAGGTTGGCAGCCTCCAGCTGATGCTCCAGACTTTCATCATCGCCTCTATTCTGATCAACTCTTATCTTAAACTTAGTGATGAACTCATTACTGGCCAGCGCGCCCTCCTTTTTAGGGCATGTGGGCTTTGATAACAGCCGGCTTTCCAGTCGCTCTGCAAAGAAAATTCACAAAACATTTCTTATTTGGTAAGCTTGTTAACAAATTTTAGTTCAGTTTTGCTGAAAGTTATAGCATGCATCAGGTAAGAAGCAATTGGTTTTTAAAAAGCATATACATTCCCCAAAACATTTTTATTATGTGCATTTTGGAGAATAAAAGATTGTACACAATTTCCCTTTTTAAAGTAAAAAGATTATTAAGTCTAATTCTTACTTATTCAGTAGATTAAAGTATTGAAACATCATTATTCATAAAATATGCACATTACAAAATTAAAGTTATTCAAAAGTTACTCAAGTACTTACTCCAATACTCACATTATTCAAGTACATTTAATTTTTGCCAATGTAATGTCACATAAAATCTTAATCTGAATAAGGGATTTGAACCCCACTGTCACGGCCAGGGGATCAGCAGGCCGCTGACTAGTAGTGTTCTCTCTCTTGCTCTCTCTGTCTCTTGCTCTCTCTCTCGCTCTCTCGCCAGGGCGGAACTCATGGTGGGTTCACGCCCTCGGCCCACGCCCCTCTGAAGAGGAAACACCTGGGCCTCATCAGTGCAGCCAGCATTTAAGCCAGGGAGTGGCTTCTACTCATCGCTGGATCGTTGTGTGTGACTCGCGTCAGTGCAGCCCGGCTCTGAGCAAGTTCTCTTTTGCTTCCCTGTGCAAAACCTCTAACGTGTGTTTCCTTCTGTACATAGATCCCCTGGACCCGACTCTGCATTCCCCGAGCGGATTCCCTTTTTGTGTGAGTGTTTGGAGAGAGAGTCAGAAGAGGAGCAAGTGTCTTTTCCCTACCTGGATTTCCCCGGAGCCTTTTCCCTGTCACCGCTTTGTATATAGCACTATCCCCTGCACTGTTTGTATATACACCTGGTGGAACTGTAATAAATACTGACTGTGCCTCTGAGTCCTGAGTGTGAGTCCTCAAGCGAACCGTGACACCCACACAGATGAGAGCTTAGCAGTGAAGCTCTCTCTTAAAATTTGAGTTATAAAGTCAGAAGTTATCACTGACAGAGATCCATGTTCTTTTAACATAAGAAAGAATATTTGCTGTATTGACATTAATCCAAGCCCTTAAAACGCCATTTTGGATTAAGCATTTCCTTTTAGAAAAGTCTTCAATGAGCAGGAAGCTCCAGTACTGAAAAAGAAGCCAACATCAACTGCTAAACCTGCTAAAAGTAAGTAAGTCCCCGTAGACTCCTATGATCAAAACACATACAGTATAAAAGTTATAGGTTACAGATCTGAAAAGTAAAACAAATGTCAAAGTGCAAAAAGACTTATGGTCCCATAGAAGTCTATTCCATTTGCCTGGAATTAGGTGAACACCTTTGTGACAAATTTAATGGCTCAGTCATTTGTTTCATGTCATATTTAATAAAAGACTGACATGGTGGCATGTTGAATTGTCCATTTTGCACATATTTGGTCATTCTAAGCGTCAGAAGGGGAAAGATCATTCTGGGAATGCCTACTGGCGAAGGACGTGTGACTGACAAGTCCAGTGTGTGAAGTTTAACTACAGTCTAAGGAGCTTGGAAAGAAAAGCATCTGGACTTCTTTAAGTTTCTTGAAGATGTTTCACCTCTCATCTGAGAAGCTTCTTCAGTTCAGAATTTCTTCAGAGAACTGAAGAAGCTTCTTGAATGAGAGGTGAAACATCTTCAAGAAACTTAAAGAAGTCCAGATGCTTTTCTTTCCAAGCTCCTTAGACTACGATGACCTGAACGACTGAGAACCTTAACAGACAGTTCTTCCCTTCATTCATCATACCTGATTTCAAAACACCAAGATGGCAGTCGTGAAAACACTCATCTTGAGTCTTCATGGGACTACGGTGAGATCAGTTATGCCTCTTATGATGCTGTCCCAGACTTCAAAGCAGTATAAAACATGTTTGCAGCCTGTAACAACTGTGCATGCGGTTATTTTTCGTTTTAAGATTTCCGTGTTTAAATCATAATAAGATTTAGTTTTCATTTTAATTAACTTGAGGTGAGTCAGATTCTTTCATTCAAGTCACTGAATGAATCTCTTGACATGTTTGGGGGTAGGTGCCTTTTGTAGCATTTTAATGCAATTATCTGACAGATTATATGGTCTACACTGTTATTAACTATACTAACACTCTGTTCCAGAAGTCTGTGCTGCAAAGAGGCAAAGTGAATACGGCACCTGCAGGAGTAATGGGGGTCATCAGTCGGTTCAGCTGGATGTTCCAGTGCCGTACATGTTGACTGGCATTCCTCAGCCTCTCCTGAACCTCCTGGAAACAAAAATCATGCAGGCATCCTCATCAGTGTTGTTTTAGAAGAGCACTAAATAAGATGCTGCTCACAAAGCCAGTCAAAACAAACTTGTTCACCTCCAGACGCTGGTGGCTTCTTTGGCGAGATGCCTGCAGATCCTGGAGCTCCTGAGAGGCAGAGTTGAGGGCTGAGGGGGTGTCCTCATCGGGACTGCCATCTGACAGCTCCTGTATGGGGCTGAGGTTTTGCATTGTACGTTGCTGCTCCTGGAGGAGCTGGAAATGTTTCCTCTTTTCATCTTCAGCCTGCAGCAACCTGAAGGAGGGGAAAAAGGGAAGAAGCAACTGAAAATGTTAATACTTCTCATGGATATATCAGATCTCCATCACAAATAAAATAATAAAGGGCCATAATAAGAGTTAAAAATCCATTGTTACCGCTCAAGCTCCAGTCTGGCCCTCTCCTCCTCCAGCCGAGCCTGGATCTCCATATTAAGGGCAACTTCCAGCTGCTGCTGTGTCAGCTCCAGCTCCCTGATCCTCTTCTTCTGTTGTTCAGCCTCCTTTTCCTTCACCTGCATCTCAGCCTGCATGCTGTCTTTTATCTATGCACACACACAGCTACATAAACAGATGCACCAACAGAGCGGTATGAACTGACCTATTCCTGAATCACCTTTTCCTGGACTGTCATAACCATTTTTCCAAATCATTAAAGACTAGGTTGAAGCCGTTGTTATGTTTTATTGATTGTTTGGCTTTAGGTTTTCCAGTTTTCCAGCTGCTGCTGTTTAATGTTTGCCTGGGAAAAGAAATTTCAGTTAGTGTGGGAAGTTTGGTTAAGCTGGTGGAAAACAATACTGTTACACTGACCTTTTGGATAAGATTGTCTTACCTGTGGTTTCTCTGATGTGCACGACAAAACAGTCTCCAGGCAGCTTGAGTGCCCATTTAAAGGTTCCTGGTGGTACCAAGTGATTGAAGAGAGGATTGAAAAGCCATATTAGTTTATTGTAGATTGTAGTCAGTTGGCCAAGCTTGTAATGAAAAACGGTTCATTACTCGAAGCTTTCATCACAGTCCTCTTTGGTGACATCTGGTGGACAAATATATGAAGAGCAGCTTGAGTCTGCAGCTTATAATGAACTGCTTCATTATGATTGCCCACTCTGCAGAGCTGACAGCTTGTGTTTGATGTCATGTGACAGTTCTGTGTGATATCGGGCTGATATGTTGCTTTGAACATGAATTTTTGGGGGGTGAAAAAATTATGTTATCATCAATCAATCATGTGGTCAGAAGAATCTGTGCTTACCTTGCAGGAATGTTTTAAATTTACAGATTGGGAAGTTTTTATTCAGTCTTGATGCTTTGGTGGATGTTAGCTCATATGCAGTTTTTTGTAAAGACATGATTATACCCCTTAAGCGTGCTAAAGTGTACCCTAACAATAAGCCATGGGTCACCAAATGCATCAAATCCTGTTTAAGGAAAAAGAGACAGGCTTTTAAAGAGGGGGCTGTTACTGACTTTCAGGCAGTCACCAAAGACTTGAAAATCGAGCTCTTGAAAGCAAAACAGATCTACAAAAACCTTCTTGAAAGCAAATTTGCTGCAAAAAATTTTGGGTCTGCCTGGACTTGTATGAAAACCATATCAGGGTTTCAAAATCCCCAGAGCAGCAGTCAGATCATTGTAGACGGTTTTAAGTCAGACAGAGATGTGAATATGCTTTATGCTCGTTTTAGTTCTTCTGAACTGAAACAGAAACTGAAAGATACTCAACACTTCATCACTGAACTCAGCGATGTCCAAAAGGCCTTTCATACAGTTAATGTGAACAAGAGCCAGGGCCCTGATAACATTAGTGCCGCCTAATTAAATCTTGCGATAAAGAACTCAGTCCTAAATTTCAGGTTATTTTTAATAAATCCTTTCAAATACAAAATGTGCCCTCGCTTTGGAAGGAAGCTGTCGTCGTTCATGTCCCTAAATCTAGTCGTCCAAACGTCCTGAATGACTTCAGGCCTGTTGCCTCACCTGAGTTGTCATGAAAGTCTTTGAAAAAATCATCAGAAATGTGATTATGGAAGAGATTGAATATCAGCTGGATCCAATGCAGTTTGCGTACAGGCCCAACAGAGGAGTGCAGGACGCGCTTTTGACTCTAAATCTGATTCTTAAACATGCAGAGAGTAAAGGGACTTTTGCAAGACTTCTTTTCATTGATTTTTCTTCAACTTTTAATACAACACAGCCCCATATTTTAATTAAAAGACTTTTAGAGGAGTTTGAAATCAGGAAAAACCTGGTTTGCTGGATTTTAGATCTTTTAACTGACAGGTCACAAAGAGTGAGAATAAATGGGGTTCTGTCTGACCCAGTGTTCTCCTCCACAGCTTCTCCTCCAGGGTGTCTCTTATCGCCCTTATTATTCATTCTCTTTACAAACATGTGACAGAGCAGATATGAAAACAGGGCCATCATTAAATTTACAGATGACTTTGTTATTGTCAGCTTACTGAAAGAGGGTGAAACTCACCACGGTCCAATCATTGATGACTTTGTTCAGTGGTGGGAGGAGTCTTATCTCCAATTGAACATATCTAAAACAAAAGATATGGTTATTGATTTTAGGAAACAACAAAATGGGCACAGAGTCACTTTAATTAAAGGTCAGAAAATAGAGCAAGTGCAATCATATAAATATCTTGGGACCATAATCAATGAAAAACTGAACTTTTATTGCAAATCGGTCTGTAAAAAGGGTCACCAGTGCCTTTACTGCCTCAGGAAACTTGCTCATTTCCACATTGAGCGAAAGATTTTAACTTTGTTTTCTTGTTCTTTTATTGAGTCTGTTTTATCTTTTTGTTTGGTGGCATGGTTCAGTCAGACCTCTGTCACAGAGAAAAATTGACTGAATTAGTTAGTGAGATGGTCCAGTCGTCTGATAGATGAGTCACAGGCCTGTTTAGACTCCCTGTACTCTAAACAGGTACCACAGATGGCTTAATCAATCCTTAAAAATGGTTCCCATCCTCTACGGGGTGGATTTAGCTTCTTTCTTCAGGACGGAGGTTTCTAGTTCCAAGATGCAGGACAAAGCATTATAAAAACAGCTTTGTCCCTGCTGCTGTCACTGAACTCAATAAGAATTGTTTTTGATTTGATTCACTTTGTTTAATTACTAAATATGTGTTTTGTCAGGTTTCATTAGGTGTGTGTGTTTGTGAAGGGAGGCCAAATGCTATCATTGTTCTGTAAAGCAAATTTACCTGTGGGTATAAATAAAGTAACCTTAACTTAAAGCTTATAGGAGGTTGTGAGGTCAATGCCTCCACCTGATTATGTAATTAACCAGCAGACTGGTACGTTTATATATAATATACTATAAGTTATATCATTATAATTATGTGTATATCATATTTCTAAACGAAGCCTCAGCACAGCGTTTCTGAAGCAGTGTGTTGATTTTTTGACACATGTGCCGGAGCTTCAGCTTCAAACGGGCCGTCACCATCAGAGTTGCTGGAACCATGTCCCACTACTGGCTACTCTGTTTTATTCTGTGTTAAGTTTCTGAATGTGAATTTTCTGTCTTAAGAATAACAAAGAAAATGTAATGAAGTGATTTTAAAGTTTAAAGTTTGTGTTAAATCTTGTAAATCAGACAGAGAGAGAGTTGAGGTGTGGGTGGACATCAGATGATCAAATGTCAACAACCTGATTGGTGTGAAGATGTGACGTCCACTGAGGGAAGGGGGGAGAAAGGGTGAGCAGGTATAAAAGTGAGGTGAAGAAGAGATTCGGGGTTCTTCCCTTTTGTCCTCTGTGAGATGAGCAGTTCAGAAGTTTGGATCTAAGAGGTTCACAGTTCAAATTCCAGCAGAGACGCTAAAAGGAGAACCACAGTCCAACCTGTGAATGTTTTTAACCCTTTGTGAAACAACAAAGGCATAAATATGATCATATAAATATTATCTACTGGGTCAGACTCATAGGATCAGGGATTAGAACTCCTTTTATCAGAGAGATGAAATCTACTTCCTGTACAGGGTTTTTTTGTGGGCCTACCGATCGACAGAAACTAGAGTCAATAAAAAAACTGGACATTGGCTCAATGTGTGTGTGGCACAGGGAAACAAGGACTGAGCGCTGTGTAGTCCCACATAAAGTCAGACACCTGGTCACCCTAGGTGGACCATGGCATGGTCTATATGGAGGATACAGACACTGCTGAAAACATGACTCTGTCTGGTTTAGATGATAAAATGTCTTTACTTTAGGAGGCTGTGGCTCAGAGTACATTCACATAATGCCTTTGAATAAATGTAAAAAGCTTGTTTTTCTCCTGCTTTGATTTCTTTGTCCAGGTGACGATACCCAGCCCTACTTTTTATCAGTTTGAGCTGGCCGAGTTACAGAACTCTGATGTTCTGAAAGACGCATTCAAGCCCAACAGTCTCCTTGACTTCTATGCCGCCCTCCCAAATGACACGTACCCTAACATAAAAAACACGCAATGAAGATGTCCACACTTTTTGGCAGCACGTATATCTGCGAGCAAACCTTTTCACGCATGAAACTCATGAAAACTCCGATGAGATCAAGATTGACAGATGAACATCTGCATCAGTGTTTGAGACTGGCTGTGACTAGAATGGAACCGGACACTCAACTTCTCACCGGCCAGATGCAGGCCCACAGTTCACACTGATGAACATACAGTACATAGGTAAGCTCACTTTTGTGACTTGAATGAGTTATTCTGAGTATAAACAAATAGAATCATAATAAAATCTACTGGGATAAAATCCATCTCCACAACCATTGAAAAAAGCTTGTGAAAATGTTTTGTGCTGTGTAGGTGCTGTATCACTTAGTTCGGTTTCTCAGCCTGCTTGCTTTGTGGTTTTCAGAGGGAAGTTGGTGAGAGAGAGCAAACAGTGGTGTCTACTAGGCTACCCTACTGGAACCTACAACACTGGATTATAAGGAAAGAACACAAGAACTTTGAGAGACTGCTCATATGAGTCATTTAAGAGATTCTGCTCTGACAACTGAAGCGTAAGATTGTGCACGGCACAACAGAAACTTTCTTTCTGTGAAGAACCCAGAGAGGGTTATTTGATTATTTATTGATGTCATAAATAGTGTTATTAAGTATTTCCTAAGTTAATTTTTTCTGTTAAGAACCCAGAGAGGGTTATTTGATCTCGGAAAGGGTTATTAATATTTGGTTATGTGTGGCTTTCTGGAAAACAATAAATGTTTACATTTCGGCAAACCTGCGATCGTCACACTTTTTCTGTTACAAACTGACCCTGGCCCCCCATCAGAGAAGGAAAAAGTTTGGGGACCCCTGCTCTGGACTTTACTAGACAACGAGTGAAGAACAGATAACGAATATCATCTTTAAAGTGATGAATAATAACTCTGCCTCTGTCTTCATAAAAAGATCGTACTTCTGAAAGGTCAGAGGGCAGCATCCACTCTGGTTTTACACAGTTTTGCAGCTTTAGCTCTTCTGAAGTTCAGCACCTGCTTTTTCAGCCAATCAGAAGCCAGTATTGTAGAGAGTTCATATTTCTTTTCATGCAATTGAATAATTTTGAATGTTTAGGTGAATATTTATATTTAGAGTATTTTCTCGATCAGTGTCTTCAGTCCTGACCCTGAGTGCGTACATTTAAAAATAAAGTGATATAACTTCTTTTACATTACTGTGAACTTCTTGTACAGTTTGACAGCTGATTGTTGTCGTGTTTGTCGTCATATGAAGATCGTTTCCTAAAGAGGACTGAACAGTCATTCAGCCTCTGGCTCCATCCATGAATCTGATGTTTGCTGTATAATCTGTGCTGTTAATAGTGTAATGGAACATATAATTTGTACATATAATTTCATATGTAATTATGATGATCTTTAGAGAGACTTACAGGGCTCTCAGCGAAGGCGGTCGCACTTTTCTCCTCTCCTCTCCTTATCTTCCCTGCTTAGCTTCTTATGTCCTTGTCTTGTCTTGTGTTTTTACTTACTTCTCCCTGGAAGACTCTCTCACAGTCTGTTCTCTAAAACCTAAAAGAGGAATTATGGATTTGATCAACTGGTCTCTGAATGCAATTGACACCCCTTCTCAACGAGAAGTCTGGGCTCGGCTGAGCCTGACTGCTGAAGATATCTACCTATTCGGAACCATGATAACAGGGTTCTTGCTGATCGGAGCTGGCTTGGCCCTGGCTTATCGAAGAATTAAGGAAGCGGAACCGGCTGTTCAAACCCCCACAAGGCTGCCCGCTGGGATTGAAATGATGGGACGAGGCGTGAGTTTCTCAAAATGGGCTCATTGAGTGCAGCACGGAGAAGATCTTGGAGAACGCACGGCTGCCGTGAATACTCAGAACAAGACCTCTGAGTGGAAAACTGGATTACATCTGGAGTGGCTAGCTCGACTAACACCTTTGAGCGCAAATTGATCATATCTTGGGGAAGTGCACTGCGGTCATGAGTGCTCAGAACCTGCTCTTTGAGCAAAAAGAATGACAACATCACGAAACGTAAGTTTGGATAACATCATGGAGAAGCTCGCGGCTCTCCAACGGGAGATTGAGAGACCAGTGTTGGACTGTTAGAACAGCTTTGAAATTCATATGAGTTGTTCGCACTAAAATAAAAACCATCATCACTTCATGCGGAGACCCCTTCGGCGCCAGCTGCAGTCTCAAGGCTGGAGCTGAACAAAACACCCTGATAACGACTGTTTAGACTGTTCCCCCCATTCCATGCAAGGCCACCTGGGTTGGCTGGAAGACTGTTTACTTAGCCTAGCAGGGCGAAGGACACTGTCTCCGCTGAACTCTGGACACACACACACATACACTGATATGCACACACTGATCCCCCCTCCCTTTCCAAACGCCTTCGATGCTTGTGCCCTACTGGGGCAGATGGCAGTCGACTGGACCAGCGCAGACATGCTGCAGGACCGGATGCGCTGTCTACACCGGCTCTCATTCACCCTTTACCCGCCCCTGTTGCTTGTCTTGTGTTTCTATGGTGTATTGATAGTCATGTGCTTTTTGTGCTGAGGTGTTTTTTCTGTTATCAAACTGTTCTCCCACTAGGAGCTCAGTCTGAGTGGAGGTTTTTTTCTCCTCCTCTAACCTCATGTTATGTATTTTTGTTGTTTTTTTCCTATCAGCCTACCTTTCTGACATGTCTCCCCAATGTGATGTTTGTGTAAAGTTGGTCAGAAGGTTCCTTTGTAAGTGTGCATGCGCCATTAGCGTGCTGCCTGCTGTAACCCTAATTTCCTTCGGGATTAATAAAGTATTCTGATTCTGATTCTGATTTACCCATTAAGATTTTAAATGAACGATAAACAAAGGCCAAGAAAACTGAGTTAAACTCCTGAGTCTACTATATATTTGCACCATGAATAAATGAATTGTTTGCACCAGTAATAAATAATCAAATATATCAAATTATCATCAATATTTAAATAAAAGCAAGCATCGCACCAAACAAAACAACAATTCAACAGACAGTTCTATAAAACTGTGGATGATTCAAAGTGCTGCTATAACTGCACAACAAAACTGCAGTGAGAAAAGCTTTGGATGTTCAGTTTAGTTATAATGACAGTTAAACAACTAAAATACTCGATTAAGTAGGTGAGAAAAAGTTACATTTACTGGATCAGTTTAAGACCAAAATACATTTGAATGAATTACTGACATGGACACTTTGTGAAAAATTACTAAACAGTTCAGGCAAAATTTTACTAAAACCTTAAATT
This sequence comes from Perissodus microlepis, assembly GCF_051167445.1. Classification (NCBI taxonomy): domain Eukaryota; kingdom Metazoa; phylum Chordata; class Actinopteri; order Cichliformes; family Cichlidae; genus Perissodus; species Perissodus microlepis. Next base: position 34,670,681 of record NC_140478.1, read on the forward strand.
AAACTTGAAAGTTTTCATTTAAACTCCACTGTGACTGTGTACACAGGAAAAACTACAAAATAATGTTTGTTTGTTTGTTTTTTAAACACTGTGGACCGATCTGCATTTGTTGTTGCTAAATTTAAATATTTGTTACTATTTAATGATCATAATCTCATTTGAACATAGGTTTGATTTAGTGGAGTCAGTTGTTCCCATGCATCATTCTGTAAGTGTGAGAATGAACTAAGATTAGAAAATGTCAAAATATAAAATGTGATTTATTTTTATTCATCACAACATCCTAAACTTTGCTGAACTTTTTGAAATATAGAATGAACTCGCTGAGTGTTGACTGTCATAACTCAAGAAAAGTTAAACTGGGCTGACCCAGTTGAAACTAATTTTAACAGTTTAAACCAGTTAAACCAGTTTACCTGGGTCAGACTTGTTACTGCATGTTGTAATCACACATACCACACCCTGCATCATGTGATTGGCTCTTGGTCGCTCTGTAAGAATATTTCTTTAGTGCCTCCCTTCACAGATGTGTCTGTATCAGGATGGGTCTAAACAACATGGTGTAAATGCAGTTGCTGGTGAGCCTCATTTCCTGTAGGAGGTGAACAAGAGCAGAGATCTGTTTCCCTTCAGAGCACAGAGGTTGTTTCTGTTCAGAGGAAGTGAAACTGTCTGACAGTCACTGAGAGACGGTGAAACGGCACAGCACATGAATCAAATGGATCAAACAAAAATCTGCTGTTCAGTCTGTTTGGATCTACTGAAGGATCCGGTGACTATTCCCTGTGGACACAGCTACTGCATGAACTGTATTAAAAGCTTCTGGGATGAAGAGCAAAAGAAGAAAATCTACAGCTGCCCTCAGTGCAGACAGACTTTCACAGCGAGGCCTGTCCTGGAGAAAAACACCATGTTAGCAGATTTAGTGGAGGAGCTGAAGAAGACTGGACTCCAAGCTGCTCCTGCTGATCACTGCTATGCTGGACCTGAAGATGTGGCCTGTGATTTCTGCACTGGCATGAAGCTAAAAGCTGTGAAATCCTGTCTGGTGTGTTTGGTCTCTTACTGTGAGAAACACCTTCAGCCTCATCATGATGTGGTTCAATTAAAGAGACACAAGCTGGTGGAGCCCTCCAAGAAGCTCCAGGAGAACATCTGCTCTCGTCATGATGAGGTGATGAAGATGTTCTGCCGTACTGATCAGCAGAGTATCTGTTATCTCTGCTCTGTGGATGAACATAAAGGCCACGACACAGTCTCAGCTGCAGCAGAAAGGACTGAGAGGCAGAGAGAGCTGGAGGTGAGTCGACAAAACATCCAGCAGAGAATCCAGGACAGAGAGAAAGATGTGAAGCTGCTTCAACAGGAGGTGGAGGCCATCAATCAGTCTGCTGATCAAACAGTGGAGCACAGTGAGAAGATCTTCACTGAGCTGATCCATCTCATCCAGAAAAGAAGCTCTGATGTGAAGCAGCAGATCAGATCCCAGCAGGAAACTGAAGTGAGTCGAGTCAAAGAGCTTCAGGAGAAGCTGGAGCAGGAGATCACTGAGCTGAAGAGGAAAGATGCTGAGCTGAAGCAGCTCTCACACACAGAGGATCACATCCAGTTTCTACACAACTACCCCTCACTGTCAGCACTCAGTGAGTCTACAGACTCATCCAGCATCAATATCCGTCCTCTGAGCTACTTTGAGGATGTGACAGCAGCTGTGTCAGAGGTCAGAGATAAACTACAGGACATTCTGAGAGAGGAATGGACAAACATCTCACTGACAGTCACTGAAGTGGATGTTTTACTGTCAGATCCACCAGAGCCAAAGACCAGAGCTGAATTCTTAAAATATTCATGTGAAATCACACTGGATCCAGACACAGCAAACAAACAGCTGTTATTATCAGAGGGGAACAGAAAAGTAACATTAATGAATCAACAACAGTCTTTTTCTGATCATCCAGACAGATTCACTGGATGGTTTCAGGTCCAGAGTAGAGAGAGTCTGACTGGACGTTGTTACTGGGAGGTGGAGTGGAGAGGGGAAGGAGTTTATGTAGCAGTCGCATACAAGAATATCAGCAGAAAAGGAGGGGGTAATGAATGTAGATTTGGACGTAATGACAAATCTTGGTCATTAGATTGTATCAACAACAGTTATACATTTTGGTACAACAACATCCAAACTCCTGTCTCAGGTCCTCGTTCCTCCAGAGTAGGAGTGTACCTGGATCACAGAGCAAGTATTTTGTCCTTCTACAGCGTCTCTGAAACCATGACTCTCCTCCACAGAGTCCAGACCACATTCACTCAGCCGCTCTATGCTGGACTTTGGCTTTATTATGGAGCCACAGCTGAGTTGATTAAAGTGAAATAGACTGAAGTCTTTCATATTGTGGGTTTAAATCTGTATTTTAGTTTCATTTTATTTTCTCTCCATCATTTCTGCACAGAGATCAGCTGTCAGTCAAACATTATGGGTGGTACCTCCACATCTTCTAGTTGTTCTCTTGATGTTTCTGAGTTTTTAAAGGAGATCTTTCCTGTGACTGTTTATGGAGGCTATCACTGCTCATCATCATTTTGATTTACTAAAATATTTCTCCACATGAAAATGTAAACTTCTCTATCCTCTAAATGTTTCTGGAATATTTGTATTGAAAAATGTCGACATTTCTCTTCATGAGTATGGCAGACCATGTGTGTGTGTTTGTGTTTGTTTTTGTCAAAATCATCAAAGAAATGAGGAAAAACTGTGATTTTAATGAATGAATTCATATATTGTGTTGATGTTTTATTGTGTGAATAAACTGGAAGGTTTGACTATAAATCAAACTTTGAACAAAGTCTTTTCTTCTGTCTTCATTCCAGGATCTCACTCAAATCTGATGCAGAAAATATGAAACTAATCTGAGAGAATAACTGAAGCAGTTTTCCTCCTGAAGCATCACAAAGTTCAGAGTTCATGTTTAGAGCAGAAGATTCAGCAGTCGCTCTGTGACCTTTCAACTTTCTTCACTAAAACAGCTTCATTACAGAGAAACAAGTCACATTTTCTTGATGTTCTTAAGTCCTTTCAGATGTTTTTAATGGTCCTTGAATGCAGCATCAGTGTGGCAGGTTTAAAAGGTCACTTTCTGTTGTGTTGAAAGATTTCCTTCAGATATGGTCTTTAATCAGTAAAGCCAGTGATACAGCAGTGTCATTAGCTGTGTTATTGGCACCAGGCTGTGTTTATGTATGTGTTTAATTCTGTCTGAGGATGTCTTCAGCATGAAATGATCATTTGCTCAGCTGCTGTGTCTCATCTCTTATCAGACATTGGTTGGAACAGAGTTTTGTTGCTGACCATCTGACAAGAGGGTGAAGAAAAGCTTCAGGCTTCATTTGGACACTACGTTGGACAGAAGTCTCCACAAAAATGACTCAGAAACACAAATATTATTAATGAAAGTCCAAATGTCAAAAAGGGGTCATACATGATCCTGAGAAATGTCCTTGAACATTTGAACATGAGTCAGAGGGTTGTCAGGTTTCTACACTGCATCGTGGCATCAAGCCTGAGATGTCTGTGTAAACAAGTATGGAGGACACAAATGCACAGACGCAGTCGAGCTGTTTACTGCTGATGAGGAAGGAAAATAGTCTGTTGGATATTAAAGCAGCATTTATTAGAGTAAGAACAGATACTTGTGTCCTTCATTTGATCCCCGTCAATTTACAGAAGACTTAAGGACCCTTTGACTTCTAACATACAGCTGCATGTTTACAATTTTATTATTTATTGATTTCTAGCAAAGCAAGACTTTACTGATTAAAGACATATAATCAGACATATTACTGTTACTTTCTGAAAAAGACTCACATAAAGCAGATTTATCACAAGCAAACATCAAGACACATCCTTCATGGCTTAAAGTTGCAGTGGGACTCTTTCGCCATCTGGTGGTTGTACAATTTTCTCTCGTCTCTTATTTGTTGTGTGTGATCAGGACAATTCTGGAGAAGACGAGCCTGCAGCGGAAAGTCACCCCCTGCAGGCCAGAAGGAAATGAGATATCTTAAAAATACAAAGTATGTATGTGTGATATCAAGAAGATAATTCTTAAGAACAAAAGTTAATAAATGCAATTACTAAGAGTTGTGTTGTATTGATTTGCTTCCTGTCCTAATTCCCTCTCTCCCTGAGGACACTCCAGGGCCATCTATGCACACAAATCAGTTACAGGATCAAATGAATAATAGAAAATAAACAGAAATAGAAAATGTTCTTCTATAAGTTTCACAGAGATTTGGTTTACATATTTTATATAATATAGTAAATGTGCACGAATGACCAGCAATCATTCAGTCACTGCGACATTTCTGGGTCCATTTTAAAGTTGTCACGCTTTGGCGCTAGCGACCGGAAAAACACAGAAGTGAGTGCAGACTTTACTGAAGAGTAGAAGACTGTCCAATTTCACAGCAGCTCACTTCCGGCCTACCCGGCCTTCGAAGGACCCGCCCTATGTGGACCGGGTAGGCCGGGTCCTTCGAAGCATGATACCCCTGAACTTGGACACAGCCCCAGAGAACATGACTGGGGAAACATGGATAACATGACAGGAAGAGGAACAGAATGAAACATGAGGGAAGCAAGAACTCACAACAAAGACAATCACAGCCACACAGAGGGAGACACAGAGGGCAAAAACACAAGGGGGGAAATACTAACTAATACAAATCTAAACAGGGACAACCTCGGCACTAGAGAATCAACTTAACCAAAGACGACTTAAACATGAAACATAATACAAAATGACATCAAAACACAAGAAAACTGAAAACGCTGGGTCAATGATCCAGGATCGTGACAGGTTTGAGGCCTCTGTGTTGTCACTGCAGTAGATCAAGCAGTCAATATAATAATCCTGACATGTTTGTATAGTTGCATGTAGATCAAGTGTAAGCATACCACAGGTTATTATTTATTTATTATTTGCTACTACATATGTCATATTAGGTGAACTGACATAAGATTTGTTGCCAAGAAGCATTTTTACAACAAAGAAATAAATGAACAGACACAACTTTCCTTACATTTCATACAAAGTTTAGATGGTTTTCCATGTTTTTGTTTGTTTGTTTCAGAAATACTAGAACATGGATTCTCCTTTATTGAGCTATTTCACTGCTAACCTCTAAATCCTCTCATCTCCAGAAACCCTGGATGGATGGATGTTAAGACATTATTACTTTATTGCAACAGCAGAGAGTCCAGCCAAACTGATCCTTTCATCAGAGCACATTTTTAACTTTGAGTTGTGCCTCAGTGGTTGTTTGTTTTGGGGAACTGAGCAGCAGTTAGCCTGGGAAATAGCTAGCAACACTAGATTTAAGGAGATAGCAGCATAACTAAAGGCTGGTTTAGCATCACTGCCCTTTTTATTAAAAAATAAAGTTTTATATCCAATCTTAAAAGTGGCGTTTGGCCTCAATTATTATCTCTGGACCTGAACTCCACATAAGACTGAATGATGAATAAATCAACATAACACTGGATGAGAGAAAATAAGGCATGCACCCTGGCAAAATAAAAACACAATGAAAGTGAAAAAAAGTGAAAATGAAAAGTGTTGGTTGTTTGTAAACGGTGTCGTACTTGCATAGGTCCTGTCTACTCACAGCACTTTCTGCTACATGTCTCATGTACCCAGTCACACACGTTCATGCAGCACTTCTATCTGTGCCTGAGGGCTTTAGCCAACATTCACACACGCTGATGGACTTGGGGTTCAGTGTCTTGTCCAAGGATACTTTGGCATGTGGACTGGAGGAAACTGTGGACCAATCCACTGACCCTGCGACTGGTACCAACTGTACCACCTGAACCACAGCTGGGACAAGATTAAAGCTGCTTAATAAAAGAAAACAGCAAGAGCAAAGAAATAAAGAACACTTGGGAAAGTCCGAATAGAGATAACATGTGTTCACTGCTTGAGCCGCAATCTACTAGGTAACCTGAGTGAAGGAAAAGATTTGTCACGATTAACCAGCCTCTAAAGTTGGAAGCTCCTTGTAATGAATCATTTGACATTTCCATTTATTGCCAGTCTTTAGGGACTGAAACACTAACATGTGAAATTGGCTGTCAGAATTCACAGTTATGTTCTGCAGCAGATTTTAATCAAACTTTATGCAGCCTGGCGGGTGTTCATCAGCCTTCCTGGTGATTTAATTGGCCAGCATCTTAGCGTGCAAGGTGAATACAGCATGAATCACACAGGCTGCCATAAACAAAGTTATGCCCAAGACACTGTTACGGATTCAAATATTGGGGATGGATACAAGAGGAAAAACCACAATAACAACACTGGTCCGGCCGGGTTGAGTCAAACGATGATTTTTAATGATCACACGCGTGGGAGATGGACACCGTACGCAGACAGCATCAGATCTCAAAATGGTGGAGCATTGATCAAACTCTTATAGCCTCTAGTGTTGGTCAGTCACTGTCCTGCACAGTTTTAATGCACAGTTGTTAAGGTCAGCATTCTTTTGCTCGGCCTCACTTTTCCTCTGGGCTTAATGGGCGTCTCGTCAGAGCTCTGTTAGCTGAAGCTGTCTGGAAATCTCCCCCGTGTAGTGAAACGGGCCTTGGATTTAACGCTCTCCGTCTCCGCTGCATGAGATCGTTTTCCTGCAGCTCTGTTGACATTTTCAGGTTGTTGTTGTGGGTCCAGCTGCTGTAGCATTTGGTCAGGGTCACATCAAAGATGGTAGAGGAGTGAGCAAAGATGGTAGAGGGGAGAGCAGGAGTCCAGGTCAGCCTCGGCAAAGCAGCCTGTAATCAAGCATAAAGAGAAAAAACAAAAACAAAACAAAAACAAAACAAAAACAGACGAACAGGAAAATGATGTTGTGTTGGCTGTGTTATTCGGAGAGGGGAGAAACACCGGGCCAGGCCCTGTGTCAGCCTTCTCTCCCCCTTTTTTTTGTTTTTTCTCACTATATAATCAACTCATAACCCACCAAGCTGACAGGACAACACAGGTACATGTTAAAATTCTTAAGATCATGTTTAAAAGCCCATAAAAGGAATTTTCTTTCATTCAGTAATCACTTGTATTAATCAATCAGCAGAAAACATGTCACAATTTGAATCTTTTAACCACTAAATTTGTCGTGTCATCACTGGTTGGTCAGACCAGTGTCTTTTTTGAAGATAAGTTGTTGTCCTGCAACCCAGAGAGTTTATTTGTTAGTAGTGGACAAACTTCATCATTTAACAACAGGTGTATGTTAAATTTCGCTGCTTTAACCTTGTTGGAAAATCTTCACGTGTTCATGAATGTAAGCTGTTTCTTCATTGCGTGTGTGTGCGTTTGTGGGTGGGTTATTTTAACTTTTTTCTCAAACAAGGCATTTCTTCTAACACGTGCCTTTCTCATACATTTCTCTGGTTGTGTGTGTGTTTTTATTTTGTTTCCCAAATTTTGATTTCCCACCTTAAATAACAGCATTCCATGTCTTCAGCCAGGAGTTAGGGCTTGCTTGTGAGATTCAGGGACACATGGTGCCAACAACAATTCAGTCAAAAACTTGCCTGCAAATTTCCAGTGATGGTAACCGATAACTGGAGGAGAAGATGTCCTTTAAGTTTCTTTTCGGGGTGGGGACAAAGTGAGGTCAAGCTGTAAACTTTTGAGCCAAAGCTTGGCCTGTCTGTCGTCCCAATTCTGTTTATGCTTTTGCCGCTGTACTCAGGTTTCCAGGTTGAGAGAAATCCACCTGTATTAACACACTAAAACATTCACTTAGTATTTCTTTTCTGAAAACATCAGCTCACTTCATCCGCCTAGATTTTACTCTCTCTCTCTCTCGGTGCATACTTCTCACAGTCAGGCAGTTGTCCCCTATGGGCATGCAGAGTTCCTGTCACACACACAGCTGAAATTCGTGCTTGATCACACCCTATATTATGATAAAACCAACAGTAAATCAAATGTAACCGCTTATATTATTGAGCTGAACCAAGAGTCAGTTAAAAATCTTATAAATCCTGCTTCACACCACAAAACTGAAACAAATGACAGCTGTACAGGGAGTGCAGAATTATTAGGCAAATGAGTATTTTGTCCACATCATTCTCTTCATGCATGTTGTCTTACTCCAAGCTGTATAGGCTCGAAAGCCTACTACCAATTAAGCATATTAGGTGATGTGCATCTCTGTAATGAGAAGGGGTGTGGTCTAATGACATCAACACCCTATATCAGGTGTGCATAATTATTAGGCAACGTCCTTTCCTTTGGCAAAATGGGTCAAAAGAAGGACTTGACAGGCTCAGAAAAGTCAAAAATAGTGAGATATCTTGCAGAGGGATGCAGCAGTCTCAAAATTGCAAAGCTTCTGAAGCGTGATCATCGAACAATCAAGCGTTTCATTCAAAATAGTCAACAGGGTCGCAAGAAGCGTGTGGAAAAACCAAGGCGCAAAATAACTGCCCATGAACTGAGAAAAGTCAAGCGTGCAGCTGCCAAGATGCCACTTGCCACCAGTTTGGCCATATTTCAGAGCTGCAACATCACTGGAGTGCCCAAAAGCACAAGGTGTGCAATACTCAGAGACATGGCCAAGGTAAGAAAGGCTGAAAGACGACCACCACTGAACAAGACACACAAGCTGAAACGTCAAGACTCGGCCAAGAAATATCTCAAGACTGATTTTTCTAAGGTTTTATGGACTGATGAAATGAGAGTGAGTCTTGATGGGCCAGATGGATGGGCCCGTGGCTGGATTGGTAAAGGGCAGAGAGCTCCAGTCCGACTCAGACGCCAGCAAGGTGGAGGTGGAGTACTGGTTTGGGCTGGTATCATCAAAGATGAGCTTGTGGGGCCTTTTCGGGTTGAGGATGGAGTCAAGCTCAACTCCCAGTCCTACTGCCAGTTTCTGGAAGACACCTTCTTCAAGCAGTGGTACAGGAAGAAGTCTGCATCCTTCAAGAAAAACATGATTTTCATGCAGGACAATGCTCCATCACACGCGTCCAAGTACTCCACAGCGTGGCTGGCAAGAAAGGGTATAAAAGAAGAAAAACTAATGACATGGCCTCCTTGTTCACCTGATCTGAACCCCATTGAGAACCTGTGGTCCATCATCAAATGTGAGATTTACAAGGAGGGAAAACAGTACACCTCTCTGAACAGTGTCTGGGAGGCTGTGGTTGCTGCTGCACGCAATGTTGATGGTGAACAGATCAAAACACTGACAGAATCCATGGATGGCAGGCTTTTGAGTGTCCTTGCAAAGAAAGGTGGCTATATTGGTCGCTGATTTGTTTTTGTTTTGTCTTTGAATGTCAGAAATGTATATTTGTGAATGTGGAGATGTTATATTGGTTTCACTGGTGAAAATAAATAATTGAAATGGGTATATATTTGTTTTTTGTTAAGTTGCCTAATAATTATACACAGTAATAGTCACCTGCACACACAGATATCCCCCTAAAATAGCTAAAACTGAAAACAAACTAAAAACTACTTCCAAAAACATTCAGCTTTGATATTAATGAGTTTTTTGGGTTCATTGAGAACATGGTTGTTGTTCAATAATAAAATTATTCCTCAAAAATACAACTTGCCTAATAATTCTGCACTCCCTGTATTTATCACTCAATCTCACTCTGCCGACTGAAGTGTCGGTCTAAATCATGCACGATTTGTCTCTTCTATATCAAAACCCAGCCAAACATCAAACATTCACCCTAGTCATTCAAAACCTTATTTGTAATATTATAATCACCAAACTCAGTGTCTTATTTACAGGTTTTTAACAGTATTTGCAAATCATAATTATAAAACTCAAAAAACACGTTAAACAGGAAGCAAAAGTCCTCTGTGCGCTTCACAGCAGCCACCTCATTTGCATGTTCACACACCGTCTAAAAATAGCTCGCAGCGCTGCAGCGCGCTGTCGTCACACACAGTCTCGTCTCACACACAGCTCTATTATTTTATATTACAAAGACATCTTATATTTACAATCACTGTCAGGCCTGACAGATTTAGCGCCTACACAATTTTGACAAATTTAAGTTAACGGTCCAACTGAAAAAGTCCAACTTTTTTGTGATCAATTAACCAGTATCTGTCCAACAGTTTCTGGCCTCATCTCTAAAGTCCCTAACTCAATTTAAAAGTGTCCAACACCCAAGGTCCAACCTTTGCTGCCCAAAAAAGCGCAGATACCGTTCCAAACGGTAAGGAGCATCTAACTCCTAGCTTATTCCAGGATGCCCCGTACCCCACAGTTAAGCCAAACTGAACTAACCCTGTTAGCTGACAGGTCAAGGTCGCGCGTCCACGGCCAGGAGGGAGCGTAACCTCCGGGCTATGCGCTTCTTAGCAGTCCAACTGCCGTTCTTGAAAAATTTATAATACTTTGAAACAACAGTCAACACCCCAAAACAAGTGTATGACTGACGCAGGTCCAACCTGTCTGACCAATGGGGACTCTAACCCACAAAATGACCAATTCCCTATCCAACTAAATTCACTCAGCAGTCCAACTGCTCTAACTACTCAGTACTGTCACAGTTCTCATGAGATTTTTCATCAAAATCAAAACAGACATCTACCAGTAATTTCAGTGAGTAGACTTCAATTTTGTCATGTCCAATTTGGCACACTTTGGAAATAATTCAACAGGTAGTGCCTTACCTTTGTATAAGCCGGCTTATGCCCACTCACGTCAGACCACTGGCTCGTGCCTGTCCGTTCGACAACCTCGGACCGTCCAAACCTCCAAAATTCCACCCCAATACCACAGGACGAGCCCCCAAACTGTTACGGATTCAAATATTGGGGATGGATACAAGAGGAAAAACCACAATAACAACACTGGTCCGGCCGGGTTGAGTCAAACGATGATTTTAATGATCACACGCGTGGGAGATGGACACCGTACGCAGACAGCATCAGATCTCAAAATGGTGGAGCATTGATCAAACTCTTATAGCCTCTAGTGGCCCCCACCTAATCATAAAAGCCTAAACATTCACATTCTTTCTCTCACACGGCGCCTAAGCTACGACCTTGGCTCCCTGTTTATCTGCTCCTGTTGAGATGGGACAGAAAACCTCTCCAGTATGTTCTGTTCTCTTCTAATCAGACAAATAAGGCGATGACTTTCTGCAAACAGTATTTCTCATAACTCAGCAGTATAATGCATCATAAAACAATATCATTCATTCACAATAAATCAGCAGTCTAATGTAATGCAACTCAGCTTAACAAATGCAATAGTTATCACCTTCTTCTAATTCAGGAGAATCATGCAAACTAAAACTACATAATAATTCACCATCTTTAATTAAGGGTCTAACATGGCATAAAATAATATTATAATCTGACAACACATATTTGAAATTAAAATCAGCTGAGGACCTCGGTGCTGCTGCATACACACCTCCACACCACGTTATACACCTGAACACCACACGGCTAGTGATGGAAATTCCAGCTCTTTTTAGAGAACCGGCTCTTTTGGCTCCTAACCGGCGCTTCAGGTTGTTTTGTTGCTTTAATTAATTTATTATCAACAAAAATATGAAATTGTGCACAAAAGGAATTACTAATGTAAAAAAAAAAGGTGGTTTTATTTATATATGTTTACATATAAATATATACGGTGGCCCCTAGAGACAAATCACGTACAAAGCCCAACATTGCCCCTAGCATCCTGGAGCACTTCCGTTGTGTTTTGTACATGTTTTGGAGTTTGTACGTGCTGCTTTGTCTCTAGGGGCCACAAGGTGTAGGTCTATTAGGTGTTGATGCTGGAGTGAAAAATTGCTGATGGACAAAAATGGACAAGAAAAGGTCAAAGCCATCGGGTCCTCGGTTTAGAAAAAAACAGAAAAGGAGAAACAAGCAAAAGATACAGGTAAGCAGATGCGTCTTTAGATAACGGCAGGTATTATGTATCCTGAAACAAGACAACATTCATTAGTAGGAATTGGGAAAATTTCCAAAAGATTATTGAATCTTTTGGACTGTTCAGCATAATATTTATTCGATTTTACAGTCCTGTGGTCTCAGCCTCAGATACTTATCAAATCAAACAAAGCTCATAAAAAAACAAACAGATGGACGCTGAATGAATTATTAGATTAATTGGAAGAGGTGTTTTATTGATTTGTCTGCTACTCTCAGTGTATGATGAATTATAATGGCTGTTTGTCATTTACTCTCTTTCTCTCACTATATCAAATATTTATCTGGTTAAATTCAGTATGGTCCCGATAGCAGTTTCCACAATAACATATGTTAATGTACAATCCTTAATTTGGTGTGTGTGTGTGTGTGTAGGTGTGTGTAGGTGTGTAGGTGTGTGTAGGTGTGTGTAGGTGTGTGTGTAGGTGTATAGGTGTGTGTGTGTGTGGGTGTGTGTGTGTGTGTAGGTGTGTGTGTGTGTGTGTGTGTGTGTGTTTGTGTGTGTGTGTGTGTGTGTGTGTGTGTGTGTGAGTGTGTGAGAGAGAGAGAGAGAGAGAGAGCAAGTCAGTGTGTGAGAGTGGGCGGGTATTAACATCTTCGCTGGGACCAAAACTTGGTAGTTTACTATACTCGTGGGGACAAACAGGCCTCACAGGGACCAAGATCCCAGTCCCCACGTGTTTGAAGGCATTTTTGAGACTCAAAATTTGGTTTTAGTGTCAGGGTTACAATTAGGTTATGGTTAGGTTTAGGGTAAGGGTCAGGGTTAGGCATTCATTTTTGATGGTTAGGGTAAGCAGCTAGCTTGTGTGTGTGCCTTTCCTGCCTTTACTCCATGTGCACCTAGAAGCAGTTGAGTCTTCCAGCCAAGTGGTTCACAAAACGTTCATTTCTCAAGGCTTCACACAGCGTGTGTGTGTAGGTGTGTGTGTGTGTGTGTGTGTGTGTGTGTGAGTGTGTGAGAGAGAGAGAGAGAGAGAGAGCGAGTCAGTGTGTGAGAGTGGGCGGGTATTAACATCTTCGCTGGGACCAAAACTTGGTAGTTTACTATACTCGTGGGGACAAACAGGCCTCACAGGGACCAAGATCCCAGTCCCCACGTGTTTGAAGGCATTTTTGAGACTCAAAATTTGGTTTTAGTGTCAGGGTTACAATTAGGTTATGGTTAGGTTTAGGGTAAGGGTCAGGGTTAGGCATTCATTTTTGATGGTTAGGGTAAGCAGCTAGCTTGTGTGTGTGCCTTTCCTGCCTTTACTCCATGTGCACCTAGAAGCAGTTGAGTCTTCCAGCCAAGTGGTTCACAAAACGTTCATTTCTCAAAGCTTCACACAGCGTGTGTGTGTGTGTGTGTGTGTGTGTGTGTGTGTGTGTGTGTGTGTGTGTGTGTGTGTGTGTGTGTGTGTGTGTGAGGGTATAATGAAGGTTGTCTTCATTACTTAACCATATAAACACACATGGGTGATTTTAATACTGATATTTAACTCATACAAAAGTTTGTTATGTTTTATTGAATGTTTGTTTATAATCCTCAGATTTACCCGTTCTTATATTTTGCTTGTTCTTATGTTATTATATTGTATTTTGCTTGCAGACAAGAATTTTGGATACGATTGTCTTACCTGTGATTTCTCTTGATTGTGTGTGAAATGTGCGTGTAGCTTAGTTCAGTATGTAACCCCAGACAGTGGTTTGGCTTCAGGGTAAATTAGCAGCAGTCTATAAAGGGCTGCCAGTTAACATCAGACGGCCTCTGATGTCCAAATGAAGCTTTCTGAAGCTTGGATTGAAAAACGGTTCATTACTCGAAGCTTTTCAACACAGTCCTGTTTGGTGACATCTGGTGGACAAAACTATGAAGCGCAGCTTGAATCTACAGCTTATAATGAACTGCTTCATTATGATTGCCCACTCTGCAGAGATGAACTGACAGCTTCTCTTTAATGTCACGTGACAGTTGTGTCTGATATCGGGCTGATATGGTGCTTTGAACATGTATTTGTTTTACGTGAAAAAAATTCTGTTACGTCGATTTTAATAATAAATAATTTAGATGAATAAAACGTTCTTGTGTAAACATGTGCCATGGTGTGTTCTCCTGTTGCTTCTGACTTCTTGCAGTTTGTTAGTAATAAAAAATACACTATATATATCAATGTAAAGCACAATATTATAATAGGTTGTGAGTATGCTTGTGCTGTGAGGTCACTGCCTCCACCTGATTATGTAATTAACCAGCAGACTGGTACATTTATATATAATATACTATAAGTTATATCATTATAATTATGTGTATATCATATTTCTTATGTACATTTTAGACCTGGGAGCAGAAATGCTGATGAACTGGTTTTTATTCAGGAACAGGCAGAGCGTCCTCTCTTCCTGGCTCCATGTCTATAATTATGTCACACACTGATTCGCTCCCACAAAATCACCAAAACACAGCACAAATCCCACCAATGATTCAATTCCTTATAAATCATTGAATCAGGTACTGAAGCAGTGACGTGCTGAATGAAGCTTCAGACGTCATTGATCACGTGACTCTGTTCAGTCAAACCAAGCCTCAGCACAGCGTTTCTGAAGCAGTGTGTTGATTTTTTGACACATGTGCCGGAGCTTCAGCTTCAAACGGGCCGTCACCATCAGAGTTGCTGGAACCATGTCCCACTACTGGCTACTCTGTTTTATTCTGTGTTAAGTTTCTGAATGTGAATTTTCTGTGTTAAGAATAACAAAGAAAATGTAATGAAGTGATTTTAAAGTTTAAAGTTTGTGTTAAATCTTGTAAATCAGACAGAGAGAGAGTTGAGGTGTGGGTGGATTTCAGATGATCAAATGTCAACAACCTGATTGGTGTGAAGATGTGACGTCCACTGAGGGAAGGGGGGAGAAAGGGTGAGCAGGTATAAAAGTGAGGTGAAGAAGAGATTCGGGGTTCTTCCCTTTTGTCCTCTGTGAGATGAGCAGTTCAGAAGTTTGGATCTAAGAGGTTCACAGTTCAAATTCCAGCAGAGACGCTAAAAGGAGAACCACAGTCCAACCTGTGAATGTTTTTAACCCTTTGTGAAACAACAAAGGCATAAATATGATCATATAAATATTATCTACTGGGTCAGACTCATGGGATCAGGGATTAGAACTCCTTTTATCAGAGAGATGAAATCTACTTCCTGTACAGGGTTTTTTTGTGGGCCTACCGATCGACAGAAACTAGAGTCAATAAAAAAAATGGACATTGGCTCAATGTGTGTGTGGCACAGGGAAACAAGGACTGAGCGCTGTGTAGTCCCACATAAAGTCAGACACCTGCTCACCCTAGGTGGACCATGGCATGGTCTATATGGAGGATACAGACACTGCTGATAAAATGTCTTTACTTTAGGAGGCTGTGGCTCAGAGTACATTCACATAATGCCTTTGAATAAATGTAAAAAGCTTGTTTTTCTCCTGCTTTGATTTCTTTGTCCAGGTAGAAATTCTGCTTTTTGCCTCTAAAATCTGAAACAGTTTGAAACAAAGTTTGGCGCTCTAATCCTCTCTGTGTTTTTCCTTTGGTCAGATGGTGATATTGAATGAAATATTCCAGTATTCAGTAGCTCAGCAGCTTTGTAACATGTGGTTTTGCACACTGTTCAAACCTCAGATGTTTGTGTAAACAAGTGTGGAGGACACAAACTCACGGGGGGAGGAACGACATTTACTGTTGATGTGTCTGACATTTAGTCTCCATGAGTTCTCATAAGACTGAAGAACTCTGTGATCTCTAACATGCAGCTGTATGTTTTGAAATTATGTGTCTCATTCTCTGGACCAGTGGTCCCCAAACTACGGCCTCCACATTTGACCCAGCCCCCTGAACAATATTAGAGATGCATTATTATTTTTTCAGTCTGGCCACGTGATCGACACTAATGCACCCATAGCACACTGGGGTGTAGTGGGCCTGCCCGACTGAATCTCTGGAAATGTTTCCTCATGTTAATAAAGCTCATTTGATTTGAATTGTGAACCGCGCTAAAAAAATTTTTTTGCTACTACGACCTCACTTTGCCCAGAACGTGAACGTGACCCCCCCAGAACGCAATAATGTTAGGTAAGAGAAAAATTGCTTCAGAATGCAGGGTATTTAACCTGCAGTGGACACACGATTATTTTTTTCTTCAATGCAAAGAAAAGGCTGTTTGTCTCATCCAACACGTGGCGGTATTCAAAGAATACAATCTGCGCCGACATTATGAATGCCGTCACAAAGACAAGTATGATAGCTTGCAAGGCCAAATGCGAACAGACAAAATCTCAAAGTTAAAAAGTGGACTGTTAGCTCAGCAGACTGCATTTGTACGCCAAACTCAGCTGAACCAGTCATCAGTTCGGGCCAGCTTTCGTGTTGCTCAACTGATAGCAAGCTACGGTAAACCTTTCACTGAGGGAGAGTTTGTCAAGAAATGTTTGAATGTTGTTGTGGAGGAGGTGTGTCCCGATAAGAAAGATGTCTATAATGCTGTGAGTCTATCGGCGAGCACAATCACCAGAGGCGTGGAAGAAATAGGGGGTAATGTATATGCCCAGCTGCAGCAAAAGACGAAAGAATTTGACTTTTTTTCATTAGCACTGGATGAGAGCACGGACGTGCAGGACACAGCGCAGCTTCTTATTTTTGTTCGTGGAGTTAGCGCAAACTTTGAGATGTGTGAGGAGCTGGCAGCCCTCCAAAGTCTGAAAGGCACTACGACGGGGGAGGATATTTTCGACAAAGTATGTCAAACAATGGAAGAGTTGGATCTGGACTGGGCAAAGCTTGCTAGCATCACGACTGACGGGGCTCCTTGTATGGTGGGCGCATCTCGGGGCCTAATAGGACGCATGAACCGCGAGATGGAAGAACGGGGTCTCACCGCCCCTCTACAAGTCCACTGCATAATTCACCAGCAAGCGCTTTGCTGCAAAGTGTGGAAGTGGGATTCTGTCATGAAGGCTGTGGTATCATGCATAAACTTCATCAGAGCAAATGGACTTAAACACAGGCAGTTCCAACAATTCCTGTCTGAACTGGAATCTGCGTACGGAGATGTGCTGCACTACACAGAGGTCCGATGGTTGAGCCGCGGCAGAGTTTTGAGGCGTTTTTACGAACTGCTACCCGAAATTAACGCATTTCTTCATTCAAAAGGCAAAACGGTCCCAGAGCTGATCGACCCAGAATGGAAGTGGCACCTCGCATTTCTAACAGACGTGACGGAAATGCTGAACGGCCTTGACTTGCAGCTACAAGGCCAGGGGAAACTCATTTGCGACATGTATTCCCACATAAAAGCATTTGAGTTGAAACTAGCGCTGCTTTTGGAACAAGTGAAAAAGCACAACTTCACCCATCCCCCTGCTACCCAAAACCTTTCTGCAGAGAACCCAGCGGTCCTGTTCCCAGCTGAAAAGTGTGTGGAAGCACTGGAAATGCTGAAGGCGGAGGTCAGTGTGCGCTTCCGTCAACTACATGTTCATGCAAAAGAAACCCGTCTTTTCCAAAACCCCTTTGTTGCCGACATCGATGAAGCCCAGCCTTTTTATTAGGGGTGGATTTTTATAATCGATTTATCGATTAAAATCGATTCTGACGTGGAAATCGATTCATTAAAATCCTGAATTCGTTTTTCAATATAAATTTATTTTGCCCGAAATTCCAGAATCTCAGGTGAAACCTCACAAAATTTCAACAACCACCAAACAGCTAAGACAGTAAATGAGAGCAGGAACACGGATTCTGCACAAAGACGTAAACACAAAACTCGGACCCGCCGTCGGATCAGAATCAGTGAGATGTCGCCTTTCTCACCGACTGCACGGACACGGTCGGGGCTGAAAGCCGACAGCTCGCTGATTCTGATGTTTCGGCGGGTCCGCGCTTTGTGTTTACGCCCTTTTTGCACTGATTCTGAAGCTGTTAGTTTTATCTCTCTCCAAACAATATTGACCGAACCAGCAGCAAAAGAAGATCCAAACTACGCTTCACATAAACATCGTCATGAATTCACTCTGACTTTTGCTGTTTTGCTTCCACCACAATAAAATCACACCTCATACACAGCTCTCTCTCTCTCTCTCTCTGTCTCTGTACTTCAAGAAAAGTTTCCCCTAAAAATCTGTTTTCTTCATTATTCGCTTGCTTGTTAGGCACGAATCTACCGTTGTTTACAGCGCTGTCGGACGCTGTTTTTTTTTTTTTTCGTTTTACATACTTCCGAAAAGAAAACCTAATTTCTGCCGTTCAATACTGAACAAACTTAAACTTAAAATTATGCAAAATGCAAAACGCTTAGCGTGTCTCTAATAAAACCTCTGTAACTTCAGAGGTAATGTTCATATGTTGATTAATGGTTTTCTTTCGTTTTTGATGTACTGCAGAATATTTTTATAAAATCCCAGGCCAGGAAAACCGCCTTCATGTTTTTCTGTGTTTTATCTTCAGCTACTTTGACACAAAGGCATCTGCTGTGATGCTCACACCTTTGATAAAGTCTGGAAAGTGTCAGCTTCCTTCCTATAGATACAAAAATATGTAAATGTACTGATCTGAATTATAATATTTCTGACTGTCAAAATTTCCCAGATTCAAATCGAATTGAATCGAATCGAATAGAATCGATTCGGGGATCGAATCGATTCGGGACCTTGTGAATCGGAATTGAATCGATTCTAGAAATCAGTGACGATACCCAGCCCTACTTTTTATCAGTTTGAGCTGGCCGAGTTACAGAACTCTGATGTTCTGAAAGACGCATTCAAGCCCAACAGTCTCCTTGACTTCTATGCCGCCCTCCCAAATGACACGTACCCTAACATAAAAAACACGCAATGAAGATGTCCACACTTTTTGGCAGCACGTATATCTGCGAGCAAACCTTTTCACGCATGAAACTCATGAAAACTCCGATGAGATCAAGATTGACAGATGAACATCTGCATCAGTGTTTGAGACTGGCTGTGACTAGAATGGAACCGGACACTCAACTTCTCACCGGCCAGATGCAGGCCCACAGTTCACACTGATGAACATACAGTACATAGGTAAGCTCACTTTTGTGACTTGAATGAGTTATTCTGAGTATAAACAAATAGAATCATAATAAAATCTACTGGGATAAAATCCATCTCCACAACCATTGAAAAAAGCTTGTGAAAATGTTTTGTGCTGTGTAGGTGCTGTATCACTTAGTTCGGTTTCTCAGCCTGCTTGCTTTGTGGTTTTCAGAGGGAAGTTGGTGAGAGAGAGCAAACAGTGGTGTCTACTAGGCTACCCTACTGGAACCTACAAAACTGGATTATAAGGAAAGAACACAAGAACTTTGAGAGACTGCTCATATGAGTCATTTAAGAGATTCTGCTCTGACAACTGAAGCGTAAGATTGTGCACGGCACAACAGAAACTTTCTTTCTGTGAAGAACCCAGAGAGGGTTATTTGATTATTTATTGATGTCATAAATAGTGTTATTAAGTATTTCCTAAGTTAATTTTTTCTGTTAAGAACCCAGAGAGGGTTATTTGATCTCGGAAAGGGTTATTAATATTTGGTTATGTGTGGCTTTCTGGAAAACAATAAATGTTTACATTTCGGCAAACCTGCGATCGTCACACTTTTTCTGTTACAAACTGACCCTGGCCCCCCATCAGAGAAGGAAAAAGTTTGGGGACCCCTGCTCTGGACTTTACTAGACAACGAGTGAAGAACAGATAACGAATATCATCTTTAAAGTGATGAATAATAACTCTGCCTCTGTCTTCATAAAAAGATCGTACTTCTGAAAGGTCAGAGGGCAGCATCCACTCTGGTTTTACACAGTTTTGCAGGTTTAGCTCTTCTGAAGTTCAGCACCTGCTTTTTCAACCAATCAGAAGCCAGTATTGTAGAGAGTTCATATTTCTTTTCATGCAATTGAATAATTTTGAATGTTTAGGTGAATATTTATATTTAGAGTATTTTCTCGATCAGTGTCTTCAGTCCTGACCCTGAGTGCGTACATTTAAAAATAAAGTGATATAACTTCTTTTACATTACTGTGAACTTCTTGTACAGTTTGACAGCTGATTGTTGCTAAATGTAAATATTTGTTACTATTTAATGATCATAATCTCATTTGAACATAGGTTTGATTTAGTGGAGTCAGTTGTTCCCATGCATCATTCTGTAAGTGTGAGAATGAACTAAGATTAGAAAATGTCAAAATATAAAGTTTGATTTATTTTTATTCATCACAGCATCCTAAACTTTGCTGAACTTTTTCAAATATAAAATGAACTCGCTGAGTGTTGACTGTCATAACTCAAGAAAAGTTAAACTGGGCTGTCCCAGTTGAAACTAATTTTAACAGTTTAAACCAGTTACACCAGTTTAACTGTGTCAGATTTGTTACTGCATGCTGTAACCAAACATAACACACCCTGCATCATGTGATTGGCTCTTGGTCGCTCTGTAAGAATATTTCTTTAGTGCCTCCCTTCACAGATGTGTCTGTATCAGGATGGGTCTAAACAACATGGTGTAAATGCAGTTGCTGGTGAGCCTCATTTCCTGTAGGAGGTGAACAAGAGCAGAGATCTGTTTCCCTTCAGAGCACAGAGGTTGTTTCTGTTCAGAGGAAGTGAAACTGTCTGACAGCCACTGAGAGACGGTGAAACGGCACAGCACATGAATCAAATGGATCAAACAAAATTCTGCTGTTCAGTCTGTTTGGATCTACTGAAGGATCCGGTGACTATTCCCTGTGGACACAGCTACTGCATGAACTGTATTAAAAGCTTCTGGGATGAAGAGGAAAAGAAGAAACTCTACAGCTGCCCTCAGTGCCGGAGGACTTTCACAGCGAGGCCTGTCCTGGAGAAAAACACCATGTTAGCAGATTTAGTGGAGGAGCTGAAGAAGACTGGACTCCAAGCTGCTCCTGCTGATCACTGCTATGCTGGACCTGAAGATGTGGCCTGTGATTTCTGCACTGGCATGAAGCTAAAAGCTGTGAAATCCTGTCTGGTGTGTTTGGTCTCTTACTGTGAGAAACACCTTCAGCCTCATTATGATGTGTTTCAATTAAAGAGACACAAGCTGGTGGAGCCCTCCAAGAAGCTCCAGGAGAACATCTGCTCTCGTCATGATGAGGTGATGAAGATGTTCTGCCGTACTGATCAGCAGAGTATCTGTTATCTCTGCCCTGTGGATGAACATAAAGGCCACGACACAGTCTCAGCTGCAGCAGAAAGGACTGAGAGGCAGAGAGAGCTGGAGGTGAGTCGACAAAACATCCAGCAGAGAATCCAGGACAGAGAGAAAGATGTGAAGCTGCTTCAACAGGAGGTGGAGGCCATCAATCAGTCTGCTGATCAAACAGTGGAGCACAGTGAGAAGATCTTCACTGAGCTGATCCATCTCATCCAGAAAAGAAGCTCTGATGTGAAGCAGCAGATCAGATCCCAGCAGGAAACTGAAGTCAGTCGAGTCAAAGAGCTTCAGGAGAAGCTGGAGCAGGAGATCACTGAGCTGAAGAGGAAAGATGCTGAGCTGAAGCAGCTCTCACACACAGAGGATCACATCCAGTTTCTACACAACTACCCCTCACTGTCAGCACTCAGTGAGTCTACAGACTCATCCAGCATCAATATCCGTCCTCTGAGCTACTTTGAGGATGTGACAGCAGCTGTGTCAGAGGTCAGAGATAAACTACAGGACATTCTGAGAGAGGAATGGACAAACATCTCACTGACAGTCACTGAAGTGGATGTTTTACTGTCAGATCCACCAGAGCCAAAGACCAGAGCTGGATTCTTAAAATATTCATGTGAAATCACACTGGATCCAAACACAGCACACAAACTGCTGTTATTATCAGAGGGGAACAGAAAAGCAACATTCAATTTTCTTGGAAAGTCTTATTCTGATCATCCAGACAGATTCACTGACAGGTTTCAGGTCCTGAGTAGAGAGAGTCTGACTGGACGTTGTTACTGGGAGGTGGAGTGGAGAGGGGGAGGAGTTTATGTAGCAGTCGCATACAAGAATATCAGCAGAAAAGGAGGGGGTAATGAATGCTGGTTTGGACTTAATGACAAATCTTGGTCATTAGATTGTATCAACAACAGTTATACATTTCGGTACAACAACATCCAAACTCGTGTCTCAGGTCCTCGTTCCTCCAGAGTAGGAGTGTACCTGGATCACAGAGCAGGTATTTTGTCCTTCTACAGCGTCTCTGAAACCATGACTCTCCTCCACAGAGTCCAGACCACATTCACTCAGCCGCTCTATGCTGGACTTTGGCTTTATGATTATGGAGCCACTGCTGAGTTGATTAAAGTGAAATAGACTGAAGTCTTTCATATTGTGTGTTTAAATCTGTATTTTAGTTTCATTTTATTTTCTCTCCATCATTTCTGCACAGAGATCAGCTGTCAGTCAAACATTATGGGTGGTACCTCCACATCTTCTAGTTGTTCTCTTGATGTTTCTGAGTTTTTAAAGGAGATCTTTCCTGTGACTGTTTATGGAGGCTATCACTGCTCATCATCATTTTGATTTACTAAAATATTTCTCCACATGAAAATGTAAACTTCTCTATCCTCTAAATGTTTCTGGAATATTTGTATTGAAAAATGTCGACATTTCTCTTTATGAGTATGGCAGACCATGTGTGTGTGTTTGTGTTTGTTTTTGTCAAAATCATCAAACAAATGAGGAAAAACTGTGATTTTAATGAATGAATTCATATATTGTGTTGATGTTTTATTGTGTGAATAAACTGGAAGGTTTGACTATAAATCAAACTTTGAACAAAGTCTTTTCTTCTGTCTTCATTCCAGGATCTCACTCAAATCTGATGCAGAAAATATGAAACTAATCTGAGAGAATAACTGAAGCAGTTTTCCTCCTGAAGCATCACAAAGTTCAGAGTTCATGTTTAGAGCAGAAGATTCAGCAGTCGCTCTGTGACCTTTCAACTTTCTTCACTAAAACAGCTTCATTACAGAGAAACAAGTCACATTTTCTTGATGTTCTTAAGTCCTTTCAGATGTTTTTAATGGTCCTTGAATGCAGCATCAGTGTCGCAGGTTTAAAAGGTCACTTTCTGTTGTGTTCAAAGATTTCCTTCAGATATGGTCTTTAATCAGTAAAGCCAGTGATACAGCAGTGTCATTAGCTGTGTTATTGGCACCAGGCTGTGTTTATGTATGTATTTAATTCTGTCTGAGGATGTCTTCAGCATGAAATGATCATTTGCTCAGCTGCTGTGTCTCATCTCTTATCAGACATTGGTTGGAACAGAGTTTTGTTGCTGACCATCTGACAAGAGGGTGAAGAAAAGCTTCAGGCTTCATTTGGACACTACGTTGGACAGAAGTCTCCACAAAAATGACTCAGAAACACAAATATTATTAATGAAAGTCCAAATGTCAAAAAGGGGTCATACATGATCCTGAGAAATGTCCTTGAACATTTGAACATGAGTCAGAGGATTGTCAGGTTTCTACACTGCATCGTGGCATCAAGCCTGAGATGTCTGTGTAAACAAGTATGGAGGACACAAATGCACAGACGCAGTCGAGCTGTTTACTGCTGATGAGGAAGGAAAATAGTCTGTTGGATATTAAAGCAGCATTTATTAGAGTAAGAACAGATACTTGTGTCCTTCATTTGATCCCCGTCAATTTACAGAAGACTTAAGGACCCTTTGACTTCTAACATACAGCTGCATGTTTACAATTTTATTATTTATTTATTGATTTCTAGCAAAGCGAGACTTTACTGATTAAAGACATATAATCAGACATATTACTGTTACTCTCTGAAAAAGACTCACATAAAGCAGATTTATCACAAGCAAACATCAAGACACATCCTTCATGGCTTAAAGTTGCAGTGGGACTCTTTCGCCATCTGGTGGTTGTAACAGTTATGACAACTCTTCCTGCATATATGTCCCTCCTCAGTGTGAAGAAGACTGGACTCCAAGCTGCTCCTGCTGATCACTGCGTGTTCCTCCTGTGTCTAAAATCTATTTCCATTATGAATCAGGAAACTGTTTGCACCAATCATAAAGCCAATAAAATACGTCACACACTAAGAAATAACAAAAAGGAATTGTGGATTTCAAGGAGATTTTTCCCTCGTTTTTTGAAATTATAAGAATACAAACTAATGCAAGACTGTCATGTTTTCATAAGTTTGTAGAGACACTGTTCTGTTGTATTCTAGGACATCAGTCACCTTTTTAAATGCATGCTCGTCCTCCTCATCATCATCATCATCATCAGCACCCATGACCTCCTTTTAGTCTTTGTTTTGTTATTTTTCAGAGTTCAGGAGACGTTCTTATGGGATTTCCACAGTGTACAAGTACTGTTTAGACCCTTTACCTAAAAGAAAAGAGTAAAGTACAAAGTAGATTTACTCACTGCAGGAAAATAATGCCTCAATCTGATATATTGTCTTATATGACAAACTGAAAGTGATGCATCAAAGTGTAAGCAGCATTTTCCTGTTACAGCTGGTCTAGATGGAACTGATCTGATCTCCTTTATGTACAGGTAGATATCCAGTGGGTTTGCTAAGGGTCACAGATGAGGGGCTGTGTGAGATGTTTAATGGGAAAGGAAATAAAACCATTGTTCCAGACCTGCAGCTAAGATACTCGAGTATCTTCAAATATGAAGCTGAGTATTACTTCCATACTTTCCTCCACTGCTGATGACCTTGTTACCTGCTGCTCCCTGTTAATGATCAGCCTCAGTTCTGATAGTAAACTGTTGGCTCTCGTTCTGTCAGGTTGTCGCTCAGTGACGTCTTGTTTTCATTTTCCTTCTTCTTCAAATGTGTCTTCCTTTAACTCTTTGCTTTTGTTTCTTCTTCAAACACCAAATGATACACGTGCTGCACCTCTGATGGTTTGTCAGAGAGCAGAACAATTTACATTACAGAGAATATTTTACAGTTGAACATAAACTTTCACTTTTTTCCTCTAAAGTGTGCTCACTGGTTTTTCCAGCTGCTGTGAGATGTTTATGCCTGACTGTAAAGATGGAAATAAACACAGATGGAAACACTGAGTCAGAGTGTTGCTGCTGGTTAGTCAGTATACAGGGAGTGCAGAATTATTAGGCAAGTTGTATTTTTGAGGAATAATTTTATTATTGAACAACAACCATGTTCTCAATGAACCCAAAAAACTCATTAATATCAAAGCTGAATGTTTTTGGAAGTAGTTTTTAGTTTGTTTTTAGTTTTAGCTATTTTAGGGGGATATCTGTGTGTGCAGGTGACTATTACTGTGCATAATTATTAGGCAACTTAACAAAAAACAAATATATACCCATTTCAATGATTTATTTTTACCAGTGAAACCAATATAACATCTCCACATTCACAAATATACATTTCTGACATTCAAAAACAAAAACAAATCAGCGACCAATATAGCCACCTTTCTTTGCAAGGACACTCAAAAGCCTGCCATCCATGGATTCTGTCAGTGTTTTGATCTGTTCACCATCAACATTGCGTGCAGCAGCAACCACAGCCTCCCAGACACTGTTCAGAGAGGTGTACTGTTTTCCCTCCTTGTAAATCTCACATTTGATGATGGACCACAGGTTCTCAATGGGGTTCAGATCAGGTGAACAAGGAGGCCATGTCATTAGTTTTTCTTCTTTTATACCCTTTCTTGCCAGCCACGCTGTGGAGTACTTGGACGTGTGTGATGGAGCATTGTCCTGCATGAAAATCATGTTTTTCTTGAAGGATGCAGACTTCTTCCTGTACCACTGCTTGAAGAAGGTGTCTTCCAGAAACTGGCAGTAGGACTGGGAGTCAAGCTCAACTCCCAGTCCCAGTAGGACTGGGAGTTGAGCTGCATTTACTCCTTATGCAGCATAAGGAGTAAATACAGAATATTAACCAAAGTTGTGATTAAAACACCTTTTACAAATGCACAAAAAAACCCAAAAAAGAAATCTTTCTACCTTCTGCAAAGTTCATCGCCCCAGAAAAGACAAGAGCAGCAAATTCTCCGACACTGAAACCTGCAGCAGCGACACACATCTCAATGGCCTGTGTACAGCAGGAAACAAGTCAAAAAAAATAAAAATAAAAATGTAACAGCCTCCCGATTATGACCGATATATCATTTATGTCACTGATACATCCGTAACTGAAATTAACTCAGAACAATTTGTTTATTTTTTAAATGGTCATTCAGAAGCAGAAGATTATTTACGGTGATGTTTTTGGTGGGAGTGAAACAACAATCTACTGATAAAAACAATAAAAACAAGATGTGATAATAAGAAATAACCACTGTTGGAAGCCTTATTTACTCTATCGCCTTAATCAGGTGCAGTAATTAAAGTTGAAATGAGAAACTTTGCATTTGAAAGATGCTCTTCTACTGGGCGCTCAAAATGCTTTCTTACAACAAGCATCATTCATCCACACCTTCATACATAATGTGCGCATATTTTAAATATAAATTAATATTACTGTAGCAGTATTTATTTTTTTTATTAAAAAGATAAAATGGCCACATTTAAGAAGGCAGGACCTGCAGTTATTGTCCTTTTTCCAGACATTTATCTGGCACTTACTTTGGGGTTTTCTTGGTTGAGTCTCTCCACAGCAGCCAGGGAGGTGACAAACACCGCCGGCTGACAGTGAACCGTTTTCTGCAGCTCAAATTCAAATTCAAATTTTATTTGTCACGTACACAGTCACACACAGTACAATATGCAGTGAAATGCTTAGACAACTGCTCGTGACCTAAAGAAAAAAAGAAAAGGCTATGAATAAGATAGGAAATAAATATGAAAATTAAAAAGGGGTAAATTTAACTAGGAAGGAATAAAATAAAATATATAAATTAAAGTTAAAAAAATAAAATAACTGTACAACAAAATACACAATACACAGTATAGAACTATATAAGAATGTATGAAGAAAGCTCGTCCTCGGGGCCCTCCAGACACAGAGACAGCAGGTCGTAACCCAGGATCTTCTGGGCTACGGTGAACATTTCTTTAACGTTGGGGTATTTCAAAAGTCCTCTGCCCATGCCCACAAACTGGCTGCCCTGACCGGGGAAGAGGAGCACGGAGCAGCCGCTGGGGTCTTTTTTGGGTCTCCGCTGAGGTTCGCTGTTCGGGGGAGAAGCGGGGGCTTCAGCCGGAGGAGGGTAATCTCCAGCCGTGGAACCGGGCTTGTTGGTGGACAGCGTCCTGCTCAGAGAGACCAGCGACCTGACCTTCCCTCTGGAAGATGCTGCCATCCTGACTGCCACTGATGCCAACATGAGCTGTTCCTCATCCAACGACGTGTCTGCGGATGAAATAAGACGCACAGCCCGCCCGGACAAACTGTAATCACCGAAAGAGTCAACTTTGCTTGAACTCAACTCTGACATCTGCTCGGCATGACACCTCACAGGGAGACGCCATGTTGTTTATACGGAGTTTATTCTCGTCTTCTTCCGGTTGACGTTCAGGCTCTTTCACGCTGCAGCGCCACCTCAGGTCAAAGTATGTCATGCTCTAATGTATCGTGTTTTTCTTTTCTGTGCTTTAATTTGTCTACAAAGTGAAAATAACTATAAGAGCTTTTAAGTATACACAGACATGCGCTTCTTAAATTTAGCTTAATTGGCTCCAGAGGTAGGAAGTAAAAAAGTAAAAAAAAACTTCCTTGCTGTACTTAATTTTTACTCCCTACATTTTTAAACAAATATCTGTAGTTTCCTCTCCGTATATTTTCAAAACAAACTCGTTACTTTGGGTTTAACGCATTTGGGGGAAGTTAATATTTCACGTCACTGCAGGCCTTCAAACAATGAGATTTGAGCCTAAACAGTGACACATGAAAGGCAGTCGCGTTTTAATCAGTAGAGATGAAAGAGCAAACCATGTACCGTAGTTTTGATTTATTTATTTTTAGCACAACACCAGAATAACCCCACGTGCCCATAATTTGCAGTACTTCAGAAAAAAAAGGAGTGAACATAAAAGGGAGTAAAATGTTGTGGCAGGTAATTTCAAATGCAGCATTTCTATCACCTCAACAAACACTAACTGTGTCACAGTGTGTTGCTAGCTAAAGCTCCACTTGCTGTATTTCACAGGAAGAGAAAAGAATGAGAGCTAACTTCACTCAGAGATATAGAAAGAAAGAGAAAGAAACCAGGCTGTATTTAAAGGTAAGGACTGCTTAGTGATATTTGATAAAATGTAATTGTATTTTAACAGGGACATAAAGTGCTTGTCTTACTCCCTTCTTCTAGCTCGAAATTACTTGCCAAGTGGTAAGGACCGTTCATGGTCACACGGTGAGAACATTGGTGTTGACTATGAAGAGATATGGTCAGACAGGGGAGGGGCCAGTCAGATTTATCAACTCAACCTCCTTAAAGCATGGAGAGAGGCTGAAACCAATCTCTGGTGAGCCCGGTTAAGGAAAGAGATGAGTTGGTGCCTGAGATGCCAAATTCCAACATCCTCATTCCCGCCATTGAGATAACACTCTCACACAGGCCCAGAGAGCAGATGTTGCTGCATTGCAGATGTGTTATACCCCCTGCCCAGCCGAATGACTCTCAAAAAGAAAACTTTGCAGAAAATCAATGTGATCGCTTGGATCACTGGAATTATCATCTCGATATCTCTTGTCCTTCTTTCATTTCAGACGTCTTGAAAACAAGTTTTAACAAAGTCCTGGAGAAGTGCCCAATGCTGGAGGACCTCCTGCTTTACCCCTGGCTCAGATAAACTCCTCTCTGACACAAACACACACGCATACTGAATTCACATCTTGCCATACAAATGTGATACAGTAACCAACTTTCTTTCTTTCAGAAAAAAAGAAAATTGGGAGATTCAAAATTTTCCTCACAGTAATGTTTGCATCAGTCTATCAGATGAATCCCCTCCAAGTCCAATATTTACATCAGTTACAGTGATAATGCTTGGTGTCTACTTTCAGCCACCGCAGTAGAATGCCAGGAATGAATCTCATTGAAATTGTAGTTGCATTTGCTATTTAATTTAATTGTCATGGATGATACACAGACAACCCAACAGCAAACAGAGGAAAACAATGGGCTTAAATACACAGAGGGATAAATGAGGGAATAAGACACAGGATGAGAGCACAGCTGCGAGAAATCACAAACAACAAGACCATGGGGAAGGAAAACTGAAAACACTAACATAGTCTAAGGAGCTTAGAAAGAAAACGTCTGGACTTCTTTAAGTTGCTTGAAGACGTTCAAGCAAAGTTTAAGTTCTTTTCTTCCAAGAAGGTGAAACATCTTCAAGCAACTTCAAGTCCAGACGCTTTCTTTCCAAACTCCTTAGACTACGATGACCTAGATGACTGAGAACCTTCACAGACATGAAAACACTAACATAGCACACAAGACTATCAAAGTAAAACAGCAAACAAGAGACTTTTACAAAGACACAGAGTTGACACAGAGACATGACTGACTGGGGAGAAATTGGGGAACATGGAAACAAGAGTGACTAGACATGACACGTGGGACACAGGGGCAAGGCAAAGTAACAGAAACCTAAAGCCTAAGAATATAACACAAGAAGAAAACAATAAAGAGAACCAAAAACATACATAAGAATAATCAATGAATATAAATGAACAAACACAAAACACTGGGTCACAGACTCAGTACCATGACAGTTAAATGTACAATAATAAATACTTTAAATCAGATGACAATGTAGCTGACACTGTGTTTATTAGTGTGTGGTCAACCACAAATCTTCATACTGTCATCCATACATGAGGTCTTTATACAAACGATGAAAGATAATGAAAGAAACTGTTTAATTGATGTGAAATGATTGAATTATATGAAATATTATGGCTTTGTCTGCCAGTGTTTTTCTGTAAACTACTTTGAACTACTGGCAGTCAGTGAAGTCACTGAAAGGCAAGATTCTATGTTGTGTTGCCGTAGTTTCCAGAGTTTACTTATAAAGCTCACTAACAGAATTCAGTTAGAAAAGTCAAGCATTTGAAGGGCGCACATTTGAAGGAATATTAACTCAATATTAACTCATTACGGTTTACATTTTCGAGTTTAAAAGTTCTCCGAAATTACAATGAAAAAGGAAACAAGAAAAATTACCACTCCAGCCGATAAGAAAGATTCAGGAGATCAAGGTAAGTAAAATAATAAAATCAAATCCTGGTAAAATCCAAATCCTAGAAATGTTGACACTGTGTGAATCATTTTTGGAGCAATTGAATCATATGTTTGATTGAAAATAGCTTTAATACAAGATGTCTAATCAAAGAAAGGTTACCGGTCTTTTGGTAAAATAATGTAATAAGTTTATTCTTGGACTCAACAGTAAAAACAGACCAACAAGTGTCATCAAGATCTAAGACTTAGTAAACCTAGTATCAATTCGCACTGGTCAGTTTTTTTATCCCAAGAATAAACTTGTGATAATTTAAGCAAAAGCAATTTCAAATTCTTTGCCAAACTGCTTCCAGTCCTGATGTCGGGGACTCTTTTTCACCACTGTGTTGTTGTCGTTTATAGATTGTAAGAGCAGGACTGCTAAAAGAAAGGCCAGTCCTGAAAAGAAGACCCCAATAAAAAGGAGGAGGGTCGCTGAGCAGGCTGGTCCTTCCACCAGCTCAGATGTGGTCAGAGGAGTGAAGCGCAAGGTTGTGCAAGATGAAGAGGGCACAACAAAGAAAGCAAAGAAGGCTAAACTTCTCGACCATATGAGCGGTGACAAGGAGCAAGCATCCTCCTCGTTGGACTCTGGTAAAGGTAGGCTAATTAGTTGAATAAGGGGGTAGATTAAGTGTGGTTGCTAGGTTTAAGATATTAGTGTTTAGTGTTTGTGTCTATCATCCAGTGAGCTGATGTGCTTTTGGTGTTTTCCACATCTCCAGACTTGAACAACAAACAGGTGTGCGCAAAAAATGGCAAAAGAAAGGCCGCGGGAGACAACAGAGAGTCACCCAAGAAAAAAAAAAGGAATGTGGACCAGGACAAAAAATCAGTGGCAGACCAAAAACGTAAGTAGCAAGCAGCTTGGGTTTTATATTCAGGGGAAGGGCAAAAGGAACATTTAGGCTACAGAGGAGAGTAATTTGTGTCACAGCTGTAATAAAACAAGATTTGTTGTTTTGTCTGTTCAGGTGAATTCCAAGCCAGATATGTGGAGGAGCACCAGCTCGGAGAAGGAGGCTGCGGAGCAGTGTTTGCTGGCTACCGGATAGAAGATCATTTTCCAGTAAGTGTTCAGATGATGGTAGTAAGACAGGCAGTAACGCAGATAATGGATAATATCGTAAACTGAGACGTCTGCTGTGTTTCCACCTTTCATTATGTCATACTGAGGAAATGCTCACCAATGCTCTGTGTCTTCTAGGTTGCCATCAAACACATTCCCAAAAATAAAGTCTACTGCAAAGTGGCGGTAAGCGTCCAACACTTGAATTAGTTTTACATTACTGGATTGAATGCGGCGTTCCTCATCATCCACTTTGTTGTAATATTTCAGGATGAAAGCGGGAAGAAGCTCTCAGTGGAAGTGGCCATTATGGTTAAACTTGCAGGTGAAGCAGAAGGGTCAGTGGGAATATCAGCACCTGTGTCCTTGCTGGAGTGGTTCGACCTTGGCAAAGAGCTGATCCTGGTGCTGGAGAGACCTGTCCCCGCTGTGGACCTGCAAAAATACAAAGAAGAAAATGGAAGAACTTTACCAGAGGACAAGGCCAAGGTAGGTTGACTGGGAGAACCTTAGACTGTACAGCATTCAATCAAGGCAGAAAAGCATTAACTCATTATTGTGTTTTTCATCTTTTCCAGGTCATTCTGAAGCAACTAGTTGATGCTGTAAAGGAACTTGAGGATAAACACATCTTTCATCGGGACATCAAGGGACAAAACATTCTGATTGAGACCGGCTCAGATGTGCCTCGAGTTCGCATCATTGACTTTGGACTGAGCTGCTTTGTTAAACAGCGATCTCTGTATCGCATCTTCTATGGTAACATATTCTGCTCCTGCTTTTCACAGATGTAACAATTTGTGTCTTTTGTTTTAGAAGAAATTGCAATTGTGTCTGTTTGTTAGGCACTCCTCTTCACATCCCTCCCGAGTGGTACATTAGGAGCTGCTACAGGTGTGGACCCACCACGGTGTGGCAAATGGGAGTGGTGTTGTATGAAGCGCTTCATGCACGATACTTTAGTACCGCGAGGTTCCTCACAAAGAAACTGAGCATCAAGAAGCGTCTGTCCACAGGTAAGAAAACTTCACACTTCCAGATTCACTGATGCCTTGGATCACTAGAACTATCATCTTCATCTTTTTGATCTTTTCTTTCTTTCAAGAATGCCGGAATTTCTTGGACGCATGTTTAGCTATAGTCCCGGAGAAGCGCCCAACACTGGAGGAGCTCCAGCTTCACCCCTGGCTAAGATAACACACACAAACACATAATTCACACCTTATCATATAAGTATGATACATTGTAGTAACTTCCTTTCTTTTTTCTGTTGGACAGGAATAGATAGAATGGGTCAATCTTAAAAAATAAATAAATAAAAATGTAGCTTTTTTGGAGTTCCTGTAACCCCCCCAGCCATCCCAGGAAAGGGGATCTCTCTTTGAATGGGCTTTCCCGAGGTTTCTTCCCATCGATCTGGCCCCCTGGGGAGTTTTTCCTCGTCTTCATAGAGAGCTTGGGCTGGGTCAGGAGCTCCATCAAAACTGTCTTTATTTGATGACATTAAAGTCATCAAATAAAGATGTGTTTTACTTAAAGTAAAATTTGATCAAAATAAAACTTGTTTAATTCATCTTTGCTGAGGATTCTCCTTCATTACTATTTTGTTTTGTTTTTTTTTACCCATGGTGCATTTTGACAAATAAGAAAACTGAATCAGGTTAAAGTGTGCACAAAGACAGTCACACTGCAAATGATCTGAAGACTTGCATCTGTTGCTCTAACCCCCAACTAGTTTAGACAGATTTCCTGGTTCTACCAGAGGTTTTTTCCTTCAAGAAGGGAGTTTTTCCTTCCCACTGTTGCTGAGTGTTTGCTCATAGTGGGTTGTAAAAGCATAAAAGTTAATAAGAGTTATCACAGCGGGAACTATATAGCTTAAGTGTACAATTTCTACAGGACGAATTATAACTTCATTATGTATAAAAGCTCCTGTGGATAATTACTCCTATTTGTAACTTTACACAAGAGAAGTTTGCTGTCACACTATTTATAACAGGTTGGATTTTGTCCTCTGAGTTGAGCCTTTGGTTGCAGTTTATTGAAGAATTTCCTCTAAAGTAGCTGCTGATAAAGATTTAAAGTCCTGTTTATATACAGAAATATGCTTTAGTTCATGTTTTTTTACATGTCTGCCTCAGTGGATCAGTAGAAGATCTGGCACAGGAAACTAGATGATGAAAAAAGGGTACGAATACACATATATATCTATATCTATATAGATACAGATATATATACACACACACACAGGTTGCAATGTAGTATTTTCATTTTTTCTTAGCATTTCTTTAACGTCTTGGTGCAAAAGAATACCTGCATTTGTGTGTAAAGAAATGTTACATATATACTAAAAACAGTTGGAAAAAAGAACTACAAATTTGGAAAGGAATTTATTCATGTTCTTACTCATAGATGGAGTACATGGTTTAAAAAACACCGAGGAAACAGATATGAGGCGGCTGTATCAACATAAAAACATTAATACAGTTAAAAATGAATAAAAAGTTGCACGCTTAAACTTATTTCTCTACAGTTTGTACAATTAATCCATGTAACAATAGGTTCTCTCTTAATATAGTAGTTAATTAAAATATCTTTACATAAAAATACATTTTTAAGTACTCTCCGGTGGAAGTCTGTTGTGGCTTATGTTTCTAAATGACACAACCATAAAGCAGCCCACAGAATATACAAATATGTCTTTGATAAGTGAATGTTGGCTCCCACAATGGCCTGTTAAGTTATTGCAAAAATAATTTACTGCATAATATGTCAGATTAGAACATGTTATAAGCACAAAACTGAAGGGGAAACAATAAAAACAAAAATTAAAAAACAAATACTAAATTAAGTTAAAGGATATTTCTTACTATACTATATAATTGTATAATGTTGCGTTTGATTGCAAAAGAAAACCCACCAAGAAAAAAAGAAAGAAAGAAAAAGAGAGAATAGAGTTTAATTTATTCAAAACACATTCTTTTCTTTTATTTAAGCTGTAGCGAGATTCAAATGGACAAAAGAGAAAGAAAAATATTACAGATTTGTTTTATTAATCATGAATAAACTTTATTATACACAACTCTAAATTTCAGTTGGTCTTAGTCAGATGTGTTTTTAATTAAATCCTGCAACACTGTGCTCGCTGCCATCACTTTATATCTTAGTGTGCAATTCAAATATATACTTATTACAATATTTTTCCCCCTTAACTCTCAACTCGCGTTTTTAAAATGTCTGTGATCATATTTGTCCGTTGACTTCTGTCTGGGCCTCGAACGATTCATCAGGCAGGTTGGCAGCCTCCAGCTGATGCTCCAGACTTTCATCATCGCCTCTATTCTGATCAACTCTTATCTTAAACTTAGTGATGAACTCATTACTGGCCAGCGCGCCCTCCTTTTTAGGGCATGTGGGCTTTGATAACAGCCGGCTTTCCAGTCGCTCTGCAAAGAAAATTCACAAAACATTTCTTATTTGGTAAGCTTGTTAACAAATTTTAGTTCAGTTTTGCTGAAAGTTATAGCATGCATCAGGTAAGAAGCAATTGGTTTTTAAAAAGCATATACATTCCCCAAAACATTTTTATTATGTGCATTTTGGAGAATAAAAGATTGTACACAATTTCCCTTTTTAAAGTAAAAAGATTATTAAGTCTAATTCTTACTTATTCAGTAGATTAAAGTATTGAAACATCATTATTCATAAAATATGCACATTACAAAATTAAAGTTATTCAAAAATTACTCAAGTACTTACTCCAATACTCACATTATTCAAGTAAATTTAATTTTTGCCAATGTAATGTCACATAAAATCTTAATCTGAATAAGGGATTTGAACCCCACTGTCACGGCCAGGGGATCAGCAGGCCGCTGACTAGTAGTGTTCTCTCTCTTGCTCTCTCTCTCGCTCTCTCGCCAGGGCGGAACTCATGGTGGGTTCACGCCCTCGGCCCACGCCCCTCTGATGAGGAAACACCTGGGCCTCATCAGTGCAGCCAGCATTTAAGCCAGGGAGTGGCTTCTACTCATCGCTGGATCGTTGTGTGTGACTCGCGTCAGTGCAGCCCGGCTCTGAGCAAGTTCTCTTTTGCTTCCCTGTGCAAAACCTCTAACGTGTGTTTCCTTCTGTACATAGATCCCCTGGACCCGACTCTGCATTCCCCGAGCGGATTCCCTTTTTGTGTGAGTGTTTGGAGAGAGAGTCAGAAGAGGAGCAAGTGTCTTTTCCCTACCTGGATTTCCCCGGAGCCTTTTCCCTGTCACCGCTTTGTATATAGCACTATCCCCTGCACTGTTTGTATATACACCTGGTGGAACTGTAATAAATACTGACTGTGCCTCTGAGTCCTGCGTGTGAGTCCTCAAGCGAACCGTGACACCCACACAGATGAGAGCTTAGCAGTGAAGCTCTCTCTTAAAATTTGAGTTATAAAGTCAGAAGTTATCACTGACAGAGATCCATGTTCTTTTAACATAAGAAAGAATATTTGCTGAAATTGACATTAATCCAAGCCCTTAAAACGCCATTTTGGATTAAGCATTTCCTTTTAGAAAAGTCTTCAATGAGCAGGAAGCTCCAGTACTGAAAAAGAAGCCAACATCAACTGCTAAACGTGCTAAAAGTAAGTAAGTCCCCGTAGACTCCTATGATCAAAACACATACAGTATAAAAGTTATAGGTTACAGATCTGAAAAGTAAAACAAATGTCAAAGTGCAAAAAGACTTATGGTCCCATAGAAGTCTATTCCATTTGCCTGGAATTAGGTGAACACCTTTGTGACAAATTTAATGGCTCAGTCATTTGTTTCATGTCATATTTAATAAAAGACTGACATGGTGGCATGTTGAATTGTCCATTTTGCACATATTTGGTCATTCTAAGCGTCAGAAGGGGAAAGATCATTCTGGGAATGCCTACTGGCGAAGGACGTGTGACTGACAAGTCCAGTGTGTGAAGTTTAACTACAGTCTAAGGAGCTTGGAAAGAAAAGCATCTGGACTTCTTTAAGTTTCTTGAAGATGTTTCACCTCTCATCTGAGAAGCTTCTTCAGTTCAGAATTTCTTTAGAGAACTGAAGAAGCTTCTTGAATGAGAGGTGAAACATCTTCAAGAAACTTAAAGAAGTCCAGATGCTTTTCTTTCCAAGCTCCTTAGACTACGATGACCTGAACGACTGAGAACCTTAACAGACAGTTCTTCCCTTCATTCATCATGCCTGATTTCAAAACCCCAAGATGGCAGTCGTGAAAACACTCATCTTGAGTCTTCATGGGACTACGGTGAGATCAGTTATGCCTCTTATGATGCTGTCCCAGACTTCAAAGCAGTATAAAACATGTTTGCAGCCTGTAACAACTGTGCATGCGGTTATTTTTCGTTTTAAGATTTCCGTGTTTAAATCATAATAAGATTTAGTTTTCATTTTAATTAACTTGAGGTGAGTCAGATTCTTTCATTCAAGTCACTGAATGAATCTCTTGACATGTTTGGGGGTAGGTGCCTTTTGTAGCATTTTAATGCAATTATCTGACAGATTATATGGTCTACACTGTTATTAACTATACTAACACTCTGTTCCAGAAGTCTGTGCTGCAAAGAGGCAAAGTGAATACGGCACCTGCAGGAGTAATGGGGGTCATCAGTCGGTTCAGCTGGATGTTCCAGTGCCGTACATGTTGACTGGCATTCCTCAGCCTCTCCTGAACCTCCTGGAAACAAAAATCATGCAGGCATCCTCATCAGTGTTGTTTTAGAAGAGCACTAAATAAGATGCTGCTCACAAAGCCAGTCAAAACAAACTTGTTCACCTCCAGACGCTGGTGGCTTCTTTGGCGAGATGCCTGCAGATCCTGGAGCTCCTGAGAGGCAGAGTTGAGGGCTGAGGGGGTGTCCTCATCGGGACTGCCATCTGACAGCTCCTGTATGGGGCTGAGGTTTTGCATTGTACGTTGCTGCTCCTGGAGGAGCTGGAAATGTTTCCTCTTTTCATCTTCAGCCTGCAGCAACCTGAAGGAGGGGAAAAAGGGAAGAAGCAACTGAAAATGTTAATACTTCTCATGGATATATCAGATCTCCATCACAAATAAAATAATAAAGGGCCATAATAAGAGTTAGAAATCCATTGTTACCGCTCAAGCTCCAGTCTGGCCCTCTCCTCCTCCAGCCGAGCCTGGATCTCCATATTAAGGGCAACTTCCAGCTGCTGCTGTGTCAGCTCCAGCTCCCTGATCCTCTTCTTCTGTTGTTCAGCCTCCTTTTCCTTCACCTGCATCTCAGCCTGCATGCTGTCTTTTATCTATGCACACACACAGCTACATAAACAGATGCACCAACAGAGCGGTATGAACTGACCTATTCCTGAATCACCTTTTCCTGGACTGTCATAACCATTTTTCCAAATCATTAAAGACTAGGTTGAAGCCGTTGTTATGTTTTATTGATTATTTGGCTTTAGGTTTTCCAGTTTTCCAGCTGCTGCTGTTTAATGTTTGCCTGGGAAAAGAAATTTCAGTTAGTGTGGGAAGTTTGGTTAAGCTGGTGGAAAACAATACTGTTACACTGACCTTTTGGATAAGATTGTCTTACCTGTGGTTTCTCTGATGTGCACGACAAAACAGTCTCCAGGCAGCTTGAGTGCCCATTTAAAGGTTCCTGGTGGTACCAAGTGATTGAAGAGAGGATTGAAAAGCCATATTAGTTTATTGTAGATTGTAGTCAGTTGGCCAAGCTTGTAATGAAAAACGCTTCATTACTCGAAGCTTTCATCACAGTCCTCTTTGGTGACATCTGGTGGACAAATATATGAAGAGCAGCTTGAGTCTGCAGCTTATAATGAACTGCTTCATTATGATTGCCCACTCTGCAGAGCTGACAGCTTGTGTTTGATGTCATGTGACAGTTCTGTGTGATATCGGGCTGATATGTTGCTTTGAACATGAATTTTTGGGGGGTGAAAAAATTATGTTATCATCAATCAATCATGTGGTCAGAAGAATCTGTGCTTACCTTGCAGGAATGTTTTAAATTTACAGATTGGGAAGTTTTTATTCAGCCTTGATGCTTTGGTGGATGTTAGCTCATATGCAGTTTTTTGTAAAGACATGATTATACCCCTTAAGCGTGCTAAAGTGTACCCTAACAATAAGCCATGGGTCACCAAATGCATCAAATCCTGTTTAAGGAAAAAGAGACAGGCTTTTAAAGAGGGGGCTGTTACTGACTTTCGGGCAGTCACCAAAGACTTGAAAATCGAGCTCTTGAAAGCAAAACAGATCTACAAAAACCTTCTTGAAAGCAAATTTGCTGCAAAAAATTTTGGGTCCTCCTGGACTTGTATGAAAACCATATCAGGGTTTCAAAATCCCCAGAGCAGCAGTCAGATCATTGTAGACGGTTTTAAGTCAGACAGAGATTTGAATATGCTTTATGCTCGTTTTAGTTCTTCTGAACTGAAACAGAAACTGAAAGATACTCAACACTTCATCACTGAACTCAGCGATGTCCAAAAGGCCTTTCATACAGTTAATGTGAACAAGAGCCAGGGCCCTGATAACATTAGTGCCGCCTAATTAAATCTTGTGCTAAAGAGCTCAGTCCTAAATTTCAGGTTATTTTTAATAAATCCTTTCAAATACAAAATGTGCCCTCGCTTTGGAAGGAAGCTGTCGTCGTTCATGTCCCTAAATCTAGTCGTCCAAACGTCCTGAATGACTTCAGGCCTGTTGCCTCACCTGAGTTGTCATGAAAGTCTTTGAAAAAATCATCAGAAATGTGATTATGGAAGAGATTGAATATCAGCTGGATCCAATGCAGTTTGTGTACAGGCCCAACAGAGGAGTGCAGGACGCGCTTTTGACTCTAAATCTGATTCTTAAACATGTAGAGAGTAAAGGGACTTTTGCAAGACTTCTTTTCATTGATTTTTCTTCTGCTTTTAATACAATACAGCCCCATATTTTAATTAAAAGACTTTTAGAACAGTTTGAAATCAGGAAAAACCTGGTTTGCTGGATTTTAGATCTTTTAACTGACAGGTCACAAAGAGTGAGAATAAATGGGGTTCTGTCTGACCCAGTGTTCTCCTCCACAGCTTCTCCTCCAGGGTGTCTCTTATCGCCCTTATTATTCATTCTCTTTACAAACATGTGTCAGAGCAGATATGAAAACAGGGCCATCATTAAATTTACAGATGACTTTGTTATTGTCAGCTTACTGAAAGAGGGTGAAACTCACCACGGTCCAATCATTGATGACTTTGTTCAGTGGTGGGAGGAGTCTTATCTCCAATTGAACATATCTAAAACAAAAGATATGGTTATTGATTTTAGGAAACAACAAAATGGGCACAGAGTCACTTTAATTAAAGGTCAGAAAATAGAGCAAGTGCAATCATATACATATCTTGGGACCATAATCAATGAAAAACTGAACTTTTATTGCAAATCGGTCTGTAAAAAGGGTCACCAGTGCCTTTACTGCCTCAGGAAACTTGCTCATTTCCACATCAAGCGAAAGATTTTAACTTTGTTTTCTTGTTCTTTTATTGAGTCTGTTTTATCTTTTTGTTTGGTGGCATGGTTCAGTCAGACCTCTGTCACAGAGAAAAATTGACTGAATTATTTAGTGAGATGGTCCAGTCGTCTGATAGATGAGTCACAGGCCTGTTTAGACTCC
This sequence comes from Perissodus microlepis, assembly GCF_051167445.1. Lineage (NCBI taxonomy): Eukaryota > Metazoa > Chordata > Actinopteri > Cichliformes > Cichlidae > Perissodus > Perissodus microlepis. Next base: position 34,710,624 of record NC_140478.1, read on the forward strand.
CTGTACTCTAAACAGGTACCACAGATGGCTTAATCAATCCTTAAAAATGGTTCCCATCCTCTACGGGGTGGATTTAGCTTCTTTCTTCAGGACGGAGGTTTCTAGTTCCAAGATGCAGGACAAAGCATTATAAAAACAGCTTTGTCCCTGCTGCTGTCACTGAACTCAATAAGAATTGTTTTTGATTTGATTCATTTTGTTTAATTACTAAATATGTGTTTTGTCAGGTTTCATTAGGTGTGTGTGTTTGTGAAGGGAGGCCAAATGCTATCATTGTTCTGTAAAGCAAATTTACCTGTGGGTATAAATAAAGTAACCTTAACTTAAAGCTTATAGGAGGTTGTGAGGTCACTGCCTCCACCTGATTATGTAATTAACCAGCAGACTGGTACGTTTATATATAATATACTATAAGTTATATCATTATAATTATGTGTATATCATATTTCTTATGTACATTTTAGACCTGGGAGCAGAATTGCTGATGAACTGGTTTTTATTCAGGAACAGGCAGAGCGTCCTCTCTTCCTGGCTCCATGTCTATAATTATGTCACACACTGATTCGCTCTCACAAAATCACCAAAACACAGCACAAATCCCACCAATGATTCAATTCCTTATAAATCATTGAATCAGGTACTGAAGCAGTGACGTGCTGAATGAAGCTTCAGACGTCATTGATCACGTGACTCTGTTCAGACAAACCAAGCCTCAGCACAGCGTTTCTGAAGCAGTGTGTTGATTTTTTGACACATGTGCCGGAGCTTCAGCTTCAAACGGGCCGTCACCATCAGAGTTGCTGGAACCATGTCCCACTACTGGGCTACTCTGTTTTATTCTGTGTTAAGTTTTTGAATGTGAATTTTCTGTGTTAAGAATAACAAAGAAAATGTAATGAAGTGATTTTAAAGTTTAAACTTTGTGTTAAATCTTGTAAATCAGAGAGAGAGAGAGAGAGATGAGGTGTGGGTGGACATCAGATGATCAAATGTCAACAACCTGATTGGCCCAAGTGTGAAGATGTGACGTCCAGTGAGGGAAGGGGGGAGAAAGGGTGAGCAGGTATAAAAGTGAGGTGAAGAAGAGATTCGGGGTTCTTCCCTTTTGTCCTCTGTGAGATGAGCAGTTCAGAAGTTTGGATCTAAGAGGTTCACAGTTCAAATTCCAGCAGAGACGCTAAAAGGAGAACCACAGTCCAACCTGTGAATGTTTTTAACCCTTTGTGAAACAACAAAGGCATAAATATGATCATATAAATATTATCTACTGGGTCAGACTCATAGGATCAGGGATTAGAACTCCTTTTATCAGAGAGATGAAATCTACTTCCTGTACAGGGTTTTTTTGTGGGCCTACCGATCGACAGAAACTAGAGTCAATAAAAAAACTGGACATTGGCTCAATGTGTGTGTGGCACAGGGAAACAAGGACTGAGCGCTGAGTAGTCCCACATAAAGTCAGACACCTGCTCACCCTAGGTGGACCATGGCATGGTCTATATGGAGGATACAGACACTGCTGATGTCATGATCCTGGGTCCTTTTGACCCAGCGTTTGGTGTTTTCTGTTCTTCCTCTGTTTAGTGTTTACTCTGTTTTCTGCCGTGTGTTGTATTTTGTCCGCATTTCTTAGTTTGTGTCCTTTTATGCGTAGTTCCTGTTTTATTGTGAAGGTCTGCGTCTTATGTGAGTGTTTTCAGTTTGCCTCCCTAGTCTCGTCACGTTAATCACTCCCAGCTGTGTTCCCCACCTGTGTGAATTCCCTGTGTTCTCTGAGTGTATTTAAGTTGTGTCTTCTGTCTTAATAGTTGCTGGTTCGTCTGTGTGGTTTCCCCTCGGTCTCCCTGCATCTCTCCATGTGTATTTTCCCGGACCTCCCTGCATCTTCGTTTTTGGTTTGTTTTGTTAGTTTTACCCAGTTTAGGTTTCAGTTTCATGTTCCCAGTGCCTTTGTTGTTTGTTTTTCCCTTCGTTAATAAATACTCACCTGCACCAGAGCTGCCGCGTCCTGGTCCTAAATATTCCACACAGCTTGCCCCGGCAAACCGTGACAGCTGAAAACATGACTCTGTCTGGTTTAGATGATAAAATGTCTTTACTTTAGGAGGCTGTGGCTCAGAGTACATTCACATAATGCCTTTGAATAAATGTAAAAAGCTTGTTTTGCTCCTGCTTTGATTTCTTTGTCCAGGTAGAAATTCTGCTTTTTGCCTCTAAAATCTGAAACAGTTTGAAACAAAGTTTGGCGCTCTAATCCTCTCTGTGTTTGTCCTTTGGTCAGATGGTGATATTGAATGAAATATTCCAGTATTCAGTAGCTCAGCAGCTTTGTAACATGTGGTTTTGCACACTGTTCAAACCTCAGATGTTTGTGTAAACAAGTGTGGAGGACACAAACTCACGGGGGGAGGAACGACATTTACTGTTGATGTGTCTGACATTTAGTCTCCATGAGTTCTCATGAGACTGAAGAACTCTGTGATCTCTAACATGCAGCTGTATGTTTTGAAATTATGTGTCTCATTCTCTGGACTTTACTAGACAACGAGTGAAGAACATGTAACGAATATCATCTTTAAAGTGATGAATAATAACTCTGCCTCTGTGTCTTCATAAAAAGATCGTACTTCTGAAAGGTCAGAGGGCAGCATCCACTCTGGTTTTACACAGTTTTGCAGGTTTAGCTCTTCTGAAGTTCAGCACCTGCTTTTTCAACCAATCAGAAGCCAGTATTGTAGAGAGTTCATATTTCTTTTCATGCAATTGAATAATTTTGAATGTTTAGGTGAATATTTATATTTAGAGTATTTTCTCGATCAGTGTCTTCAGTCCTGACCCTGAGTGCGTACATTTAAAAATAAAGTGATATAACTTCTTTTACATTACTGTGAACTTCTTGTACAGTTTGACAGCTGATTGTTGTCGTGTTTGTCGTCATATGAAGATCGTTTCCTAAAGAGGACTGAACAGTCATTCAGCCTCTGGCTCCATCCATGAATCTGATGTTTGCTGTATAATCTGTGCTGTTAATAGTGTAATGGAACATATAATTTGTACATATAATTTCATATGTAATTATGATGATCTTTACCCATTAAGATTTTAAATGAACGATAAACAAAGGCCAAGAAAACTGAGTTAAACTCCTGAGTCTACTATATATTTGCACCATGAAGAAATCAATTGTTTGCACCAGTAATAAATAATCAAATTATCATCAATTATTTAAATAAATGAACCATCGCACCAAACAAAACAACAATTCAACAGACAGTTCTATAAAACTGTGGATGATTCAAAGTGCTGCTATAACTGCACAACAAAACTGCAGTGAGAAAAGCTTTGGATGCTCAGTTTAGTTATAATGACAGTTAAACAACTAAAATACTCGGTTAAGTAGGTGAGAAAAAGTTACATTTACTGGATCAGTTTACGACCAAAATACAATTGAATGAATTACTGACATGGACACTTTGTGAAAAATTACTAAACAGTTCAGGCAAAATTTTACTAAAACCTTTAATTAAACTTGAAAGTTTGCATTTCAAGCACATCTTGATGTTTTCATTGAAAATCCACTGTGACTGTGTACACAGGAAAAACTACAAAATAATGTTTTGTTTGTTTGTTTTTGTAAACACTGTGGACCGATCTGCATTTGTTATTGCTAAATTTAAATATTTGTTACTATTTAATGATCATAATCTCATTTGAACATAGGTTTGATTTAGTGGAGTCAGTTGTTCCCATGCATCATTCTGTAAGTGTGAGAATGAACTAAGATTAGAAAATGTCAAAATATAAAGTGTCATTTATTTTTATTCATCACAGCATCCTGAACTTTGGCGAACTTTCTAAAATATAAAATGAACTCGCTGAGTGTTGACTGTCACATTTCAAAGGACCAAGAAAAGATAAACTATTAAACTTTAACTGGGTCAGACTTGTTACTGCATGCTGTAACCAAACATACCACACCCTGCATCATGTGATTGGCTCTTGGTTGCTCTGTAAGAATATTTCTTTAGTGCCTCCCTTCACAGATGTGTCTGTATCAGGATGGGTCTAAACAACATGGTGTAAATGCAGTTGCTGGTGAGCCTCATTTCCTGTAGGAGGTGAACAAGAGCAGAGATCTGTTTCCCTTCAGAGCACAGAGGTTGTTTCTGTTCAGAGGAAGTGAAACTGTCTGACAGTCACTGAGAGACGGTGAAACGGCACAGCACATGAATCAAATGGATCAAACAAAAATCTGCTGTTCAGTCTGTTTGGATCTACTGAAGGATCCGGTGACTATTCCCTGTGGACACAGCTACTGCATGAACTGTATTAAAAGCTTCTGGGATGAAGAGGAAAAGAAGAAAATCTACAGCTGCCCTCAGTGCAGACAGACTTTCACAGCGAGGCCTGTCCTGTTGAAAAGCACCATGTTAGCAGATTTAGTGGAGGAGCTGAAGAAGACTGGACTCCAAGCTGCTCCTGCTGATCACTGCTATGCTGGACCTGAAGATGTGGCCTGTGATGTCTGCACTGGAAGAAAAATGAAAGCCTTCAAGTCCTGTCTGGTGTGTTTGATCTCTTACTGTGAGAAACATGTTAAGCTTCATTATGAATGTCCTGCATTTGACAAACACAAGCTGGTGGAGCCCTCCAAGAAGCTCCAGGAGAACATCTGCTCTCGTCATGATGAGGTGATGAAGATGTTCTGCCGTACTGATCAGCAGAGTATCTGTTATCTCTGCTCTGTGGATGAACATAAAGGCCACGACACAGTCTCAGCTGCAGCAGAAAGGACTGAGAGGCAGAGAGAGCTGGAGGTGAGTCGACAAAACATCCAGCAGAGAATCCAGGACAGAGAGAAAGATGTGAAGCTGCTTCAACAGGAGGTGGAGGCCATCAATCAGTCTGCTGATCAAACAGTGGAGCACAGTGAGAAGATCTTCACTGAGCTGATCCATCTCATCCAGAAAAGAAGCTCTGATGTGAAGCAGCAGATCAGATCCCAGCAGGAAACTGAAGTGAGTCGAGTCAAAGAGCTTCAGGAGAAGCTGGAGCAGGAGATCACTGAGCTGAAGAGGAAAGATGCTGAGCTGAAGCAGCTCTCACACACAGAGGATCACATCCAGTTTCTACACAACTACCCCTCACTGTCAGCACTCAGTGAGTCTACAGGCTCATCCAGCATCAATATCCGTCCTCTGAGCTACTTTGAGGATGTGACAGCAGCTGTGTCAGAGGTCAGAGATAAACTACAGGACATTCTGAGAGAGGAATGGACAAACATCTCACTGACAGTCACTGAAGTGGATGTTTTACTGTCAGATCCACCAGCAGAGCCAAAGACCAGAGCTGGATTCTTAAAATATTCACGTGAAATCACACTGGATCCAAACACAGCAAACAGATGGCTGTTATTATCAGAGGGGAACAGAAAAGTAACATTTATGAAACAACAACAGTCTTATTCTGATCATCCCGACAGATTCACTGAATGGTGGTCAGTCCTGAGTAGAGAGAGTCTGACTGGACGTTGTTACTGGGAGGTGGAGTGGAGAGGGAGAGTTTATGTAGCAGTCGCATACAAGAATATCAGCAGAAAAGGAGGGGGTAATGAATGCTGGTTTGGACGTAATGACAAATCTTGGTCATTATATTGTATCAACAACAGTTATACATTTTGGTACAACAACATCCAAACTCGTGTCTCAGGTCCTCGTTCCTCCAGAGTAGGAGTGTACCTGGATCACAGAGCAGGTATTTTGTCCTTCTACAGCGTCTCTGAAACCATGACTCTCCTCCACAGAGTCCAGACCACATTCACTCAGCCGCTCTATGCTGGACTGAGGGTTTATGATTATGGAGCCACTGCTGAGTTGATTAAAGTGAAATAGACTGAAGTCTTTCATATTGTGGGTTTAAATCTGTATTTTAGTTTCATTTTATTTTCTCTCCATCATTTCTGCACAGAGATCAGCTGTCAGTCAAACATTATGGGTGGTACCTCCACATCTTCTAGTTGTTCTCTTGATGTTTCTGAGTTTTTAAAGGAGATCTTTCCTGTGACTGTTTATGGAGGCTATCACTGCTCATCATCATTTTGATTTACTAAAATATTTCTCCACATGAAAATGTAAACTTCTCTATCCTCTAAATGTTTCTGGAATATTTGTATTGAACAATGTCGACATTTCTCTTTATGAGTATGGCAGACCATGTGTGTGTGTTTGTGTTTGTTTTTGTCAAAATCATCAAACAAATGAGGAAAAACTGTGATTTTAATGAATGAATTCATATATTGTGTTGATGTTTTATTGTGTGAATAAACTGGAAGGTTTGACTATAAATCAAACTTTGAACAAAGTCTTTTCTTCTGTCTTCATTCCAGGATCTCACTCAAATCTGATGCAGAAAATATGAAACTAATCTGAGAGAATAACTGAAGCAGTTTTCCTCCTGAAGCATCACAAAGTTCAGAGTTCATGTTTAGAGCAGAAGATTCAGCAGTCGCTCTGTGACCTTTCAACTTTCTTCACTAAAACAGCTTCATTGCAGAGAAACAAGTCACATTTTCTTGATGTTCTTAAGTCCTTTCAGATGTTTTTAATGGTCCTTGAATGCAGCATCAGTGTCGCAGGTTTAAAAGGTCACTTTCTGTTGTGTTGAAAGATTTCCTTCAGATATGGTCTTTAATCAGTAAAGCCAGTGATACAGCAGTGTCATTAGCTGTGTTATTGGCACCAGGCTGTGTTTATGTATGTATTTAATTCTGTCTGAGGATGTCTTCAGCATGAAATGATCATTTGCTCAGCTGCTGTGTCTCAAACGACTCCTACAGTCTTTGCTTATGTGACCAACTTTTAAACAACCAAAACAAATTCCCCTTTCCTTGATAAAAGTCAACTTATCTCGATGCATTTTAGCTTTAAACTGCTTACAATTCTCTAGTAAATGACTGCTGTGTGAACAAAACAAACAACTATGCAGAACAGTGGAATTTGTTCTGCTTCCAGTTGATTGAGTTTTGACTCCTGGAACCGTACTGACATTAGTGGCAAAACTACTTCCCTTTTTTCTTTGCTTGGTGGAACTTGAAACTTTAAAGCTGCTTCCAGATTGTGAGTCTTGGATGTTGCCAAACACTGGATCTTATGCTACTTTCACCTGTTTTATTATGAAGGCAACCAGATCAGTGAACACTGCTCTGTGACCATTTTGTTCCTGCAGTTCATAGGCAACAACTCTCCATTTTTCCCTCAATTTGTATGGAAGTTTCATAACAATCATTCTCATATTTGAGGGCAAATCCAACTCCTTCATATAAACAACTTGCTGTGTTGGATTCGAACATCCTTGAAGAAAAAGAGAGAATGACTGTAGACCTTTCACATCCTCACTTTTAATAGGTGCCCAACTCACAATCCTCTCCATCTATGCAGAGGCAATTTTATTTCCGTTCCCAAAATGTTCTCCAAGAAGATATTTGTCTGTGGAATAGCCCTGCTCAGGAGGTAAATGCTGACAACTATGCACCAAGTCTTTAGGCTGCCCCCTAGTGAACTGCTCTAAAAAATGCAAACAGTCGCTCCAGTTATCAGTTTTAGCTTCCACTCCATTTTCAAAGGCATTCATAAATGATCTGTACTGTAAAGGGTCTCCATCAAACATAGGGATGTTTCTAGCTGGAAGGACAGAAGATAAGTTTTGTTTTACAAGCAAAGTAGTGATGTCATTTTGTTTTTGCATAATATTGACAATCTCCTTCGTGCAATTCTCAGTCAAAGTAGGAGACTGAGGCTGTGTTTGCTGCGTCACTTGAGCTGAATCATCAACTTTTACCATCACCTCATCCACCTGATGTTGGTTTTGACTTTGTCTAGGTATGATTACTTGTGATTCAGATGCAGAATTTGTACCAGAGTAATCTCTTTCTGCCGGAACAAATGTATCAGCACAAGGATTTAAATTAGGCGCTTCTTGTACGTGCCCTCTTTCAAAATAAGAGTTCATTCCATCAGAACGCTCAGAGCTACAAACTGAGTTTATTTTTAAGACACGAAGCTTTGCCTTAGTTGCTGCCAACTCTGTTTCCAAGGATAATTTCTCCTTTTCTTTTCTCAGTTTTTCCTCTTGCGCTTCAATAGAATGTTTTTCTTTAATGCAGCGAGTCGCTCCATGAGCGCTGCCTTGTCAGCCGCAGCTTTAATGCGTGCGGAAGATGTTGATGAAATTCGACTTTGCTGTGACAATGTTTTCCAAGGTGGCTTTACACTTGAGATATTAGAGACACTGTCTTCAGGATTTATTTCATCCAAACTTTCAACAGCTTGATCATTAAGAGCAGTATTGCTTTGTTCAGTATACGGCTCGCCTGCTTGCTGCAACCAAACCTTTACTTTGTCCATAAAAACAGAGAATGCTGTCACCTTAGACTGAAAATGTGCGCTTTGCCTTTTCACTTCATCTTCTGGCAGTGGCAAACTTAAAAAGGATTCTTGCAAAGCGTTTGCATCTTGATAGCATTTAATAAACTTCCCAAATTCCGAAGACACTTCCTTAACCTTCTCATGTGAGGTCATTAAATTTTCGCCATGTACTTAGATGCTTGCTTACACATTGAACTCCGCTTTTCTTGGCATGTCTTTATATACAAATCCAAACCTTTTGGCGTAAATTTGATGCTTCTTTTCTCTGCTTGCATCTGAGTGTCATCCTCTTGTTTACTCTCTTGTTTACTCTTAATATCCGACATTTTTATTGTCCTCTTGGATTATTTCAAACATTATAAAGATGCACAGCACACTGAGAATCCATAGCATAAAGCGCAAACATGATTGCAGTGAAGAAACATTTCCACAGAGGGCGTTGGCATGTTTCAATTAGTGATCCTATTATGCACAAATTTAGTACATCAAAACTCAGTTCATCAGTCTTTGTAGTGAAATAATGTCTTTAAACTCCAATAGCTTCACCGTTTTCCTTTACGGCTTAAACAATATTATCACTCACCAGCTTTGATGAACGAGTGACATGTTGATCCAGGCTTCAACATCAAATCCGTCTGGAGTACTTACAGACGATCCAGTAACTTTTATTCGAGTTCGACGGTGATCCTTGAAATCCATATATCCAACATATCCATTAATGAAGGATTATTCCTTTGTCCACGGGCAGGTTTTTTACTTTTTGTAGTGGCAATTCCTTTTGTTTGACAAACCAAACATCCCACAGTTAAAGGTCCACAAGCCACTGCTGCACTGAGATAATATTTCGTACGCAGGCAAAAGAAGTCCACTGTCCAAACTTTAAAGTTGCGTTTTTATGGTTTATTTTATCCAGTTTGGCAAGCAATAACAAGATCCATTTTTAGTTACTTCCTGCTGCTTCTCCTGCTCTAGTAAAAAACCATAGGCTCACCCCAGTGCATGCTGGTCCTATACCAGTGTCTTTATTTATAGAAACAAAATGGCCCTACAGCTTTTACTGACTAATTTAACAAGGTAACATCAAACAAACAAAACATTGAAAGAAATATTAACCTACAAATAAACTTGTAAATAAACCCCAACATATAAGTAAACTAACAACAAACTTTAACTGATTTCAAAATAATAAAAAATAAGAACAAATAGCTCCAACAGAAGTTATTGCTGCAGACTGAAGGTTCTGTAAACTACTCAGTCATAGAATGATTACGATATTGAACTAAAACAAATGCCTGAATCCTAAATTATGGATATCCTATTGTGGTGATCTGAAATGTAACACTAAATGTGATTAAAACACTAAAACTCTGGACTCCGGGGCTGAACGACCGCGGGGATCACCAGCCCGAGGAAAACACAAAATACACATGACTCCGTGAGAAAGACAATTCATTCTTGAATGAAGACGTTGATCAGACACATTTAAAATGTAGCCAATTGTGTTTATTATTAAATTATTAAGGAAATAGAAAAGCGGGGGAATAGAAAAGGGGGGAGGGGTGGGGGGTAAAGAAGAGGGTAAAGGAAAGGGATAGAAAGGAGGAAAGAGATAGAGGAGAGAGAACCCCAACTATGCCCTCTGAGCAAGCACTGGGTGCGACAGTGGATAGGAACAACTCCCTTTAAAGGAAGAAACCTATGACAGAACCAGGCTCTAGAGGGGGCAGTCAACTGTCGGGACTGGTTGGGGGGTGAGGGTGAAAGAGAAAGGGGTGGGGGGGGGAGATGGGACAGGTGTTAGGAGTTAAGGTGAAAATTACGATGCGACGGTGGAGGAGGAAGACGGGGTGACATCAGCAGAAGGAAAAGTAGAAAAAGTAGAAAAAGCAGGAGTGCTCTTTCTCCAGAAGAAGCGGAAGCGTTTTTTCTTCTTTTCCATCATCTTTTCCACGAGCACTTTTTTCTCTAGGATGAGGGTTCGTAACTCATCAATTGTTTGTGTATTTTCCTTCTCGAGTTTCCTGCATGTTGTCTCCACTTCTTCTAATTTGGCTTGTTTTTCTTCGAGCCTTTCTTTCAGTTCTTTACATTTGGCCTCCTGCATAAGCTTTGCCTCGTGCATCTCTGTATAACTGTGTTGTAATTTGTTGTGTGCGTCTTGTAGCTGCTGACTTCTCTCGAGTTCTTGAAGTGTACACTGCAGGTCTTTGTTTGTTTTCTCTAGTTGCTGCTTTAACATCTGCACCTCAGTGTTTTTGCACTTCAAGTTGTTGGAAAGTTTCTCCAGTTCTGTGTTGTTAATTATTCTTTTTGAATCATAATCAGGTTACCACAAATTGTTTTTTAATTTAGTAGAACTTGAAATGTTTGTCAGTGGGTAAACAATTCATAATGCAAAGTCAGAAACATCAAGTTATTCTTAGTACTGCATACTTGCAATACATAAGTTGTCCTAACAGTCATGTAGGGCATCCGTAGTTCAGGGGGTCGGGAAGCTCATCTTGTAACTGGATGTAATATTAGCAGACAGAGGGTTTGATGTTGCAGAATCTTTGGAGTTGTACCATGCTGAATTGAAGAGCCCAACTTTCACCAAAGGAAAGAACTAACTGGCCCCTAGATTGCCCAATCAAATCTCTTAATGCCACCAGCCCTCCCCTACCTTCACTGTGTGCTCAGCTTGTAGAAAAGAGTTGAGTGTGGAAGAAATGGCAAAAATGTGGAGCTGAAAAGCTAAGAGAGAAAAAGAAATTATATATAAACCAACGTGTCAAATTAATGGACATGTTAGTTATTGGAGTTCTGGCTGCATTTTATATATCTATATTGTGTCCTTTTTATAATAAATAATAAAAAACATTATTTATCCTCACTGTATGAACATTGTTGGAGTCCTTGAAGTCTCGTCATGTTGAAGTTACTCATGTGATGTGATGTTGTTATAATGATCCAGCTGGTGTGCAGCCATCATATTAGAGTTCTCTTTCTTCTTCTGATTTTATACAATTTTTCTGTGATGGTGTCACATTTACAGTGGTCGCAACAATTGCACCTATAGGACCCTGAAAAACTGGTGCACAGACTTCAGAGTCTAATAAGTGTCACCACTGTAACCACTGCATAATGCAAACCATGACACGAGTTTAGTCTTGGTGTGAAACTCATTTTGGTTCATAGACACCAATCTGACCTTAAGTGGAACAGACCCATAAAACTAATGCGTAATAAATCTGTTAATAAATAAATCCAAATTCTCCCATCATCATTCTTTGGTAGGAAGTCATAAATAGGAGTTAAATTCAGACTCGCACAGGCTCACCTCTGCACGACTGGCTTCTCCTGTAACCCTGCATGTTTCTAAGGTTTGTTTTCTTTCTTTTTTTGTTGTTGTTCTTGTGCTTTTTGTCCTCGGGTGAGGTTTGAAGTGTCTGTGTGGTGCAGCTGGTCTGGTCTGTCCAGGCTGCACCACACAGACACTTCCAATCACCACACATCAAAGTACAAAGCGTATGACGTCATCACATTCTGTGTTAGGAAGTCATATTTAGGAGTTAAATTCATTGTTCATCATACTCAAGAAATCTTTCTGTTATCTTGATTAACTTATCCCAACATTGTTAATCAGACTAAGTGATCACATGACGCTAGTTATCAACTCTATAAGGTAAACCAGGGTTTCCCATTTTAGCTACTAGCCTGTTTACATGAAAGGGGTGGCGTTGGGGGCATCTGACCAATCACATACAGAGCAGCAGAACAGCTGACTTTACAAAGAAAGATAAAACTATAAACATGAGCATCCAATCATGATCCAGGTGACAGTGAACCGCCATCGAGCTCATCCACTGATCAAAGCCTCTCCATTTCAGCTCAAAAGAACACAGAGCTCAGGCTGTACCCAAGACTCGGGTACAGAGGCTCTCTTTTTTTTTTTTTTTTGCCCCCACCACCAAATAACAGGAATGCATATAAGAGCAGCGGTAGCTACTCACAGATCCCTGTCAGAACAGGCATGGGGTCTGTCAACTCCCCGGCCGTTTCTGTGAGATTGGAGGCGTACGACATCGGAGAGAAGAAATGCATCTCGGATGTGAGGAGGACTTTCTGCCTCTTTGTCACCTTTGACCTCTTGTTCATCACGATGCTCTGGATCAAGGCGCTTCATAGATACAGAGAAAAGCCCAACAATCATATGACCCCCTATGAGCAAGCACTTTGGCGACAGTGGGAAGGAAAAACTCCCTTTTAACAGGAAGAAACCTCCGGCAGAACCAGGCTCAGGGAGGGGCGGCCATCTGCTGCGACCGGTTGGGGTGAGAGAAGGAAGACAGGATAAAAGACATGCTGTGGAAGAGAGACAGAGGTTAATAACAGATATGATTCAATGCAGAGAGGTCTATTAATACATAGTGAGTGAGAATTAAGATTCTCCCATCATCATTCTTTGGTAGGAAGTCATAAATAGGAGTTAAGATTAAGATTAAGATATATCACCAGACAGTGAGCCTTTTTGACTGAGTCAGCCTACTCGGGAGAAATTTATTGGATGCATCTGCTGTCTTCTATGTATTTTGCTCAAGAAAAAACTAAAACTGAAGATGATTTTATTATTTCCCAGAGATTAAAGGGTTATTTAAAAGTAAAGTTAAACAAAGTCAGGAAAGATAAAACGCTAGTATTGAAGTTTTTAAAAAACTCCAAAGTAGGTGAAGCCGTTAAAAGGCCAGGCTCAGAGCCTTTGGTTTTGCTTTTTTGTGGAAAAACATTTATTGTTCTTTTAGAGCATTTAGAGTTGTTTCTTTCAGCTTGTGGTGGACTTTCGGATTGACAGCATCATTCCTATCTGCTTTTACTTTTGTGCCTGATCGGTACGATTAACAGCAGTCAGCTTGACGCACAAGTTCAATTTCAAGTTGGCTTTTATTGTCACTTCAACCATATACATTTAGTTCACAGTGAAACGAAACAACGTTCCTCCAGGACCAGCCGATCGGCCACAATGCTGGTGGCTTTGCGAATACAGCGTGTAGTGTAGATGTCCTCAATAGAGGGGAGAGAGACCCCGATGATCTTCTCTGCTGTTCCCACTATCCGCTGTAGGGTCTTGCGGTCCGATATGGCACAGATGAACTGAATAACAAAAATAAACACACCGTAGATTTCTGATGCACTAAATCACTTTGGAGGAAAAATGAGTTTCCTCTGCTGACTGACAGTTATTGTTTGTTGAGCTCAGTTGTATGAAAGTTCAGAGGAACTCATGAGTAGCCACCGATTTGTACACAACTGATAGCAAAGTGTGGACTATGGCATTACATGTGAACAAAGGTTTAAAGCTGGTGAAGAATGCACGTTCCTTATCTGTACAGACTTTTTCTTAACTAAACTATCAAGTGGTTTAGTTGGTATCGTGGTTTACAGTGGTTCGCCTACCAGGTGAAAGATCCCAGAAGGAGACGCTTATCCCATTGGGTTTGGTTCAGGAAAGGCATCTACCTGCTGTGGTGACTTCTTGTGACAAGGGAGAAGTAATACCATTACTTCTTCCTGTTCACAATTTTTATCTTTGTAACAACAAATCATTGAGTAATAAAACCAGCTGCCTTTTCAGTGAGTCTCTCATCCAGTGGTGGTTGAGCTCCAAATCCACCGTCTTACACATCAGTTTGCGGCAGCTATCCTCGTTCTGCTCTTGGTGAGCTTCATATAGAGGTACAGAAGCCAGTTCTTGACATGGTGCAGGTTCTGCAGATGGACTCTGTTGAGGGCTTCAGTCCAGTTAGGTGGAGTCAGACAGCTGGATGAGAGACTCTCTGGAGAAGCAACTACAGAACTCCCAGAATAGCATCATAACCAGAGAGCCGGCTGGTAGTGATGACAGAATAAAGGTAGAGCAGATAGACACTGAACTTTCAAAATAAGAGCCACAGGATTGTCCATAAGTAAATCAGTCGCAGATGGCAACGTCCTTTAAGATGGATTAAAAAGGTATACCCGTTGATATACCTGATTAGATCTGTGCGCTGTCATACAACGCAGCGGCCAGATTGCACCAGACTGTCCTCCTCCACAGTTATTTAAATGGACTATAAAATATGCAATAAGATTAATGCTACAGGTTATTTTAACCAAACCAAACTATTTGTGCTTTCTCAGCACTGCCCCACCACTAACATCTGGATGAGTGTTAGAAAGCTAACTAACTTTATCAAATTACATCCAGGCTTTGTTTTAAAAGGAAAGAATTTCTTGTCTTTAACAAACGGCAGTGTTGTTAACCCATCCAGATAAAAACAAAAACATACATCTGTTTGTTTCTATTTTTTTTACCATGGTGGCAGTTTAGGAGGAGCTCTTGCAGGAACTTTTCTGGTTTTTAGTTACTGAAATGCTGCAGTATGTGCAGGGTGCCGATCTTTGTTTTTTCTGCTTTGAACCGTGATCTCAGGGTCTGCTGATTTAAACTAATGGAGAATTTACAGGCTCGTGCTGCAGTATTGAAGTGTCCAGCATGTTGGAACAGTGTTTGTGTCCTCCAGGACTCTGAACTGTTTACAGTATTTGACTGAAAGTTTTAATTTATTCTGAACACGTTTATCTTCTTAGATGACAGCAATCATTAATTAAGCCGAGTGGACTCTGTCTCTCTCCTTTTTGAAGATGTTACTCAGCGTTGTTGCTTTTTCTGTAAATGTCACATCTGAAAAAAGCCGGAAGGAACATTTAGTAAAAAATGTTACTAAAATGCCATCACGATAAGAGATGGATAAAGTCAGCAGAATTATCAAACGTATTCCTGTAAGGGTGCATTTAGATACCACAAACAAACAGAGTTTATGAACTACAGAAAAAAAGTTTTTTAATCTTGTGCACACATTAATACGGTTCCTGCTCAGTTTGCCTGTTTACATGTTTTACTATTTTATCTTATTTGACTTGTTAAAAACAGGTCTGTTAACCATTAATCGGGAGGAAGCCGTTACATTATTGTCAGTCGTCCTCATCGTTTCAAATTGTACGCTATCGTTTGTTTCGTGGTTTCCAAAATAAGCTGTTTACGGCAACGTTTTTCCATCGGGGCGCAGAGAATACCAGCATGGCCAGTGAATATGAGGCAGAACCAGGTAGCTCCAAACAGAAGGACTAGTCGAAACAAAACGAGGACCTTATTCCTAATGAGGGCCGACCCCTGTAGCATGGACATGATTTGGTTATAAAAAGTCTGACACGGACCAGAAAACTCTACTATGCAAATTATGCCGCAAACCGGTTCCCACCACAGACTCAAACACGACAAACCTCTTCTACCACCTACGCAAGAATCACGTGAAAGGTTGTTGACAGAGTTTACAGATGAGAAGCAAAAAAGAGCCGTCAGGTGCTCAAAATAAACCTTAGACTCAAACGTTAGAACAGGCTTTTCCTCGCAGCACGCCGTGTAATAAATACAAAGAACATGGTGGCCGTTACATATAGTTTCATGCACCGGTCAAAACACTCGGCTCCAGGTACACGACACCCAGCTGAAAACGCTTCACACAAGTCGGGTTGCCCAAGATTCATAGAGTTTACATAAAAAGCCCTTTTTTGTCATATACATCGTTATCAGGATGAGAAATGTCTTACATGAGGATATGAGATTTTGGTCATCGCACAGCCCTAATCCCAAATGTTTATTTGAATCCTACAACTTCTCATGTTTTTTGTGTTGTATTAAAACTTATGATTATTATTTTAGATGGAATAAACTTACAAAAAATATTCCTCTAGTAACAAAAAATATAACTGCCTCACTCAGGTCATTTTAGCCTCAGTTGTGTCAGGGTTAACTTTAACATTCAGAGTATTTGTCATGATGAGCTGTTTGTGTTTGTCAGGTGAACGGCGGCATTCAGAATCGGCTGGAACAAGAAGTCCTGCACTACGACTACCACGCCTCCTTCTTCGACATCTTTGTAAGGTTCTTTCTTTTGCTTTAAATTATCAACTTTATATCATTTATTTTATGTGGGGTTTTTTTTTTCACTATTTTTTTCCTTCCTTTTTGTTTCTCTCCTCCTTCTGTGCCACCTTCACCTTCCTCCCCTCCCTCAGCTGCTGGCAGTTTTCAGGTTTGCCGTCCTCATCCTGGCCTACGCTGTCTGCAAGCTTCGTCACTGGTGGGCCATCGCGGTAGGTTTTAAGGCTGTACGCCACAACAGTGTTTCTGTAATTGCGCCAGCAGAGGGCGCTGCCCAGCAAGAGCTCACATTGTTGGGTGCACAGTGAAGTGTCTGGCAGGAGGATGCACTAATTCTTGTTTCTGTGCATTAAATATGTCTTCAGGGGGCATCAGTGTTTGTTACAGGGTGATTCTGTGATTTTTCCATTTCACTTCATTATATTCAGTATATTTAGAGAGTTAAAGACCATTAACATGAGGATGTTTTCAGGTAAAAGGGGTTCTGTTTAAAATATTAGCAAAAATAAGAGCATTTCTGATGTTTTCTGTCTTTGTGCAGATCACCACTGCAGTCAGCTGTGCTTTCCTGATTGCTAAAGTCATTTTGTCGAAGGTAAGAAAAAGCTTTACAATTCCTAACTGTCTGCACTCCTGGGTGCACTCCTACACACACACACACACACACACACACACCTTAACAGCACCTCAGAAAACAGGGTGGTACTTAAAGCTTTGATCTAAGAAACCTGACAACATCTAATATTTTCATTATTTGTAACAAAAATGTTGCACTGACTTTAGTTTTTTACTTCTAATAATATCTTTATTTATTTTAGTATTGGTGTCAATGTCCACACACAAAAACCTCTTAGAGGACAGTTTGTTGTTGGAGTTAATTTTCCTCTGCAGTCTTTGCTCCATATTCCCCGATGGCGATGCATACATGAGGATTTAAGGAAGTGAAGCAAACTATCTCCTTCCTGTACAGGAAAACCTGTAATTGCTGCTGCTTAACAATAATAAATATTTGTTTTTGCACCTTCTAAATTTTAAATGGTCAGATTTTGTATGCTTTGTGTAGAATTACGTATTCATATTGGGACGTGTGTGTTTCTTGTGTAGCTGGTGAGTCAGGGGGCCTTTGGGTACCTGCTGCCCATCATCTCCTTCGTTCTGGCCTGGATAGAAACGTGGCTGCTCGACTTCAAGGTCCTGCCTCAGGAGATCGAAGACGAAAACAGTGAGTCTCAATTGAGCTAATAATAAAAAAGGCACCTTCATTACTGTTGCAGTACTGCTGCTGTCACTGCTGTGATCTCTGTCAACAGATCGTTTACCTTACAGGTTCCTTTTAAAACCTTCCTTTAAGTTAGCAAAAGAATGTGAAAAAACAAGTACTATGACTCAAGAGCCTCTGAGTGGAGAATGAAAAAGAAACAAGAAAACGATAAAGAGCAGCAGCAGACGCTCTGGTGAAACACTGCCACCTGTTGGTGAACATTCAAAGCTACATACTGAGTAATTTTATTTAGTTGTTTTATTTCAAATAAAAGATCATGGGATAAGAAGTTAATATTATAATTATTTATTATAATGTTAGAGTAAAAAGCGTAATGCATCATCTTCCTGTTGCTATTTCACAGGTAGTTTACCTGTAATTATTAATAATTATATGCAATGAACAACATCTGCAAATGTGTTTACTCACCTGATAAATGAAAGTTATTTCACCACTGTTATGTTATTTTAACCTCATTGATGTCCTGCTGATGCAGTTATTCCTGCTTCCTTCATCCTGCTGTGTTTCAGGACATCGGTCCATCATAGATACAAGTAGGGCTCCTCTCCTGGGTCCAGGTCCTTTATCTGATGGGCAGTTCTACTCTCCGCCAGAGTCTTTGGCAGGTCTGTTTCCTCCCACTGACATCAGACAAACCCAAACACACCCGACACACTCGCTTCAGCTGTCGCTCCTTCAGACTGCTCAGTCTGATGATTCTGACTCTTCATTCCCATTTAAATGAGCGTACAGACACAAAATATGAAGATATACAGTTCATTTTATTGTCATTATTATTATTATTATTATTAGAGTTTTTAGATTTCCAGCTTTGCACTTCACACCCAGAAATGAGTGGCGTAGCTCCTTCAGTATTTGTTTCACTGCACAGTGAAAGGAGCTTTTTCATCTGCAGACATCTTATTGCTTAGAAAACAATTCAATTACTCAGCTGCCTCTGCAGTGAGCCTTCCATACAATGGGTGGGCCCATCCTTTGCAGACACAGACACTCTCCAGAGCAGAAGCAGAGCTGCAGTCGATAACACAAAATACAAAAATAATTCCCGTTTCTGTAAAATGTGAAGAATTAAAAGTGAAGGTTTATTCTCACACCAGACTCCTGCAGCTGCTTTGAACCTGCAGCCTCCTGCAGACGGATTAAGACAAGCGCGCCTCAGATGTTTCACACAGGTCAATAAACAAGAAAATTTAAAAATGATGAAACCTGACAAGACAGGAATTGTCAGGCTGGTTATCAGTGGCTGAATTTTCAAAATAAGAGCGAAGGGCATCATCTGCTATTAAGCAGTTGTAGATGCCATTAATGTCTTTAAGGATAATACATTTAGTTGGCATGAATACCTGAGCCGTCCGGGTTCAGAGGGGTCGTCTTCTAATCTGAAGGTTGGCAGTTAAAATCCTGGCTCCACCGTTCTTTTATCATCCTAAATTTTCTGTGGTGTTTCTATAAAAACGCTGACCGATTTCCCTTTCGTGCTCAGACTCTGACGAGGAGCTGGATGATAAACACGAACCTGAAAAAGGGCTCATTACACAAGTGACTTAACAGGTAAGAATACGTAATGACAGACGTCAGTCAGGATTCGTATCCACAGTATTAGTCTGATGTGCTGTTTTATTTCTCCACAGGATCGCCGATCCTGAACATGGAGGGATTTTTGGGTCCTCCAGCGTTGTGCTACCGAGGGGAAAACTTCTGCCTTACACCTTCAGCCATTTTAGTTTGTATTTGTTCATATCCACAAATGCAGCTCACGTTCTGATATCAGCCTTCTGCACGTACACCGCGACCGGGAAAGTGCCACTTAAAAGTTTCAGTGTCATGAACTCTGGTTACTGTATGAGTTTTGTTTCTCCACCTTTAAGGAACTCGAGACCTTACAAGAGATTTATCAGAAATAAATCATTACATCCTTATCAGTATCCATCCATAATTCAAAACATTACATTCATTTTAAAACTTAAAAAAAATATATATACACTTTCAATTAAAAAACAGAGTGTTAATGTCTTATTTCCAGCATAATGTTTACTTATAATTCTGTGATCATTTTCTTATGCTTCGGTTGTGTCACTGCAAAGGAAAATAAGCTCATGGATGCCACAGAAAGGATTGTTCAGCCAGTATTGAGCCTGCAGACCAGACTGTAGCAGAAAGAGAAAGTCAAACTCTTAGAGATGTTTATGATTACTTCAATGTCTTAAAAATGTGCATGAAAGAATATTAAGGTAACATATAGAGATGTGAACGATACTGTTTGTTTTGAAACGAGTGAAGGATTGTGTGTTAAAGAAAACGAGCCATAAACGTGCAGCATGTACACTCGGAGATTTGGGTTTAGTGCACTGAACAGAAGGGACGCTGCTCTCGAAAGCTGCTGTGACGGGCGGGGAAACGTTCTAATGGAAATGTACATATCTTCATGCATGCTTTGCAAGCTCAGTGGATGTTTATTCTTTTTTTTCTTTTTTAAAGAAAAGCCCGTCTGTATAACAGAATCATTAAAATGTTAAAGGTTATGTGGTTTTGTTTAATTGTTTATGTCAAACGTCGACCTTAAAGAGATCAACAGAATAAGAACTTAGACATAAATTAGCCTTGTGAATAAATAAAATGTGAAAATATCAGTTTGTTTCAGGTAATGTCAGCTGTTTATTAAAAAAAATATTCCTTTAAAAAAACTTTTTCATCTCTATTTTTCTTAAGCCAAATTACTAGTCTTAATTAAGGTGAACAGACTCTGAATGGGGGACTTTTATTTTAATTGTGTGTAATATATTAATTACATTTATTGAATTAAATAAAGATTAACCCTTATTTTTTAAAGAAGACATGCTACTGAATACATGGACTGTAGATAAAAGATGGAGGTGACCTTTTACTAGAGTTATTAGTTTCGAATTTTCTAGTTTTTATTTTTCATTCCATTTTGACTTTTTAAGGTCAGTTTAGTGTCAGTTAGTCTCCAGAGTGAATTTTCTTCTTTCAGTTTAGTTTTTAGTAGTTTCAGTTACTTTTAGGCTTTTAAATTATTATTGTTATATGGAGGCCAAATGTCAGAGGGAACATTTATGAAAATCAGTAGAGAGATCACTAAAAATAAAGATTTACCCCCTATTTTTAGTTTAGTTTTCCAAGTTCAATGTCTTGAAATGTTTTATTTTTATCTCAGTTTGGGTTTCGATTAGATTAAATTTTTGGGGGTTTTGTTTGTTTGTTTTTTGCTAAGCAAGCATTGTCAACATGCTCCATCCATAAAATACAGCTCAACCTTTGTTTAATTTAATGCATTTTTTATTCATTAAATAAGATCAAACTAATTTTTGGGGGGACTTTTTATTTAGTAATTTTTGTGGCAATAACCAAAAAAACAAGCAACATATTAACATTCTCTGACATAAGACCATTTAAGAGAGAGGGAAAAAAACAGACCATGATTAATATAATGACATGTCGTAGGGGAGATTTATAGCTTTATATTACAATGTTCCAAAGTTCGTGTTCATTCACCCAAGTATCTGGCCACACATCCATCTCTGGTGGAAGATCTCCACCTTCAGTTGCAGGCTTGCTGTCATTCTTTCCATTGTATGAACTCTTTTCAGTCTCTGTTTCCATTGAGTTATGGATGGTGAGTTTGTTTGTTTTCCTTTTCTTAGCTATCAGTAAGAGTATCTGCAGAATATATTTTTCATCTATGGTATACCTCTCTCTAGGTATAACTCCCAAGAGAAATATGGTGGGGTTCAGTGCAGTATTTACTTGTAGGATTTTCTCTGTTTCTTCTTTGATTCTTATCCAGAAACCTTGAATTATTGGACAGTCCCAAAAGATATGTGAATCGTCTCCTATTCCCCCACATTTTCTCCAACATAGTTCTGCATTGGGTTCCTTACAATATGAGGAGATAACAAGAGGTGTATTAAAAAAAAATCTAATTTTAAATTTCCAGTCAAACTCTCCATAATTGACTACTTATTCCCTTGTGACAAGTTTGACACATCTCTTCCCATACATTATCAGTGATAATAATATTTAGTTCTAGTTTCCATTTCTCTGTAATATGGCCTGTATTTTAAGATCAAACTAATTTTAATATTAGATAAGAATAACCCAAGTAAGTAAAAAAGTGTTTTATAAATGATGATTTCGTTAGAAATCCAGAAATCACTCAAACAGAACCTGTCTGTCAAAGTGAAGCAGGCTAAAAGCTCAGAAAAACAAACATCACACCACGATTTAAAGACGCTCAAGAAAACTTGTGAGAAAAATTACAAACAAAGTTATTGGCATCTATTAGTCTGCAAATGTTTGTAAGGCTTTGGGGCTCCAGTGAACAACAGAGAGGTGAACTTTCCAAGAAGCTACCAGTGACTCATCCAGGTCACATAAGAACCCAGAATAACATCTAAAGAACTGCAAACCACAGAAATCTAATATATAAAAAATGTATAAAACCACATGTGCTCAATGGGTTGTTTTTAATTGTTATTCTTCTGTTTCAATTCCTGTTAAGATAAACCAGCTGGAGGGAACGCGGCAGATAAACGACTGCAGACAGAAGAAGAAACACAAAGCAGCAGTTTCTGTAATTCTCTTTTATTAATTTTTTTCTTCACATTTTTATTGACAGAAGTCAAGTAACCAAGGCATCTGTAAACAGTGCATCCACAAATCTACATGTTGCCTCTCATCAGTGCGATCGTTCAGTCATTCAAAAACACTGTTTGGAAATAAATACAATACTGATTGTTTTTTTTTTCTTTAAAAAAAAGAAGAAGAAGAAGAAGGTAAAACCTACATCTGCCTGAAGGAGCTCGTAAAGATTCAGTCTTTGTCTGTAGTCACAGTCTGGAAATGATGCCACATATGAAGCAACACACGGAGGTAAACGACTCAATGTGGTAAAATCCTGAAGCCGGAGGATGAAATACTGACACCACCTGCACGGCTGGTTATGTGAGGTTTGAGTTTTCAGAGGGAAAAACAAACACAGATGTGTAACGAGCTGTAAACAGAGAGCCAAGAGGAAAGAAGCTCCGACACTGATCTAAATTTATATTTCTGTTCCTAAAGCTCAGAAATGCCCTCACCGTTTCTAGACTGAGGAGAAAAGTTTTGGCCTGCAGCCACAGTGGAAGCAAATCCTCATCAAACTGTTTATATACAAAACACAAACATGGCTTACATGGTGGTACAGGTTCAAAAATATTTCCTTTGTAAATGTAATCTCTGGATTTAAAAGAATCCAAAAAATTTGGAGCAAAATTATTTTCGGGATCAAAAAAAGAAGTTTGTCCCATCACTGTGCGCACTGACAGTGTCCGACAAATGTTATTAATTTACTTTTACTAATACTATTCATTTATTGATTTATTGCAAAACTATTAAAACATTTTAGGAATTAAACTTGTTACTTTTTGAGCTTTCATCACTGTTAAGTAGCACTTCAGTTCCACAGTTTGTTTAGTGTAAAGTAGAATTAAAAACATAAAAGTCATGGTGTTTATTTGCTTCCACTGGGCTGCTAAATCAAAAATTTAACTACTTTAACCACTAACTAATTTTAAAACAAGCTTTAAATATGGCTTAATTGTTACCTTTAAAATCAAAACAAACAAGAAAAAAAAAGGTCTAAATTTTCTGTTATTGGGTTGTGTTTTCTTCAGATTGGTCATTTTTACTTATTTTTGTTGAGACTTCTTGTTGAAAACTTTCCAAATACGGTGACTGCTTGCTTTTCAGTGCATTTAGTAGCAGTTGTGCAACTTTTCCTTCACAGAACACGATCAGAACACGTCTACCAAAAAACGACTCTGCTTCTTCTTTGTGTAAGAGCTCAGTGAATACTCTCCTTTTGAGTTTAATATTATATTTTTTAAATGTCATAATAAATGGAGCAAAATTTATTCTGACCTTTAACGACTAAATCTGTTACACCAAACTGCCAAAAGAAAAAACAACGTCTGAGGTTCAAACTGGTGCTTCACGTCTTTTAAAGTCGAGCTGTTATCCTTACTTGCCGTTAAATGTCTGCTGTTTTAATGGTGAATATTTAAGTGAGTGAGCTGGGAAGTCCCTACTATTGTCATCTCAGGCAACACCACTCTGGGTGTGAGACCAAAGCCCCACCCCCTCCTGCTCAAACCTACTGTTTGTGAGGGGCAGCCAACCAGAAGAAAGCAGGTTTAAAGTGGTACTTTTTTTCCTATGCTCTTGCATTGACTCTAGATCAAGACCCTACGTTTGTTGTTAGTAATTGATAAAAGATGGTTTAGTGACGGGCAGTGGCGGTCCTAGCCTGTCACTAAACACTCCCTATGCCCCCCCCCCCCCCCCCCCCCCCCCACCTACACACACACACACACACATTATGGATTGTACATTAACATAAAACTTGTTGGAACCATACTGAATTTCACCAGAGAAACACACACATACATGAAGAGAGAGAGAGTATGCATACTATGCAAACGGCTACCAAACAGCCATCATAGTTCGCCATACAATGAGAACAGGACAAATAAAGAATTGACAATGACTAATTAATATTGTGCTGAACACACGCTCTTTTCTGGAATATTCTCACTAATTTTCTTGATATTTATTCATAATCACCTCTGTTAATCCTTGATATTTATAACTGAGTGATCTGTATATATTAGTGCTATTTCTTAAATGTGTAAAATCTGTCACATAAGGTATTGTTTGGAGTTTAGTCTGTTACTGTTACTATTTTTACCATTTCTTCTTGGAGCAACTGTAACCCACATAATTTCCTTAGGGATTAATAAAGTATTCTGATTCTGATTGTTTCAGGATGACCTGCCATTATCCAATGACACATCTGCTTACCTGTATCTTTTGCTCGTTTCTCCTCCTCTTGTTTTCTCTTTTTTCTAAACTGAGGACCTGATGGCTTTTTTTCTTGTCCATCTTGGTTTTAATTTTGCGCTCCAGTATGAACACCCATCCCCCAACCCGAGGATCACCACAACATGATCTAACAGACCTACTCCTTAGTTCACAGATTCACTTTGTCTAAGGTTTATTTCTGGGATTTTGTACAACCCAGGGTTCAAATCATGAATACATAATGGGCTTGGATTTACAACATTATGAATGAAATCTGCTCTGTTTGGAAGCAGCAGGGCCCACCGCCCCTTTCGACGGGTTGTGTGTGAGATTTTAAATCATCAAACTGTAAATTTTAATAA
The DNA here is from genome assembly GCF_051167445.1 of Perissodus microlepis. Lineage (NCBI taxonomy): Eukaryota > Metazoa > Chordata > Actinopteri > Cichliformes > Cichlidae > Perissodus > Perissodus microlepis. Next base: position 34,735,509 of record NC_140478.1, read on the forward strand.
CAATAACAGTTGTTATTGATCCCTATACCCCGAGTCCTAAAGTGTATATTTATTTTCTTACTCTTCTTATATATATTGTTTGTTTACTTGCACTGCTGTAACTGGAGCCTCGTCTCTCTATATACTGGACTGTACGTAGCGGAGATAACAATAAAGTTTACTTTGACTTCAGCAGCGAGCAGGCGCACCGAGGGGTTTCGCGCTCACTTTTCGTGTATAGAATTTTGAAAGAACATCGGTGCAAATGATAAGTCTGTATCATAATGTCTGGTGTTTTCATGTTTGTTGGTTTGTTTTAATTTTGTTTTATTTTGCGAGTTGGTTATTAGATGCTGCTCCAGCCAGCCAGAGAATCACCCGCCGCCCCGCCCTCTCCTCCCTGTGCCGCAAGCAGCAGGCCCCAGCAAACCCAATCGGTGCCTACGACATTCCCGATATGCGCTGGCATGATGTCGGGGCAGCATGAGTACGAGTAGTTTTTTTTTTTTGCCTGTTGAGATATTCATTGTGTGTACTCATGTTGTACAGTGTTTTGGTTGTCACCACGGGGAGGCGCTGTTTCATTGTGGGAGCGCGGATGCTGCGTCATCACGCCCCTGGGAAGAAGAAAGGTGTACCACAACGAAAATGGCACCCGTGAGGAAAGTTTTGCCATGTGTAATAAAGTTCCCAAAATATTAAGAACATTTTTGCCTCCGTCGTCATTTTTCCTTCGAGTTGATCGCTGTCGATGCTGCAATACTCAACAGGTTATGGGCCCAGGGCCGACTCGAAGAAGAGTTTTTTCTCATGAAGATCCGGAGCCGCAACGGATAGCGGGCTAACAGCTAAATAGCAACATGGATCAACGAGGAGCAAGCAGGCTGCCTCGACTCACGTTTGACGGAGATGAGACCAGGTATGAACTTTGGGAAACTAAGGTGCTAGGATATTTGCACTTGTTGGGATTAAAAGACACTGTTCTGAAGGAACCGAACAGTGAGGCTGAAGTAGCAGCAGACGGTAAGAAGAACGCTGACGCTTACGCCGAGTTAATCCAATTTTTGGACGATAAAAGCCTCTCACTGATTATGAGAGATGCCCCTGATAATGGGAGAAGAGCATTAGAAATATTGAGGGACTACTACGCTGGAAAGGGGAAGCCCCGAATCATCAACCTGTACACCACGCTGACATCGCTTCAGAAAAAGAGGGAAGAGACTGTCACAGACTATGTCATCAGAGCAGAGGCCGCCATTACAGCACTGCGCAATGCGGGTGAGACTTTAGGTGATGGATTATTGATTGCTATGGTTTTAAAAGGACTACCTGAAAGTTTTAAGCCATTTGCAATACACGTTACCCACGATAAAGACGATATGACATTTGCTGAGTTCAAAACAAAGCTACGGAGTTTCGAAGACACTGAAAAGTCAAGCGCATTGGAGTGTAGAGACAACGTAATGAAAACAGGAGGAAGAACCGGGCGTGAGCACACGAGATCCAGCGCACAATGCAGACACAAGAGCGATGTGGACATTGTGTGTTTCAAGTGTGGACTAAAAGGCCACCGAGCAAAAGTGTGCAGACGGAGGACGTGGTGCAGTCATTGCAAAAGCAGCACACACAGTGATACCACATGTAGACATAAAGACAAACAAGATGGCGCGCGGAAGGTCGCAGATGAGAGCGGCAACGGATCCAAAGCAGAAACGCCGGATTATGCCTTCAGGATTAAGGGCGTAGACATCAAAGTCCAGCAGTCAGCATACAGCATTGAGGAGAAAGGCCTGTTGGTGGACACTGGGGCTACCTCACACATCATTAACAGCATCGCCAAGTTCAAGAGCTTCGACAACGCGTTCAGACCGGAGTCACACAGCGTAGAACTGGCAGACGGTACCCAGTGCAGAGGCGTCGCCCAACAGAGGGGGGACGCAGAGGTGTTCCTGATTGACAATACAGGCCAGCGACGCAAAGCAACGCTGAAAGATGCGCTGTTTATTCCATCATACCCCCAGAACATATTCTCTGTAAAGTCAGCCACTGCATTAGGAGCAACAGTCACCTTTAAACAAGGGCAGGACATGTTGACCCACAAAGACGGTACTAACTTTAACATTCATGTGTATGGCAAGTTGTACTATTTGCAGACTGAAGTTGAGGGTAATGATAAGTGTAACACCTGTCATGACATACAGGCATGGCATGAGATATTAGGTCATTGCAACTATGAAGATGTAGTAAGATTGCAAGGTGTGGTTAACAGTATGCAGATTAAGGGGAGAACCGATAGACCTGACCAGGAATGTGAAGTGTGTATCCAGGGAAAGTTTGCACAAACCCGAAACAGAGATCCTGATACAAGAGCAAAGGCTCCTTTACAAATGGTACACACAGATTTAGCAGGTCCGATAGCCACTGAATCTATTGATGGGTACAAATATGTGCAGTCATTCACTGATGATTATTCAAACTCAGTGTTTCTATATTTCCTGAAGACGAAAACTGATACAGTGCAGGCAACAGAGAAATTTCTAGCGGATGTTGCACCATATGGCAATGTAAAATGCATTAGATCAGACAATGGGACAGAGTTCACATGCAGAGATTTCCAAACCCTGTTAAGAAAAAATGGCATTAAGCATGAGACATCAGCCCCGTACTCACCCCATCAGAACGGTACAGCCGAGAGGGGGTGGCGTACTCTTTTCGAGATGGGCAAGTGCATGCTAATTGAGAGTCAGCTACCGAAATGCCTATGGAACTATGCCATTCAAACTGCTGCTGTAACACGGAACAGATGCTTTAATAAGCGAACAGGGAGAAAACCCTACCAAATGCTGACAGGTAAAAAGCCAGACTTGTCAAAGATGCAGAAATTTGGGTCTGTGTGCTATGCATACAAACAGGACAAGGGGAAACTTGATTCAAAATGTGTCCAAGGTTTCTTTGTAGGTTATGATAAGAACAGTCCCGCCTACTTAGTTTACCACCCCGAAACTGAGAAAGTTCAGAAACATAGACTTGTTAAGTTTGTGAGCAAAGTAAATGTAGAAAGACAAACACAGACAGATGAGGGAGAACTAAATGATGACTGTAGCAGAGTAAGACAGCCTATGGCTAACAGACCTTCAGAGAAAGGTGACAAGGACAATGAGGAGGTTCCAGAACCTATTGTGACAGACAAAAGTCCACAAAGTGGTATACCTGATGAGCGTGAACGAAAAGGGACAAGTGTGACAAGTGATGGATTTGTCAACAAAAGGTATCCTATTAGGGAGAGAAGAAAACCAGGACATTTAAATGACTTTGTAGCTGCCAACAGTGGCAGCGATGAGATCCACACTACCATAGACTACTGCTACAGGGCAGTGTGTGGTGTCCCAAACACATTTAAGGAAGCCATAGAATCAGCTAACTCAAAGAACTGGATCAAAGCCATGGATGAAGAAATTCACTCGTTACGGGAAAATGACACTTTCACCCTAACCACTTTGCCAAAGGGAAAGAAAACAGTGGGGGGGAAGTGGGTTTATTCCGTTAAGAGTGACATTGAGGGAAACGACAGATACAAGGCAAGGTTCGTAGCCAAGGGTTACAGCCAACAGTTGGGGATAGATTATGGAGAGACATTCTCACCAACAGCCAATTTAACCAGCATAAGAGTTTTGTTACAGAAAGCAGCACAGGAGAACCTGTTACTCCATCAAATGGATGTGAAGACAGCGTATTTACACGCTCCCATTGATTATGAAATCTACATTGATCAGCCAGACGGTTATGAAGAGGGAGAAGGGCTAGTCTGTAGATTACAAAAATCCTTGTATGGGTTAAAGCAATCTGGTCGTAACTGGAATAGGATCTTGCATGAATACCTAACAGCGAACAGTTTCAGGCAAAACCCAGCAGACCACTGTGTTTATACCAAAGAGACAAAAAATGGCATGGTGATTATGATCATCTGGGTGGACGACCTGATAATTGCTGCTGGCAATGAAAAGGTAATGAAGGATGTGAAAGAAATGCTTTCAGTCAAATTTAAGATGAAAGACTTGGGCAGACTTAAGCATTTTCTGGGTATTGATTTCACTCAGTCTGATGGATGTGTAACAATGTCACAAGAAACATATGTCAACAAGATACTGATGAGGTTTAACATGCAGAACTGTAAACCCAGAGAAACTCCCTGTGATCAGAAGTTGTGTTACACAGAAGGTGCTACTAAGATAAGAGATGTGAGGATGTATAGAGAGGCTGTAGGCAGTCTTATATACCTCGCATCAGGTACCCGTCCTGACCTGAGTTTTGTGGTAAGCAAGTTATCGCAACATTTCCATGAGCCTACGGAAGAACAGTGGGGAACTGTGAAACATGTGTTGAGATATCTCAAAGGGTCCAAAGATAAGAAGTTGAAAATTTGGGTCTAGTGGCCTACAGTGATGCTGACTGGGCAGGTGACACTGCCGACAGACGCAGCACTACTGGTTACTGTGTACATCTATGTAACAACAGTTCTTTAGTTTCATGGAAGACCAAGAAACAGCCCACTGTGGCGCTCTCTACCTGTGAAGCAGAGTATATGGCTCTGGCTTCCACAATGCAAGAGTGTATATATTTAGAACAGCTTTTGAAAGGTATAGATGACTACAGATACACTTAAACAATAGTGTACGAGGACAACCAGGGAACAATTGCCCTGGCTAAAAACCCTGTGAGCCGACAGAGGTGCAAACATGTGGACATTAAATATCATTTTGTAAGGTCCATTGTAAATGAAGGGAAAATGTGTCTGTTATATTGCACCACTGAAGAAATGGTTGCAGATGTTATGACCAAACCTGTTTCTAAGCTAAAACTTGCTAAGTTTGCTGACATTATGTTTGGTGCTTAAAAAGAAGAAGAAAAAAAAAAGAGAGAAAAAGAAAAAAGGAAGTGTGGTAGAGATTGTACAACTGTTTATCGTTTATTGTACAACTTTTCTTGGATTCCAGCAACCTGAGTACAAGAGGGGGTGTTGAGATATTCATTGTGTGTACTCATGTTGTACAGTGTTTTGGTTGTCACCACGGGGAGGCGCTGTTTCATTGTGGGAGCGCGGATGCTGCGTCATCACGCCCCTGGGAAGAAGAAAGGTGTACCACAACGAAAATGGCACCCGTGAGGAAAGTTTTGCCATGTGTAATAAAGTTCCCAAAATATTAAGAACATTTTGGCCTCCGTCGTCATTTTTCCTTCGAGTTGATCGCTGTCGATGCTGCAATACTCAACATTGCCGATGCCCGTGAATCTGCCCCCCACCACGATGCCGCCCCGGGCAACCGCCCGTGTCGCCCGTATCAAAAACCGCTACTATATAGCAGTGGAACAGAAGCTGTTGTGGTCTTCTTGTCCTGAGACATGAATGTTTGTAAACAACTTTATTTTTTTTGAATGTGTTCATATTTCGACAGTGCACATTTGTAGGCTGAAACTGTAATGAGGAACCTGAGGTGATGGACAACAGAAGTAAATATATATAAATATGAAAACATATTGAAGTAATGTCTTTACCCTGTGCAGCGTGTGGACGCTGTGCACACAATCACCTTATTCACTGTAGTAAACGTGCACCGCTACCTCACGTGACTGACTCTGTCTCCATGGTTACATGTATATTATTAGCTGTGTAAACAGCTTCCAAAGATACCGCCATAGCTCTCTGCAGCCGTAACACCTTCACACTTTGCAAATCATTTCACGTTTTTGATAGTTATGAAGACAGAATGTGTTTTTAAGCTCATGCTAGGTGGTTGCTATGGTGGTTGCCGTGGACTAGGGTGGACCGCGCGTCCGATTCCTGTTATTAGCTGTCCGCCGTAGGAAGGCTGCGTTCCATTTAGAAGTAGCGACAGTCTGTCGTAACTTGAACTCAAACCCCGTTTTGTTCTTTAAGAAAATGCATTTATTTTAAAGCCGTTCATAACACGCACTCACATAAAACACTTTGCCTCACCATGACAGTGCAACTTTACTAAAAAATTTCGGCTCTTTCAGCTCCTAACCGGCTCTTCAGGTTGTTTTGTTGCTTTAATTAATTTATTATCAACAAAAATATGAAATTATGCACAAAAGGAATTAATAATGTAAAAAAAAAATTCTGGTTTTATTTATATATGTTTATATATAAATATATACGGTGGCCCCTATAGACAAATCACGTACAAAGCTCAACATTGCCCCTAGCATCCTGGAGCACTTCCGTTGTGTTTTGTACATGTTTTTGTCTCTCGGGGCCACCGTAAATATACTTTTGTTTATTCACTCCACATAAAATGTAATAAATAAATCATATAATACAAAAACCAACTATTTACATTTCAACTTTTAACTATTTAAATTTTCAGCTTTTTCTTTTAAACAAATTTAAAGTGAAACAACACAAAACACTGCAAACCACAACACAATTAAATATAAATTAAAATATGAAAACAAAAAGAACATGCATATTCTCTGTCATATGGGCCTGCACGAATAAACTTTTTGAATCCTTTATCATCCGCAAATGAAAATAGTTGTGGATGATTACTATACCTTTCTAATCTGACGTTGTTGACCCTGGCTCGCTATGTTATATATGAGAGAAAGACAATATCTTCTTGGAATAACCCCCCACCCCAGGGGGGGAAACCTATACAAGGTGTAGGTCTATTAGGTGTTGATACTGGAGTGCAAAATTGCTGATGGACAAAAATGGACAAGAAAAGGTCAAAGCCATCGGGTCCTCGGTTTAGAAAAAAACAGAAAAGGAGAAACAAGCAAAAGATACAGGTAAGCAGATGTGTCTTTAGATAACGGCAGGTATTATGTATCCTGAAACAAGACAACATTCATTAGTAGGAATTGGGAAAATTTCCAAAAGATTATTGAATCTTTTGGACTGTTCAGCATAATATTTATTCGATTTTACAGTCCTGTGGTCTCAGCCTCAGATACTTATCAAATCAAACAAAGCTCATAAAAAAACAAACAGATGGACGCTGAATAAATTATTAGATTAATTGGAAGAGGTGTTTTATTGATTTGTCTGCTACTCTCAGTGTATGATGAATTATAATGGCTGTTTGTCATTTACTCTCTTTCTCTCACTATATCAAATATTTATCTGGTTAAATTCAGTATGGTCCCGATAGCAGTTTCCACAATAACATATGTTAATGTACAATCCTTAATTTGGTGTGTGTGTGTGTGTGTGAGAGAGAGAGAGAGAGAGAGAGCGAGTCAGTGTGTGAGAGTGGGCGGGTATTAACATCTTCGCTGGGACCAAAACTTGGTAGTTTACTATACTCGTGGGGACAAACAGGCCTCACAGGGACCAAGATCCCAGTCCCCACATGTTTGAAGGCATTTTTGAGACTCAAAATTTGGTTTTAGTGTCAGGGTTACAATTAGGTTATGGTTAGGTTTAGGGTAAGGGTCAGGGTTAGGCATTCATTTTTGATGGTTAGGGTAAGCAGCTCGCTTGTGTGTGCCTTTCCTGCCTTTACTCCATGTGCACCTAGAAGCAGTTGAGTCTTCCAGCCAAGTGGTTCACAAAACGTTCATTTCTCAAGGCTTCACACAGCGTGTGTGTGTGTGTGTGTGTGTTTGTGTGTGTGTGTGTGTGTGTGTGTGTGTGAGGGTATAATGAAGGTCGTCTTCATTACTTAACCATATAAACACACATGGGTGATTTTAATACTGATATTTAACTCAAACAAAAGTTTGTTATGTTTTATTGAATGTTTGTTTATAATCCTCAGATTTACCCGTTCTTATATTTTGCTTGTTCTTATGTTATTATATTGTATTTTGCTTGCAGACAAGAATTTTGGATACGATTGTCTTACCTGTGATTTCTCTTGATTGTGTGTGAAATGTGCGTGTAGCTTCGTTCAGTATGTAACCCCAGACAGTGGTTTGGCTTCAGGGTAAATTAGCAGCAGTCTATAAAGGGCTGCCAGTTAACATCAGACGGCCTCTGATGTCCAAATGAAGCTTTCTGAAGCTTGGATTGAAAAACGGTTCATTACTGGAAGCTTTTCAACACAGTCCTGTTTGGTGACATCTGGTGGACAAAACTATGAAGCGCAGCTTGAATCTACAGCTTATAATGAACTGCTTCATTATGATTGCCCACTCTGCAGAGATGAACTGACAGCTTCTCTTTAATGTCACGTGACAGTTGTGTCTGATATCGGGCTGATATGGTGCTTTGAACATGTATTTGTTTTAGGTAAAAAAATTCTGTTACGTCGATTTTAATAATAAATAATTTAGATGAATAAAACGTTCTTGTGTAAACATGTGCCATGGTGTGTTCTCCTGTTGCTTGTGACTTCTTGTAGTTTGTTAGTAATAAAAAATACACTATATATATCAATGTAAAGCACAATATTATAATAGGTTGTGAGTATGCTTGTGCTGTGAGGTCACTGCCTCCACCTGATTATGTAATTAACCAGCAGACTGGTACGTTTATATATAATATACTATAAGTTATATCATTATAATTATGTGTACATCATATTTCTTATGTACATTTTAGACCTGGGAGCAGAAATGCTGATGAACTGGTTTTTATTCAGGAACAGGCAGAGCGTCCTCTCTTCCTGGCTCCATGTCTATAATTATGTCACACACTGATTCGTTCTCACAAAATCACCAAAACACAGCACAAATCCCACCAATGATTCAATTCCTTATAAATCATTGAATCAGGTACTGAAGCAGTGACGTGCTGAATGAAGCTTCAGACGTCATTGATCACGTGACTCTGTTCAGTCAAACCAAGCCTCAGCACAGCGTTTCTGAAGCAGTGTGTTGATTTTTTGACACATGTGCCGGAGCTTCAGCTTCAAACGGGCCGTCACCATCAGAGTTGCTGGAACCATGTCCCACTACTGGCTACTCTGTTTTATTCTGTGTGAAGTTTTTGAATGTGAATTTTCTGTGTTAAGAATAACAAAGAAAATGTAATGAAGTGATTTTAAAGTTTAAACTTTGTGTTAAATCTTGTAAATCAGAGAGAGAGAGAAAGAGAGAGAGAGAGAGAGAGAGATGAGGTGTGGGTGGACATCAGATGATCAAATGTCAACAACCTGATTGGCCCAAGTGTGAAGATGTGACGTCCACTGAGGGAAGGGGGGAGAAAGGGTGAGCAGGTATAAAAGTGAGGTGAAGAAGAGATTCGGGGTTCTTCCCTTTTGTCCTCTGTGAGATGAGCAGTTCAGAAGTTTGGATCTAAGAGGTTCACAGTTCAAATTCCAGCAGAGACGCTAAAAGGAGAACCACAGTCCAACCTGTGAATGTTTTTAACCCTTTGTGAAACAACAAAGGCATAAATATGATCATATAAATATTATCTACTGGGTCAGACTCATAGGATCAGGGATTAGAACTCCTTTTATCAGAGAGATGAAATCTACTTCCTGTACAGGGTTTTTTTGTGGGCCTACCGATCGACAGAAAAAGGTCAGAGGGCAGCATCCACTCTGGTTTTACACAGTTTTGCAGGTTTAGCTCTTCTGAAGTTCAGCACCTGCTTTTTCAACCAATCAGAAGCCAGTATTGTAGAGAGTTCATATTTCTTTTCATGCAATTGAATAATTTTGAATGTTTAGGTGAATATTTATATTTAGAGTATTTTCTCGATCAGTGTCTTCAGTCCTGACCCTCAGTGCGTACATTTAAAAATAAAGTGATATAACTTCTTTTACATTACTGTGAACTTCTTGTACAGTTTGACAGCTGATTGTTGTCGTGTTTGTCGTCATATGAAGATCGTTTCCTAAAGAGGACTGAACAGTCATTCAGCCTCTGGCTCCATCCATGAATCTGATGTTTGCTGTATAATCTGTGCTGTTAATAGTGTAATGGAACATATAATTTGTACATATAATTTCATATGTAATTATGATGATCTTTACCCATTAAGATTTTAAATGAAACGATAAACAAAGGCCAAGAAAACTGAGTTAAACTCCTGAGTCTACTATATATTTGCACCATGAAGAAATGAATTGTTTGCACCTGTAATAAATAATCAAATATATCAAATTATCATCAATTATTTAAATAAATGAACCATCGCACCAAACAAAACAACAATTCAACAGACAGTTCTATAAAACTGTGGATGATTCAAAGTGCTGCTATAACTGCACAACAAAACTGCAGTGAGAAAAGCTTTGGATGTTCAGTTTAGTTATAATGACAGTTAAACAACTAAAATACTCGATTAAGTAGGTGAGAAAAAGTTACATTTACTGGATCAGTTTAAGACCAAAATACAATTGAATGAATTACTGACATGGACACTTTGTGAAAAATTACTAAACAGTTCAGGCAAAATTTTACTAAAACCTTTAATTAAACTTGAAAGTTTGAATTTCAAGCACATCTTGATGTTTTCATTGAAAATCCACTGTGACTGTGTACACAGGAAAAACTACAAAATAATGTTTGTTTGTTTGTTTGTTTTTTTAAACACTGTGGACCGATCTGCATTTGTTATTGCTAAATTTAAATATTTGTTACTATTTAATGATCATAATCTCATTTGAACATAGGTTTGATTTAGTGGAGTCAGTTGTTCCCATGCATCATTCTGTAAGTGTGAGAATGAACTAAGATTAGAAAATGTCAAAATATAAAGTTTGATTTATTTTTATTCATCACAGCATCCTAAACTTTGCTGAACTTTTTGAAATATAAAATGAACTCGCTGAGTGTTGACTGTCACATTTCAAAGGACCAAGAAAAGATAAACTATTAAACTTTAACTGGGTCAGACTTGTTACTGCATGTTGTAACCAAACATACCACACCCTGCATCATGTGATTGGCTCTTGGTTGCTCTGTAAGAATATTTCTTTAGTGCCTCCCTTCACAGATGTGTCTGTATCAGGATGGGTCTAAACAACATGGTGTAAATGCAGTTGCTGGTGAGCCTCATTTCCTGTAGGAGGTGAACAAGAGCAGAGATCTGTTTCCCTTCAGAGCACAGAGGTTGTTTCTGTTCAGAGGAAGTGAAACTGTCTGACAGTCACTGAGAGACGGTGAAACGGCACAGCACATGAATCAAATGGATCAAACAAAATTCTGCTGTTCAGTCTGTTTGGATCTACTGAAGGATCCGGTGACTATTCCCTGTGGACACAGCTACTGCATGAACTGTATTAAAAGCTTCTGGGATGAAGAGGAAAAGAAGAAAATCTACAGCTGCCCTCAGTGCCGGAGGACTTTCACAGCGAGGCCTGTCCTGGTGAAAAACACCATGTTAGCAGATTTAGTGGAGGAGCTGAAGAAGACTGGACTCCAAGCTGCTCCTGCTGATCACTGCTATGCTGGACCTGAAGATGTGGCCTGTGATGTCTGCACTGGGAGAAAAATGAAAGCCTTCAAGTCCTGTCTGGTGTGTTTGATCTCTTACTGTGAGAAACATGTTAAGCTTCATTATGAATGTCCTGCATTTGACAAACACAAGCTGGTGGAGCCCTCCAAGAAGCTCCAGGAGAACATCTGCTCTCGTCATGATGAGGTGATGAAGATGTTCTGCCGTACTGATCAGCAGAGTATCTGTTATCTCTGCCCTGTGGATGAACATAAAGGCCACGACACAGTCTCAGCTGCAGCAGAAAGGACTGAGAGGCAGAGAGAGCTGGAGGTGAGTCGACAAAACATCCAGCAGAGAATCCAGGACAGAGAGAAAGATGTGAAGCTGCTTCAACAGGAGGTGGAGGCCATCAATCAGTCTGCTGATCAAACAGTGGAGCACAGTGAGAAGATCTTCACTGAGCTGATCCATCTCATCCAGAAAAGAAGCTCTGATGTGAAGCAGCAGATCAGATCCCAGCAGGAAACTGAAGTGAGTCGAGTCAAAGAGCTTCAGGAGAAGCTGGAGCAGGAGATCACTGAGCTGAAGAGGAAAGATGCTGAGCTGAAGCAGCTCTCACACACAGAGGATCACATCCAGTTTCTACACAACTACCCCTCACTGTCAGCACTCAGTGAGTCTACAGACTCATCCAGCATCAATATCCGTCCTCTGAGCTACTTTGAGGATGTGACAGCAGCTGTGTCAGAGGTCAGAGATAAACTACAGGACATTCTGAGAGAGGAATGGACAAACATCTCACTGACAGTCACTGAAGTGGATGTTTTACTGTCAGATCCACCAGCAGAGCCAAAGACCAGAGCTGGATTCTTAAAATATTCATGTGAAATCACACTGGATCCAAACACAGCAAACAGATGGCTGTTATTATCAGAGGGGAACAGAAAAGTAACATTTATGAAACAAAAACAGTCTTATTCTGATCATCCAGACAGATTCACTGAATGGTGGTCAGTCCTGAGTAGAGAGAGTCTGACTGGACGTTGTTACTGGGAGGTGGAGTGGAGAGGAGGAGTTTATGTAGCAGTCGCATACAAGAATATCAGCAGAAAAGGAGGGGGTAATGAATGTGGATTTGGACGTAATGACAAATCTTGGTCATTAGATTGTATCAACAACAGTTATACATTTTGGTACAACAACATCCAAACTCCTGTCTCAGGTCCTCGTTCCTCCAGAGTAGGAGTGTACCTGGATCACAGAGCAGGTGTTTTGTCCTTCTACAGCGTCTCTGAAACCATGACTCTCCTCCACAGAGTCCAGACCACATTCACTCAGCCGCTCTATGCTGGACTTTGGCTTTATGATTATGGAGCCACTGCTGAGTTGATTAAAGTGAAATAGACTGAAGTCTTTCATATTGTGTGTTTAAATCTGTATTTTAGTTTCATTTTATTTTCTCTCCATCATTTCTGCACAGAGATCAGCTGTCAGTCAAACATTATGGGTGGTACCTCCACATCTTCTAGTTGTTCTCTTGATGTTTCTGAGTTTTTAAAGGAGATCTTTCCTGTGACTGTTTATGGAGGCTATCACTGCTCATCATCATTTTGATTTACTAAAATATTTCTCCACATGAAAATGTAAACTTCTCTATCCTCTAAATGTTTCTGGAATATTTGTATTGAAAAATGTCGACATTTCTCTTTATGAGTATGGCAGACCATGTGTGTGTGTTTGTGTTTGTTTTTGTCAAAATCATCAAACAAATGAGGAAAAACTGTGATTTTAATGAATGAATTCATATATTGTGTTGATGTTTTATTGTGTGAATAAACTGGAAGGTTTGACTATAAATCAAACTTTGAACAAAGTCTTTTCTTCTGTCTTCATTCCAGGATCTCACTCAAATCTGATGCAGAAAATATGAAACTAATCTGAGAGAATAACTGAAGCAGTTTTCCTCCTGAAGCATCACAAAGTTCAGAGTTCATGTTTAGAGCAGAAGATTCAGCAGTCGCTCTGTGACCTTTCAACTTTCTTCACTAAAACAGCTTCATTACAGAGAAACAAGTCACATTTTCTTCATGTTCTTAAGTCCTTTAAAATGTTTTTAATGGTCCTTGAATGCAGCATCAGTGTCGCAGGTTTAAAAGGTCACTTTCTGTTGTGTTGAAAGATTTCCTTCAGATATGGTCTTTAATCAGTAAAGCCAGTGATACAGCAGTGTCATTAGCTGTGTTATTGGCACCAGGCTGTGTTTATGTATGTATTTAATTCTGTCTGAGGATGTCTTCAGCATGAAATGATCATTTGCTCAGCTGCTGTGTCTCATCTCTTATCAGACATTGGTTGGAACAGAGTTTTGTTGCTGACCATCTGACAAGAGGGTGAAGAAAAGCTTCAGGCTTCATTTGGACACTACGTTGGACAGAAGTCTCCACAAAAATGACTCAGAAACACAAATATTATTAATGAAAGTCCAAATGTCAAAAAGGGGTCATACATGATCCTGAGAAATGTCCTTGAACATTTGAACATGAGTCAGAGGGTTGTCAGGTTTCTACACTGCATCGTGGCATCAAGCCTGAGATGTCTGTGTAAACAAGTATGGAGGACACAAATGCACAGACGCAGTCGAGCTGTTTACTGCTGATGAGGAAGGAAAATAGTCTGTTGGATATTAAAGCAGCATTTATTAGAGTAAGAACAGATACTTGTGTCCTTCATTTGATCCCCGTCAATTTACAGAAGACTTAAGGACCCTTTGACTTCTAACATACAGCTGCATGTTTACAATTTTATTATTTATTTATTGATTTCCAGCAAAGTGAGACTTTACTGATTAAAGACATATAATGAACATCACTTCAAAACTGATGAACAATAACCGCACTTCTTCATATATAGAATACATCACAGTACAGAGGGCAATTTCTGGGTGCTTGAATTTTACAGGTTTAACTTTTCTTCTTTTTTGTTTTTTAAATATTTATTAATGATTATTTATTCTAATGTCTGTGTTTGTGATGCAGCGGTTGCCTTAACTTATCTTTGATCTTATCTGAAGTTCAAAAGCTTTTTTTTCAAACAAACAGAAGCCAGTATTCTAAAGAGTTCATATTTATTTCATTCAGGTGAATATTTAAATTTAAACTACATACTGTCTCAACCAATGGTTTCAAACTGATCCTGAGTGAGTACATCTAAAAATGAAGAAATAAAAACTGGCTCTTTTTACATTTGTATTACTGTTACTTTCTGAAAAAGACTCACATAAAGCAGATTTATCACAAGCAAACATCAAGACACATCCTTCATGGCTTAAAGTTGCAGTGGGACTCTTTCGCCATCTGGTGGTTGTACAATTTTCTCTCGTCTCTTATTTGTTGTGTGTGATCAGGACAATTCTGGAGAAGATGAGCCTGCAGCGGAAAGTCACCCCCTGCAGGCCAGAAGGAAATGGGATATCTTAAAAATACAAAGTATGTATGTGTGATGTCAAGAAGATAATTCTTAAGAACACAAGTTAATAAATGCAATTACTAAGAGTTGTTGTGTTGTATTGATTTGCTTCCTGTCCTAATTCCCTCTCTCCCTGAGGACACTCCAGGGCCATCTATGCACACAAATCAGTTACAGGATCAAATGAATAATAGAAAATAAACAGAAATAGAAAATGTTCTTCTATAAGTTTCACAGAGATTTGGTTTACATATTTTATATAATATAGTAAATGTGCACGAAACACCAGCAATCATTCAGTCACTGCGACATTTCTGGGTCCATTTTAAAGTTGTCACGCTTTGGCGCTAGCGACCGGAAAAACACAGAAGTGAGTGCAGACTTTACTGAAGAGTAGAAGACTGTCCAATTTCACAGCAGCTCACTTCCAGCCTACCCGGCCTTCGAAGGACCCGCCCTATGTGGACCGGGTAGGTCGGGTCCTTCGAAGCATGCTACCCCTGAATTTGGACACAGCCCCAGAGAACATGACTGGGGAAACATGGATAACATGACAGGAAGAGGAACAGAATGAAACATGAGGGAAGCAAGAACTCACAACAAAGACAATCACAGCCACACAGAGGGAGACACAGAGGGCAAAAACACAAGGGGGGAAATACTAACTAATACAAATCTAAACAGGGACAACCTCGGCACTAGAGAATCAACTTAACCAAAGACGACTTAAACATGAAACATA
This sequence comes from Perissodus microlepis, assembly GCF_051167445.1. Taxonomy (NCBI): domain Eukaryota; kingdom Metazoa; phylum Chordata; class Actinopteri; order Cichliformes; family Cichlidae; genus Perissodus; species Perissodus microlepis. The sequence goes on from NC_140478.1 coordinate 34,751,051, forward strand.
ATACAAAATGACATCAAAACACAAGAAAACTGAAAACGCTGGGTCAATGATCCAGGATCGTGACAGGTTTGAGGCCTCTGTGTTGTCACTGCAGTAGATCAAGCAGTCAATATAATAATCCTGACATGTTTGTATAGTTGCATGTAGATCAAGTGTAAGCATACCACAGGTTATTATTTATTTATTATTTGCTACTACATATGTCATATTAGGTAAACTGACATAAGATTTGTTGCCAAGAAGCATTTTTACAACAAAGAAATAAATGACCAGACACAACTTTCCTTACATTTCATACAAAGTTTAGATGGTTTTCCATGTTTTTGTTTGTTTGTTTCAGAAATACTAGAACATGGATTCTCCTTTATTGAGCTATTTCACTGCTAACTTCTAAATCCTCTCATCTCCAGAAACCCTGGATGGATGGATGTTAAGACATTATTACTTTATTGCAACAGCAGAGAGTCCAGCCAAACTGATCATTTCATCAGAGCACATTTTTAACTTTGAGTTGTGCCTCAGTGGTTGTTTGTTTTGGGGAACTGAACAGCAGTTAGCCTGGGAAATAGCTAGCAACACTAGATTTAAGGAGATAGCAGCATAACTAAAGGTTGGTTTAGCATCACTGCCCTTTTTATTTAAAAATAAAGTTTTATATCCAATCTTAAAAGTGGCGTTTGGCCTCAATTATTATCTCTGGACCTGAACTCCACATAAGACTGAATGATGAATAATTCAACATAACACTGGATGAGAGAAAATAAGGCATGCACCCTGGCAAAATAAAAACACAATGAAAGTGAAAAAAGTGAAAATGAAAAGTGTTGGTTGTTTGTAAACGGTGTCGTACTTGCATAGGTCCTGTCTACTCACAGCACTTTCTGCTACATGTCTCATGTACCCAGTCACACACGTTCATGCAGCACTTCTATCTGTGCCTGAGGGCTTTAGCCAACATTCACACACGCTGATGGACTTGGGGTTCAGTGTCTTGTCCAAGGATACTTTGGCATGTGGACTGGAGGAAACTGTGGACCAATCCACTGACCCTGTGACTGGTACCAATTGTACCACCTGAACCACAGCTGGGACAAGATTAAAGCTGCTTAATAAAAGAAAACAGCAAGAGCAAAGAAATAAAGAACACTTGGGAAAGTCCGAATAGAGATAACATGTGTTCACTGCTTGAGCCGCAATCTACTAGGTAACCTGAGTGAAGGAAAAGATTTGTCACGATTAACCAGCCTCTAAAGTTGGCAGCTCCTTGTAATGAATCATTTGACATTTCCATTTATTGCCAGTCTTTAGGGACTGAAACACTAACATGTGAAATTGGCTGTCAGAATTCACAGTTATGTTCTGCAGCAGATTTTAATCAAACTTTATGCAGCCTGGCGGGTGTTCATCAGCCTTCCTGGTGATTTAATTGGCCAGCACCTTAGCGTGCAAGGTGAATACAGCATGAATCACACAGGCTGCCATAAACAAAGTTATGCCCAAGACAAATATTTGAAATTAAAATTAGCTGAGGACCTCGGTGCTGCTGCATACACACCTCCACACCACGTTATACACCTGAACACCACACGGCTAGTGATGGAAATTCCAGCTCTTTTTAGAGAACCGGCTCTTTTGGCTCCTAACCGGCGCTTCAGGTTGTTTTGTTGCTTTAATTAATTTATTATCAACAAAAATATGAAATTATGCACAAAAGGAATTACTAATGTAAAAAAAATTGTGGTTTTATTTATATATGTTTACATATAAATATATACGGTGGCCCCTAGAGACAAATCACGTACAAAGCCCAACATTGCCCCTAGCATCCTGGAGCACTTCCGTTGTGTTTTGTACATGTTTTGGAGTTTGTACGTGCTGCTTTGTCTCTAGGGGCCACAAGGTGTAGGTCTATTAGGTGTTGATGCTGGAGTGAAAAATTGCTGATGGACAAAAATGGACAAGAAAAGGTCAAAGCCATCGGGTCCTCGGTTTAGAAAAAAACAGAAAAGGAGAAACAAGCAAAAGATACAGGTAAGCAGATGTGTCTTTAGATAACGGCAGGTATTATGTATCCTGAAACAAGACAACATTCATTAGTAGGAATTGGGAAAATTTCCAAAAGATTAAAAGATTATTGAATCTTTTGGACTGTTCAGCATAATATTTATTCGATTTTACAGTCCTGTGGTCTCAGCCTCAGATACTTATCAAATCAAACAAAGCTCATAAAAAAACAAACAGATGGACGCTGAATAAATTATTAGATTAATTGGAAGAGGTGTTTTATTGATTTGTCTGCTACTCTCAGTGTATGATGAATTATAATGGCTGTTTGTCATTTACTCTCTTTCTCTCACTATATCAAATATTTATCTGGTTAAATTCAGTATGGTCCCGATAGCAGTTTCCACAATAACATATGTTAATGTACAATCCTTAATTTGGTGTGTGTGTGTGTGTGTGAGAGAGAGAGCGAGTCAGTGTGTGAGAGTGGGCGGGTATTAACATCTTCGCTGGGACCAAAACTTGGTAGTTTACTATACTCGTGGGGACAAACAGGCCTCACAGGGACCAAGATCCCAGTCCCCACATGTTTGAAGGCATTTTTGAGACTCAAAATTTGGTTTTAGTGTCAGGGTTACAATTAGGTTATGGTTAGGTTTAGGGTAAGGGTCAGGGTTAGGCATTCATTTTTGATGGTTAGGGTAAGCAGCTCGCTTGTGTGTGCCTTTCCTGCCTTTACTCCATGTGCACCTAGAAGCAGTTGAGTCTTCCAGCCAAGTGGTTCACAAAACGTTCATTTCTCAAGGCTTCACACAGCGTGTGTGTGTGTGTGTGTGTGTGTTTGTGTGTTTGTGTGTGTGTGTGTGTGTGTGAGGGTATCATGAAGGTCGTCTTCATTATTTAACCATATAAACACACATGGGTGATTTTAATACTGATATTTAACTCATACAAAAGTTTGTTATGTTTTATTGAATGTTTGTTTATAATCCTCAGATTTACCCGTTCTTATATTTTGCTTGTTCTTATGTTATTATATTGTATTTTTCTTGCAGACAAGAATTTTGGATACGATTGTCTTACCTGTGATTTCTCTTGATTGTGTGTGAAATGTGCGTGTAGCTTCGTTCAGTATGTAACCCCAGACAGTGGTTTGGCTTCAGGGTAAATTAGCAGCAGTCTATAAAGGGCTGCCAGTTAACATCAGACGGCCTCTGATGTCCAAATGAAGCTTTCTGAAGCTTGGATTGAAAAACGGTTCATTACTCGAAGCTTTTCAACACAGTCCTGTTTGGTGACATCTGGTGGACAAAACTATGAAGCGCAGCTTGAATCTACAGCTTATAATGAACTGCTTCATTATGATTGCCCACTCTGCAGAGATGAACTGACAGCTTCTCTTTAATGTCACGTGACAGTTGTGTCTGATATCGGGCTGATATGGTGCTTTGAACATGTATTTGTTTTAGGTAAAAAAATTCTGTTACGTCGATTTTAATAATAAATAATTTAGATGAATAAAACGTTCTTGTGTAAACATGTGCCATGGTGTGTTCTCCTGTTGCTTGTGACTTCTTGTAGTTTGTTAGTAATAAAAAATACACTATATATATCAATGTAAAGCACAATATTATAATAGGTTGTGAGTATGCTTGTGCTGTGAGGTCACTGCCTCCACCTGATTATGTAATTAACCAGCAGACTGGTACATTTATATATAATATACTATAAGTTATATCATTATAATTATGTGTATATCATATTTCTTATGTACATTTTAGACCTGGGAGCAGAAATGCTGATGAACTGGTTTTTATTCAGGAACAGGCAGAGCGTCCTCTCTTCCTGGCTCCATGTCTATAATTATGTCACACACTGATTCGCTCCCACAAAATCACCAAAACACAGCACAAATCCCACCAATGATTCAATTCCTTATAAATCATTGAATCAGGTACTGAAGCAGTGACGTGCTGAATGAAGCTTCAGACGTCATTGATCACGTGACTCTGTTCAGTCAAACCAAGCCTCAGCACAGCGTTTCTGAAGCAGTGTGTTGATTTTTTGACACATGTGCCGGAGCTTCAGCTTCAAACGGGCCGTCACCATCAGAGTTGCTGGAACCATGTCCCACTACTGGGCTACTCTGTTTTATTCTGTGTTAAGTTTCTGAATGTGAATTTTCTGTGTTAAGAATAACAAAGAAAATGTAATGAAGTGATTTTAAAGTTTAAAGTTTGTGTTAAATCTTGTAAATCAGACAGAGAGAGAGTTGAGGTGTGGGTGGATTTCAGATGATCAAATGTCAACAACCTGATTGGCCCAAGTGTGAAGATGTGACGTCCACTGAGGGAAGGGGGGAGAAAGGGTGAGCAGGTATAAAAGTGAGGTGAAGAAGAGATTCGGGGTTCTTCCCTTTTGTCCTCTGTGAGATGAGCAGGTCAGAAGTTTGGATCTAAGAGGTTCACAGTTCAAATTCCAGCAGAGACGCTAAAAGGAGAACCACAGTCCAACCTGTGAATGTTTTTAACCCTTTGTGAAACAACAAAGGCATAAATATGATCATATAAATATTATCTACTGGGTCAGACTCATAGGATCAGGGATTAGAACTCCTTTTATCAGAGAGATGAAATCTACTTCCTGTACAGGGTTTTTTTGTGGGCCTACCGATCGACAGAAACTAGAGTCAATAAAAAAACTGGACATTGGCTCAATGTGTGTGTGGCACAGGGAAACAAGGACTGAGCGCTGTGTAGTCCCACATAAAGTCAGACACCTGCTCACCCTAGGTGGACCATGGCATGGTCTATATGGAGGATACAGACACTGCTGAAAACATGACTCTGTCTGGTTTAGATGATAAAATGTCTTTACTTTAGGAGGCTGTGGCTCAGAGTACATTCACATAATGCCTTTGAATAAATGTAAAAAGCTTGTTTTTCTCCTGCTTTGATTTCTTTGTCCAGGTGACGATACCCAGCCCTACTTTTTATCAGTTTGAGCTGGCCGAGTTACAGAACTCTGATGTTCTGAAAGACGCATTCAAGCCCAACAGTCTCCTTGACTTCTATGCCGCCCTCCCAAATGACACGTACCCTAACATAAAAAACACGCAATGAAGATGTCCACACTTTTTGGCAGCACGTATATCTGCGAGCAAACCTTTTCACGCATGAAACTCATGAAAACTCCGATGAGATCAAGATTGACAGATGAACATCTGCATCAGTGTTTGAGACTGGCTGTGACTAGAATGGAACCGGACACTCAACTTCTCACCGGCCAGATGCAGGCCCACAGTTCACACTGATGAACATACAGTACATAGGTAAGCTCACTTTTGTGACTTGAATGAGTTATTCTGAGTATAAACAAATAGAATCATAATAAAATCTACTGGGATAAAATCCATCTCCACAACCATTGAAAAAAGCTTGTGAAAATGTTTTGTGCTGTGTAGGTGCTGTATCACTTAGTTCGGTTTCTCAGCCTGCTTGCTTTGTGGTTTTCAGAGGGAAGTTGGTGAGAGAGAGCAAACAGTGGTGTCTACTAGGCTACCCTACTGGAACCTACAAAACTGGATTATAAGGAAAGAACACAAGAACTTTGAGAGACTGCTCATATGAGTCATTTAAGAGATTCTGCTCTGACAACTGAAGCGTAAGATTGTGCACGGCACAACAGAAACTTTCTTTCTGTGAAGAACCCAGAGAGGGTTATTTGATTATTTATTGATGTCATAAATAGTGTTATTAAGTATTTCCTAAGTTAATTTTTTCTGTTAAGAACCCAGAGAGGGTTATTTGATCTCGGAAAGGGTTATTAATATTTGGTTATGTGTGGCTTTCTGGAAAACAATAAATGTTTACATTTCGGCAAACCTGCGATCGTCACACTTTTTCTGTTACAAACTGACCCTGGCCCCCCATCAGAGAAGGAAAAAGTTTGGGGACCCCTGCTCTGGACTTTACTAGACAACGAGTGAAGAACAGATAACGAATATCATCTTTAAAGTGATGAATAATAACTCTGCCTCTGTCTTCATAAAAAGATCGTACTTCTGAAAGGTCAGAGGGCAGCATCCACTCTGGTTTTACACAGTTTTGCAGCTTTAGCTCTTCTGAAGTTCAGCACCTGCTTTTTCAGCCAATCAGAAGCCAGTATTGTAGAGAGTTCATATTTCTTTTCATGCAATTGAATAATTTTGAATGTTTAGGTGAATATTTATATTTAGAGTATTTTCTCGATCAGTGTCTTCAGTCCTGACCCTGAGTGCGTACATTTAAAAATAAAGTGATATAACTTCTTTTACATTACTGTGAACTTCTTGTACAGTTTGACAGCTGATTGTTGTCGTGTTTGTCGTCATATGAAGATCGTTTCCTAAAGAGGACTGAACAGTCATTCAGCCTCTGGCTCCATCCATGAATCTGATGTTTGCTGTATAATCTGTGCTGTTAATAGTGTAATGGAACATATAATTTGTACATATAATTTCATATGTAATTATGATGATCTTTAGAGAGACTTACAGGGCTCTCAGCGAAGGCGGTCGCACTTTTCTCCTCTCCTCTCCTTATCTTCCCTGCTTAGCTTCTTATGTCCTTGTCTTGTCTTGTGTTTTTACTTACTTCTCCCTGGAAGACTCTCTCACAGTCTGTTCTCTAAAACCTAAAAGAGGAATTATGGATTTGATCAACTGGTCTCTGAATGCAATTGACACCCCTTCTCAACGAGAAGTCTGGGCTCGGCTGAGCCTGACTGCTGAAGATATCTACCTATTCGGAACCATGATAACAGGGTTCTTGCTGATCGGAGCTGGCTTGGCCCTGGCTTATCGAAGAATTAAGGAAGCGGAACCGGCTGTTCAAACCCCCACAAGGCTGCCCGCTGGGATTGAAATGATGGGACGAGGCGTGAGTTTCTCAAAATGGGCTCATTGAGTGCAGCACGGAGAAGATCTTGGAGAACGCACGGCTGCCGTGAATACTCAGAACAAGACCTCTGAGTGGAAAACTGGATTACATCTGGAGGGGCTAGCTCGACTAACACCTTTGAGCGCAAATTGATCATATCTTGGGGAAGTGCACTGCGGTCATGAGTGCTCAGAACCTGCTCTTTGAGCAAAAAGAATGACAACATCACGAAACGTAAGTTTGGATAACATCATGGAGAAGCTCGCGGCTCTCCAACGGGAGATTGAGAGACCAGTGTTGGACTGTTAGAACAGCTTTGAAATTCATATGAGTTGTTCGCACTAAAATAAAAACCATCATCACTTCATGCGGAGACCCCTTCGGCGCCAGCTGCAGTCTCAAGGCTGGAGCTGAACAAAACACCCTGATAACGACTGTTTAGACTGTTCCCCCCATTCCATGCAAGGCCACCTGGGTTGGCTGGAAGACTGTTTACTTAGCCTAGCAGGGCGAAGGACACTGTCTCCGCTGAACTCTGGACACACACACACACACACACACACACATACACTGATATGCACACACTGATCCCCCCTCCCTTTCCAAACGCCTTCGATGCTTGTGCCCTACTGGGGCAGATGGCAGTCGACTGGACCAGCGCAGACATGCTGCAGGACCGGATGCGCTGTCTACACCGGCTCTCATTCACCCTTTACCCGCCCCTGTTGCTTGTCTTGTGTTTCTATGGTGTATTGATAGTCATGTGCTTTTTGTGCTGAGGTGTTTTTTCTGTTATCAAACTGTTCTCCCACTAGGAGCTCAGTCTGAGTGGAGGTTTTTTTCTCCTCCTCTTACCTCATGTTATGTATTTTTGTTGTTTTTTTCCTATCAGCCTACCTTTCTGACATGTCTCCCCAATGTGATGTTTGTGTAAAGTTGGTCAGAAGGTTTCTTTGTAAGTGTGCATGCGCCATTAGCGTGCTGCCTGCTGTAACCCTAATTTCCTTCGGGATTAATGAAGTATTCTGATTCTGATTTACCCATTAAGATTTTAAATGAACGATAAACAAAGGCCAAGAAAACTGAGTTAAACTCCTGAGTCTACTATATATTTGCACCATGAATAAATGAATTGTTTGCACCAGTAATAAATAATCAAATATATCAAATTATCATCAATATTTAAATAAAAGCAAGCATCGCACCAAACAAAACAACAATTCAACAGACAGTTCTATAAAACTGTGGATGATTCAAAGTGCTGCTATAACTGCACAACAAAACTGCAGTGAGAAAAGCTTTGGATGTTCAGTTTAGTTATAATGACAGTTAAACAACTAAAATACTCGATTAAGTAGGTGAGAAAAAGTTACATTTACTGGATCAGTTTAAGACCAAAATACATTTGAATGAATTACTGACATGGACACTTTGTGAAAAATTACTAAACAGTTCAGGCAAAATTTTACTAAAACCTTAAATTAAACTTGAAAGTTTTCATTTGAACTCCACTGTGACTGTGTACACAGGAAAAACTACAAAATAATGTTTGTTTGTTTGTTTTTTAAACATTGTGGACCGATCTGCATTTGTTGTTGCTAAATTTAAATATTTGTTACTATTTAATGATCATAATCTCATTTGAACATAGGTTTGATTTAGTGGAGTCAGTTGTTCCCATGCATCATTCTGTAAGTGTGAGAATGAACTAAGATTAGAAAATGTCAAAATATAAAATGTGATTTATTTTTATTCATCACAACATCCTAAACTTTGCTGAACTTTTTGAAATATAGAATGAACTCGCTGAGTGTTGACTGTCATAACTCAAGAAAAGTTTAACTGGGCTGACCCAGTTGAAACTAATTTTAACAGTTTAAACCAGTTAAACCAGTTTACCTGGGTCAGACTTGTTACTGCATGTTGTAATCACACATACCACACCCTGCATCATGTGATTGGCTCTTGGTCGCTCTGTAAGAATATTTCTTTAGTGCCTCCCTTCACAGATGTGTCTGTATCAGGATGGGTCTAAACAACATGGTGTAAATGCAGTTGCTGGTGAGCCTCATTTCCTGTAGGAGGTGAACAAGAGCAGAGATCTGTTTCCCTTCAGAGCACAGAGGTTGTTTCTGTTCAGAGGAAGTGAAACTGTCTGACAGTCACTGAGAGACGGTGAAACGGCACAGCACATGAATCAAATGGATCAAACAAAAATCTGCTGTTCAGTCTGTTTGGATCTACTGAAGGATCCGGTGACTATTCCCTGTGGACACAGCTACTGCATGAACTGTATTAAAAGCTTCTGGGATGAAGAGCAAAAGAAGAAAATCTACAGCTGCCCTCAGTGCAGACAGACTTTCACAGCGAGGCCTGTCCTGGAGAAAAACACCATGTTAGCAGATTTAGTGGAGGAGCTGAAGAAGACTGGACTCCAAGCTGCTCCTGCTGATCACTGCTATGCTGGACCTGAAGATGTGGCCTGTGATTTCTGCACTGGCATGAAGCTAAAAGCTGTGAAATCCTGTCTGGTGTGTTTGGTCTCTTACTGTGAGAAACACCTTCAGCCTCATCATGATGTGGTTCAATTAAAGAGACACAAGCTGGTGGAGCCCTCCAAGAAGCTCCAGGAGAACATCTGCTCTCGTCATGATGAGGTGATGAAGATGTTCTGCCGTACTGATCAGCAGAGTATCTGTTATCTCTGCTCTGTGGATGAACATAAAGGCCACGACACAGTCTCAGCTGCAGCAGAAAGGACTGAGAGGCAGAGAGAGCTGGAGGTGAGTCGACAAAACATCCAGCAGAGAATCCAGGACAGAGAGAAAGATGTGAAGCTGCTTCAACAGGAGGTGGAGGCCATCAATCAGTCTGCTGATCAAACAGTGGAGCACAGTGAGAAGATCTTCACTGAGCTGATCCATCTCATCCAGAAAAGAAGCTCTGATGTGAAGCAGCAGATCAGATCCCAGCAGGAAACTGAAGTGAGTCGAGTCAAAGAGCTTCAGGAGAAGCTGGAGCAGGAGATCACTGAGCTGAAGAGGAAAGATGCTGAGCTGAAGCAGCTCTCACACACAGAGGATCACATCCAGTTTCTACACAACTACCCCTCACTGTCAGCACTCAGTGAGTCTACAGACTCATCCAGCATCAATATCCGTCCTCTGAGCTACTTTGAGGATGTGACAGCAGCTGTGTCAGAGGTCAGAGATAAACTACAGGACATTCTGAGAGAGGAATGGACAAACATCTCACTGACAGTCACTGAAGTGGATGTTTTACTGTCAGATCCACCAGAGCCAAAGACCAGAGCTGAATTCTTAAAATATTCATGTGAAATCACACTGGATCCAGACACAGCAAACAAACAGCTGTTATTATCAGAGGGGAACAGAAAAGTAACATTAATGAATCAACAACAGTCTTTTTCTGATCATCCAGACAGATTCACTGGATGGTTTCAGGTCCTGAGTAGAGAGAGTCTGACTGGACGTTGTTACTGGGAGGTGGAGTGGAGAGGGGAAGGAGTTTATGTAGCAGTCGCATACAAGAATATCAGCACAAAAGGAGGGGGTAATGAATGTAGATTTGGACGTAATGACAAATCTTGGTCATTAGATTGTATCAACAACAGTTATACATTTTGGTACAACAACATCCAAACTCCTGTCTCAGGTCCTCGTTCCTCCAGAGTAGGAGTGTACCTGGATCACAGAGCAAGTATTTTGTCCTTCTACAGCGTCTCTGAAACCATGACTCTCCTCCACAGAGTCCAGACCACATTCACTCAGCCGCTCTATGCTGGACTGAGGGTTTATGATTTTGGAGCCACTGCTGAGTTGATTAAAGTGAAATAGACTGAAGTCTTTCATATTGTGGGTTTAAATCTGTATTTTAGTTTCATTTTATTTTCTCTCCATCATTTCTGCACAGAGATCAGCTGTCAGTCAAACATTATGGGTGGTACCTCCACATCTTCTAGTTGTTCTCTTGATGTTTCTGAGTTTTTAAAGGAGATCTTTCCTGTGACTGTTTATGGAGGCTATCACTGCTCATCATCATTTTGATTTACTAAAATATTTCTCCACATGAAAATGTAAACTTCTCTATCCTCTAAATGTTTCTGGAATATTTGTATTGAAAAATGTCGACATTTCTCTTTATGAGTATGGCAGACCATGTGTGTGTGTTTGTGTTTGTTTTTGTCAAAATCATCAAACAAATGAGGAAAAACTGTGATTTTAATGAATGAATTCATATATTGTGTTGATGTTTTATTGTGTGAATAAACTGGAAGGTTTGACTATAAATCAAACTTTGAACAAAGTCTTTTCTTCTGTCTTCATTCCAGGATCTCACTCAAATCTGATGCAGAAAATATGAAACTAATCTGAGAGAATAACTGAAGCAGTTTTCCTCCTGAAGCATCACAAAGTTCAGAGTTCATGTTTAGAGCAGAAGATTCAGCAGTCGCTCTGTGACCTTTCAACTTTCTTCACTAAAACAGCTTCATTACAGAGAAACAAGTCACATTTTCTTGATGTTCTTAAGTCCTTTCAGATGTTTTTAATGGTCCTTGAATGCAGCATCAGTGTGGCAGGTTTAAAAGGTCACTTTCTGTTGTGTTCAAAGATTTCCTTCAGATATGGTCTTTAATCAGTAAAGCCAGTGATACAGCAGTGTCATTAGCTGTGTTATTGGCACCAGGCTGTGTTTATGTATGTATTTAATTCTGTCTGAGGATGTCTTCAGCATGAAATGATCATTTGCTCAGCTGCTGTGTCTCATCTCTTATCAGACATTGGTTGGAACAGAGTTTTGTTGCTGACCATCTGACAAGAGGGTGAAGAAAAGCTTCAGGCTTCATTTGGACACTACGTTGGACAGAAGTCTCCACAAAAATGACTCAGAAACACAAATATTATTAATGAAAGTCCAAATGTCAAAAAGGGGTCATACATGATCCTGAGAAATGTCCTTGAACATTTGAACATGAGTCAGAGGGTTGTCAGGTTTCTACACTGCATCGTGGCATCAAGCCTGAGATGTCTGTGTAAACAAGTATGGAGGACACAAATGCACAGACGCAGTCGAGCTGTTTACTGCTGATGAGGAAGGAAAATAGTCTGTTGGATATTAAAGCAGCATTTATTAGAGTAAGAACAGATACTTGTGTCCTTCATTTGATCCCCGTCAATTTACAGAAGACTTAAGGACCCTTTGACTTCTAACATACAGCTGCATGTTTACAATTTTATTATTTATTGATTTCTAGCAAAGCAAGACTTTACTGATTAAAGACATATAATCAGACATATTACTGTTACTTTCTGAAAAAGACTCACATAAAGCAGATTTATCACAAGCAAACATCAAGACACATCCTTCATGGCTTAAAGTTGCAGTGGGACTCTTTCGCCATCTGGTGGTTGTACAATTTTCTCTCGTCTCTTATTTGTTGTGTGTGATCAGGACAATTCTGGAGAAGACGAGCCTGCAGCGGAAAGTCACCCCCTGCAGGCCAGAAGGAAATGAGATATCTTAAAAATACAAAGTATGTATGTGTGATATCAAGAAGATAATTCTTAAGAACAAAAGTTAATAAATGCAATTACTAAGAGTTGTGTTGTATTGATTTGCTTCCTGTCCTAATTCCCTCTCTCCCTGAGGACACTCCAGGGCCATCTATGCACACAAATCAGTTACAGGATCAAATGAATAATAGAAAATAAACAGAAATAGAAAATGTTCTTCTATAAGTTTCACAGAGATTTGGTTTACATATTTTATATAATATAGTAAATGTGCACGAATGACCAGCAATCATTCAGTCACTGCGACATTTCTGGGTCCATTTTAAAGTTGTCACGCTTTGGCGCTAGCGACCGGAAAAACACAGAAGTGAGTGCAGACTTTACTGAAGAGTAGAAGACTGTCCAATTTCACAGCAGCTCACTTCCGGCCTACCCGGCCTTCGAAGGACCCGCCCTATGTGGACCGGGTAGGTCGGGTCCTTCGAAGCATGATACCCCTGAATTTGGACACAGCCCCAGAGAACATGACTGGGGAAACATGGATAACATGACAGGAAGAGGAACAGAATGAAACATGAGGGAAGCAAGAACTCACAACAAAGACAATCACAGCCACACAGAGGGAGACACAGAGGGCAAAAACACAAGGGGGGAAATACTAACTAATACAAATCTAAACAGGGACAACCTCGGCACTAGAGAATCAACTTAACCAAAGACGACTTAAACATGAAACATAATACAAAATGACATCAAAACACAAGAAAACTGAAAACGCTGGGTCAATGATCCAGGATCGTGACAGGTTTGAGGCCTCTGTGTTGTCACTGCAGTAGATCAAGCAGTCAATATAATAATCCTGACATGTTTGTATAGTTGCATGTAGATCAAGTGTAAGCATACCACAGGTTATTATTTATTTATTATTTGCTACTACATATGTCATATTAGGTGAACTGACATAAGATTTGTTGCCAAGAAGCATTTTTACAACAAAGAAATAAATGAACAGACACAACTTTCCTTACATTTCATACAAAGTTTAGATGGTTTTCCATGTTTTTGTTTGTTTGTTTCAGAAATACTAGAACATGGATTCTCCTTTATTGAGCTATTTCACTGCTAACCTCTAAATCCTCTCATCTCCAGAAACCCTGGATGGATGGATGTTAAGACATTATTACTTTATTGCAACAGCAGAGAGTCCAGCCAAACTGATCCTTTCATCAGAGCACATTTTTAACTTTGAGTTGTGCCTCAGTGGTTGTTTGTTTTGGGGAACTGAGCAGCAGTTAGCCTGGGAAATAGCTAGCAACACTAGATTTAAGGAGATAGCAGCATAACTAAAGGCTGGTTTAGCATCACTGCCCTTTTTATTAAAAAATAAAGTTTTATATCCAATCTTAAAAGTGGCGTTTGGCCTCAATTATTATCTCTGGACCTGAACTCCACATAAGACTGAATGATGAATAAATCAACATAACACTGGATGAGAGAAAATAAGGCATGCACCCTGGCAAAATAAAAACACAAAGAAAGTGAAAAAAGTGAAAATGAAAAGTGTTGGTTGTTTGTAAACGGTGTCGTACTTGCATAGGTCCTGTCTACTCACAGCACTTTCTGCTACATGTCTCATGTACCCAGTCACACACGTTCATGCAGCACTTCTATCTGTGCCTGAGGGCTTTAGCCAACATTCACACACGCTGATGGACTTGGGGTTCAGTGTCTTGTCCAAGGATACTTTGGCATGTGGACTGGAGGAAACTGTGGACCAATCCACTGACCCTGCGACTGGTACCAACTGTACCACCTGAACCACAGCTGGGACAAGATTAAAGCTGCTTAATAAAAGAAAACAGCAAGAGCAAAGAAATAAAGAACACTTGGGAAAGTCCGAATAGAGATAACATGTGTTCACTGCTTGAGCCGCAATCTACTAGCTAACCTGAGTGAAGGAAAAGATTTGTCACGATTAACCAGCCTCTAAAGTTGGCAGCTCCTTGTAATGAATCATTTGACATTTCCATTTATTGCCAGTCTTTAGGGACTGAAACACTAACATGTGAAATTGGCTGTCAGAATTCACAGTTATGTTCTGCAGCAGATTTTAATCAAACTTTATGCAGCCTGGCGGGTGTTCATCAGCCTTCCTGGTGATTTAATTGGCCAGCATCTTAGCGTGCAAGGTGAATACAGCATGAATCACACAGGCTGCCATAAACAAAGTTATGCCCAAGACACTGTTACGGATTCAAATATTGGGGATGGATACAAGAGGAAAAACCACAATAACAACACTGGTCCGGCCGGGTTGAGTCAAACGATGATTTTTAATGATCACACGCGTGGGAGATGGACACCGTACGCAGACAGCATCAGATCTCAAAATGGTGGAGCATTGATCAAACTCTTATAGCCTCTAGTGTTGGTCAGTCACTGTCCTGCACAGTTTTAATGCACAGTTGTTAAGGTCAGCATTCTTTTGCTCGGCCTCACTTTTCCTCTGGGCTTAATGGGCGTCTCGTCAGAGCTCTGTTAGCTGAAGCTGTCTGGAAATCTCCCCCGTGTAGTGAAACGGGCCTTGGATTTAACGCTCTCCGTCTCCGCTGCATGAGATCGTTTTCCTGCAGCTCTGTTGACATTTTCAGGTTGTTGTTGTGGGTCCAGCTGCTGTAGCATTTGGTCAGGGTCACATCAAAGATGGTAGAGGAGTGAGCAAAGATGGTAGAGGGGAGAGCAGGAGTCCAGGTCAGCCTCGGCAAAGCAGCCTGTAATCAAGCATAAAGAGAAAAAACAAAAACAAAACAAAAACAAAACAAAAACAGACGAACAGGAAAATGATGTTGTGTTGGCTGTGTTATTCGGAGAGGGGAGAAACACCGGGCCAGGCCCTGTGTCAGCCTTCTCTCCCCCTTTTTTTTGTTTTTTCTCACTATATAATCAACTCATAACCCACCAAGCTGACAGGACAACACAGGTACATGTTAAAATTCTTAAGATCATGTTTAAAAGCCCATAAAAGGAATTTTCTTTCATTCAGTAATCACTTGTATTAATCAATCAGCAGAAAACATGTCACAATTTGAATCTTTTAACCACTAAATTTGTCGTGTCATCACTGGTTGGTCAGACCAGTGTCTTTTTTGAAGATAAGTTGTTGTCCTGCAACCCAGAGAGTTTATTTGTTAGTAGTGGACAAACTTCATCATTTAACAACAGGTGTATGTTAAATTTCGCTGCTTTAACCTTGTTGGAAAATCTTCACGTGTTCATGAATGTAAGCTGTTTCTTCATTGCGTGTGTGTGCGTTTGTGGGTGGGTTATTTTAACTTTTTTCTCAAACAAGGCATTTCTCTAACACGTGCCTTTCTCATACATTTCTCTGGTTGTGTGTGTGTTTTTATTTTGTTTCCCAAATTTTGATTTCCCACCTTAAATAACAGCATTCCATGTCTTCAGCCAGGAGTTAGGGCTTGCTTGTGAGATTCAGGGACACATGGTGCCAACAACAATTCAGTCAAAAACTTGCCTGCAAATTTCCAGTGATGGTAACCGATAACTGGAGGAGAAGATGTCCTTTAAGTTTCTTTTCGGGGTGGGGACAAAGTGAGGTCAAGCTGTAAACTTTTGAGCCAAAGCTTGGCCTGTCTGTCGTCCCAATTCTGTTTATGCTTTTGCCGCTGTACTCAGGTTTCCAGGTTGAGAGAAATCCACCTGTATTAACACACTAAAACATTCACTTAGTATTTCTTTTCTGAAAACATCAGCTCACTTCATCCGCCTAGATTTTACTCTCTCTCTCTCTCGGTGCATACTTCTCACAGTCAGGCAGTTGTCCCCTATGGGCATGCAGAGTTCCTGTCACACACACAGCTGAAATTCGTGCTTGATCACACCCTATATTATGATAAAACCAACAGTAAATCAAATGTAACCGCTTATATTATTGAGCTGAACCAAGAGTCAGTTAAAAATCTTATAAATCCTGCTTCACACCACAAAACTGAAACAAATGACAGCTGTACAGGGAGTGCAGAATTATTAGGCAAATGAGTATTTTGTCCACATCATTCTCTTCATGCATGTTGTCTTACTCCAAGCTGTATAGGCTCGAAAGCCTACTACCAATTAAGCATATTAGGTGATGTGCATCTCTGTAATGAGAAGGGGTGTGGTCTAATGACATCAACACCCTATATCAGGTGTGCATAATTATTAGGCAACGTCCTTTCCTTTGGCAAAATGGGTCAAAAGAAGGACTTGACAGGCTCAGAAAAGTCAAAAATAGTGAGATATCTTGCAGAGGGATGCAGCAGTCTCAAAATTGCAAAGCTTCTGAAGCGTGATCATCGAACAATCAAGCGTTTCATTCAAAATAGTCAACAGGGTCGCAAGAAGCGTGTGGAAAAACCAAGGCGCAAAATAACTGCCCATGAACTGAGAAAAGTCAAGCGTGCAGCTGCCAAGATGCCACTTGCCACCAGTTTGGCCATATTTCAGAGCTGCAACATCACTGGAGTGCCCAAAAGCACAAGGTGTGCAATACTCAGAGACATGGCCAAGGTAAGAAAGGCTGAAAGACGACCACCACTGAACAAGACACACAAGCTGAAACGTCAAGACTCGGCCAAGAAATATCTCAAGACTGATTTTTCTAAGGTTTTATGGACTGATGAAATGAGAGTGAGTCTTGATGGGCCAGATGGATGGGCCCGTGGCTGGATTGGTAAAGGGCAGAGAGCTCCAGTCCGACTCAGACGCCAGCAAGGTGGAGGTGGAGTACTGGTTTGGGCTGGTATCATCAAAGATGAGCTTGTGGGGCCTTTTCGGGTTGAGGATGGAGTCAAGCTCAACTCCCAGTCCTACTGCCAGTTTCTGGAAGACACCTTCTTCAAGCAGTGGTACAGGAAGAAGTCTGCATCCTTCAAGAAAAACATGATTTTCATGCAGGACAATGCTCCATCACACGCGTCCAAGTACTCCACAGCGTGGCTGGCAAGAAAGGGTATAAAAGAAGAAAAACTAATGACATGGCCTCCTTGTTCACCTGATCTGAACCCCATTGAGAACCTGTGGTCCATCATCAAATGTGAGATTTACAAGGAGGGAAAACAGTACACCTCTCTGAACAGTGTCTGGGAGGCTGTGGTTGCTGCTGCACGCAATGTTGATGGTGAACAGATCAAAACACTGACAGAATCCATGGATGGCAGGCTTTTGAGTGTCCTTGCAAAGAAAGGTGGCTATATTGGTCGCTGATTTGTTTTTGTTTTGTCTTTGAATGTCAGAAATGTATATTTGTGAATGTGGAGATGTTATATTGGTTTCACTGGTAAAAATAAATAATTGAAATGGGTATATATTTGTTTTTTGTTAAGTTGCCTAATAATTATACACAGTAATAGTCACCTGCACACACAGATATCCCCCTAAAATAGCTAAAACTGAAAACAAACTAAAAACTACTTCCAAAAACATTCAGCTTTGATATTAATGAGTTTTTTGGGTTCATTGAGAACATGGTTGTTGTTCAATAATAAAATTATTCCTCAAAAATACAACTTGCCTAATAATTCTGCACTCCCTGTATTTATCACTCAATCTCACTCTGCCGACTGAAGTGTCGGTCTAAATCATGCACGATTTGTCTCTTCTATATCAAAACCCAGCCAAACATCAAACATTCACCCTAGTCATTCAAAACCTTATTTGTAATATTATAATCACCAAACTCAGTGTCTTATTTACAGGTTTTTAACAGTATTTGCAAATCATAATTATAAAACTCAAAAAACACGTTAAACAGGAAGCAAAAGTCCTCTGTGCGCTTCACAGCAGCCACCTCATTTGCATGTTCACACACCGTCTAAAAATAGCTCGCAGCGCTGCAGCGCGCTGTCGTCACACACAGTCTCGTCTCACACACAGCTCTATTATTTTATATTACAAAGACATCTTATATTTACAATCACTGTCAGGCCTGACAGATTTAGCGCCTACACAATTTTGACAAATTTAAGTTAACGGTCCAACTGAAAAAGTCCAACTTTTTTGTGATCAATTAACCAGTATCTGTCCAACAGTTTCTGGCCTCATCTCTAAAGTCCCTAACTCAATTTAAAAGTGTCCAACACCCAAGGTCCAACCTTTGCTGCCCAAAAAAGCGCAGATACCGTTCCAAACGGTAAGGAGCATCTAACTCCTAGCTTATTCCAGGATGCCCCGTACCCCACAGTTAAGCCAAACTGAACTAACCCTGTTAGCCGACAGGTCAAGGTCGCGCGTCCACGGCCAGGAGGGAGCGTAACCTCCGGGCTATGCGCTTCTTAGCAGTCCAACTGCCGTTCTTGAAAAATTTATAATACTTTGAAACAACAGTCAACACCCCAAAACAAGTGTATGACTGACGCAGGTCCAACCTGTCTGACCAATGGGGACTCTAACCCACAAAATGACCAATTCCCTATCCAACTAAATTCACTCAGCAGTCCAACTGCTCTAACTACTCAGTACTGTCACAGTTCTCATGAGATTTTTCATCAAAATCAAAACAGACATCTACCAGTAATTTCAGTGAGTAGACTTCAATTTTGTCATGTCCAATTTGGCACACTTTGGAAATAATTCAACAGGTAGTGCCTTACCTTTGTATAAGCCGGCTTATGCCCACTCACGTCAGACCACTGGCTCGTGCCTGTCCGTTCGACAACCTCGGACCGTCCAAACCTCCAAAATTCCACCCCAATACCACAGGACGAGCCCCCAAACTGTTACGGATTCAAATATTGGGGATGGATACAAGAGGAAAAACCACAATAACAACACTGGTCCGGCCGGGTTGAGTCAAACGATGATTTTAATGATCACACGCGTGGGAGATGGACACCGTACGCAGACAGCATCAGATCTCAAAATGGTGGAGCATTGATCAAACTCTTATAGCCTCTAGTGGCCCCCACCTAATCATAAAAGCCTAAACATTCACATTCTTTCTCTCACACGGCGCCTAAGCTACGACCTTGGCTCCCTGTTTATCTGCTCCTGTTGAGATGGGACAGAAAACCTCTCCAGTATGTTCTGTTCTCTTCTAATCAGACAAATAAGGCGATGACTTTCTGCAAACAGTATTTCTCATAACTCAGCAGTATAATGCATCATAAAACAATATCATTCATTCACAATAAATCAGCAGTCTAATGTAATGCAACTCAGCTTAACAAATGCAATAGTTATCACCTTCTTCTAATTCAGGAGAATCATGCAAACTAAAACTACATAATAATTCACCATCTTTAATTAAGGGTCTAACATGGCATAAAATAATATTATAATCTGACAACACATATTTGAAATTAAAATCAGCTGAGGACCTCGGTGCTGCTGCATACACACCTCCACACCACGTTATACACCTGAACACCACACGGCTAGTGATGGAAATTCCAGCTCTTTTTAGAGAACCGGCTCTTTTGGCTCCTAACCGGCGCTTCAGGTTGTTTTGTTGCTTTAATTAATTTATTATCAACAAAAATATGAAATTGTGCACAAAAGGAATTACTAATGTAAAAAAAAAAGGTGGTTTTATTTATATATGTTTACATATAAATATATACGGTGGCCCCTAGAGACAAATCACGTACAAAGCCCAACATTGCCCCTAGCATCCTGGAGCACTTCCGTTGTGTTTTGTACATGTTTTGGAGTTTGTACGTGCTGCTTTGTCTCTAGGGGCCACAAGGTGTAGGTCTATTAGGTGTTGATGCTGGAGTGAAAAATTGCTGATGGACAAAAATGGACAAGAAAAGGTCAAAGCCATCGGGTCCTCGGTTTAGAAAAAAACAGAAAAGGAGAAACAAGCAAAAGATACAGGTAAGCAGATGCGTCTTTAGATAACGGCAGGTATTATGTATCCTGAAACAAGACAACATTCATTAGTAGGAATTGGGAAAATTTCCAAAAGATTATTGAATCTTTTGGACTGTTCAGCATAATATTTATTCGATTTTACAGTCCTGTGGTCTCAGCCTCAGATACTTATCAAATCAAACAAAGCTCATAAAAAAACAAACAGATGGACGCTGAATGAATTATTAGATTAATTGGAAGAGGTGTTTTATTGATTTGTCTGCTACTCTCAGTGTATGATGAATTATAATGGCTGTTTGTCATTTACTCTCTTTCTCTCACTATATCAAATATTTATCTGGTTAAATTCAGTATGGTCCCGATAGCAGTTTCCACAATAACATATGTTAATGTACAATCCTTAATTTGGTGTGTGTGTGTGTGTGTAGGTGTGTGTAGGTGTGTAGGTGTGTGTAGGTGTGTGTAGGTGTGTGTGTAGGTGTATAGGTGTGTGTGTGTGTGTGTGTAGGTGTGTGTGTGTGTGTGTGTGTGTGTAGGTGTGTGTGTGTGTGGGTGTGTGTGTGTGTGTAGGTGTGTGTGTGTGTGTGTGTGTGTGTTTGTGTGTGTGTGTGTGTGTGTGTGTGTAGGTGTGTGTGTGTGTAGGTGTGTGTGTGTGTGTGTGTGTGTGTGTGTGTGTGAGTGTGTGAGAGAGAGAGAGAGAGAGAGAGCAAGTCAGTGTGTGAGAGTGGGCGGGTATTAACATCTTCGCTGGGACCAAAACTTGGTAGTTTACTATACTCGTGGGGACAAACAGGCCTCACAGGGACCAAGATCCCAGTCCCCACATGTTTGAAGGCATTTTTGAGACTCAAAATTTGGTTTTAGTGTCAGGGTTACAATTAGGTTATGGTTAGGTTTAGGGTAAGGGTCAGGGTTAGGCATTCATTTTTGATGGTTAGGGTAAGCAGCTAGCTTGTGTGTGTGCCTTTCCTGCCTTTACTCCATGTGCACCTAGAAGCAGTTGAGTCTTCCAGCCAAGTGGTTCACAAAACGTTCATTTCTCAAGGCTTCACACAGCGTGTGTGTGTAGGTGTGTGTGTGTGTGTGTGTGTGTGTGTGTGAGTGTGTGAGAGAGAGAGAGAGAGAGAGAGCGAGTCAGTGTGTGAGAGTGGGCGGGTATTAACATCTTCGCTGGGACCAAAACTTGGTAGTTTACTATACTCGTGGGGACAAACAGGCCTCACAGGGACCAAGATCCCAGTCCCCACGTGTTTGAAGGCATTTTTGAGACTCAAAATTTGGTTTTAGTGTCAGGGTTACAATTAGGTTATGGTTAGGTTTAGGGTAAGGGTCAGGGTTAGGCATTCATTTTTGATGGTTAGGGTAAGCAGCTAGCTTGTGTGTGTGCCTTTCCTGCCTTTACTCCATGTGCACCTAGAAGCAGTTGAGTCTTCCAGCCAAGTGGTTCACAAAACGTTCATTTCTCAAAGCTTCACACAGCGTGTGTGTGTGTGTGTGTGTGTGTGTGTGTGTGTGTGTGTGTGTGTGTGTGTGTGTGTGTGTGTGTGTGTGTGTGTGTGTGTGAGGGTATAATGAAGGTTGTCTTCATTACTTAACCATATAAACACACATGGGTGATTTTAATACTGATATTTAACTCATACAAAAGTTTGTTATGTTTTATTGAATGTTTGTTTATAATCCTCAGATTTACCCGTTCTTATATTTTGCTTGTTCTTATGTTATTATATTGTATTTTGCTTGCAGACAAGAATTTTGGATACGATTGTCTTACCTGTGATTTCTCTTGATTGTGTGTGAAATGTGCGTGTAGCTTAGTTCAGTATGTAACCCCAGACAGTGGTTTGGCTTCAGGGTAAATTAGCAGCAGTCTATAAAGGGCTGCCAGTTAACATCAGACGGCCTCTGATGTCCAAATGAAGCTTTCTGAAGCTTGGATTGAAAAACGGTTCATTACTCGAAGCTTTTCAACACAGTCCTGTTTGGTGACATCTGGTGGACAAAACTATGAAGCGCAGCTTGAATCTACAGCTTATAATGAACTGCTTCATTATGATTGCCCACTCTGCAGAGATGAACTGACAGCTTCTCTTTAATGTCACGTGACAGTTGTGTCTGATATCGGGCTGATATGGTGCTTTGAACATGTATTTGTTTTACGTGAAAAAAATTCTGTTACGTCGATTTTAATAATAAATAATTTAGATGAATAAAACGTTCTTGTGTAAACATGTGCCATGGTGTGTTCTCCTGTTGCTTCTGACTTCTTGCAGTTTGTTAGTAATAAAAAATACACTATATATATCAATGTAAAGCACAATATTATAATAGGTTGTGAGTATGCTTGTGCTGTGAGGTCACTGCCTCCACCTGATTATGTAATTAACCAGCAGACTGGTACATTTATATATAATATACTATAAGTTATATCATTATAATTATGTGTACATCATATTTCTTATGTACATTTTAGACCTGGGAGCAGAATTGCTGATGAACTGGTTTTTATTCAGGAACAGGCAGAGCGTCCTCTCTTCCTGGCTCCACGTCTATAATTATGTCACACACTGATTCGCTCCCACAAAATCACCAAAACACAGCACAAATCCCACCAATGATTCAATTCCTTATAAATCATTGAATCAGGTACTGAAGCAGTGACGTGCTGAATGAAGCTTCAGACGTCATTGATCACGTGACTCTGTTCAGTCAAACCAAGCCTCAGCACAGCGTTTCTGAAGCAGTGTGTTGATTTTTTGACACATGTGCCGGAGCTTCAGCTTCAAACGGGCCGTCACCATCAGAGTTGCTGGAACCATGTCCCACTACTGGGCTACTCTGTTTTATTCTGTGTTAAGTTTCTGAATGTGAATTTTCTGTGTTAAGAATAACAAAGAAAATGTAATGAAGTGATTTTAAAGTTTAAAGTTTGTGTTAAATCTTGTAAATCAGACAGAGAGAGAGTTGAGGTGTGGGTGGATTTCAGATGATCAAATGTCAACAACCTGATTGGTGTGAAGATGTGACGTCCACTGAGGGAAGGGGGGAGAAAGGGTGAGCAGGTATAAAAGTGAGGTGAAGAAGAGATTCGGGGTTCTTCCCTTTTGTCCTCTGTGAGATGAGCAGTTCAGAAGTTTGGATCTAAGAGGTTCACAGTTCAAATTCCAGCAGAGACGCTAAAAGGAGAACCACAGTCCAACCTGTGAATGTTTTTAACCCTTTGTGAAACAACAAAGGCATAAATATGATCATATAAATATTATCTACTGGGTCAGACTCATAGGATCAGGGATTAGAACTCCTTTTATCAGAGAGATGAAATCTACTTCCTGTACAGGGTTTTTTTGTGGGCCTACCGATCGACAGAAACTAGAGTCAATAAAAAAAATGGACATTGGCTCAATGTGTGTGTGGCACAGGGAAACAAGGACTGAGCGCTGTGTAGTCCCACATAAAGTCAGACACCTGCTCACCCTAGGTGGACCATGGCATGGTCTATATGGAGGATACAGACACTGCTGATAAAATGTCTTTACTTTAGGAGGCTGTGGCTCAGAGTACATTCACATAATGCCTTTGAATAAATGTAAAAAGCTTGTTTTTCTCCTGCTTTGATTTCTTTGTCCAGGTAGAAATTCTGCTTTTTGCCTCTAAAATCTGAAACAGTTTGAAACAAAGTTTGGCGCTCTAATCCTCTCTGTGTTTTTCCTTTGGTCAGATGGTGATATTGAATGAAATATTCCAGTATTCAGTAGCTCAGCAGCTTTGTAACATGTGGTTTTGCACACTGTTCAAACCTCAGATGTTTGTGTAAACAAGTGTGGAGGACACAAACTCACGGGGGGAGGAACGACATTTACTGTTGATGTGTCTGACATTTAGTCTCCATGAGTTCTCATAAGACTGAAGAACTCTGTGATCTCTAACATGCAGCTGTATGTTTTGAAATTATGTGTCTCATTCTCTGGACCAGTGGTCCCCAAACTACGGCCTCCACATTTGACCCAGCCCCCTGAACAATATTAGAGATGCATTATTATTTTTTCAGTCTGGCCACGTGATCGACACTAATGCACCCATAGCACACTGGGGTGTAGTGGGCCTGCCCGACTGAATCTCTGGAAATGTTTCCTCATGTTAATAAAGCTCATTTGATTTGAATTGTGAACCGCGCTAAAAAAATTTTTTTGCTACTACGACCTCACTTTGCCCAGAAAGTGAACGTGACCCCCCCAGAACGCAATAATGTTAGGTAAGAGAAAAATTGCTTCAGAATGCAGGGTATTTAACCTGCAGTGGACACACGATTATTTTTTTCTTCAATGCAAAGAAAAGGCTGTTTGTCTCATCCAACACGTGGCGGTATTCAAAGAATACAATCTGCGCCGACATTATGAATGCCGTCACAAAGACAAGTATGATAGCTTGCAAGGCCAAATGCGAACAGACAAAATCTCAAAGTTAAAAAGTGGACTGTTAGCTCAGCAGACTGCATTTGTACGCCAAACTCAGCTGAACCAGTCATCAGTTCGGGCCAGCTTTCGTGTTGCTCAACTGATAGCAAGCTACGGTAAACCTTTCACTGAGGGAGAGTTTGTCAAGAAATGTTTGAATGTTGTTGTGGAGGAGGTGTGTCCCGATAAGAAAGATGTCTATAATGCTGTGAGTCTATCGGCGAGCACAATCACCAGAGGCGTGGAAGAAATAGGGGGTAATGTATATGCCCAGCTGCAGCAAAAGACGAAAGAATTTGACTTTTTTTCATTAGCACTGGATGAGAGCACGGACGTGCAGGACACAGCGCAGCTTCTTATTTTTATTCGTGGAATTAGCGCAAACTTTGAGATGTGTGAGGAGCTGGCAGCCCTCCAAAGTCTGAAAGGCACTACGACGGGGGAGGATATTTTCGACAAAGTATGTCAAACAATGGAAGAGTTGGATCTGGACTGGGCAAAGCTTGCTAGCATCACGACTGACGGGGCTCCTTGTATGGTGGGCGCATCTCGGGGCCTAATAGGACGCATGAACCGCGAGATGGAAGAACGGGGTCTCACCGCCCCTCTACAAGTCCACTGCATAATTCACCAGCAAGCGCTTTGCTGCAAAGTGTGGAAGTGGGATTCTGTCATGAAGGCTGTGGTATCATGCATAAACTTCATCAGAGCAAATGGACTTAAACACAGGCAGTTCCAACAATTCCTGTCTGAACTGGAATCTGCGTACGGAGATGTGCTGCACTACACAGAGGTCCGATGGTTGAGCCGCGGCAGAGTTTTGAGGCGTTTTTACGAACTGCTACCCGAAATTAACGCATTTCTTCATTCAAAAGGCAAAACGGTCCCAGAGCTGATCGACCCAGAATGGAAGTGGCACCTCGCATTTTTAACAGACGTGACGGAAATGCTGAACGGCCTTGACTTGCAGCTACAAGGCCAGGGGAAACTCATTTGCGACATGTATTCCCACATAAAAGCATTTGAGTTGAAACTAGCGCTGCTTTTGGAACAAGTGAAAAAGCACAACTTCACCCATCCCCCTGCTACCCAAAACCTTTCTGCAGAGAACCCAGCGGTCCTGTTCCCAGCTGAAAAGTGTGTGGAAGCACTGGAAATGCTGAAGGCGGAGGTCAGTGTGCGCTTCCGTCAACTACATGTTCATGCAAAAGAAACCCGTCTTTTCCAAAACCCCTTTGTTGCCGACATCGATGAAGCCCAGCCTTTTTATTAGGGGTGGATTTTTATAATCGATTTATCGATTAAAATCGATTCTGACGTGGAAATCGATTCATTAAAATCCTGAATTCGTTTTTCAATATAAATTTATTTTGCCCGAAATTCCAGAATCTCAGGTGAAACCTCACAAAATTTCAACAACCACCAAACAGCTAAGACAGTAAATGAGAGCAGGAACACGGATTCTGCACAAAGACGTAAACACAAAACTCGGACCCGCCGTCGGATCAGAATCAGTGAGATGTCGCCTTTCTCACCGACTGCACGGACACGGTCGGGGCTGAAAGCCGACAGCTCGCTGATTCTGATGTTTCGGCGGGTCCGCGCTTTGTGTTTACGCCCTTTTTGCACTGATTCTGAAGCTGTTAGTTTTATCTCTCTCCAAACAATATTGACCGAACCAGCAGCAAAAGAAGATCCAAACTACGCTTCACATAAACATCGTCATGAATTCACTCTGACTTTTGCTGTTTTGCTTCCACCACAATAAAATCACACCTCATACACAGCTCTCTCTCTCTCTCTCTCTGTCTCTGTACTTCAAGAAAAGTTTCCCCTAAAAATCTGTTTTCTTCATCATTCGCTTGCTTGTTAGGCACGAATCTACCGTTGTTTACAGCGCTGTCGGACGCTGTTTTTTTTTTTTTCGTTTTACATACTTCCGAAAAGAAAACCTAATTTCTGCCGTTCAATACTGAACAAACTTAAACTTAAAATTATGCAAAATGCAAAACGCTTAGCGTGTCTCTAATAAAACCTCTGTAACTTCAGAGGTAATGTTCATATGTTGATTAATGGTTTTCTTTCGTTTTTGATGTACTGCAGAATATTTTTATAAAATCCCAGGCCAGGAAAATCGCCTTCATGTTTTTCTGTGTTTTATCTTCAGCTACTTTGACACAAAGGCATCTGCTGTGATGCTCACACCTTTGATAAAGTCTGGAAAGTGTCAGCTTCCTTCCTATAGATACAAAAATATGTAAATGTACTGATCTGAATTATAATATTTCTGACTGTCAAAATTTCCCAGATTCAAATCGAATTGAATCGAATAGAATAGAATCGATTCGGGGATCGAATCGATTCGGGACCTTGTGAATCGGAATTGAATCGATTCTAGAAATCAGTGACGATACCCAGCCCTACTTTTTATCAGTTTGAGCTGGCCGAGTTACAGAACTCTGATGTTCTGAAAGACGCATTCAAGCCCAACAGTCTCCTTGACTTCTATGCCGCCCTCCCAAATGACACGTACCCTAACATAAAAAACACGCAATGAAGATGTCCACACTTTTTGGCAGCACGTATATCTGCGAGCAAACCTTTTCACGCATGAAACTCATGAAAACTCCGATGAGATCAAGATTGACAGATGAACATCTGCATCAGTGTTTGAGACTGGCTGTGACTAGAATGGAACCGGACACTCAACTTCTCACCGGCCAGATGCAGGCCCACAGTTCACACTGATGAACATACAGTACATAGGTAAGCTCACTTTTGTGACTTGAATGAGTTATTCTGAGTATAAACAAATAGAATCATAATAAAATCTACTGGGATAAAATCCATCTCCACAACCATTGAAAAAAGCTTGTGAAAATGTTTTGTGCTGTGTAGGTGCTGTATCACTTAGTTCGGTTTCTCAGCCTGCTTGCTTTGTGGTTTTCAGAGGGAAGTTGGTGAGAGAGAGCAAACAGTGGTGTCTACTAGGCTACCCTACTGGAACCTACAAAACTGGATTATAAGGAAAGAACACAAGAACTTTGAGAGACTGCTCATATGAGTCATTTAAGAGATTCTGCTCTGACAACTGAAGCGTAAGATTGTGCACGGCACAACAGAAACTTTCTTTCTGTGAAGAACCCAGAGAGGGTTATTTGATTATTTATTGATGTCATAAATAGTGTTATTAAGTATTTCCTAAGTTAATTTTTTCTGTTAAGAACCCAGAGAGGGTTATTTGATCTCGGAAAGGGTTATTAATATTTGGTTATGTGTGGCTTTCTGGAAAACAATAAATGTTTACATTTCGGCAAACCTGCGATCGTCACACTTTTTCTGTTACAAACTGACCCTGGCCCCCCATCAGAGAAGGAAAAAGTTTGGGGACCCCTGCTCTGGACTTTACTAGACAACGAGTGAAGAACAGATAACGAATATCATCTTTAAAGTGATGAATAATAACTCTGCCTCTGTCTTCATAAAAAGATCGTACTTCTGAAAGGTCAGAGGGCAGCATCCACTCTGGTTTTACACAGTTTTGCAGGTTTAGCTCTTCTGAAGTTCAGCACCTGCTTTTTCAACCAATCAGAAGCCAGTATTGTAGAGAGTTCATATTTCTTTTCATGCAATTGAATAATTTTGAATGTTTAGGTGAATATTTATATTTAGAGTATTTTCTCGATCAGTGTCTTCAGTCCTGACCCTGAGTGCGTACATTTAAAAATAAAGTGATATAACTTCTTTTACATTACTGTGAACTTCTTGTACAGTTTGACAGCTGATTGTTGCTAAATGTAAATATTTGTTACTATTTAATGATCATAATCTCATTTGAACATAGGTTTGATTTAGTGGAGTCAGTTGTTCCCATGCATCATTCTGTAAGTGTGAGAATGAACTAAGATTAGAAAATGTCAAAATATAAAGTTTGATTTATTTTTATTCATCACAGCATCCTAAACTTTGCTGAACTTTTTCAAATATAAAATGAACTCGCTGAGTGTTGACTGTCATAACTCAAGAAAAGTTAAACTGGGCTGTCCCAGTTGAAACTAATTTTAACAGTTTAAACCAGTTACACCAGTTTAACTGTGTCAGATTTGTTACTGCATGCTGTAACCAAACATAACACACCCTGCATCATGTGATTGGCTCTTGGTCGCTCTGTAAGAATATTTCTTTAGTGCCTCCCTTCACAGATGTGTCTGTATCAGGATGGGTCTAAACAACATGGTGTAAATGCAGTTGCTGGTGAGCCTCATTTCCTGTAGGAGGTGAACAAGAGCAGAGATCTGTTTCCCTTCAGAGCACAGAGGTTGTTTCTGTTCAGAGGAAGTGAAACTGTCTGACAGCCACTGAGAGACGGTGAAACGGCACAGCACATGAATCAAATGGATCAAACAAAATTCTGCTGTTCAGTCTGTTTGGATCTACTGAAGGATCCGGTGACTATTCCCTGTGGACACAGCTACTGCATGAACTGTATTAAAAGCTTCTGGGATGAAGAGGAAAAGAAGAAACTCTACAGCTGCCCTCAGTGCCGGAGGACTTTCACAGCGAGGCCTGTCCTGGAGAAAAACACCATGTTAGCAGATTTAGTGGAGGAGCTGAAGAAGACTGGACTCCAAGCTGCTCCTGCTGATCACTGCTATGCTGGACCTGAAGATGTGGCCTGTGATTTCTGCACTGGCATGAAGCTAAAAGCTGTGAAATCCTGTCTGGTGTGTTTGGTCTCTTACTGTGAGAAACACCTTCAGCCTCATTATGATGTGGTTCAATTAAAGAGACACAAGCTGGTGGAGCCCTCCAAGAAGCTCCAGGAGAACATCTGCTCTCGTCATGATGAGGTGATGAAGATGTTCTGCCGTACTGATCAGCAGAGTATCTGTTATCTCTGCCCTGTGGATGAACATAAAGGCCACGACACAGTCTCAGCTGCAGCAGAAAGGACTGAGAGGCAGAGAGAGCTGGAGGTGAGTCGACAAAACATCCAGCAGAGAATCCAGGACAGAGAGAAAGATGTGAAGCTGCTTCAACAGGAGGTGGAGGCCATCAATCAGTCTGCTGATCAAACAGTGGAGCACAGTGAGAAGATCTTCACTGAGCTGATCCATCTCATCCAGAAAAGAAGCTCTGATGTGAAGCAGCAGATCAGATCCCAGCAGGAAACTGAAGTGAGTCGAGTCAAAGAGCTTCAGGAGAAGCTGGAGCAGGAGATCACTGAGCTGAAGAGGAAAGATGCTGAGCTGAAGCAGCTCTCACACACAGAGGATCACATCCAGTTTCTACACAACTACCCCTCACTGTCAGCACTCAGTGAGTCTACAGACTCATCCAGCATCAATATCCGTCCTCTGAGCTACTTTGAGGATGTGACAGCAGCTGTGTCAGAGGTCAGAGATAAACTACAGGACATTCTGAGAGAGGAATGGACAAACATCTCACTGACAGTCACTGAAGTGGATGTTTTACTGTCAGATCCACCAGAGCCAAAGACCAGAGCTGGATTCTTAAAATATTCATGTGAAATCACACTGGATCCAAACACAGCACACAAACTGCTGTTATTATCAGAGGGGAACAGAAAAGCAACATTCAATTTTCTTGGAAAGTCTTATTCTGATCATCCAGACAGATTCACTGACAGGTTTCAGGTCCTGAGTAGAGAGAGTCTGACTGGACGTTGTTACTGGGAGGTGGAGTGGAGAGGGGAAGGAGTTTATGTAGCAGTCGCATACAAGAATATCAGCAGAAAAGGAGGGGGTAATGAATGCTGGTTTGGACTTAATGACAAATCTTGGTCATTAGATTGTATCAACAACAGTTATACATTTCGGTACAACAACATCCAAACTCGTGTCTCAGGTCCTCGTTCCTCCAGAGTAGGAGTGTACCTGGATCACAGAGCAGGTATTTTGTCCTTCTACAGCGTCTCTGAAACCATGACTCTCCTCCACAGAGTCCAGACCACATTCACTCAGCCGCTCTATGCTGGACTTTGGCTTTATGATTATGGAGCCACTGCTGAGTTGATTAAAGTGAAATAGACTGAAGTCTTTCATATTGTGGGTTTAAATCTGTATTTTAGTTTCATTTTATTTTCTCTCCATCATTTCTGCACAGAGATCAGCTGTCAGTCAAACATTATGGGTGGTACCTCCACATCTTCTAGTTGTTCTCTTGATGTTTCTGAGTTTTTAAAGGAGATCTTTCCTGTGACTGTTTATGGAGGCTATCACTGCTCATCATCATTTTGATTTACTAAAATATTTCTCCACATGAAAATGTAAACTTCTCTATCCTCTAAATGTTTCTGGAATATTTGTATTGAAAAATGTCGACATTTCTCTTTATGAGTATGGCAGACCATGTGTGTGTGTTTGTGTTTGTTTTTGTCAAAATCATCAAACAAATGAGGAAAAACTGTGATTTTAATGAATGAATTCATATATTGTGTTGATGTTTTATTGTGTGAATAAACTGGAAGGTTTGACTATAAATCAAACTTTGAACAAAGTCTTTTCTTCTGTCTTCATTCCAGGATCTCACTCAAATCTGATGCAGAAAATATGAAACTAATCTGAGAGAATAACTGAAGCAGTTTTCCTCCTGAAGCATCACAAAGTTCAGAGTTCATGTTTAGAGCAGAAGATTCAGCAGTCGCTCTGTGACCTTTCAACTTTCTTCACTAAAACAGCTTCATTACAGAGAAACAAGTCACATTTTCTTGATGTTCTTAAGTCCTTTCAGATGTTTTTAATGGTCCTTGAATGCAGCATCAGTGTCGCAGGTTTAAAAGGTCACTTTCTGTTGTGTTCAAAGATTTCCTTCAGATATGGTCTTTAATCAGTAAAGCCAGTGATACAGCAGTGTCATTAGCTGTGTTATTGGCACCAGGCTGTGTTTATGTATGTATTTAATTCTGTCTGAGGATGTCTTCAGCATGAAATGATCATTTGCTCAGCTGCTATGTCTCATCTCTTATCAGACATTGGTTGGAACAGAGTTTTGTTGCTGACCATCTGACAAGAGGGTGAAGAAAAGCTTCAGGCTTCATTTGGACACTACGTTGGACAGAAGTCTCCACAAAAATGACTCAGAAACACAAATATTATTAATGAAAGTCCAAATGTCAAAAAGGGGTCATACATGATCCTGAGAAATGTCCTTGAACATTTGAACATGAGTCAGAGGGTTGTCAGGTTTCTACACTGCATCGTGGCATCAAGCCTGAGATGTCTGTGTAAACAAGTATGGAGGACACAAATGCACAGACGCAGTCGAGCTGTTTACTGCTGATGAGGAAGGAAAATAGTCTGTTGGATATTAAAGCAGCATTTATTAGAGTAAGAACAGATACTTGTGTCCTTCATTTGATCCCCGTCAATTTACAGAAGACTTAAGGACCCTTTGACTTCTAACATACAGCTGCATGTTTACAATTTTATTATTTATTTATTGATTTCTAGCAAAGCGAGACTTTACTGATTAAAGACATATAATCAGACATATTACTGTTACTCTCTGAAAAAGACTCACATAAAGCAGATTTATCACAAGCAAACATCAAGACACATCCTTCATGGCTTAAAGTTGCAGTGGGACTCTTTCGCCATCTGGTGGTTGTAACAGTTATGACAACTCTTCCTGCATATATGTCCCTCCTCAGTGTGAAGAAGACTGGACTCCAAGCTGCTCCTGCTGATCACTGCGTGTTCCTCCTGTGTCTAAAATCTATTTCCATTATGAATCAGGAAACTGTTTGCACCAATCATAAAGCCAATAAAATACGTCACACACTAAGAAATAACAAAAAGGAATTGTGGATTTCAAGGAGATTTTTCCCTCGTTTTTTGAAATTATAAGAATACAAACTAATGCAAGACTGTCATGTTTTCATAAGTTTGTAGAGACACTGTTCTGTTGTATTCTAGGACATCAGTCACCTTTTTAAATGCATGCTCGTCCTCCTCATCATCATCATCATCATCAGCACCCATGACCTCCTTTTAGTCTTTGTTTTGTTATTTTTCAGAGTTCAGGAGACGTTCTTATGGGATTTCCACAGTGTACAAGTACTGTTTAGACCCTTTACCTAAAAGAAAAGAGTAAAGTACAAAGTAGATTTACTCACTGCAGGAAAATAATGCCTCAATCTGATATATTGTCTTATATGACAAACTGAAAGTGATGCATCAAAGTGTAAGCAGCATTTTCCTGTTACAGCTGGTCTAGATGGAACTGATCTGATCTCCTTTATGTACAGGTAGATATCCAGTGGGTTTGCTAAGGGTCACAGATGAGGGGCTGTGTGAGATGTTTAATGGGAAAGGAAATAAAACCATTGTTCCAGACCTGCAGCTAAGATACTCGAGTATCTTAAAGTATGAAGCTGAGTATTACTTCCATACTTTCCTCCACTGCTGATGACCTTGTTACCTGCTGCTCCCTGTTAATGATCAGCCTCAGTTCTGATAGTAAACTGTTGGCTCTCGTTCTGTCAGGTTGTCGCTCAGTGACGTCTTGTTTTCATTTTCCTTCTTCTTCAAATGTGTCTTCCTTTAACTCTTTGCTTTTGTTTCTTCTTCAAACACCAAATGATACACGTGCTGCACCTCTGATGGTTTGTCAGAGAGCAGAACAATTTACATTACAGAGAATATTTTACAGTTGAACATAAACTTTCACTTTTTTCCTCTAAAGTGTGCTCACTGGTTTTTCCAGCTGCTGTGAGATGTTTATGCCTGACTGTAAAGATGGAAATAAACACAGATGGAAACACTGAGTCAGAGTGTTGCTGCTGGTTAGTCAGTATACAGGGAGTGCAGAATTATTAGGCAAGTTGTATTTTTGAGGAATAATTTTATTATTGAACAACAACCATGTTCTCAATGAACCCAAAAAACTCATTAATATCAAAGCTGAATGTTTTTGGAAGTAGTTTTTAGTTTGTTTTTAGTTTTAGCTATTTTAGGGGGATATCTGTGTGTGCAGGTGACTATTACTGTGCATAATTATTAGGCAACTTAACAAAAAACAAATATATACCCATTTCAATGATTTATTTTTACCAGTGAAACCAATATAACATCTCCACATTCACAAATATACATTTCTGACATTCAAAAACAAAAACAAATCAGCGACCAATATAGCCACCTTTCTTTGCAAGGACACTCAAAAGCCTGCCATCCATGGATTCTGTCAGTGTTTTGATCTGTTCACCATCAACATTGCGTGCAGCAGCAACCACAGCCTCCCAGACACTGTTCAGAGAGGTGTACTGTTTTCCCTCCTTGTAAATCTCACATTTGATGATGGACCACAGGTTCTCAATGGGGTTCAGATCAGGTGAACAAGGTGGCCATGTCATTAGTTTTTCTTCTTTTATACCCTTTCTTGCCAGCCACGCTGTGGAGTACTTGGACGTGTGTGATGGAGCATTGTCCTGCATGAAAATCATGTTTTTCTTGAAGGATGCAGACTTCTTCCTGTACCACTGCTTGAAGAAGGTGTCTTCCAGAAACTGGCAGTAGGACTGGGAGTCAAGCTCAACTCCCAGTCCCAGTAGGACTGGGAGTTGAGCTGCATTTACTCCTTATGCAGCATAAGGAGTAAATACAGAATATTAACCAAAGTTGTGATTAAAACACCTTTTACAAATGCACAAAAAAACCCAAAAAAGAAATCTTTCTACCTTCTGCAAAGTTCATCGCCCCAGAAAAGACAAGAGCAGCAAATTCTCCGACACTGAAACCTGCAGCAGCGACACACATCTCAATGGCCTGTGTACAGCAGGAAACAAGTCAAAAAAAATAAAAATAAAAATGTAACAGCCTCCCGATTATGACCGATATATCATTTATGTCACTGATACATCCGTAACTGAAATTAACTCAGAACAATTTGTTTATTTTTTAAATGGTCATTCAGAAGCAGAAGATTATTTACGGTGATGTTTTTGGTGGGAGTGAAACAACAATCTACTGATAAAAACAATAAAAACAAGATGTGATAATAAGAAATAACCACTGTTGGAAGCCTTATTTACTCTATCGCCTTAATCAGGTGCAGTAATTAAAGTTGAAATTAGAAACTTTGCATTTGAAAGATGCTCTTCTACTGGGCGCTCAAAATGCTTTCTTACAACAAGCATCATTCATCCACACCTTCATACATAATGTGCGCATATTTTAAATATAAATTAATATTACTGTAGCAGTATTTATTTTTTTTATTAAAAAGATAAAATGGCCACATTTAAGAAGGCAGGACCTGCAGTTATTGTCCTTTTTCCAGACATTTATCTGGCACTTACTTTGGGGTTTTCTTGGTTGAGTCTCTCCACAGCAGCCAGGGAGGTGACAAACACCGCCGGCTGACAGTGAACCGTTTTCTGCAGCTCAAATTCAAATTCAAATTTTATTTGTCACGTACACAGTCACACACAGTACGATATGCAGTGAAATGCTTAGACAACTGCTCGTGACCTAAAGAAAAAAAGAAAAGGCTATGAATAAGATAGGAAATAAATATGAAAATTAAAAAGGGGTAAATTTAACTGGGAAAGAATAAGATAAAATATATAAATTAAAGTTAAAAAAATAAAATAACTGTACAACAAAATACACAATACACAGTATAGAACTATATAAGAATGTATGAAGAAAGCTCGTCCTCGGGGCCCTCCAGACACAGAGACAGCAGGTCGTAACCCAGGATCTTCTGGGCTACGGTGAACATTTCTTTAACGTTGGGGTATTTCAAAAGTCCTCTGCCCATGCCCACAAACTGGCTGCCCTGACCGGGGAAGAGGAGCACGGAGCAGCCGCTGGGGTCTTTTTTGGGTCTCCGCTGAGGCTCGCTGTTCGGGGGAGAAGCGGGGGCTTCAGCCGGAGGAGGGTAATCTCCAGCCGTGGAACCGGACTTGTTGGTGGACAGCGTCCTGCTCAGAGAGACCAGCGACCTGACCTTCCCTCTGGAAGATGCTGCCATCCTGACTGCCACTGATGCCAACATGAGCTGTTCCTCATCCAACGACGTGTCTGCGGATGAAATAAGACGCACAGCCCGCCCGGACAAACTGTAATCACCGAAAGAGTCAACTTTGCTTGAACTCAACTCTGACATCTGCTCGGCATGACACCTCACAGGGAGACGCCATGTTGTTTATACGGAGTTTATTCTCGTCTTCTTCCGGTTGACGTTCAGGCTCTTTCACGCTGCAGCGCCACCTCAGGTCAAAGTATGTCATGCTCTAATGTATCGTGTTTTTCTTTTCTGTGCTTTAATTTGTCTACAAAGTGAAAATAACTATAAGAGCTTTTAAGTATACACAGACATGCGCTTCTTAAATTTAGCTTAATTGGCTCCAGAGGTAGGAAGTAAAAAAGTAAAAAAAAACTTCCTTACTGTACTTAATTTTTACTCCCTACATTTTTAAACAAATATCTGTAGTTTCCTCTCCGTATATTTTCAAAACAAACTCGTTACTTTGGGTTTAACGCATTTGGGGGAAGTTAATATTTCACGTCACTGCAGGCCTTCAAACAATGAGATTTGAGCCTAAACAGTGACACATGAAAGGCAGTCGCGTTTTAATCAGTAGAGATGAAAGAGCAAACCATGTACCGTAGTTTTGATTTATTTATTTTTAGCACAACACCAGAACAACCCCACGTGCCCATAATTTGCGGTACTTCAGAAAAAAAGGAGTGAACATAAAAGGGAGTAAAATGTTGTGGCAGGTAATTTCAAATGCAGCATTTCTATCACCTCAACAAACACTAACTGTGTCACAGTGTGTTGCTAGCTAAAGCTCCACTTGCTGTATTTCACAGGAAGAGAAAAGAATGAGAGCTAACTTCACTCAGAGATATAGAAAGAAAGAGAAAGAAACCAGGCTGTATTTAAAGGTAAGGACTGCTTAGTGATATTTGATAAAATGTAATTGTATTTTAACAGGGACATAAAGTGCTTGTCTTACTCCCTTCTTCTAGCTCGAAATTACTTGCCAAGTGGTAAGGACCGTTCATGGTCACACGGTGAGAACATTGGTGTTGACTATGAAGAGATATGGTCAGACAGGGGAGGGGCCAGTCAGATTTATCAACTCAACCTCCTTAAAGCATGGAGAGAGGCTGAAACCAATCTCTGGTGAGCCCGGTTAAGGAAAGAGATGAGTTGGTGCCTGAGATGCCAAATTCCAACATCCTCATTCCCGCCATTGAGATAACACTCTCACACAGGCCCAGAGAGCAGATGTTGCTGCATTGCAGATGTGTTATACCCCCTGCCCAGCCGAATGACTCTCAAAAAGAAAACTTTGCAGAAAATCAATGTGATCGCTTGGATCACTGGAATTATCATCTCGATATCTCTTGTCCTTCTTTCATTTCAGACGTCTTGAAAACAAGTTTTAACAAAGTCCTGGAGAAGTGCCCAATGCTGGAGGACCTCCTGCTTTACCCCTGGCTCAGATAAACTCCTCTCTGACACAAACACACACGCATACTGAATTCACATCTTGCCATACAAATGTGATACAGTAACCAACTTTCTTTCTTTCAGAAAAAAAGAAAATTGGGAGATTCAAAATTTTCCTCACAGTAATGTTTGCATCAGTCTATCAGATGAATCCCCTCCAAGTCCAATATTTACATCAGTTACAGTGATAATGCTTGGTGTCTACTTTCAGCCACCGCAGTAGAATGCCAGGAATGAATCTCATTGAAATTGTAGTTGCATTTGCTATTTAATTTAATTGTCATGGATGATACACAGACAACCCAACAGCAAACAGAGGAAAACAATGGGCTTAAATACACAGAGGGATAAATGAGGGAATAAGACACTGGATGAGAGCACAGCTGCGAGAAATCACAAACAACAAGACCATGGGGAAGGAAAACTGAAAACACTAACATAGTCTAAGGAGCTTAGAAAGAAAACGTCTGGACTTCTTTAAGTTGCTTGAAGACGTTCAAGCAAAGTTTAAGTTCTTTTCTTCCAAGAAGGTGAAACATCTTCAAGCAACTTCAAGTCCAAACGCTTTCTTTCCAAACTCCTTAGACTACGATGACCTAGATGACTGAGAACCTTCACAGACATGAAAACACTAACATAGCACACAAGACTATCAAAGTAAAACAGCAAACAAGAGACTTTTACAAAGACACAGAGTTGACACAGAGACATGACTGACTGGGGAGAAATTGGGGAACATGGAAACAAGAGTGACTAGACATGACACGTGGGACACAGGGGCAAGGCAAAGTAACAGAAACCTAAAGCCTAAGAATATAACACAAGAAGAAAACAATAAAGAGAACCAAAAACATACATAAGAATAATCAATGAATATAAATGAACAAACACAAAACACTGGGTCACAGACTCAGTACCATGACAGTTAAATGTACATAATAAATACTTTAAATCAGATGACAATGTAGCTGACACTGTGTTTATTAGTGTGTGGTCAACCACAAATCTTCATACTGTCATCCATACATGAGGTCTTTATACAAACGATGAAAGATAATGAAAGAAACTGTTTAATTGATATGAAATGATTGAATTATATGAAATATTATGGCTTTGTCTGCCAGTGTTTTTCTGTAAACTACTTTGAACTACTGGCAGTCAGTGAAGTCACTGAAAGGCAAGATTCTATGTTGTGTTGCCGTAGTTTCCAGAGTTTACTTATAAAGCTCACTAACAGAATTCAGTTAGAAAAGTCAAGCATTTGAAGGGCGCACATTTGAAGGAATATTAACTCAATATTAACTCATTACGGTTTACATTTCCGAGTTTAAAAGTTCTCCGAAATTACAATGAAAAAGGAAACAAGAAAAATTACCACTCCAGCCGATAAGAAAGATTCAGGAGATCAAGGTAAGTAAAATAATAAAATCAAATCCTGGTAAAATCCAAATCCTAGAAATGTTGACACTGTGTGAATCATTTTTGGAGCAATTGAATCATATGTTTGATTGAAAATAGCTTTAATACAAGATGTCTAATCAAAGAAAGGTTACCGGTCTTTTGGTAAAATAATGTAATAAGTTTATTCTTGGACTCAACAGTAAAAACAGACCAACAAGTGTCATCAAGATCTAAGACTTAGTAAACCTAGTATCAATTCGCACTGGTCAGTTTTTTTATCCCAAGAATAAACTTGTGATAATTTAAGCAAAAGCAATTTCAAATTCTTTGCCAAACTGCTTCCAGTCCTGATGTCGGGGACTCTTTTTCACCACTGTGTTGTTGTCGTTTATAGATTGTAAGAGGAGGACTGCTAAAAGAAAGGCCAGTCCTGAAAAGAAGACCCCAATAAAAAGGAGGAGGGTCGCTGAGCAGGCTGGTCCTTCCACCAGCTCAGATGTGGTCAGAGGAGTGAAGCGCAAGGTTGTGCAAGATGAAGAGGGCACAACAAAGAAAGCAAAGAAGGCTAAACTTCTCGACCATATGAGCGGTGACAAGGAGCAAGCATCCTCCTCGTTGGACTCTGGTAAAGGTAGGCTAATTAGTTGAATAAGGGGGTAGATTAAGTGTGCTTGCTAGGTTTAAGATATTAGTGTTTAGTGTTTGTGTCTATCATCCAGTGAGCTGATGTGCTTTTGGTGTTTTCCACATCTCCAGACTTGAACAACAAACAGGTGTGCGCAAAAAATGGCAAAAGAAAGGCCGCGGGAGACAACAGAGAGTCACCCAAGAAAAAAAAAAGGAATGTGGACCAGGACAAAAAATCAGTGGCAGACCAAAAACGTAAGTAGCAAGCAGCTTGGGTTTTATATTCAGGGGAAGGGCAAAAGGAACATTTAGGCTACAGAGGAGAGTAATTTGTGTCACAGCTGTAATAAAACAAGATTTGTTGTTTTGTCTGTTCAGGTGAATTCCAAGCCAGATATGTGGAGGAGCACCAGCTCGGAGAAGGAGGCTGCGGAGCAGTGTTTGCTGGCTACCGGCTAGAAGATCATTTTCCAGTAAGTGTTCAGATGATGGTAGTAAGACAGGCAGTAACGCAGATAATGGATAATATCGTAAACTGAGACGTCTGCTGTGTTTCCACCTTTCATTATGTCATACTGAGGAAATGCTCACCAATGCTCTGTGTCTTCTAGGTTGCCATCAAACACATTCCCAAAAATAAAGTCTACTGCAAAGTGGCGGTAAGCGTCCAACACTTGAATCAGTTTTACATTACTGGATTGAATGCGGCGTTCCTCATCATCCACTTTGTTGTAATATTTCAGGATGAAAGCGGGAAGAAGCTCTCAGTGGAAGTGGCCATTATGGTTAAACTTGCAGGTGAAGCAGAAGGGTCAGTGGGAATATCAGCACCTGTGTCCTTGCTGGAGTGGTTCGACCTTGGCAAAGAGCTGATCCTGGTGCTGGAGAGACCTGTCCCCGCTGTGGACCTGCAAAAATACAAAGAAGAAAATGGAAGAACTTTACCAGAGGACAAGGCCAAGGTAGGTTGACTGGGAGAGCCTTAGACTGTACAGCATTCAATCAAGGCAGAAAAGCATTAACTCATTATTGTGTTTTTCATCTTTTCCAGGTCATTCTGAAGCAACTAGTTGATGCTGTAAAGGAACTTGAGGATAAACACATCTTTCATCGGGACATCAAGGGACAAAACATTCTGATTGAGACCGGCTCAGATGTGCCTCGAGTTCGCATCATTGACTTTGGACTGAGCTGCTTTGTTAAACAGCGATCTCTGTATCGCATCTTCTATGGTAACATATTCTGCTCCTGCTTTTCACAGATGTAACAATTTGTGTCTTTTGTTTTAGAAGAAATTGCAATTGTGTCTGTTTGTTAGGCACTCCTCTTCACATCCCTCCCGAGTGGTACATTAGGAGCTGCTACAGGTGTGGACCCACCACGGTGTGGCAAATGGGAGTGGTGTTGTATGAAGCGCTTCATGCACGATACTTTAGTACCGCGAGGTTCCTCACAAAGAAACTGAGCATCAAGAAGCGTCTGTCCACAGGTAAGAAAACTTCACACTTCCAGATTCACTGATGCCTTGGATCACTAGAACTATCATCTTCATCTTTTTGATCTTTTCTTTCTTTCAAGAATGCCGGAATTTCTTGGACGCATGTTTAGCTATAGTCCCGGAGAAGCGCCCAACACTGGAGGAGCTCCAGCTTCACCCCTGGCTAAGATAACACACACAAACACATAATTCACACCTTATCATATAAGTATGATACATTGTAGTAACTTCCTTTCTTTTTTCTGTTGGACAGGAATAGATAGAATGGGTCAATCTTAAAAAATAAATAAATAAAAATTTAGCTTTTTTGGAGTTCCTGTAACCCCCCCAGCCATCCCAGGAAAGGGGATCTCTCTTTGAATGGGCTTTCCCGAGGTTTCTTCCCATCGATCTGGCCCCCTGGGGAGTTTTTCCTCGTCTTCATAGAGAGCTTGGGCTGGGTCAGGAGCTCCATCAAAACTGTCTTTATTTGATGACATTAAAGTCATCAAATAAAGATGTGTTTTACTTAAAGTAAAATTTGATCAAAATAAAACTTGTTTAATTCATCTTTGCTGAGGATTCTCCTTCATTACTATTTTGTTTTGTTTTTTTGTTTTGTTTTTTTTTACCCATGGTGCATTTTGACAAATAAGAAAACTGAATCAGGTTAAAGTGTGCACAAAGACAGTCACACTGCAAATGATCTGAAGACTTGCATCTGTTGCTCTAACCCCCAACTAGTTTAGACAGATTTCCTGGTTCTACCAGAGGTTTTTTCCTTCAAGAAGGGAGTTTTTCCTTCCCACTGTTGCTGAGTGTTTGCTCATAGTGGGTTGTAAAAGCATAAAAGTTAATAAGAGTTATCACAGCGGGAACTATATAGCTTAAGTGTACAATTTCTACAGGACGAATTATAACTTCATTATGTATAAAAGCTCCTGTGGATAATTACTCCTATTTGTAACTTTACACAAGAGAAAGTTTGCTGTCACACTATTTATAACAGGTTGGGTTTTGTCCTCTGAGTTGAGCCTTTGGTTGCAGTTTATTGAAGAATTTCCTCTAAAGTAGCTGTTGATAAAGATTTAAAGTCCTGTTTATATACAGAAATATGCTTTAGTTCATGTTTTTTTACATGTCTGCCTCAGTGGATCAGTAGAAGATCTGGCACAGGAAACTAGATGATGAAAAAAGGGTACGAATACACATATATATCTATATCTATATAGATACAGATATATATACACACACACACACACAGGTTGCAATGTAGTATTTTCATTTTTTCTTAGCATTTCTTTAACGTCTTGGTGCAAAAGAATACCTGCATTTGTGTGTAAAGAAATGTTACATATATACTAAAAACAGTTGGAAAAAAGAACTACAAATTTGGAAAGGAATTTATTCATGTTCTTACTCATAGATGGAGTACATGGTTTAAAAAACACTGAGGAAACAGATATGAGGCGGCTGTATCAACATAAAAACATTAATACAGTTAAAAATGAATAAAAAGTTGCACGCTTAAACTTATTTCTCTACAGTTTGTACAATTAATCCATGTAACAATAGGTTCTCTCTTAATATAGTAGTTAATTAAAATATCTTTACATAAAAATACATTTTTAAGTACTCTCCAGTGGAAGTCTGTTGTGGCTTATGTTTCTAAATGACACAACCATAAAGCAGCCCACAGAATATACAAATATGTCTTTGATAAGTGAATGTTGGCTCCCACAATGGCCTGTTAAGTTATTGCAAAAATAATTTACTGCATAATATGTCAGATTAGAACATGTTATAAGCACAAAACTGAAGGGGAAACAATAAAAACAAAAATTAAAAAACAAATACTAAATTAAGTTAAAGGATATTTCTTACTATACTATATAATTGTATAATGTTGCGTTTGATTGCAAAAGAAAACCCACCAAGAAAAAAAGAAAGAAAGAAAAAGAGAGAATAGAGTTTGATTTATTCAAAACACATTCTTTTCTTTTATTTAAGCTGTAGCGAGATTCAAATGGACAAAAGAGAAAGAAAAATATTACAGATTTGTTTTATTAATCATGAATAAACTTTATTATACACAACTCTAAATTTCAGTTGGTCTTAGTCAGATGTGTTTTTAATTAAATCCTGCAACACTGTGCTCGCTGCCATCACTTTATATCTTAGTGTGCAATTCAAATATATACTTATTACAATATTTTTCCCCCTTAACTCTCAACTCGCGTTTTTAAAATGTCTGTGATCATATTTGTCCGTTGACTTCTGTCTGGGCCTCGAACGATTCATCAGGCAGGTTGGCAGCCTCCAACTGATGCTCCAGACTTTCATCATCGCCTCTATTCTGATCAACTCTTATCTTAAACTTAGTGATGAACTCATTACTGGCCAGCGTGCCCTCCTTTTTAGGGCATGTGGGCTTTGATAACAGCCGGCTTTCCAGTCGCTCTGCAAAGAAAATTCACAACACATTTCTTATTTGGTAAGCTTGTTAACAAATTTTAGTTCAGTTTTGCTGAAAGTTATAGCATGCATCAGGTAAGAAGCAATTGGTTTTTAAAAAGCATATACATTCCCCAAAACATTTTTATTATGTGCATTTTGGAGAATAAAAGATTGTACACAATTTCCCTTTTTAAAGTAAAAAGATTATTAAGTCTAATTCTTACTTATTCAGTAGATTAAAGTATTGAAACATCATTATTCATAAAATATGCACATTACAAAATTAAAGTTATTCAAAAATTACTCAAGTACTTACTCCAATACTCACATTATTCAAGTAAATTTAATTTTTGCCAATGTAATGTCACATAAAATCTTAATCTGAATAAGGGATTTGAACCCCACTGTCACGGCCAGGGGATCAGCAGGCCGCTGACTAGTAGTGTTCTCTCTCTTGCTCTCTCTCTCGCTCTTGCTCTCTCTCTCTCTCTCTCGCCAGGGCGGAACTCATGGTGGGTTCACGCCCTCGGCCCACGCCCCTCTGAAGAGGAAACACCTGGGCCTCATCAGTGCAGCCAGCATTTAAGCCAGGGAGTGGCTTCTACTCATCGCTGGATCGTTGTGTGTGACTCGCGTCAGTGCAGCCCGGCTCTGAGCAAGTTCTCTTTTG
Source organism: Perissodus microlepis (assembly GCF_051167445.1). Classification (NCBI taxonomy): domain Eukaryota; kingdom Metazoa; phylum Chordata; class Actinopteri; order Cichliformes; family Cichlidae; genus Perissodus; species Perissodus microlepis. The sequence continues at coordinate 34,794,952 of NC_140478.1, forward strand.
CTTCCCTGTGCAAAACCTCTAACGTGTGTTTCCTTCTGTACATAGATCCCCTGGACCCGACTCTGCATTCCCCGAGCGGATTCCCTTTTTGTGTGAGTGTTTGGAGAGAGAGTCAGAAGAGGAGCAAGTGTCTTTTCCCTACCTGGATTTCCCCGGAGCCTTTTCCCTGTCACCGCTTTGTATATAGCACTATCCCCTGCACTGTTTGTATATACACCTGGTGGAACTGTAATAAATACTGACTGTGCCTCTGAGTCCTGCGTGTGAGTCCTCAAGCGAACCGTGACACCCACACAGATGAGAGCTTAGCAGTGAAGCTCTCTCTTAAAATTTGAGTTATAAAGTCAGAAGTTATCACTGACAGAGATCCATGTTCTTTTAACATAAGAAAGAATATTTGCTGAAATTGACATTAATCCAAGCCCTTAAAACGCCATTTTGGATTAAGCATTTCCTTTTAGAAAAGTCTTCAATGAGCAGGAAGCTCCAGTACTGAAAAAGAAGCCAACATCAACTGCTAAACGTGCTAAAAGTAAGTAAGTCCCCGTAGACTCCTGTGATCAAAACACATACAGTATAAAAGTTATAGGTTACAGATCTGAAAAGTAAAACAAATGTCAAAGTGCAAAAAGACTTATGGTCCCATAGAAGTCTATTCCATTTGCCTGGAATTAGGTGAACACCTTTGTGACAAATTTAATGGCTCAGTCATTTGTTTCATGTCATATTTAATAAAAGACTGACATGGTGGCATGTTGAATTGTCCATTTTGCACATATTTGGTCATTCTAAGCGTCAGAAGGGGAAAGATCATTCTGGGAATGCCTACTGGCGAAGGACGTGTGACTGACAAGTCCAGTGTGTGAAGTTTAACTACAGTCTAAGGAGCTTGGAAAGAAAAGCATCTGGACTTCTTTAAGTTTCTTGAAGATGTTTCACCTCTCATCTGAGAAGCTTCTTCAGTTCAGAATTTCTTCAGAGAACTGAAGAAGCTTCTTGAATGAGAGGTGAAACGCTCTTCAAGAAACTTAAAGAAGTCCAGATGCTTTTCTTTCCAAGCTCCTTAGACTACGATGACCTGAACGACTGAGAACCTTAACAGACAGTTCTTCCCTTCATTCATCATGCCTGATTTCAAAACACCAAGATGGCAGTCGTGAAAACACTCATCTTGAGTCTTCATGGGACTACGGTGAGATCAGTTATGCCTCTTATGATGCTGTCCCAGACTTCAAAGCAGTATAAAACATGTTTGCAGCCTGTAACAACTGTGCATGCGGTTATTTTTCATTTTAAGATTTCCGTGTTTAAATCATAATAAGATTTAGTTTTCATTTTAATTAACTTGAGGTGAGTCAGATTCTTTCATTCAAGTCACTGAATGAATCTCTTGACATGTTTGGGGGTAGGTGCCTTTTGTAGCATTTTAATGCAATTATCTGACAGATTATATGGTCTACACTGTTATTAACTATACTAACACTCTGTTCCAGAAGTCTGTGCTGCAAAGAGGCAAAGTGAATACGGCACCTGCAGGAGTAATGGGGGTCATCAGTCGGTTCAGCTGGATGTTCCAGTGCCGTACATGTTGACTGGCATTCTTCAGCCTCTCCTGAACCTCCTGGAAACAAAAATCATGCAGGCATCCTCATCAGTGTTGTTTTAGAAGAGCACTAAATAAGATGCTGCTCACAAAGCCAGTCAAAACAAACTTGTTCACCTCCAGACGCTGGTGGCTTCTTTGGCGAGATGCCTGCAGATCCTGGAGCTCCTGAGAGGCAGAGTTGAGGGCTGAGGGGGTGTCCTCATCGGGACTGCCATCTGACAGCTCCTGTATGGGGCTGAGGTTTTGCATTGTACGTTGCTGCTCCTGGAGGAGCTGGAAATGTTTCCTCTTTTCATCTTCAGCCTGCAGCAACCTGAAGGAGGGGAAAAAGGGAAGAAGCAACTGAAAATGTTAATACTTCTCATGGATATATCAGATCTCCATCACAAATAAAATAATAAAGGGCCATAATAAGAGTTAGAAATCCATTGTTACCGCTCAAGCTCCAGTCTGGCCCTCTCCTCCTCCAGCCGAGCCTGGATCTCCATATTAAGGGCAACTTCCAGCTGCTGCTGTGTCAGCTCCAGCTCCCTGATCCTCTTCTTCTGTTGTTCAGCCTCCTTTTCCTTCACCTGCATCTCAGCCTGCATGCTGTCTTTTATCTATGCACACACACAGCTACATAAACAGATGCACCAACAGAGCGGTATGAACTGACCTATTCCTGAATCACCTTTTCCTGGACTGTCATAACCATTTTTCCAAATCATTAAAGACTAGGTTGAAGCCGTTGTTATGTTTTATTGATTATTTGGCTTTAGGTTTTCCAGTTTTCCAGCTGCTGCTGTTTAATGTTTGCCTGGGAAAAGAAATTTCAGTTAGTGTGGGAAGTTTGGTTAAGCTGGTGGAAAACAATACTGTTACACTGACCTTTTGGATAAGATTGTCTTACCTGTGGTTTCTCTGATGTGCACGACAAAACAGTCTCCAGGCAGCTTGAGTGCCCATTTAAAGGTTCCTGGTGGTACCAAGTGATTGAAGAGAGGATTGAAAAGCCATATTAGTTTATTGTAGATTGTAGTCAGTTGGCCAAGCTTGTAATGAAAAACGCTTCATTACTCGAAGCTTTCATCACAGTCCTCTTTGGTGACATCTGGTGGACAAATATATGAAGAGCAGCTTGAGTCTGCAGCTTATAATGAACTGCTTCATTATGATTGCCCACTCTGCAGAGCTGACAGCTTGTGTTTGATGTCATGTGACAGTTCTGTGTGATATCGGGCTGATATGTTGCTTTGAACATGAATTTTTGGGGGGTGAAAAAATTATGTTATCATCAATCAATCATGTGGTCAGAAGAATCTGTGCTTACCTTGCAGGAATGTTTTAAATTTACAGATTGGGAAGTTTTTATTCAGTCTTGATGCTTTGGTGGATGTTAGCTCATATGCAGTTTTTTGTAAAGACATGATTATACCCCTTAAGCGTGCTAAAGTGTACCCTAACAATAAGCCATGGGTCACCAAATGCATCAAATCCTGTTTAAGGAAAAAGAGACAGGCTTTTAAAGAGGGGGCTGTTACTGACTTTCAGGCAGTCACCAAAGACTTGAAAATCGAGCTCTTGAAAGCAAAACAGATCTACAAAAACCTTCTTGAAAGCAAATTTGCTGCAAAAAATTTTGGGTCCTCCTGGACTTGTATGAAAACCATATCAGGGTTTCAAAATCCCCAGAGCAGCAGTCAGATCATTGTAGACGGTTTTAAGTCAGACAGAGATGTGAATATGCTTTATGCTCGTTTTAGTTCTTCTGAACTGAAACAGAAACTGAAAGATACTCAACACTTCATCACTGAACTCAGCGATGTCCAAAAGGCCTTTCATACAGTTAATGTGAACAAGAGCCAGGGCCCTGATAACATTAGTGCCGCCTAATTAAATCTTGTGCTAAAGAGCTCAGTCCTAAATTTCAGGTTATTTTTAATAAATCCTTTCAAATACAAAATGTGCCCTCGCTTTGGAAGGAAGCTGTCGTCGTTCATGTCCCTAAATCTAGTCGTCCAAACGTCCTGAATGACTTCAGGCCTGTTGCCTCACCTGAGTTGTCATGAAAGTCTTTGAAAAAATCATCAGAAATGTGATTATGGAAGAGATTGAATATCAGCTGGATCCAATGCAATTTGCGTACAGGCCCAACAGAGGAGTGCAGGACGCGCTTTTGACTAAATCTGATTCTTAAACATGTAGAGAGTAAAGGGACTTTTGCAAGACTTCTTTTCATTGATTTTTCTTCGGCTTTTAATACAATACAGCCCCATATTTTAATGAAAAGACTTTTAGAAGAGTTTGAAATCAGGAAAAACCTGGTTTGCTGGATTTTAGATCTTTTAACTGACAGGTCACAAAGAGTGAGAATAAATGGGGTTCTGTCTGACCCAGTGTTCTCCTCCACAGCTTCTCCTCCAGGGTGTCTCTTATCGCCCTTATTATTCATTCTCTTTACAAACATGTGCCAGAGCAGATATGAAAACAGGGCCATCATTAAATTTACAGATGACTTTGTTATTGTCAGCTTACTGAAAGAGGGTGAAACTCACCACGGTCCAATCATTGATGACTTTGTTCAGTGGTGGGAGGAGTCTTATCTCCAATTGAACATATCTAAAACAAAAGATATGGTTATTGATTTTAGGAAACAACAAAATGGGCACAGAGTCACTTTAATTAAAGGTCAGAAAATAGAGCAAGTGCAATCATAGAAATATCTTGGGACCATAATCAATGAAAAACTGAACTTTTATTGCAAATCGGTCTGTAAAAAGGGTCACCAGTGCCTTTACTGCCTCAGGAAACTTGCTCATTTACACATCAAGCGAAAGATTTTAACTTTGTTTTCTTGTTCTTTTATTGAGTCTGTTTTATCTTTTTGTTTGGTGGCATGGTTCAGTCAGACCTCTGTCACAGAGAAAAATTGACTGAATTAGTTAGTGAGATGGTCCAGTCGTCTGATAGATGAGTCACAGGCCTGTTTAGACTCCCTGTACTCTAAACAGGTACCACAGATGGCTTAATCAATCCTTAAAAATGGTTCCCATCCTCTACGGGGTGGATTTAGCTTCTTTCTTCAGGACGGAGGTTTCTAGTTCCAAGATGCAGGACAAAGCATTATAAAAACAGCTTTGTCCCTGCTGCTGTCACTGAACTCAATAAGAATTGTTTTTGATTTGATTCACTTTGTTTAATTACTAAATATGTGTTTTGTCAGGTTTCATTAGGTGTGTGTGTTTGTGAAGGGAGGCCAAATGCTATCATTGTTCTGTAAAGCAAATTTACCTGTGGGTATAAATAAAGTAACCTTAACTTAAAGCTTATAGGAGGTTGTGAGGTCACTGCCTCCACCTGATTATGTAATTAACCAGCAGACTGGTACGTTTATATATAATATACTATAAGTTATATCATTATAATTATGTGTATATCATATTTCTAAACCAAGCCTCAGCACAGCGTTTCAGAAGCAGTGTGTTGATTTTTTGACACATGTGCCGGAGCTTCAGCTTCAAACGGGCCGTCACCATCAGAGTTGCTGGAACAATGTCCCACTACTGGGCTACTCTGTTTTATTCTGTGTTAAGTTTCTGAATGTGAATTTTCTGTGTTAAGAATAACAAAGAAAATGTAATGAAGTGATTTTAAAGTTTAAAGTTTGTGTTAAATCTTGTAAATCAGAGAGAGAGAGAGAGAGAGAGAGAGAGAGAGATGAGGTGTGGGTGGACATCAGATGATCAAATGTCAACAACCTGATTGGCCCAAGTGTGAAGATGTGATGTCCACTGAGGGAAGGGGGGAGAAAGGGTGAGCAGGTATAAAAGTGAGGTGAAGAAGAGATTCGGGGTTCTTCCCTTTTGTCCTCTGTGAGATGAGCAGTTCAGAAGTTTGGATCTAAGAGGTTCACAGTTCAAATTCCAGCAGAGACGCTAAAAGGAGAACCACAGTCCAACCTGTGAACGTTTTTAACCCTTTGTGAAACAACAAAGGCATAAATATGATCATATAAATATTATCTACTGGGTCAGACTCATAGGATCAGGGATTAGAACTCCTTTTATCAGAGAGATGAAATCTACTTCCTGTACAGGGTTTTTTTGTGGGCCTACCGATCGACAGAAACTAGAGTCAATAAAAAAACTGGACATTGGCTCAATGTGTGTGTGGCACAGGGAAACAAGGACTGAGCGCTGTGTAGTCCCACATAAAGTCAGACACCTGCTCACCCTAGGTGGACCATGGCATGGTCTATATGGAGGATACAGACACTGCTGAAAACATGACTCTGTCTGGTTTAGATGATAAAATGTCTTTACTTTAGGAGGCTGTGGCTCAGAGTACATTCACATAATGCCTTTGAATAAATGTAAAAAGCTTGTTTTTCTCCTGCTTTGATTTCTTTGTCCAGGTAGAAATTCTGCTTTTTGCCTCTAAAATCTGAAACAGTTTGAAACAAAGTTTGGCGCTCTAATCCTCTCTGTGTTTGTCCTTTGGTCAGATGGTGATATTGAATGAAATATTCCAGTATTCAGTAGCTCAGCAGCTTTGTAACATGTGGTTTTGCACACTGTTCAAACCTCAGATGTTTGTGTAAACAAGTGTGGAGGACACAAACTCACGGGGGGAGGAACGACATTTACTGTTGATGTGTCTGACATTTAGTCTCCATGAGTTCTCATGAGACTGAAGAACTCTGTGATCTCTAACATGCAGCTGTATGTTTTGAAATTATGTGTCTCATTCTCTGGACTTTACTAGACAACGAGTGAAGAACATGTAACGAATATCATCTTTAAAGTGATGAATAATAACTCTGCCTCTGTGTCTTCATAAAAAGATCGTACTTCTGAAAGGTCAGAGGGCAGCATCCACTCTGGTTTTACACAGTTTTGCAGGTTTAGCTCTTCTGAAGTTCAGCACCTGCTTTTTCAACCAATCAGAAGCCAGTATTGTAGAGAGTTCATATTTCTTTTCATGCAATTGAATAATTTTGAATGTTTAGGTGAATATTTATATTTAGAGTATTTTCTCGATCAGTGTCTTCAGTCCTGACCCTGAGTGCGTACATTTAAAAATAAAGTGATATAACTTCTTTTACATTACTGTGAACTTCTTGTACAGTTTGACAGCTGATTGTTGTCGTGTTTGTCGTCATATGAAGATCGTTTCCTAAAGAGGGCTGAACAGTCATTCAGCCTCTGGCTCCATCCATGAATCTGATGTTTGCTGTATAATCTGTGCTGTTAATAGTGTAATGGAACATATAATTTGTACATATAATTTCATATGTAATTATGATGATCTTTACCCATTAAGATTTTAAATGAAACGATAAACAAAGGCCAAGAAAACTGAGTTAAACTCCTGAGTCTACTATATATTTGCACCATGAAGAAATGAATTGTTTGCACCTGTAATAAATAATCAAATATATCAAATTATCATCAATTATTTAAATAAATGAACCATCGCACCAAACAAAACAACAATTCAACAGACAGTTCTATAAAACTGTGGATGATTCAAAGTGCTGCTATAACTGCACAACAAAACTGCAGTGAGAAAAGCTTTGGATGTTCAGTTTAGTTATAATGACAGTTAAACAACTAAAATACTCGATTAAGTAGGTGAGAAAAAGTTACATTTACTGGATCAGTTTAAGACCAAAATACAATTGAATGAATTACTGACATGGACACTTTGTGAAAAATTACTAAACAGTTCAGGCAAAATTTTACTAAAACCTTTAATTAAACTTGAAAGTTTGAATTTCAAGCACATCTTGATGTTTTCATTGAAAATCCACTGTGACTGTGTACACAGGAAAAACTACAAAATAATGTTTGTTTGTTTGTTTGTTTTTTAAACACTGTGGACCGATCTGCATTTGTTATTGCTAAATTTAAATATTTGTTACTATTTAATGATCATAATCTCATTTGAACATAGGTTTGATTTAGTGGAGTCAGTTGTTCCCATGCATCATTCTGTAAGTGTGAGAATGAACTAAGATTAGAAAATGTCAAAATATAAAATGTGATTTATTTTTATTCATCACAACATCCTAAACTTTGCTGAACTTTTTCAAATATAAAATGAACTCACTGAGTGTTGACTGTCATAACTCAAGAAAAGTTAAACTGGGCTGACCCAGTTGAAACTAATTTTAACAGTTTAAACCAGTTACACCAGTTTAACTGTGTCAGACTTGTTACTGCATGTTGTAACCAAACATACCACACCCTGCATCATGTGATTGGCTCTTGGTTGCTCTGTAAGAATATTTCTTTAGTGCCTCCCTTCACAGATGTGTCTGTATCAGGATGGGTCTAAACAACATGGTGTAAATGCAGTTGCTGGTGAGCCTCATTTCCTGTAGGAGGTGAACAAGAGCAGAGATCTGTTTCCCTTCAGAGCACAGAGGTTGTTTCTGTTCAGAGGAAGTGAAACTGTCTGACAGTCACTGAGAGACGGTGAAACGGCACAGCACATGAATCAAATGGATCAAACAAAAATCTGCTGTTCAGTCTGTTTGGATCTACTGAAGGATCCGGTGACTATTCCCTGTGGACACAGCTACTGCATGAACTGTATTAAAAGCTTCTGGGATGAAGAGCAAAAGAAGAAAATCTACAGCTGCCCTCAGTGCAGACAGACTTTCACACCGAGGCCTGTCCTGTTGAAAAGCACCATGTTAGCAGATTTAGTGGAGGAGCTGAAGAAGACTGGACTCCAAGCTGCTCCTGCTGATCACTGCTATGCTGGACCTGAAGATGTGGCCTGTGATGTCTGCACTGGGAGAAAAATGAAAGCCTTCAAGTCCTGTCTGGTGTGTTTGATCTCTTACTGTGAGAAACATGTTAAGCTTCATTATGAATGTCCTGCATTTGACAAACACAAGCTGGTGGAGCCCTCCAAGAAGCTCCAGGAGAACATCTGCTCTCGTCATGATGAGGTGATGAAGATGTTCTGCCGTACTGATCAGCAGAGTATCTGTTATCTCTGCTCTGTGGATGAACATAAAGGCCACGACACAGTCTCAGCTGCAGCAGAAAGGACTGAGAGGCAGAGAGAGCTGGAGGTGAGTCGACAAAACATCCAGCAGAGAATCCAGGACAGAGAGAAAGATGTGAAGCTGCTTCAACAGGAGGTGGAGGCCATCAATCAGTCTGCTGATCAAACAGTGGAGCACAGTGAGAAGATCTTCACTGAGCTGATCCATCTCATCCAGAAAAGAAGCTCTGATGTGAAGCAGCAGATCAGATCCCAGCAGGAAACTGAAGTGAGTCGAGTCAAAGAGCTTCAGGAGAAGCTGGAGCAGGAGATCACTGAGCTGAAGAGGAAAGATGCTGAGCTGAAGCAGCTCTCACACACAGAGGATCACATCCAGTTTCTACACAACTACCCCTCACTGTCAGCACTCAGTGAGTCTACAGGCTCATCCAGCATCAATATCCGTCCTCTGAGCTACTTTGAGGATGTGACAGCAGCTGTGTCAGAGGTCAGAGATAAACTACAGGACATTCTGAGAGAGGAATGGACAAACATCTCACTGACAGTCACTGAAGTGGATGTTTTACTGTCAGATCCACCAGCAGAGCCAAAGACCAGATTCTTAAAATATTCACGTGAAATCACACTGGATCCAAACACAGCAAACAGATGGCTGTTATTATCAGAGGGGAACAGAAAAGTAACATTTATGAAACAAAAACAGTCTTATTCTGATCATCCAGACAGATTCACTGAATGGTGGTCAGTCCTGAGTAGAGAGAGTCTGACTGGACGTTGTTACTGGGAGGTGGAGTGGAGAGGAGGAGTTTATGTAGCAGTCGCATACAAGAATATCAGCAGAAAAGGAGGGGGTAATGAATGTGGATTTGGACGTAATGACAAATCTTGGTCATTAGATTGTATCAACAACAGTTATACATTTTGGTACAACAACATCCAAACTCCTGTCTCAGGTCCTCGTTCCTCCAGAGTAGGAGTGTACCTGGATCACAGAGCAGGTATTTTGTCCTTCTACAGCGTCTCTGAAACCATGACTCTCCTCCACAGAGTCCAGACCACATTCACTCAGCCGCTCTATGCTGGACTTTGGCTTTATGATTATGGAGCCACTGCTGAGTTGATTAAAGTGAAATAGACTGAAGTCTTTCATATTGTGGGTTTAAATCTGTATTTTAGTTTCATTTTATTTTCTCTCCATCATTTCTGCACAGAGATCAGCTGTCAGTCAAACATTATGGGTGGTACCTCCACATCTTCTAGTTGTTCTCTTGATGTTTCTGAGTTTTTAAAGGAGATCTTTCCTGTGACTGTTTATGGAGGCTATCACTGCTCATCATCATTTTGATTTACTAAAATATTTCTCCACATGAAAATGTAAACTTCTCTATCCTCTAAATGTTTCTGGAATATTTGTATTGAAAAATGTCGACATTTCTCTTTATGAGTATGGCAGACCATGTGTGTGTGTTTGTGTTTGTTTTTGTCAAAATCATCAAACAAATGAGGAAAAACTGTGATTTTAATGAATGAATTCATATATTGTGTTGATGTTTTATTGTGTGAATAAACTGGAAGGTTTGACTATAAATCAAACTTTGAACAAAGTCTTTTCTTCTGTCTTCATTCCAGGATCTCACTCAAATCTGATGCAGAAAATATGAAACTAATCTGAGAGAATAACTGAAGCAGTTTTCCTCCTGAAGCATCACAAAGTTCAGAGTTCATGTTTAGAGCAGAAGATTCAGCAGTCGCTCTGTGACCTTTCAACTTTCTTCACTAAAACAGCTTCATTACAGAGAAACAAGTCACATTTTCTTGATGTTCTTAAGTCCTTTCAGATGTTTGTAATGGTCCTTGAATGCAGCATCAGTGTCGCAGGTTTAAAAGGTCACTTTCTGTTGTGTTCAAAGATTTCCTTCAGATATGGTCTTTAATCAGTAAAGCCAGTGATACAGCAGTGTCATTAGCTGTGTTATTGGCACCAGGCTGTGTTTATGTATGTATTTAATTCTGTCTGAGGATGTCTTCAGCATGAAATGATCATTTGCTCAGCTGCTGTGTCTCAAACGACTCCTACAGTCTTTGCTTATGTGACCAACTTTTAAACAACCAAAACAAATTCCCCTTTCCTTGATAAAAGTCAACTTATCTCGATGCATTTTAGCTTTAAACTGCTTACAATTCTCTAGTAAATGACTGCTGTGTGAACAAAACAAACAACTATGCAGAACAGTGGAATTTGTTCTGCTTCCAGTTGATTGAGTTTTGACTCCTGGAACCGTACTGACATTAGTGGCAAAACTACTTCTGTGAAGAGAAAAGTTATTAGAAAGGCAAATGAAGTCACACTCAGATATCTAATTTTTACATGCGCATGGGCGGTCAGTCCGATCTGCTCTGCTGTCAAAGTGCGCACAACAGATGTGACAGAAAAACCGCCCAGGGCTCTCAGCGCATTCTTTATTTATACTCCAAGTGAGCTTTCAAGGAAGTAGGAGTGGTATGTTCAGTATACAAAAACGTTTCCATAATAGGAGAAACCTTTAGCTTGTCTGTTGAAATAGGAGATAGCTTGGTATGTATAGAAACTTAAACATTTCCTTAAAAGGAGAGTGAGAGAGGGGGGTGACCGTTAACTCAGGATGTAGTATGTATGTCACCGCATTCCTCTACACATCTGGTTCCACTTTCCTTTCCTGTGGTGGTTCCAACTCACAAGCTCTCCTATCTTAAATGAAGCTACAACTAAACAATAATCACAAAACTAAAAAATCTCTTATCATTCCCTCCTGTTTGTAGCGATTTTAAGCAAATACATCAATGTGTTTCAGACACAGACCCTACATTGTGAGTGCTTTCGGTCTGGTCGTCATAAAATGTGTATCATTCAAACATAATCATTCATCACATTTGTTTCATACTCATCGTCTTCTCCTTCTTCCTCGTCTGGCACAGTGACATATGCAACAAGAGATTGAGATATCATTCTTGATACCATTCCTCTTACACAGGGGATAATGAATGTAGTAAAGATACAAAACATAATAAGTATTAGGCCAATAAACATTAAAACCTTAAACATCAGTGTTCTCCATGAGCCGCTCATAAACCAATTCCACCAATTACTTTGTGAATTTGCCCAATCGGTTACCTGTGCCTGTTGAACGTTTCTAAGTAATTGTAGAGCATTTGTCATATTGTCAGAATGCACATTGTCTGGAATATATGTACAACAAGTTATATTAAACAAAACACAGTCCGCGCTTTTCTGCCATGGTCATGTCCAGGGCAACTCTGTGTTGCATAACAGTTATTCTTATGGCATCAATTTCCTGATTTTGCTCTTTGTTGATGCTGGTCGATGCATTTAAAAACAGTCCAAAACTATAGTCCAATAGTCAGGAGGTCGCTGTGGTTTAGGACAATTCCTAAATATTGATAACCTAGACTGGCAAAGCTTGCTGCGCATGTCACTTGAATCATGTTCATAAGTCTGCCATATAATGTAGCATGCTGTGTTGTAGCAGGCATGTGTGAGCATATATAACAATCTTTGTCTTCTTTGCGATTATATATGTATCTATACCAGGCGTTGTTCATCCAGGGATGGATGTGGTCCTGTGTCACTTCAGCCAGGTGTGAGTTGTCATATGTCCATGCTCTTCTATGCATGTTGGCTTCTTGATCCTTTAAGTGCATCAGGGTCCATGCTGTAAGCAGCAGGGCCAAGGTGGTAAGCAGAATAATCTTCATGATGACCAGACACACCGATTTACTCTGGTGAGTAGACTACAGGCGAGAAGTAGAAGGCGGGATATACCCAATCAGCCCTCCCTTCACCTGTAGATCACCAAAGAGTCGGGGTGGTGGTGTCTTTAGGTTGTGCTGTCACTCACTTCCATTTTTGCAATGGCTCTGGTGGATCCAAGAGGGCCTCTCAGCGATTTTGCAAGCTGTTGGCGTCGTTAGGAGTACTTGGTATGGACCTTCCCACCGGGATGGGTTCCAATTCTTTCTCTGGAGTACTCATATAAGGACCCAATCGCCTGGTTTTAATCTGCAAGAGACTTGAGAAGCGTCGCACGGCAGTTCAAAACAATATCCCTATTTTCTACTAGTTTTGCCATTCTTTCTACTAAAGTTGTCTCTCTAACAGATTTATCTATTGGTTCACTTTCATCAATTCATGCATCTTTTCACTGAGGTCTGATTCAAACTATCTTACTTCTGATTCTTTCCAAAAATAATTTCACATGTAACAATTTATATATGTGTGTTTTCTACCTTTGTTTACCTCTTTGGTGTGATCTGGTGGACATCTCTAAACACCATCATAAGTTCAGACTTCAATTTCAACCCAATTATACTCCTCTGGGCTTCACCTTCCCACTGGCCCCTGTACCCTTCTCAAAGTGTCCTTTGTTGTCTTAAATCTCCAGCAAACACAATCTGTTTCTTCTCTGTTTCTTCCTTTTAGATTAAGTCCCAGCCAGGCAAAATATCACATTCAGTGCCTTTAAACAGTCATGTCACACTGTTCTTACCAGCCTGCTGTTAATTCTTCAATTCCACGATATTCTGTTGGTCTTCATCAGGAGATTGACTGTCCTTTGAGCTTCTTTTCAGGATCGGGACAAGTGGGAGGTCAAGCTATAAAATTTTAAGCCAAACTTTGGCTTGTTTTCTCCCAATTATGTTAATCTATGGTTTTGCTGCTATGCTCAAAATTCTAGGTTGAGAGAAGTCCACCTTTATTTATTTGTGACCTATATTGACACACTAAACCATACCATTAATATCATTTTCATTTCTTTTCTTAAAGCCTCCATTTGCTTCATCTGGCTAGAGTCTGTCTCTTCTGTTTTTCTCTCTGGGTGCTCACTCCTTATATGGGCATGCAAAGTTCCTGTCACACACACACTTCCTTTTACTCTCTTTTGTGTTTCTACAGGCTAATCAAACTCATTTTGTATTTACAGTCTACAAACCCTCTGTAATTCTACTAACTTCTAATCTAAAATGTAACGTCATTCACACAATAATTTCATAATCCTCTCACACACACTGCCTTTTAAATAAACTAAACTCTTTGCATTTTTATCTATTTCAGGCATTTTCTGAGTCTCTGTTTTATGGTGCCGTTAGTTCTCTCTACTAACCCTGCACTCCATAGATGATAAGCACAATGATTTCTTATGCTGAATCCTAGTGCTTCAGAGACCTTACTGATCACATCATTGACAAAATGTATCCCATTGTCTGATCTTATCAGAGAAGGGATACCATATGTTGGAATAAAATGATTACATAAACATTTTGCAATGGAGATTGCCTCTGCTTTCACTGGATATATCTCTGGTCAGTTTGAAAACACATCTATGAACACTAAGGCATATTTTAATCCTTGACATTCATTCAATTCAATAAAATCCATGTGGATGGTGTGGAGAACTGGCCTCTCTTAGGTCTTAAGTTTCCTTGTGAGTTGTGTTTTTGACAGAATAGGCATGTTCTTACAAATTTTTCGCTGAAGTTTCAAAATTTATAGTGTAAAAGTATTATTTATCTATACTATATTTCCCTCCTGTTGACACATGTATTACTTCATGTGTCACTACAGCCACTGTCCTGTGTAACGACTCTGGTAATATTGGTTTTCCATCACAGACCATTAAGTCAGCTTTCAGTTGTGCTCCACATTTCAGCCACTTGTTCTGTTCAGTGATTGTTGCAGCTTTTTGTTCGGTTTTTTTTGTACATCAAGTGGTATTTGTGTACAATGTTCGGATGTTAGAAGCGTTATCGTTTGTTGTGCAGCCCGCTTTGCTGTTTGATCTGCAAAATTATTTCCTTTTGTGACAATAAAATTGTCTTTTTGATGTGCTGCACATTTACAAAGTGCCAATTGTTTTGGCAAGCTAATCACTTCCAATAAGATTTTTAATAAGCTGCCGTGTTGCACGGGGTTATCCGTAGAGGTGACCATACCTCTGTTATGCCAAATTTTTGCAAAGTGGTGCACTGCTGAAAAAACAAACTGGCTGTCAGTGTATATATTTATATTTTTGCCTGCGTGCAATTCATATGCACATATGACTGCATACGTGCAGCCGACTCTTTTACTGCCTCTGCTGCGGCTGCATAGCCTTGCATATGCAGGCAGGCCTGACGCTACAGAGTCTAATTTACACGAGTCTAAATTTCACCAGGAATGTTAACGAGCGTTGTTTTTCTCCAAATGCCTGTGTTATCACAGCTTCCATATAACCTGCTCCTCTATCTACACGTAAGTAGAAAGGCTTATCATAGTCAGGCAGTGCTAAAACTGTATCTGTCTGTAATGCCTATTTTTAAATAACTGAATGCTTCGTCTTTCTTCTCTATAGATGCAACATTACATCTTCACTTAATGCATTTTTAGATAATTTCTAGTTTTTCAAAGAATCCACCCATCTCACCCATCTCACACATTTCAAACTTTGAAGTTAGGGTTTTTATATATATATATTTTAAACTTTGAATTGCTCACAGTTCTAAAACTAGGCATTTGTAAATCATATGCCTAATCACTATGTGTCACTGTGATCCACAAGTATGGTCACAAATTCGCTTCCAAACCAACAAAATAAAATAATCAAACAAAAACAAAAAACATACATGAGTCAGGACGCAAAAGAAAAATGCTGCTACTGAAACAGAGCAGAAGTGTGAGGGAAAAACTGAGCTCACAGACAGCTGCGTGTGTTGGCTTTTAATGCAGCTTCTGCTCTAAAAACAAATAAATAAAAATAAAAGAAAATGTGTAACATGCTCATCAACTTAGCGGTGTCCACATATTTAATTCAACTTCTCAATCCTGTAGCTTTAGCTGTTGTCTACAGGGTTTGGCTTATTAGTTGTTATTATAGGTGTGCTCTATATCTCAGTAATGTTTTATCCAGGATAAACGACAGATGTTTAAGCAGGTTAAGTGCCTCTATGCACGTAATTAGTTTAGATAGTTTCTTTATTTTCTTCATCTCATATGTCATTATACTGAGTTTGAGCAAACCTTAAGCTTGATGCAGATTACTTCATAACAATCATCCACCTCACATCATAACTGACTAGGTTGCTTCTCATTATTAATATTATGTCATTATTAATATTATCATCTTTTTCTTTCTATATTATGACAATAGTATACTACAATATTTTATTAGTGTATACCACTATACTACTACTGAGCCAATTTAATAGTTAGGATCATCTTACTCAGCAAACAGATAATTTAGAATTCATCCAATCTGTACAAATTTGCTTTTCTCTAAACAGGTTTGCACCTACTTCTTAGACTGGTCTTCTGTTTGTCTCATCTCAGATCCAACCTTCAGTCACATTCATTCTCTCTGTTGCGTGGCGAACCAAGCAATTTATTATTATATATTTTATATTTTATTTTGTATCCATCAAGGGCTTCGGGTGATCTGCAGTTTCACCCTTTCCCAAGCTGGAGACATTTACCTTTTCACACACTTTCCTTGGCTGAACAATGACACAGCCCTAATGTACCTTATGCACCTCTCTATTTTATTTAAAAGGTTTTCGTGTGAATTATTTCCTTTTATTGATTTTATACATTCTGGGCATGATTGTCATGCCAACTATGTTTCATTGTTAATATCAGCTTACAGGTTGTTATCCTTCCTATTATTAGTTTCAATACGGTAAAAATAAGTTCTAATATAATTTTGTCTTTATTTATTTTATTTTTGTACTTCTTATATTTATATCTATTCGGTGGGGTCTGTTTCCAACCTTTTTAAACTACTTTAAACTATTTTGATCTCTAGTTTTCACTTAATAAGGGTTTTATTAGTCACTGCACTGTAGTGTGACCTGATGCTGATTTTACTATTAGAGTATCTTCTGAGAATTGTACTTCCTGTGGTCTTCTGTTCAAAACGGTTTTACATACTCCTGTATCACATAACATCTGCACTGGTTTGCTATTAACATATACTGTCAGTGTAGGTTTGCCTTTTACTTCAGACACTAATTGATAGACAGTAAATACTTCTGCGTCACTTTTATCATTTTCATTTGGCTTTTTCTCATTTAGTCATTCATTTGAATATTGCCGTTTGTCTGTTTTATGTCTGCAATCTCTGGCGAAACGCCCTTCCTTGCCACAATTCCAACACGTATTATCTCTTTCTTCACTTCTTTCGCGTAAGTCTGTCTGTCCTACATATCTCTGGCCCTTTCCTCTAAATCCTCCTCTGTCCCTGTCTGTTACCTCTCCACCTTCTCCACCTTCCCCTGCGGGTTGGCCGTATCTGGGGTTTAGTACTGCTATCATAGGAAAAATGCCGGGAGGACCAGGTGGATCAACATCACCTCCCATATCTCGTCCGTAGCGATCTTTTCCTATTTTTTTTTTTTTTTTTTTTTTTTTCCTGTGGATTTTCACCTAGTGCTATTTTATCTAACATGTTTTGTGCCTCTGCATAAGGACCAGGTTGAGGTCTGAACGGATCACAGGATTGTTTAAGGGGGGTCGCAGCAGCGGAAGTGGGGGCTGGTTTCACAGCAGCAAAAGTGGGGGTCGGCCTCGCAGCAGCGAGTGGAGCATATGGTGGGGGGTCTAATACCTCTGCCTTTTCTTTCTTCTTTTCGTGTTTCTTTTGTTTATTCTCACATCGTCTATCTGCCTCTCTCTTCCATGCTTGGAAATATTCCAATTCTTACGTGCGTTTTCCTTCTTTCTTTCTTTATTTAGTCTCTCCTATTTCTTTTCAGTAATGCTTCTTTAAGTTGTATTAATGCAGATGGGCTACATTCCATTTAGTCTTTTTAGAATTTCTCCATCTTTGCACACTAATTTGTCCGGCGCCTGGACATTGTTTCTCTAGCCACTGTTCGTCAACAGTAAACTTAGTGGGCTGATTACCCATTAAAACAGAACTGCAGAGCCTTCTCTGGTATTAGACTGAAAGAGTGGTTACTGACTACGCCCTTCTACTCCACTCTAATTAGTGGAGCGGTGTCAGTTTTATGAGGCGGAACTCAACCGTTCTCTTTTGTCACCAGTACTTCAGCTACTGACAGGAAATAAAATGACAACAACAATGAGAGTGATTCAGCATCGTATTGTGCTGTTTAAATCAATTCACTCTCAACACACAGAAAACACAAACATTTAAACAGACATTTCACACAATCGCGCAGACCTTTTCGGACGGCCAGTCCTAAAGCTTTTATTTTGAAAATCCTTTCGGCGGATCAGTCCAACGCTTTTATTTTGAAAATCCGTTCGGTGGATTACCCCAACGCGTTTATTTTGAAAATCCGTTCGGTGGATCACCCCAACGCGTTTATTTTGAAAATCCGTTCGGTGGATTACCCCAACGCGTTTATTTTGAAAATCCGTTCGGTGGATTACCCCAGCGCTTTTACAAATCCGTTCGGTGGATCACCCCAGCGCTTTTATTTTGAAAATCCGTTCGGTGGATCACCCCAGCGCTTTTACAAATCCGTTCGGTGGATCACCCCAGCGCTTTTACAAATCCGTGCAGTGGATTAGACTAATTACACCCTTTCGGCGGGTGAGACCAAAGTTCGTTTTACGCGAGTGTAAATGAGTGACTTCCTTTACCTTCCCAAGATTCTCTGGCTATGTTGAAAGTCAGCCACTGGATCCCAGCGTCGTGGACCACTTGATAAAACACTGGCCAGGAATCGAATTTTAGCGTCCCTGGACTTTTTCACTCCTACCTAGAGGACAGATTTCAGTGCAGCTTTCCACGACGGCAGGACACAGCGGCCGATGCTTCCTATCCGGCTCGGAGGACCAAGAAAATGTGAAGAGAAAAGTTATTAGAAAGGCAAATGAAGTCACACTCAGATATCTAATTTTTACATGCGCATGGGCGGTCAGTCCGATCTGCTCTGCTGTCAAAGTGCGCACAACAGATGTGACAGAAAAACCGCCCAGGGCTCTCAGCGCATTCTTTATTTATACTCCAAGTGAGCTTTCAAGGAAGTAGGAGTGGTATGTTCAGTATACAAAAACGTTTCCATAATAGGAGAAACCTTTAGCTTGTCTGTTGAAATAGGAGATAGCTTGGTATGTATAGAAACTTAAACATTTCCTTAAAAGGAGAGTGAGAGAGGGGGGTGACCGTTAACTCAGGATGTAGTATGTATGTCACCGCATTCCTCTACACATCTGGTTCCACTTTCCTTTCCTGTGGTGGTTCCAACTCACAAGCTCTCCTATCTTAAATGAAGCTACAACTAAACAATAATCACAAAACTAAAAAATCTCTTATCAACTTCCCTTTTTTCTTTGCTTGGTGGAACTTGAAACTTTAAAGCTGCTTCCAGATTGTGAGTCTTGGATGTTGCCAAACACTGGATCTTATGCTACTTTCACCTGTTTTATTATGAAGGCAACCAGATCAGTGAACACTGCTCTGTGACCATTTTGTTCCTGCAGTTCATAGGCAACAACTCTCCATTTTTCCCTCAATTTCTATGGAAGTTTCATAACAATCATTCTCATATTTGAGGGCAAATCCAACTCCTTCATATAAACAACTTGCTGTGTTAGATTCGAACATCCTTGAAGAAAAAGAGAGAATGACTGTAGACCTTTCACATCCTCACTTTTAATAGGTGCCCAACTCACAATCCTCTCCATATATGCAGAGGCAATTTTATTTCCGTTCCCAAAATGTTCTTCAAGAAGATATTTGGCTGTGGAATAGCCCTGCTCAGGAGGTAAATGCTGACAACTATGCACCAAGTCTTTAGGCTGCCCCCTAGTGAACTGCTCTAAAAAATGCAAACAGTCGCTCCAGTTATCAGTTTTAGCTTCCACTCCATTTTCAAAGGCATTCATAAATGATCTGTACTGTAAAGGGTCTCCATCAAACATAGGGATGTTTCTAGCTGGAAGGACAGAAGATAAGTTTTGTTTTACAAGCAAAGTAGTGATGTCATTTTGTTTTTGCATAATATTGACAATCTCCTTCGTGCAATTCTCAGTCAAAGTAGGAGACTGAGGCTGTGTTTGCTGCGTCACTTGAGCTGAATCATCAACTTTTACCATCACCTCATCCACCTGATGTTGGTTTTGACTTTGTCTAGGTATGATTACTTGTGATTCAGATGCAGAATTTGTACCAGAGTAATCTCTTTCTGCCGGAACAAATGTATCAGCACAAGGATTTAAATTAGGCGCTTCTTGTACGTGCCCTCTTTCAAAATAAGAGTTCATTCCATCAGAACGCTCAGAGCTACAAACTCAGTTTATTTTTAAGACACGAAGTTTTGCCTTAGTTGCTGCCAACTCTGTTTCCAAGGATAATTTCTCCTTTTCTTTTCTCAGTTTTTCCTCTTGCGCTTCAATAGAATGTTTTTCTTTAATGCAGCGAGTCGCTCCATGAGCGCTGCCTTGTCAGCCGCAGCTTTAATGCGTGCTGAAGATGTTGATGAAATTCGACTTTGCTGTGACAATGTTTTCCAAGGTGGCTTTACACTTGAGATATTAGAGACACTGTCTTCAGGATTTATTTCATCCAAACTTTCAACAGCTTGATCATTAAGAGCAGTATTGCTTTGTTCAGTATACGGCTCGCCTGCTTGCTGCAACCAAACCTTTACTTTGTCCATAAAAACAGAGAATGCTGTCACCTTAGACTGAAAATGTGCGCTTTGCCTTTTCACTTCATCTTCTGGCAGTGGCAAACTTAAAAAGGATTCTTGCAAAGCGTTTGCATCTTGATAGCATTTAATAAACTTCCCAAATTCCGAAGACACTTCCTTAACCTTCTCATGTGAGGTCATTAAATTTTCGCCATGTACTTAGATGCTTGCTTACACATTGAACTCCGCTTTTCTTGGCATGTCTTTATATACAAATCCAAACCTTTTGGCGTAAATTTGATGCTTCTTTTCTCTGCTTGCATCTGAGTGTCATCCTCTTGTTTACTCTCTTGTTTACTCTTAATATCCGACATTTTTATTGTCCTCTTGGATTATTTCAAACATTATAAAGATGCACAGCACACTGAGAATCCATAGCATAAAGCGCAAACATGATTGCAGTGAACAAACATTTCCACAGAGGGCGTTGGCATGTTCCACTGTCCACTGTCCAAACTTTAAAGTTGCGTTTTTATGGTTTATTTTATCCAGTTTGGCAAGCAATAACAAGATCCATTTTTAGTTACTTCCTGCTGCTTCTCCTGCTCTAGTAAAAAACCATAGGCTCACCCCAGTGCATGCTGGTCCTACACCAGTCTCTTTATTTATAGAAACAAAATGGCCCTACAGCTTTTACTGACTAATTTAACAAGGTAACATCAAACAAACAAAACATTGAAAGAAATATTAACCTACAAATAAACTTGTAAATAAACCCCAAAATATAAGTAAACTAACAACAAACTTTAACTAATTTCAAAATAATAAAAAATAAGAACAAATAGCTCCAACAGAAGTTATTGCTGCAGACTGAAGGTTCTGTAAACTACTCAGTCATAGAATGATTACGATATTGAACTAAAACAAATGCCTGAATCCTAAATTATGGATATCCTATTGTGGTGATCTGAAATGTAACACTAAATGTGATTAAAACACTAAAACTCTGGACTCCGGGGCTGAACGACCGCGGGGATCACCAGCCCGAGGAAAACACAAAATACACATGACTCCGTGAGAAAGACAATTCATTCTTGAATGAAGACGTTGATCAGACACATTTAAAATGTAGCCAATTGTGTTTATTATTAAATTATTAAGGAAATAGAAAAGCGGGGGAATAGAAAAGGGGGGAGGGGTGGGGGGTAAAGAAGAGGGTAAAGGAAAGGGATAGAAAGGAGGAAAGAGATAGAGGAGAGAGAACCCCAACTATGCCCTCTGAGCAAGCACTGGGTGCGACAGTGGATAGGAACAACTCCCTTTAAAGGAAGAAACCTATGACAGAACCAGGCTCTAGAGGGGGCAGTCAACTGTCGGGACTGGTTGGGGGGTGAGGGTGAAAGAGAAAGGGGGGGTGGGGGGGGGATGGGACAGGTGTTAGGAGTTAAGGTGAAAATTACGATGCAACGGTGGAGGAGGAAGACGGGGTGACATCAGCAGAAGGAAAAGTAGAAAAAGTAGAAAAAGCAGGAGTGCTCTTTCTCCAGAAGAAGCGGAAGCGTTTTTTCTTCTTTTCCATCATCTT
This sequence comes from Perissodus microlepis, assembly GCF_051167445.1. Classification (NCBI taxonomy): domain Eukaryota; kingdom Metazoa; phylum Chordata; class Actinopteri; order Cichliformes; family Cichlidae; genus Perissodus; species Perissodus microlepis. The sequence goes on from NC_140478.1 coordinate 34,816,776, forward strand.
TTCCACGAGCACTTTTTTCTCTAGGATGAGGGTTCGTAACTCATCAATTGTTTGTGTATTTTCCTTCTCGAGTTTCCTGCATGTTGTCTCCACTTCTTCTAATTTGGCTTGTTTTTCTTCGAGCCTTTCTTTCAGTTCTTTACATTTGGCCTCCTGCATAAGCTTTGCCTCGTGCATCTCTGTATAACTGTGTTGTAATTTGTTGTGTGCGTCTTGTAGCTGCTGACTTCTCTCGAGTTCTTGAAGTGTACACTGCAGGTCTTTTCTTGTTTTCTCTAGTTGCTGCTTTAACATCTGCACCTCAGTGTTTTTGCACTTCAAGTTGTTGGAAAGTTTCTCCAGTTCTGTGTTTTTAATTATTCTTTTTGAATCATAATCAGGTTACCACAAATTGTTTTTTAATTTAGTAGAACTTGAAATGTTTGTCAGTGGGTAAACAATTCATAATGCAAAGTCAGAAACATCAAGTTATTCTTAGTACTGCATACTTGCAATACATAAGTTGTCCTAACAGTCATGTAGGGCATCCGTAGTTCAGGGGGTCGGGAAGCTCATCTTGTAACTGGATGTAATATTAGCAGACAGAGGGTTTGATGTTGCAGAATCTTTGGAGTTGTACCATGCTGAATTGAAGAGCCCAACTTTCACCAAAGGAAAGAACTAACTGGCCCCTAGATTGCCCAATCAAATCTCTTAATGCCACCAGCCCTCCCCTACCTTCACTGTGTGCTCAGCTTGTAGAAAAGAGTTGAGTGTGGAAGAAATGGCAAAAATGTGGAGCTGAAAAGCTAAGAGAGAAAAAGAAATTATATATAAACCAACGTGTCAAATTAATGGACATGTTAGTTATTGGAGTTCTGGCTGCATTTTATATATCTATATTGTGTCCTTTTTATAATAAATAATAAAAAACATTATTTATCCTCACTGTATGAACATTGTTGGAGTCCTTGAAGTCTCGTCATGTTGAAGTTACTCATGTGATGTGATGTTGTTATAATGATCCAGCTGGTGTGCAGCCATCATATTAGAGTTCTCTTTCTTCTTCTGATTTTATACAATTTTTCTGTGATGGTGTCACATTTACAGTGGTTGCAACAATTGCACCTACAGGACCCTGAAAAACTGGTGCACAGACTTCAGAGTCTAATAAGTGTCACCACTGTAACCACTGCATAATGCAAACCATGACACGAGTTTAGTCTTGGTGTGAAACTCATTTTGGTTCATAGACACCAATCTGACCTTAAGTGGAACAGACCCATAAAACTAATGCGTAATAAATCTGTTAATAAATAAATCCAAATTCTCCCATCATCATTCTTTGGTAGGAAGTCATAAATAGGAGTTAAATTCAGACTCGCACAGGCTCACCTCTGCACGACTGGCTTCTCCTGTAACCCTGCATGTTTCTAAGGTTTGTTTTCTTTCTTTTTTTGTTGTTGTTCTTGTGCTTTTTGTCCTCGGGTGAGGTTTGAAGTGTCTGTGTGGTGCAGCTGGTCTGGTCTGTCCAGGCTGCACCACACAGACACTTCCAATCACCACACATCAAAGTACAAAGCGTATGACGTCATCACATTCTGTGTTAGGAAGTCATATTTAGGAGTTAAATTCATTGTTCATCATACTCAAGAAATCTTTCTGTTATCTTGATTAACTTATCCCAACATTGTCAATCAGACTAAGTGATCACATGACGCTAGTTATCAACTCTATAAGGTAAACCAGGGTTTCCCATTTTAGCTACTAGCCTGTTTACATGAAAGGGGTGGCGTTGGGGGCATCTGACCAATCACATACAGAGCAGCAGAACAGCTGACTTTACAAAGAAAGATAAAACTATAAACATGAGCATCCAATCATGATCCAGGTGACAGTGAACCGCCATCGAGCTCATCCACTGATCAAAGCCTCTCCATTTCAGCTCAAAAGAACACAGAGCTCAGGCTGTACCCAAGACTCGGGTACAGAGGCTCTCTTTTTTTTTTTTTGCCCCCACCACCAAATAACAGGAATGCATATAAGAGCAGCGGTAGCTACTCACAGATCCCTGTCAGAACAGGCATGGGGTCTGTCAACTCCCCGGCCGTTTCTGTGAGATTGGAGGCGTACGACATCGGAGAGAAGAAATGCATCTCGGATGTGAGGAGGACTTTCTGCCTCTTTGTCACCTTTGACCTCTTGTTCATCACCATGCTCTGGATCATAGAACTCAATGTAAGTCTGTGTTTGTAGTGGCTGTGACAGCAGTTTTGTTTTTTTATTAGATATCTGTAGTAATAAAGTTTTTACAGCAATGTAAAACCACACGAGATTAAGATATATCACCAGACAGTGAGCCTTTTTGACTGAGTCAGCCTACTCGGGAGAAATTTATTGGATGCATCTGCTGTCTTCTATGTATTTTGCTCAAGAAAAAACTAAAACTGAAGATGATTTTATTATTTCCCAGAGATTAAAGGGTTATTTAAAAGTAAAGTTAAACAAAGTCAGGAAAGATAAAACGCTAGTATTGAAGTTTTTAAAAAACTCCAAAGTAAGTGAAGCCGTTAAAAGGCCAGGCTCAGAGCCTTTGGTTTTGCTTTTTTGTGGAAAAACATTTATTGTTCTTTTAGAGCATTTCGAGTTGTTTCTTTCAGCTTGTGGTGGACTTTCGGATTGACAGCATCATTCCTATCTGCTTTTACTTTTGTGCCTGATCGGTACGATTAACAGCAGTCAGCTTGACGCACAAGTTCAATTTCAAGTTGGCTTTTATTGTCACTTCAACCATATACATTTAGTTCACAGTGAAACGAAACAACGTTCCTCCAGGACCAGCCGATCGGCCACAATGCTGGTGGCTTTGCGAATACAGCGTGTAGTGTAGATGTCCTCAATAGAGGGGAGAGAGACCCCGATGATCTTCTCTGCTGTTCCCACTATCCGCTGTAGGGTCTTGCGGTCCGATATGGCACAGATGAACTGAATAACAAAAATAAACACACCGTAGATTTCTGATGCACTAAATCACTTTGGAGGAAAAATGAGTTTCCTCTGCTGACTGACAGTTATTGTTTGTTGAGCTCAGTTGTATGAAAGTTCAGAGGAACTCATGAGTAGCCACCGATTTGTACACAACTGATAGCAAAGTGTGGACTATGGCATTACATGTGAACAAAGGTTTAAAGCTGGTGAAGAATGCACGTTCCTTATCTGTACAGACTTTTTCTTAACTAAACTATCAAGTGGTTTAGTTGGTATCGTGGTTTACAGTGGTTCGCCTACCAGGTGAAAGATCCCAGAAGGAGACGCTTATCCCATTGGGTTTGGTTCAGGAAAGGCATCTACCTGCTGTGGTGACTTCTTGTGACAAGGGAGAAGTAATACCATTACTTCTTCCTGTTCACAATTTTTATCTTTGTAACAACAAATCATTGAGTAATAAAACCAGCTGCCTTTTCAGTGAGTATCTCATCCAGTGGTGGTTGAGCTCCAAATCCACCGTCTTACACATCAGTTTGCGGCAGCTATCCTCGTTCTGCTCTTGGTGAGCTTCATATAGAGGTACAGAAGCCAGTTCTTGACATGGTGCAGGTTCTGCAGATGGACTCTGTTGAGGGCTTCAGTCCAGTTAGGTGGAGTCAGACAGCTGGATGAGAGACTCTCTGGAGAAGCAACTACAGAACTCCCAGAATAGCATCATAACCAGAGAGCCGGCTGGTAGTGATGACAGAATAAAGGTAGAGCAGATAGACACTGAACTTTCAAAATAAGAGCCACAGGATTGTCCATAAGTAAATCAGTCGCAGATGGCAACGTCCTTTAAGATGGATTAAAAAGGTATACCCGTTGATATACCTGATTAGATCTGTGCGCTGTCATACAACGCAGCGGCCAGATTGCACCAGACTGTCCTCCTCCACAGTTATTTAAATGGATTATAAAAAATATGCAATAAGATTAATGCTACAGGTTATTTTAACCAAACCAAACTATTTGTGCTTTCTCAGCACTGCCCCACCACTAACATCTGGATGAGTGTTAGAAAGCTAACTAACTTTATCAAATTACATCCAGGCTTTGTTTTAAAAGGAAAGAATTTCTTGTCTTTAACAAACGGCAGTGTTGTTAACCCATCCAGATAAAAACAAAAGACATACATCTGTTTGTTTCTATTCTTTTACCATGGTGGCAGTTTAGGAGGAGCTCTTGCAGGAACTTTTCTGGTTTTTAGTTACTGAAATGCTGCAGTATGTGCAGGGTGCCGATCTTTGTTTTTTCTGCTTTGAACCGTGATCTCAGGGTCTGCTGATTTAAACTAATGGAGAATTTACAGGCTCGTGCTGCAGTATTGAAGTGTCCAGCATGTTGGAACAGTGTTTGTGTCCTCCAGGACTCTGAACTGTTTACAGTATTTGACTGAAAGTTTTAATTTATTCTGCACATGTTTATCTTCTTAGATGACAGCAATCATTAATTAAGCCGAGTGGACTCTGTCTCTCTCCTTTTTGAAGATGTTACTCAGCGTTGTTGCTTTTTCTGTAAATGTCACATCTGAAAAAAGCCGGAAGGAACATTTAGTAAAAAATGTTACTAAAATGCCATCACGATAAGAGATGGATAAAGTCAGCAGAATTATCAAACGTATTCCTGTAAGGGTGCATTTAGATACCACAAACAAACAGAGTTTATGAACTACAGAAAAAAAAAGTTTTTTAATCTTGTGCATACATTAATACGGTTCCTGCTCAGTTTGCCTGTTTACATGTTTTACTATTTTATCTTATTTGACTTGTTAAAAACAGGTCTGTTAACCATTAATCGGGAGGAAGCCGTTACATTATTGTCAGTCGTCCTCATCGTTTCAAATTGTACGCTATCGTTTGTTTCGTGGTTTCCAAAATAAGCTGTTTACGGCAACGTTTTTCCATCGGGGCGCAGAGAATACCAGCATGGCCAGTGAATATGAGGCAGAACCAGGTAGCTCCAAACAGAAGGACTAGTCGAAACAAAACGAGGACCTTATTCCTAATGAGGGCCGGCCCCTGTAGCATGGACATGATTTGGTTATGAAAAGTCTGACACGGACCAGAAAACTCTACTATGCAAATTATGCCACAAACCGGTTCCCACCACAGACTCAAACACGACAAACCTCTTCTACCACCTACGCAAGAATCACGTGAAAGGTTGTTGACAGAGTTTACAGATGAGAAGCAAAAAAGAGCCGTCAGGTGCTCAAAATAAACCTTAGACTCAAACGTTAGAACAGGCTTTTCCTCGCAGCACGCCGTGTAATAAATACAAAGAACATGGTGGCCGTTACATATAGTTTCATGCACCGGTCAAAACACTCGGCTCCAGGTACACGACACCCAGCTGAAAACACTTCACACAAGTCGGGTTGCCCAAGATTCATAGAGTTTACATAAAAAGCCCTTTTTTGTCATATACATCGTTATCAGGATGAGAAATGTCTTACATGAGGATATGAGATTTTGGTCATCGCACAGCCCTAACCCCAAATGTTTACTTGAATCCTACAACTTCTCATGTTTTTTGTGTTGTATTAAAACTTATGATTATTATTTTAGATGGAATAAACTTACAAAAAATATTCCTCTAGTAACAAAAAATATAACTGCCTCACTCAGGTCATTTTAGCCTCAGTTGTGTCAGGGTTAACTTTAACATTCAGAGTATTTGTCATGATGAGCTGTTTGTGTTTGTCAGGTGAACGGCGGCATTCAGAATCGGCTGGAACAAGAAGTCCTGCACTACGACTACCACGCCTCCTTCTTCGACATCTTTGTAAGGTTCTTTCTTTTGCTTTAAATTATCAACTTTATATCATTTATTTTATGTGGGGTTTTTTTTTTCACTATTTTTTTCCTTCCTTTTTGTTTCTCTCCTCCTTCTGTGCCACCTTCACCTTCCTCCCCTCCCTCAGCTGCTGGCAGTTTTCAGGTTTGCCGTCCTCATCCTGGCCTACGCTGTCTGCAAGCTTCGTCACTGGTGGGCCATCGCGGTAGGTTTTAAGGCTGTACGCCACAACAGTGTTTCTGTAATTGCGCCAGCAGAGGGCGCTGCCCAGCAAGAGCTCACATTGTTGGGTGCACAGTGAAGTGTCTGGCAGGAGGATGCACTAATTCTTGTTTCTGTGCATTAAATATGTCTTCAGGGGGCATCAGTGTTTGTTACAGGGTGATTCTGTGATTTTTCCATTTCACTTCATTATATTCAGTATATTTAGAGAGTTAAAGACCATTAACATGAGGATGTTTTCAGGTAAAAGGGGTTCTGTTTAAAATATTAGCAAAAATAAGAGCATTTCTGATGTTTTCTGTCTTTGTGCAGATCACCACTGCAGTCAGCTGTGCTTTCCTGATTGCTAAAGTCATTTTGTCGAAGGTAAGAAAAAGCTTTACAATTCCTAACTGTCTGCACTCCTGGGTGCACTCCTACACACACACACACACACACACACACACCTTAACAGCACCTCAGAAAACAGGGTGGTACTTAAAGCTTTGATCTAAGAAACCTGACAACATCTAATATTTTCATTATTTGTAACAAAAATGTTGCACTGACTTTAGTTTTTTACTTCTAATAATATCTTTATTTATTTTAGTATTGGTGTCAATGTCCACACACAAAAACCTCTTAGAGGACAGTTTGTTGTTGGAGTTAATTTTCCTCTGCAGTCTTTGCTCCATATTCCCCGATGGCGATGCATACATGAGGATTTAAGGAAGTGAAGCAAACTATCTCCTTCCTGTACAGGAAAACCTGTAATTGCTGCTGCTTAACAATAATAAATATTTGTTTTTGCACCTTCTAAATTTTAAATGGTCAGATTTTGTATGCTTTGTGTAGAATTACGTATTCATATTGGGACGTGTGTGTTTCTTGTGTAGCTGCTGAGTCAGGGGGCCTTTGGGTACCTGCTGCCCATCATCTCCTTCGTTCTGGCCTGGATAGAAACGTGGCTGCTCGACTTCAAGGTCCTGCCTCAGGAGATCGAAGACGAAAACAGTGAGTCTCAATTGAGCTAATAATAAAAAAGGCACCTTCATTACTGTTGCAGTACTGCTGCTGTCGCTGCTGTGATCTCTGTCAACAGATCGTTTACCTTACAGGTTCCTTTTAAAACCTTCCTTTAAGTTAGCAAAAGAATGTGAAAAAACAAGTACTATGACTCAAGAGCCTCTGAGTGGAGAATGAAAAAGAAACAAGAAAACGATAAAGAGCAGCAGCAGACGCTCTGGTGAAACACTGCCACCTGTTGGTGAACATTCAAAGCTACATACTGAGTAATTTTATTCAGTTGTTTTATTTCAAATAAAAGATCATGGGATAAGAAGTTAATATTATAATTATTTATTATAATGTTAGAGTAAAAAGTGTAATGCATCAGCTTCCTGTTGCTATTTCACAGGTAGTTTACCTGTAATTATTAATAATTATATGCCATGAACAACATCTGCAAATGTGTTTACTCACCTGATAAATGAAAGTTATTTCACCACTGTTATGTTATTTTAACCTCATTGATGTCCTGCTGATGCAGTTATTCCTGCTTCCTTCATCCTTCTGTGTTTCAGAACATCGGTCCATCATAGATACAAGTAGGGCTCCTCTCCTGGGTCCAGGTCCTTTATCTGATGGGCAGTTCTACTCTCCGCCAGAGTCTTTGGCAGGTCTGTTTCCTCCCACTGACATCAGACAAACCCAAACACACCCGACACACTCGCTTCAGCTGTCGCTCCTTCAGACTGCTCAGTCTGATGATTCTGACTCTTCATTCCCATTTAAATGAGCGTACAGACACAAAATATGAAGATATACAGTTCATTTTATTGTCATTATTATTATTAGAGTTTTTAGATTTCCAGCTTTGCACTTCACACCCAGAAATGAGTGGTGTAGCTCCTTCAGTATTTGTTTCACTGCACAGTGAAAGGAGCTTTTTCATCTGCAGACATCTTATTGCCTAGAAAATAATTCAATTACTCAGCTGCCTCTGCAGTGAGCCTTCCATACAATGGGTGGGCCCATCCTTTGCAGACACAGACACTCTCCAGAGCAGAAGCAGAGCTGCAGTCGATAACACAAAATACAAAAATAATTCCCGTTTCTGTAAAATGTGAAGAATTAAAAGTGAAGGTTTATTCTCACACCAGACTCCTGCAGCTGCTTTGAACCTGCAGCCTCCTGCAGACGGATTAAGACAAGCGCGCCTCAGATGTTTCACACAGGTCAATAAACAAGAAAATTTAAAAATGATGAAACCTGACAAGACAGGAATTGTCAGGCTGGTTATCAGTGGCTGAATTTTCAAAATAAGAGCGAAGGGCATCATCTGCCATTAAGCAGTTGTAGATGCCATTAATGTCTTTAAGGATAATAAATTTAGTTGGCATGAATACCTGAGCCGTCCGGGTTCAGAGGGGTCGTCTTCTAATCTGAAGGTTGGCAGTTAAAATCCTGGCTCCACCGTTCTTTTATCATCCTAAATTTTCTGTGGTGTTTCTATAAAAACGCTGACCGATTTCCCTTTCGTGCTCAGACTCTGACGAGGAGCTGGATGATAAACACGAACCTGAAAAAGGGCTCATTACACAAGTGACTTAACAGGTAAGAATACGTAATGACAGACGTCAGTCAGGATTCGTATCCACAGTATTAGTCTGATGTGCTGTTTTATTTCTCCACAGGATCGCCGATCCTGAACATGGAGGGATTTTTGGGTCCTCCAGCGTTGTGCTACTGAGGGGAAAACTTCTGCCTTACACCTTCAGCCATTTTAGTTTGTATTTGTTCATATCCACAAATGCAGCTCACGTTCTGATATCAGCCTTCTGCACGTACACCGCGACCGGGAAAGTGCCACTTAAAAGTTTCAGTGTCATGAACTCTGGTTACTGTATGAGTTTTGTTTCTCCACCTTTAAGGAACTCGAGACCTTACAAGAGATTTATCAGAAATAAATCATTACATCCTTATCAGTATCCATCCATAATTCAAAACATTACATTCATTTTAAAACTTAAAAAAATATATATACACTTTCAATTAAAAAACAGAGTGTTAATGTCTTATTTCCAGCATAATGTTTACTTATAATTCTGTGATCATTTTCTTATGCTTCGGTTGTGTCACTGCAAAGGAAAATAAGCTCATGGATGCCACAGAAAGGATTGTTCAGCCAGTATTGAGCCTGCAGACCAGACTGTAGCAGAAAGAGAAAGTCAAACTCTTAGAGATGTTTATGATTACTTCAATGTCTTAAAAATGTGCATGAAAGAATATTAAGGTAACATATAGAGATGTGAACGATACTGTTTGTTTTGAAACGAGTGAAGGATTGTGTGTTAAAGAAAACGAGCCATAAACGTGCAGCATGTACACTCGGAGATTTGGGTTTAGTGCACTGAACAGAAGGGACGCTGCTCTCGAAAGCTGCTGTGACGGGCGGGGAAACGTTCTAATGGAAATGTACATATCTTCATGCATGCTTTGCAAGCTCAGTGGATGTTTATTCTTTTTTTTCTTTTTTAAAGAAAAGCCCGTCTGTATAACAGAATCATTAAAATGTTAAAGGTTATGTGGTTTTGTTTAATTGTTTATGTCAAACGTCGACCTTAAAGAGATCAACAGAATAAGAACTTAGACATAAATTAGCCTTGTGAATAAATAAAATGTGAAAATATCAGTTTGTTTCAGGTAATGTCAGCTGTTTATTAAAAAAAATATTCCTTTAAAAAAACTTTTTCATCTCTATTTTTCTTAAGCCAAATTACTAGTCTTAATTAAGGTGAACAGACTCTGAATGGGGGACTTTTATTTTAATTGTGTGTAATATATTAATTACATTTATTGAATTAAATAAAGATTAACCCTTATTTTTTAAAGAAGACATGCTACTGAATACATGGACTGTAGATAAAAGATGGAGGTGACCTTTTACTAGAGTTATTAGTTTCGAATTTTCTAGTTTTTATTTTTCATTCCATTTTGACTTTTTAAGGTCAGTTTAGTGTCAGTTAGTCTCCAGAGTGAATTTTCTTCTTTCAGTTTAGTTTTTAGTAGTTTCAGTTTCTTTTAGGCTTTTAAATTATTATTGTTATATGGAGGCCAAATGTCAGAGGGAACATTTATGAAAATCAGTAGAGAGATCACTAAAAATAAAGATTTACCCCCTATTTTTAGTTTAGTTTTCCAAGTTCAATGTCTTGAAATGTTTTATTTTTATCTCAGTTTGGGTTTAGATTAGATTAAATTTTTGGGGGTTTTGTTTGTTTGTTTTTTGCTAAGCAAGCATTGTCAACATGCTCCATCCATAAAATACAGCTCAACCTTTGTTTAATTTAATGCATTTTTTATTCATTAAATAAGATCAAACTAATTTTTGGGGGGACTTTTTATTTAGTAATTTTTGTGGCAATAACCAAAAAAACAAGCAACATATTAACATTCTCTGATATAAGACCATTTAAGAGAGAGGGAAAAAAACAGACCATGATTAATATAATGACATGTCGTAGGGGAGATTTATAGCTTTATATTACAATGTTCCAAAGTTCGTGTTCATTCACCCAAGTATCTGGCCACACATCCATCTCTGGTGGAAGATCTCCACCTTCAGTTGCAGGCTTGCTGTCATTCTTTCCATTGTATGAACTCTTTTCAGTCTCTGTTTCCATTGAGTTATGGATGGTGAGTTTGTTTGTTTTCCTTTTCTTAGCTATCAGTAAGAGTATCTGCAGAATATATTTTTCATCTATGGTATACCTCTCTCTAGGTATAACTCCCAAGAGAAATATGGTGGGGTTCAGTGCAGTATTTACTTGTAGGATTTTCTCTGTTTCTTCTTTGATTCTTATCCAGAAACCTTGAATTATTGGACAGTCCCAAAAGATATGTGAATCGTCTCCTATTCCCCCACATTTTCTCCAACATAGTTCTGCATTGGGTTCCTTACAATATGAGGAGATAACAAGAGGTGTATTAAAAAAAAATCTAATTTTAAATTTCCAGTCAAACTCTCCATAATTGACTACTTATTCCCTTGTGACAAGTTTGACACATCTCTTCCCATACATTATCAGTGATAATAATATTTAGTTCTAGTTTCCATTTCTCTGTAATATGGCCTGTATTTTAAGATCAAACTAATTTTAATATTAGATAAGAATAACCCAAGTAAGTAAAAAAGTGTTTTATAAATGATGATTTCGTTAGAAATCCAGAAATCACTCAAACAGAACCTGTCTGTCAAAGTGAAGCAGGCTAAAAGCTCAGAAAAACAAACATCACACCACGATTTAAAGACGCTCAAGAAAACTTGTGAGAAAAATTACAAACAAAGTTATTGGCATCTATTAGTCTGCAAATGTTTGTAAGGCTTTGGGGCTCCAGTGAACAACAGAGAGGTGAACTTTCCAAGAAGCTACCAGTGACTCATCCAGGTCACATAAGAACCCAGAATAACATCTAAAGAACTGCAAACCACAGAAATCTAATATATAAAAAATGTATAAAACCACATGTGCTCAATGGGTTGTTTTTAATTGTTATTCTTCTGTTTCAATTCCTGTTAAGATAAACCAGCTGGAGGGAACGTGGCAGATAAACGACTGCAGACAGAAGAAGAAACACAAAGCAGCAGTTTCTGTAATTCTCTTTTATTAATTTTTTTCTTCACATTTTTATTGACAGAAGTCAAGTAACCAAGGCATCTGTAAACAGTGCATCCACAAATCTACATGTTGCCTCTCATCAGTGCGATCGTTCAGTCATTCAAAAACACTGTTTGGAAATAAATACAATACTGATTGGTTTTTTTTTCTTTAAAAAAAAGAAGAAGAAGAAGAAGGTAAAACCTACATCTGCCTGAAGGAGCTCGTAAAGATTCAGTCTTTGTCTGTAGTCACAGTCTGGAAATGATGCCACATATGAAGCAACACACGGAGGTAAACGACTCAATGTGGTAAAATCCTGAAGCCGGAGGATGAAATACTGACACCACCTGCACGGCTGGTTATGTGAGGTTTGAGTTTTCAGAGGGAAAAACAAACACAGATGTGTAACGAGCTGTAAACAGAGAGCCAAGAGGAAAGAAGCTCCGACACTGATCTAAATTTATATTTCTGTTCCTAAAGCTCAGAAATGCCCTCACCGTTTCTAGACTGAGGAGAAAAGTTTTGGCCTGCAGCCACAGTGGAAGCAAATCCTCATCAAACTGTTTATATACAAAACACAAACATGGCTTACATGGTGGTACAGGTTCAAAAATATTTCCTTTGTAAATGTAATCTCTGGATTTAAAAGAATCCAAAAAATTTGGAGCAAAATTATTTTCGCGATCAAAAAAAGAAGTTTGTCCCATCACTGTGCGCACTGACAGTGTCCGACAAATGTTATTAATTTACTTTTACTAATACTATTCATTTATTGATTTATTGCAAAACTATTAAAACATTTTAGGAATTAAACTTGTTACTTTTTGAGCTTTCATCACTGTTAAGTAGCACTTCAGTTCCACAGTTTGTTTAGTGTAAAGTAGAATTAAAAACATAAAAGTCATGGTGTTTATTTGCTTCCACTGGGCTGCTAAATCAAAAATTTAACTACTTTAACCACTAACTAATTTTAAAACAAGCTTTAAATATGGCTTAATTGTTACCTTTAAAATCAAAACAAACAAGAAAAAAAAAGGTCTAAATTTTCTGTTATTGGGTTGTGTTTTCTTCAGATTGGTCATTTTTACTTATTTTTGTTGAGACTTCTTGTTGAAAACTTTCCAAATACGGGGACTGCTTGCTTTTCAGTGCATTTAGTAGCAGTTGTGCAACTTTCCCTTCACAGAACACGATCAGAACACGTCTACCAAAAAACGACTCTGCTTCTTCTTTGTGTAAGAGCTCAGTGAATACTCTCCTTTTGAGTTTAATATTATATTTTTTAAATGTCATAATAAATGGAGCAAAATTTATTCTGACCTTTAACGACTAAATCTGTTACACCAAACTGCCAAAAGAAAAAACAACGTCTGAGGTTCAAACTGGTGCTTCACGTCTTTTAAAGTCGAGCTGTTATCCTTACTTGCCGTTAAATGTCTGCTGTTTTAATGGTGAATATTTAAGTGAGTGAGCTGGGAAGTCCCTACTATTGTCATCTCAGGCAACACCACTCTGGGTGTGAGACCAAAGCCCCACCCCCTCCTGCTCAAACCTACTGTTTGTGAGGGGCAGCCAACCAGAAGAAAGCAGGTTTAAAGTGGTACTTTTTTTCCTATGCTCTTGCATTGACTCTAGATCAAGACCCTACGTTTGTTGTTAGTAATTGATAAAAGATGGTTTAGTGACGGGCAGTGGCGGTCCTAGCCTGTCACTAAACACTCCCTATGCCCCCCCCCCCCCCCCCCCCCCACCTACACACACACACACACACACATTATGGATTGTACATTAACATAAAACTTGTTGGAACCATACTGAATTTCACCAGAGAAACACACACATACATGAAGAGAGAGAGAGTATGCATACTATGCAAACGGCTACCAAACAGCCATCGTAGTTCGCCATACAATGAGAACAGGACAAATAAAGAATTGACAATGACTAATTAATATTGTGCTGAACACACGCTCTTTTCTGGAATATTCTCACTAATTTTCTTGATATTTATTTATAATCACCTCTGTTAATCCTTGATATTTATAACTGAGTGATCTGTATATATTAGTGCTATTTCTTAAATGTGTAAAATCTGTCACATAAGGTATTGTTTGGAGTTTAGTCTGTTACTGTTACTATTTTTACCATTTCTTCTTGGAGCAACTGTAACCCACATAATTTCCTTAGGGATTAATAAAGTATTCTGATTCTGATTGTTTCAGGATGACCTGCCATTATCCAATGACACATCTGCTTACCTGTATCTTTTGCTCGTTTCTCCTCCTCTTGTTTTCTCTTTTTTCTAAACTGAGGACCTGATGGCTTTTTTTCTTGTCCATCTTGGTTTTAATTTTGCGCTCCAGTATGAACACCCATCCCCCAACCCGAGGATCACCACAACATGATCTAACAGACCTACTCCTTAGTTCACAGATTCACTTTGTCTAAGGTTTATTTCTGGGATTTTGTACAACCCAGGGTTCAAATCATGAATACATAATGGGCTTGGATTTACAACATTATGAATGAAATCTGCTCTGTTTGGAAGCAGCAGGGCCCACCGCCCCTTTCGACGGGTTGTGTGTGAGATTTTAAATCATCAAACTGTAAATTTTAATAACAATAACAGTTGTTATTGATCCCTATACCCCGAGTCCTAAAGTGTATATTTATTTTCTTACTCTTCTTATATATATTGTTTGTTTACTTGCACTGCTGTAACTGGAGCCTCGTCTCTCTATATACTGGACTGTACGTAGCGGAGATAACAATAAAGTTTACTTTGACTTCAGCAGCGAGCAGGCGCACCGAGGGGTTTCGCGCTCACTTTTCGTGTATAGAATTTTGAAAGAACATCGGTGCAAATGATAAGTCTGTATCATAATGTCTGGTGTTTTCATGTTTGTTGGTTTGTTTTAATTTTGTTTTATTTTGCGAGTTGGTTATTAGATGCTGCTCCAGCCAGCCAGAGAATCACCCGCCGCCCCGCCCTCTCCTCCCTGTGCCGCAAGCAGCAGGCCCCAGCAAACCCAATCGGTGCCTACGACATTCCCGATATGCGCTGGCATGATGTCGGGGCAGCATGAGTACGAGTAGTTTTTTTTTTTTGCCTGTTGAGATATTCATTGTGTGTACTCATGTTGTACAGTGTTTTGGTTGTCACCACGGGGAGGCGCTGTTTCATTGTGGGAGCGCGGATGCTGCGTCATCACGCCCCTGGGAAGAAGAAAGGTGTACCACAACGAAAATGGCACCCGTGAGGAAAGTTTTGCCATGTGTAATAAAGTTCCCAAAATATTAAGAACATTTTTGCCTCCGTCGTCATTTTTCCTTCGAGTTGATCGCTGTCGATGCTGCAATACTCAACAGGTTATGGGCCCAGGGCCGACTCGAAGAAGAGTTTTTTCCTCATGAAGATCCGGAGCCGCAACGGATAGCGGGCTAACGGCTAAATAGCAACATGGATCAACGAGGAGCAAGCAGGCTGCCTCGACTCACGTTTGACGGAGATGAGACCAGGTATGAACTTTGGGAAACTAAGGTGCTAGGATATTTGCACTTGTTGGGATTAAAAGACACTGTTCTGAAGGAACCGAACAGTGAGGCTGAAGTAGCAGCAGACGGTAAGAAGAACGCTGACGCTTACGCCGAGTTAATCCAATTTTTGGACGATAAAAGCCTCTCACTGATTATGAGAGATGCCCCTGATAATGGGAGAAGAGCATTAGAAATATTGAGGGACTACTACGCTGGAAAGGGGAAGCCCCGAATCATCAACCTGTACACCACGCTGACATCGCTTCAGAAAAAGAGGGAAGAGACTGTCACAGACTATGTGATCAGAGCAGAGGCCGCCATTACAGCACTGCGGGTGAGACTTTAGGTGATGGATTATTGATTGCTATGGTTTTAAAAGGACTACCTGAAAGTTTTAAGCCATTTGCAATACACGTTACCCACGATAAAGACGATATGACATTTGCTGAGTTCAAAACAAAGCTACGGAGTTTCGAAGACACTGAAAAGTCAAGCGCATTGGAGTGTAGAGACAACGTAATGAAAACAGGAGGAAGAACCGGGCGTGAGCACACGAGATCCAGCGCACAATGCAGACACAAGAGCGATGTGGACATTGTGTGTTTCAAGTGTGGACTAAAAGGCCACCGAGCAAAAGTGTGCAGACGGAGGACGTGGGGCAGTCATTGCAAAAGCAGCACACACAGTGATACCACATGTAGACATAAAGACAAACAAGATGGCGCGCGGAAGGTCGCAGATGAGAGCGGCAACGGATCCAAAGCAGAAACGCCGGATTATGCCTTCAGGATTAAGGGCGTAGACATCAAAGTCCAGCAGTCAGCATACAGCATTGAGGAGAAAGGCCTGTTGGTGGACACTGGGGCTACCTCACACATCATTAACAGCATCGCCAAGTTCAAGAGCTTCGACAACGCGTTCAGACCGGAGTCACACAGCGTAGAACTGGCAGACGGTACCCAGTGCAGAGGCGTCGCCCAACAGAGGGGGGACGCAGAGGTGTTCCTGATTGACAATACAGGCCAGCAACGCAAAGCAACGCTGAAAGATGCGCTGTTTATTCCATCATACCCCCAGAACATATTCTCTGTAAAGTCAGCCACTGCATTAGGAGCAACAGTCACCTTTAAACAAGGGCAGGACATGTTGACCCACAAAGACGGTACTAACTTTAACATTCATGTGTATGGCAAGTTGTACTATTTGCAGACTGAAGTTGAGGGTAATGATAAGTGTAACACCTGTCATGACATACAGGCATGGCATGAGATATTAGGTCATTGCAACTATGAAGATGTAGTAAGATTGCAAGGTGTGGTTAACAGTATGCAGATTAAGGGGAGAACCGATAGACCTGACCAGGAATGTGAAGTGTGTATCCAGGGAAAGTTTGCACAAACCCGAAACAGAGATCCTGATACAAGAGCAAAGGCTCCTTTACAAATGGTACACACAGATTTAGCAGGTCCGATAGCCACTGAATCTATTGATGGGTACAAATATGTGCAGTCATTCACTGATGATTATTCAAACTCAGTGTTTCTATATTTCCTGAAGACGAAAACTGATACAGTGCAGGCAACAGAGAAATTTCTAGCGGATGTTGCACCATATGGCAATGTAAAATGCATTAGATCAGACAATGGGACAGAGTTCACATGCAGAGATTTCCAAACCCTGTTAAGAAAAAATGGCATTAAGCATGAGACATCAGCCCCGTACTCACCCCATCAGAACGGTACAGCCGAGAGGGGGTGGCGTACTCTTTTCGAGATGGGCAAGTGCATGCTAATTGAGAGTCAGCTACCGAAATGCCTATGGAACTATGCCATTCAAACTGCTGCTGTAACACGGAACAGATGCTTTAATAAGCGAACAGGGAGAAAACCCTACCAAATGCTGACAGGTAAAAAGCCAGACTTGTCAAAGATGCAGAAATTTGGGTCTGTGTGCTATGCATACAAACAGGACAAGGGGAAACTTGATTCAAAATGTGTCCAAGGTTTCTTTGTAGGTTATGATAAGAACAGTCCCGCCTACTTAGTTTACCACCCCGAAACTGAGAAAGTTCAGAAACATAGACTTGTTAAGTTTGTGAGCAAAGTAAATGTAGAAAGACAAACACAGACAGATGAGGGAGAACTAAATGATGACTGTAGCAGAGTAAGACAGCCTATGGCTAACAGACCTTCAGAGAAAGGTGACAAGGACAATGAGGAGGTTCCAGAACCTATTGTGACAGACAAAAGTCCACAAAGTGGTATACCTGATGAGCGTGAACGAAAAGGGACAAGTGTGACAAGTGATGGATTTGTCAACAAAAGGTATCCTATTAGGGAGAGAAGAAAACCAGGACATTTAAATGACTTTGTAGCTGCCAACAGTGGCAGCGATGAGATCCACACTACCATAGACTACTGCTACAGGGCAGTGTGTGGTGTCCCAAACACATTTAAGGAAGCCATAGAATCAGCTAACTCAAAGAACTGGATCAAAGCCATGGATGAAGAAATTCACTCGTTACGGGAAAATGACACTTTCACCCTAACCACTTTGCCAAAGAGAAAGAAAACAGTGGGGGGGAAGTGGGTTTATTCCGTTAAGAGTGACATTGAGGGAAACGACAGATACAAGGCAAGGTTCGTAGCCAAGGGTTACAGCCAACAGTTGGGGATAGATTATGGAGAGACATTCTCACCAACAGCCAATTTAACCAGCATAAGAGTTTTGTTACAGAAAGCAGCACAGGAGAACCTGTTACTCCATCAAATGGATGTGAAGACAGCGTATTTACACGCTCCCATTGATTATGAAATCTACATTGATCAGCCAGACGGTTATGAAGAGGGAGAAGGGCTAGTCTGTAGATTACAAAAATCCTTGTATGGGTTAAAGCAATCTGGTCGTAACTGGAATAGGATCTTGCATGAATACCTAACAGCGAACAGTTTCAGGCAAAACCCAGCAGACCACTGTGTTTATACCAAAGAGACAAAAAATGGCATGGTGATTATGATCATCTGGGTGGACGACCTGATAATTGCTGCTGGCAATGAAAAGGTAATGAAGGATGTGAAAGAAATGCTTTCAGTCAAATTTAAGATGAAAGACTTGGGCAGACTTAAGCATTTTCTGGGTATTGATTTCACTCAGTCTGATGGATGTGTAACAATGTCACAAGAAACATATGTCAACAAGATACTGATGAGGTTTAACATGCAGAACTGTAAACCCAGAGAAACTCCCTGTGATCAGAAGTTGTGTTACACAGAAGGTGCTACTAAGATAAGAGATGTGAGGATGTATAGAGAGGCTGTAGGCAGTCTTATATACCTCGCATCAGGTACCCGTCCTGACCTGAGTTTTGTGGTAAGCAAGTTATCGCAACATTTCCATGAGCCTACGGAAGAACAGTGGGGAACTGTGAAACATGTGTTGAGATATCTCAAAGGGTCCAAAGATAAGAAGTTGTGTTTTAGAAGAAACACAGATGAAAATTTGGGTCTAGTGGCCTACAGTGATGCTGACTGGGCAGGTGACACTGCCGACAGACGCAGCACTACTGGTTACTGTGTACATCTATGTAACAACAGTTCTTTAGTTTCATGGAAGACCAAGAAACAGCCCACTGTGGCGCTCTCTACCTGTGAAGCAGAGTATATGGCTCTGGCTTCCACAATGCAAGAGTGTATATATTTAGAACAGCTTTTGAAAGGTATAGATGACTACAGATACACTCAAACAATAGTGTACGAGGACAACCAGGGAACAATTGCCCTGGCTAAAAACCCTGTGAGCCGACAGAGGTGCAAACATGTGGACATTAAATATCATTTTGTAAGGTCCATTGTAAATGAAGGGAAAATGTGTCTGTTATATTGCACCACTGAAGAAATGGTTGCAGATGTTATGACCAAACCTGTTTCTAAGCTAAAACTTGCTAAGTTTGCTGACATTATGTTTGGTGCTTAAAAAGAAGAAGAAAAAAAAAAGAGAGAAAAAGAAAAAAGGAAGTGTGGTAGAGATTGTACAACTGTTTATCGTTTATTGTACAACTTTTCTTGGATTCCAGCAACCTGAGTACAAGAGGGGGTGTTGAGATATTCATTGTGTGTACTCATGTTGTACAGTGTTTTGGTTGTCACCACGGGGAGGCGCTGTTTCATTGTGGGAGCGCGGATGCTGCGTCATCACGCCCCTGGGAAGAAGAAAGGTGTACCACAACGAAAATGGCACCCGTGAGGAAAGTTTTGCCATGTGTAATAAAGTTCCCAAAATATTAAGAACATTTTTGCCTCCGTCGTCATTTTTCCTTCGAGTTGATCGCTGTCGATGCTGCAATACTCAACATTGCCGATGCCCGTGAATCTGCCCCCCACCACGATGCCGCCCCGGGCAACCGCCCGTGTCGCCCGTATCAAAAACCGCTACTATATAGCAGTGGAACAGAAGCTGTTGTGGTCTTCTTGTCCTGAGACATGAATGTTTGTAAACAACTTTATTTTTTTGAATGTGTTCATATTTCGACAGTGCACATCTGTATGCTGAAACTGTAATGAGGAACCTGAGGTGATGGACAACAGAAGTAAATATATATAAATATGAAAACATATTGAAGTAATGTCTTTACCCTGTGCAGCGTGTGGACGCTGTGCACACAATCACCTTATTCACTGTAGTAAACGTGCACCGCTACCTCACGTGACTGACTCTGTCTCCATGGTTACATGTATATTATTAGCTGTGTAAACAGCTTCCAAAGATACCGCCATAGCTCTCTGCAGCCGTAACACCTTCACACTTTGCAAATCATTTCACGTTTTTGATAGTTATGAAGACAGAATGTGTTTTTAAGCTCATGCTAGGTGGTTGCTATGGTGGTTGCCGTGGACTAGGGTGGACCGCGCGTCCGATTCCTGTTATTAGCTGTCCGCCGTAGGAAGGCTGCGTTCCATTTAGAAGTAGCGACAGTCTCGTAACTTGAACTCAAACCCCGTTTTGTTCTTGTGGGTGGGCGGGTATTAACATCTTCGCTGGGACCAAAACTTGGTAGTTTACTATACTCGTGGGGACAAACAGGCCTCACAGGGACCAAGATCCCAGTCCCCACGTGTTTGAAGGCATTTTTGAGACTCAAAATTTGGTTTTAGTGTCAGGGTTACAATTAGGTTATGGATAGGTTTAGGGTAAGGGTCAGGGTTAGGCATTCATTTTTGATGGTTAGGGTAAGCAGCTAGCTTGTGTGTGTGCCTTTCCTGCCTTTACTCCATGTGCACCTAGAAGCAGTTGAGTCTTCCAGCCAAGTGGTTCACAAAACGTTCATTTCTCAAGGCTTCACACAGCGTGTGTGTGTGTGTGTGTGTGTGTGTGTGTGTGTGTGTGTGTGTGTGAGGGTATAATGAAGGTCGCCTTCATTACTTAACCATATAAACACACATGGGTGATTTTAATATTGATATTTAACTCAAACAAAAGTTTGTTATGTTTTATTGAATGTTTGTTTATAATCCTCAGATTTACCCGTTCTTATATTTTGCTTGTTCTTATGTTATTATATTGTATTTTTCTTGCAGACAAGAATTTTGGATACGATTGTCTTACCTGTGATTTCTCTTGATTGTGTGTGAAATGTGTGTGTAGCCTCGTTCAGTATGTAACCCCAGATAGTGGTTTGGCTTCAGGGTAAATTAGCAGCAGTCTATAAAGGGCTGCCAGTTAACATCAGACGGCCTCTGATGTCCAAATGAAGCTTTCTGAAGCTTGGATTGAAAAACGGTTCATTACTCGAAGCTTTTCAACACAGTCCTGTTTGGTGACATCTGGTGGACAAAACTATGAAGCGCAGTTGAATCTACAGCTTATAATGAACTGCTTCATTATGATTGCCCACTCTGCAGAGATGAACTGACAGCTTCTCTTTAATGTCACGTGACAGTTGTGTCTGATATCGGGCTGATATGGTGCTTTGAACATGTATTTGTTTTACGTGAAAAAAATTCTGTTACGTCGATTTTAATAATAAATAATTTAGATGAATAAAACGTTCTTGTGTAAACATGTGCCATGGTGTGTTCTCCTGTTGCTTGTGACTTCTTGTAGTTTGTTAGTAATAAAAAATACACTATATATATCAATGTAAAGCACAATATTATAATAGGTTGTGAGTATGCTTGTGCTGTGAGGTCACTGCCTCCACCTGATTATGTAATTAACCAGCAGACTGGTACATTTATATATAATATACTATAAGTTATATCATTATAATTATGTGTACATCATATTTCTTATGTACATTTTAGACCTGGGAGCAGAATTGCTGATGAACTGGTTTTTATTCAGGAACAGGCAGAGCGTCCTCTCTTCCTGGCTCCATGTCTATAATTATGTCACACACTGATTCGCTCCCACAAAATCACCAAAACACAGCACAAATCCCACCAATGATTCAATTCCTTATAAATCATTGAATCAGGTACTGAAGCAGTGACGTGCTGAATGAAGCTTCAGGCGTCATTGATCACGTGACTCTGTTCAGACAAACCAAGCCTCAGCACAGCGTTTCTGAAGCAGTGTGTTGATTTTTTGACACATGTGCCGGAGCTTCAGCTTCAAACGGGCCGTCACCATCAGAGTTGCTGGAACAATGTCCCACTACTGGCTACTCTGTTTTATTCTGTGTTAAGTTTCTGAATGTGAATTTTCTGTGTTAAGAATAACAAAGAAAATGTAATGAAGTGATTTTAAAGTTTAAACTTTGTGTTAAATCTTGTAAATCAGACAGAGAGAGAGTTGAGGTGTGGGTGGATTTCAGATGATCAAATGTCAACAACCTGATTGGTGTGAAGATGTGATGTCCAGTGAGGGAAGGGGGGAGAAAGGGTGAGCAGGTATAAAAGTGAGGTGAAGAAGAGATTCGGGGTTCTTCCCTTTTGTCCTCTGTGAGATGAGCAGTTCAGAAGTTTGGATCTAAGAGGTTCACAGTTCAAATTCCAGCAGAGACGCTAAAAGGAGAACCACAGTCCAACCTGTGAATGTTTTTAACCCTTTGTGAAACAACAAAGGCATAAATATGATCATATAAATATTATCTACTGGGTCAGACTCATAGGATCAGGGATTAGAACTCCTTTTATCAGAGAGATGAAATCTACTTCCTGTACAGGGTTTTTTTGTGGGCCTACCGATCGACAGAAACTAGAGTCAATAAAAAAACTGGACATTGGCTCAATGTGTGTGTGGCACAGGGAAACAAGGACTGAGCGCTGTGTAGTCCCACATAAAGTCAGACACCTGGTCACCCTAGGTGGACCATGGCATGGTCTATATGGAGGATACAGACACTGCTGAAAACATGACTCTGTCTGGTTTAGATGATAAAATGTCTTTACTTTAGGAGGCTGTGGCTCAGAGTACATTCACATAATGCCTTTGAATAAATGTAAAAAGCTTGTTTTGCTCCTGCTTTGATTTCTTTGTCCAGGTAGAAATTCTGCTTTTTGCCTCTAAAATCTGAAACAGTTTGAAACAAAGTTTGGCGCTCTAATCCTCTCTGTGTTTGTCCTTTGGTCAGATGGTGATATTGAATGAAATATTCCAGTATTCAGTAGCTCAGCAGCTTTGTAACATGTGGTTTTGCACACTGTTCAAACCTCAGATGTTTGTGTAAACAAGTGTGGAGGACACAAACTCACGGGGGGAGGAACGACATTTACTGTTGATGTGTCTGACATTTAGTCTCCATGAGTTCTCATAAGACTGAAGAACTCTGTGATCTCTAACATGCAGCTGTATGTTTTGAAATTATGTGTCTCATTCTCTGGACTTTACTAGACAACGAGTGAAGAACATGTAACGAATATCATCTTTAAAGTGATGAATAATAACTCTGCCTCTGTGTCTTCATAAAAAGATCGTACTTCTGAAAGGTCAGAGGGCAGCATCCACTCTGGGTTTACACAGTTTTGCAGGTTTAGCTCTTCTGAAGTTCAGCACCTACTTTTTCAACCAATCAGAAGCCAGTATTGTAGAGAGTTCATATTTCTTTTCATGCAATTGAATAATTTTGAATGTTTAGGTGAATTTTTATATTTAGAGTATTTTCTCGATCAGTGTCTTCAGTCCTGACCCTGAGTGCGTACATTTAAAAATAAAGTGATATAACTTCTTTTACATTACTGTGAACTTCTTGTACAGTTTGACAGCTGATTGTTGTCGTGTTTGTTGTCATATGAAGATCGTTTCCTAAAGAGGACTGAACAGTCATTCAGCCTCTGGCTCCATCCATGAATCTGATGTTTGCTGTATAATCTGTGCTGTTAATAGTGTAATGGAACATATAATTTGTACATATAATTTCATATGTAATTATGATGATCTTTACCCATTAAGATTTTAAATGAACGATAAACAAAGGCCAAGAAAACTGAGTTAAACTCCTGAGTCTACTATATATTTGCACCATGAAGAAATGAGTTGTTTGCACCAGTAATAAATAATCAAATACATCAAATTATCATCAAAATACAATTGAATGAATTACTGACATGGACACTTTGTGAAAAATTACTAAACAGTTCAGGCAAAATTTTACTAAAACCTTTAATTAAACTTGAAAGTTTGCATTTCAAGCACATCTTGATGTTTTCATTGAAAATCCACAGTGACTGTGTACACAGGAAAGACTACAAAATAATGTTTGTTTGTTTGTTTGTTTGTTTTTTTAAACACTGTGGACCGATCTGCATTTGTTATTGCTAAATTTAAATATTTGTTACTATTTAATGATCATAATCTCATTTGAACATAGGTTTGATTTAGTGGAGTCAGTTGTTCCCATGCATCATTCTGTAAGTGTGAGAATGAACTAAGATTAGAAAATGTCAAAATATAAAGTGTCATTTATTTTTATTCATCACAGCATCCTAAACTTTGGCGAACTTTCTAAAATATAAAATGAACTCGCTGAGTGTTGACTGTCACATTTCAAAGGACCAAGAAAAGATAAACTATTAAACTTTAACTGGGTCAGACTTGTTACTGCATGTTGTAACCAAACATACCACACCCTGCATCATGTGATTGGCTCTTGGTCGCTCTGTAAGAATATTTCTTTAGTGCCTCCCTTCACAGATGTGTCTGTATCAGGATGGGTCTAAACAACATGGTGTAAATGCAGTTGCTGGTGAGCCTCATTTCCTGTAGGAGGTGAACAAGAGCAGAGATCTGTTTCCCTTCAGAGCACAGAGGTTGTTTCTGTTCAGAGGAAGTGAAACTGTCTGACAGTCACTGAGAGACGGTGAAACGGCACAGCACATGAATCAAATGGATCAAACAAAATTCTGCTGTTCAGTCTGTTTGGATCTACTGAAGGATCCGGTGACTATTCCCTGTGGACACAGCTACTGCATGAACTGTATTAAAAGCTTCTGGGATGAAGAGGAAAAGAAGAAAATCTACAGCTGCCCTCAGTGCAGACAGACTTTCACAGCGAGGCCTGTCCTGGTGAAAAACATATTAGTGGAAGATTTAGTGGAGGAGCTGAAGAAGACTGGACTCCAAGCTGCTCCTGCTGATCACTGCTATGCTGGACCTGAAGATGTGGCCTGTGATGTCTGCACTGGGAGAAAAATGAAAGCCTTCAAGTCCTGTTTAGTCTGTCTGGCATCTTACTGTGAGAAACACCTTCAGACTCATTATGATTCACCTACATTCAAGAAACACAAGCTGGTTAAACCCTCCAAGAAGCTCCAGGAGAACATCTGCTCTCGTCATGATGAGGTGATGAAGATGTTCTGCCGTACTGATCAGCAGAGTATCTGTTATCTCTGCTCTGTGGATGAACATAAAGGCCACGACACAGTCTCAGCTGCAGCAGAAAGGACTGAGAGGCAGAGAGAGCTGGAGGTGAGTCGACAAAACATCCAGCAGAGAATCCAGGACAGAGAGAAAGATGTGAAGCTGCTTCAACAGGAGGTGGAGGCCATCAATCAGTCTGCTGATCAAACAGTGGAGCACAGTGAGAAGATCTTCACTGAGCTGATCCATCTCATCCAGAAAAGAAGCTCTGATGTGAAGCAGCAGATCAGATCCCAGCAGGAAACTGAAGTGAGTCGAGTCAAAGAGCTTCAGGAGAAGCTGGAGCAGGAGATCACTGAGCTGAAGAGGAAAGATGCTGAGCTGAAGCAGCTCTCACACACAGAGGATCACATCCAGTTTCTACACAACTACCCCTCACTGTCAGCACTCAGTGAGTCTACAGACTCATCCAGCATCAATATCCGTCCTCTGAGCTACTTTGAGGATGTGACAGCAGCTGTGTCAGAGGTGAGAGATAAATTACAGGACATTCTGAGAGAGGAATGGACAAACATCTCACTGACAGTCACTGAAGTGGATGTTTTACTGTCAGATCCACAAGCAGAGCCAAAGACCAGAGCTGGATTCTTAAAATATTCATGTGAAATCACACTGGATCCAAACACAGCACAAAAAAAGCTGTTATTATCAGAGGGGAACAGAAAAGCAACATTAATGAATCAACAACAGTCTTATTCTGATCATCCAGACAGATTCACTGACTGGTTTCAGGTCCTGAGTAGAGAGAGTCTGACTGGACGTTGCTACTGGGAGGTGGAGTGGAGAGGGGGAGGAGTTTATGTAGCAGTCGCATACAAGAATATCAGCAGAAAAGGAGGGGGTAATGAATGTGGATTTGGACATAATGACAAATCTTGGTCATTAGATTGTGACAACAACATTTATACATTTTGGTACAACAACATTAAAACTCCTGTCTCAGGTCCTCGTTCCTCCAGAGTAGGAGTGTACCTGGATCACAGAGCAGGTATTTTGTCCTTCTACAGCGTCTCTGAAACCATGACTCTCCTCCACAGAGTCCAGACCACATTCACTCAGCCGCTCTATGCTGGACTGAGGATTTACAAATATGGAGCCACTGCTGAGTTGATTAAGCTCAAATAGTCTGAAGTCTTTCATATTGTGGGTTTAAATCTGTATTTTAGTTTCATTTTATTTTCTCTCCATCATTTCTGCACAGAGATCAGCTGTCAGTCAAACATTATGGGTGGTACCTCCACATCTTCTAGTTGTTCTCTTGATGTTTCTGAGTTTTTAAAGGAGATCTTTCCTGTGACTGTTTATGGAGGCTATCACTGCTCATCATCATTTTGATTTACTAAAATATTTCTCCACATGAAAATGTAAACTTCTCTATCCTCTAAATGTTTCTGGAATATTTGTATTGAAAAATGTCGACATTTCTCTTTATGAGTATGGCAGACCATGTGTGTGTGTTTGTGTTTGTTTTTGTCAAAATCATCAAACAAATGAGGAAAAACTGTGATTTTAATGAATGAGTTCATATATTGTGTTGATGTTTTATTGTGTGAATAAACTGGAAGGTTTGACTATAAATCAAACTTTGAACAAAGTCTTTTCTTCTGTCTTCATTCCAGGATCTCACTCAAATCTGATGCAGAAAATATGAAACGAATCTGAGAGAATAACTGAAGCAGTTTTCCTCCTGAAGCATCACAAAGTTCAGAGTTCATGTTTAGAGCAGAAGATTCAGCAGTCGCTCTGTGACCTTTCAACTTTCTTCACTAAAACAGCTTCATTACAGAGAAACAAGTCACATTTTCTTCATGTTCTTAAGTCCTTTAAAATGTTTTTAATGGTCCTTGAATGCAGCATCAGTGTGGCAGGTTTAAAAGGTCACTTTCTGTTGTGTTCAAAGATTTCCTTCAGATATGGTCTTTAATCAGTAAAGCCAGTGATACAGCAGTGTCATTAGCTGTGTTATTGGCACCAGGCTGTGTTTATGTATGTGTTTAATTCTGTCTGAGGATGTCTTCAGCATGAAATGATCATTTGCTCAGCTGCTGTGTCTCATCTCTTATCAGACATTGGTTGGAACAGAGTTTTGTTGCTGACCATCTGACAAGAGGGTGAAGAAAAGCTTCAGGCTTCATTTGGACACTACGTTGGACAGAAGTCTCCACAAAAATGACTCAGAAACACAAATATTATTAATGAAAGTCCAAATGTCAAAAAGGGGTCATACATGATCCTGAGAAATGTCCTTGAACATTTGAACATGAGTCAGAGGGTTGTCAGGTTTCTACACTGCATCGTGGCATCAAGCCTGAGATGTCTGTGTAAACAAGTATGGAGGACACAAATGCACAGACGCAGTCGAGCTGTTTACTGCTGATGAGGAAGGAAAATAGTCTGTTGGATATTAAAGCAGCATTTATTAGAGTAAGAACAGATACTTGTGTCCTTCATTTGATCCCCGTCAATTTACAGAAGACTTAAGGACCCTTTGACTTCTAACATACAGCTGCATGTTTACAATTTTATTATTTATTTATTGATTTCTAGCAAAGCGAGACTTTACTGATTAAAGACATATAATCAGACATATTACTGTTACTCTCTGAAAAAGACTCACATAAAGCAGATTTATCGCAAGCAAACATCAAGACACATCCTTCATGGCTTAAAGTTGCAGTGGGACTCTTTCGCCATCTGGTGGTTGTAACAGTTATGACAACTGTTCCTGCATATATGTCCCTCCTCAGTGTGAAGAAGACTGGACTCCAAGCTGCTCCTGCTGATCACTGCATGTTCCTCCTGTGTCTAAAATCTATTTCCATTATGAATCAGGAAACTGTTTGCACCAATCATAAAGGCAATAAAATACGTCACACACTAAGAAATAACAAAAAGGAATTGTGGATTTCAAGGAGATTTTTCCCTCGTTTTTTGAAATCATAAGAATACAAACTAATGCAAGACTGTCATGTTTTCATAAGTTTGTAGAGACACTGTTCTGTTGTATTCTAGGACATCAGTCACTTTTTAAATGCATGCTCCTCCTCATCATCATCATCATCATCATCAGCACCCATGACCTCCTTTTAGTCTTTGTTTTGTTATTTTTCAGAGTTCAGGAGACGTTCTTATGGGATTTCCACAGTGTACAAGTACTGTTTAGACCCTTTACCTAAAAGAAAAGAGTAAAGTACAAAGTAGATTTACTCACTGCAGGAAAATAATGCCTCACTCTGATATATTGTCTTATATGACAAACTGAAAGTGATGCATCAAAGTGTAAGCAGCATTTTCCTGTTACAGCTGGTCTAGATGGAACTGATCTGATCTCCTTTATGTACAGGTAGATATCCAGTGGGTTTGCTAAGGGTCACAGATGAGGGGCTGTGTGAGATGTTTAATGGGAAAGGAAATAAAACCATTGTTCCAGACCTGCAGCTAAGATACTCGAGTATCTTCAAATATGAAGCTGAGTATTACTTCCATACTTTCCTCCACTGCTGATGACCTTGTTACCTGCTGCTCCCTGTTAATGATCAGCCTCAGTTCTGATAGTAAACTGTTGGCTCTCGTTCTGTCAGGTTGTTGCTCAGTGACGTCTTGTTTTCATTTTCCTTCTTCTTCAAATGTGTCTTCCTTTAACTCTTTGCTTTTGTTTCTGCTTCAAACACCAAATGATACACGTGCTGCACCTCTGATGGTTTGTCAGAGAGCAGAACAATTTACATTACAGAGAATATTTTACAGTTGAACATAAACTTTCACTTTTTTCCTCTAAAGTGTGCTCACTGGTTTTTCCAGCTGCTGTGAGATGTTTATGCCTGACTGTAAAGATGGAAATAAACACAGATGGAAACACTGAGTCAGAGTGTTGCTGCTGGTTAGTCAGTATATAGGGAGTGCAGAATTATTAGGCAAGTTGTATTTTTGAGGAATAATTTTATTATTGAACAACAACCATGTTCTCAATGAACCCAAAAAACTCATTAATATCAAAGCTGAATGTTTTTGGAAGTAGTTTTTAGTTTGTTTTTAGTTTTAGCTATTTTAGGGGGATATCTGTGTGTGCAGGTGACTATTACTGTGCATAATTACTGTGCAACTTAACAAAAAACAAATATATACCCATTTCAATGATTTATTTTTACCAGTGAAACCAATATAACATCTCCACATTCACAAATATACATTTCTGACATTCAAAAACAAAAACAAATCAGCGACCAATATAGCCACCTTTCTTTGCAAGGACACTCAAAAGCCTGCCATCCATGGATTCTGTCAGTGTTTTGATCTGTTCACCATCAACATTGCGTGCAGCAGCAACCACAGCCTCCCAGACACTGTTCAGAGAGGTGTACTGTTTTCCCTCCTTGTAAATCTCACATTTGATGATGGACCACAGGTTCTCAGTGGGGTTCAGATCAGGTGAACAAGGAGGCCATGTCATTAGTTTTTCTTCTTTTATACCCTTTCTTGCCAGCCACGCTGTGGAGTACTTGGACGCGTGTGATGGAGCATTGTCCTGCATGAAAATCATGTTTTTCTTGAAGGATGCAGACTTCTTCCTGTACCACTGCTTGAAGAAGGTGTCTTCCAGAAACTGGCAGTAGGACTGGGAGTTGAGTCCAGTCCCAGTAGGACTGGGAGTTGAGCTGCATTTACTCCTTATGCAGCATAAGGAGTAAATACAGAATATTAACCAAAGTTGTGATTAAAACACCTTTTACAAATGCACAAAAAAACCCAAAAAAGAAATCTTTCTACCTTCTGCAAAGTTCATCGCCCCAGAAAAGACAAGAGCAGCAAATTCTCCGACACTGAAACCTGCAGCAGCGACACACATCTCAATGGCCTGTGTACAGCAGGAAACAAGTCAAAAAAAATAAAAATAAAAATGTAACAGCCTCCCGATTATGACCGATATATCATTTATGTCACTGATACATCCGTAACTGAAATTAACTCAGAACAATTTGTTTATTTTTTTAAATGGTCATTCAGAATCAGAAGATTATTTACGGTGATGTTTTTGGTGGGAGTGAAACAACAATCTACTGATAAAAACAATAAAAACAAGATGTGATAATAAGAAATAACCACTGTTGGAAGCCTTATTTACTCTATCGCCTTAATCAGGTGCAGTAATTAAAGTTGAAATGAGAAACTTTGCATTTGAAAGATGCTCTTCTACTGGGCGCTCAAAATGCTTTCTTACAACAAGCATCATTCATCCACACCTTCATACATAATGTGCGCACATTTTAAATATAAATTAATATTACTGTAGCAGTATTTTTTTTTTTTTATTAAAAAGATAAAATGGCCACATTTAACAAGGCAGGACCTGCAGTTATTGTCCTTTTTCCAGACATTTATCTGGCACTTACTTTGGGGTTTTCTTGGTTGAGTCTCTCCACAGCAGCCAGGGAGGTGACAAACACCGCCGGCTGACAGTGAACCGTTTTCTGCAGCTCAAATTCAAATTCAAATTTTATTTGTCACGTACACAGTCACACACAGTACGACATGCAGTGAAATGCTTAGACAACTGCTCGTGACCTAAAGAAAAAAAGAAAAGGCTATGAATAAGATAGGAAATAAATATGAAAATTAAAAAGGGGTAAATTTAACTGGGAAAGAATAAGATAAAATATATAAATTAAAGTTAAAAAAATAAAATAACTGTACAACAAAATACACAATACACAGTATAGAAATATATAAGAATGTATGAAGAAAGCTCGTCCTCGGGGCCCTCCAGACACAGAGACAGCAGGTCGTAACCCAGGATCTTCTGGGCTACGGTGAACATTTCTTTAACGTTGGGGTATTTCAAAAGTCCTCTGCCCATGCCCACAAACTGGCTGCCCTGACCGGGGAAGAGGAGCACGGAGCAGCCGCTGGGGTCTTTTTTGGGTCTCCGCTGAGGCGCCGCGGCTGGCTCGCTGTTCGGGGGAGAAGCGGGGGCTTCAGCCGGAGGAGGGTAATCTCCAGCCGTGGAACCGGGCTTGTTGGTGGACAGCGTCCTGCTCAGAGAGACCAGCGACCTGACCTTCCCTCTGGAAGATGCTGCCATCCTGACTGCCACTGATGCCAACATGAGCTGTTCCTCATCCAGCGACGTGTCTGCGGATGAAATAAGACGCACAGCCCGCCCGGACAAACTGTAATCACCGAAAGAGTCAACTTTGCTTGAACTCAACTCTGACATCTGCTCGGCATGACACCTCACAGGGAGACGCCATGTTGTTTATACGGAGTTTATTCTCGTCTTCTTCCGGTTGACGTTCAGGCTCTTTCACGCTGCAGCGCCACCTCAGGTCAAAGTATGTCATGCTCTAATGTATCGTGTTTTTCTTTTCTGTGCTTTAATTTGTCTACAAAGTGAAAATAACTATAAGAGCTTTTAAGTATACACAGACATGCGCTTCTTAAATTTAGCTTAATTGGCTCCAGAGGTAGGAAGTAAAAAAGTAAAAAAAAACTTCCTTGCTGTACTTAATTTTTACTCCCTACATTTTTAAACAAATATCTGTAGTTTCCTCTCCGTATATTTTCAAAACAAACTCGTTACTTTGGGTTTAACGCATTTGGGGGAAGTTAATATTTCACGTCACTGCAGGCCTTCAAACAATGAGATTTGAGCCTAAACAGTGACACATGAAAGGCAGTCGCGTTTTAATCAGTAGAGATGAAAGAGCAAACCATGTACTGTAGTTTTGATTGATTTATTTTTAGCACAACACCAGAACAACCCCACGTGCCCATAATTTGCGGTACTTCAGAAAAAAAGGAGTGAACATAAAAGGGAGTAAAATGTTGTGTCAGGTAATTTCAAATGCAGCATTTCTATCACCTCAACAAACACTAACTGTGTCACAGTGTGTTGCTAGCTAAAACTCCACTTGCTGTATTTCACAGGAAGAGAAAAGAATGAGAGCTAACTTCACTCAGAGATATAGAAAGAAAGAGAAAGAAACCAGGCTGTATTTAAAGGTAAGGACTGCTTAGTGATATTTGATAAAATGTAATTGTATTTTAACAGGGACATAAAGTGCTTGTCTTACTCCCTTCTTCTAGCTCGAAATTACTTGCCAAGTGGTAAGGACCGTTCATGGTCACACGGTGAGAACATTGGTGTTGACTATGAAGAGATATGGTCAGACAGGGGAGGGGCCAGTCAGATTTATCAACTCAACCTCCTTAAAGCATGGAGAGAGGCTGAAACCAATCTCTGGTGAGCCCGGTTAAGGAAAGAGATGAGTTGGTGCCTGAGATGCCAAATTCCAACATCCTCATTCCCGCCATTGAGATAACACTCTCACACAGGCCCAGAGAGCAGATGTTGCTGCATTGCAGATGTGTTATACCCCCTGCCCAGCCGAATGACTCTCAAAAAGAAAATTTTGCAGAAAATCAATGTGATCGCTTGGATCACTGGAATTATCATCTCGATATCTCTTGTCCTTCTTTCATTTCAGACGTCTTGAAAACAAGTTTTAACAAAGTCCTGGAGAAGTGCCCAATGCTGGAGGACCTCCTGCTTTACCCCTGGCTCAGATAAACTCCTCTCTGACACAAACACACACGCATACTGAATTCACATCTTGCCATACAAATGTGATACAGTAACCAACTTTCTTTCTTTCAGAAAAAAAGAAAATTGGAAGATTCAAAATTTTCCTCACAGTAATGTTTGCATCAGTCTATCAGATGAATCCCCTCCAAGTCCAATATTTACATCAGTTACAGTGATAATGCTTGGTGTCTACTTTCAGCCACCGCAGTAGAATGCCAGGAATGAATCTCATTGAAATTGTAGTTGCATTTGCTATTTAATTTAATTGTCATGGATGATACACAGACAACCCAACAGCAAACAGAGGAAAACAATGGGCTTAAATACACAGAGGGATAAATGAGGGAATAAGACACTGGATGAGAGCACAGCTGCGAGAAATCACAAACAACAAGACCATGGGGAAGGAAAACTGAAAACACTAACATAGTCTAAGGAGCTTAGAAAGAAAACGTCTGGACTTCTTTAAGTTGCTTGAAGACGTTCAAGCAAAGTTTAAGTTCTTTTCTTCCAAGAAGGTGAAACATCTTCAAGCAACTTCAAGTCCAGACGCTTTCTTTCCAAACTCCTTAGACTACGATGACCTAGATGACTGAGAACCTTCACAGACATGAAAACACTAACATAGCACACAAGACTATCAAAGTAAAACAGCAAACAAGAGACTTTTACAAAGACACAGAGTTGACACAGAGACATGACTGACTGGGGAGAAATTGGGGAACATGGAAACAAGAGTGACTAGACATGACACGTGGGACACAGGGGCAAGGCAAAGTAACAGAAACCTAAAGCCTAAGAATATAACACAAGAAGAAAACAATAAAGAGAACCAAAAACATACATAAGAATAATCAATGAATATAAATGAACAAACACAAAACACTGGGTCACAGACTCAGTACCATGACAGTTAAATGTACATAATAAATACTTTAAATCAGATGACAATGTAGCTGACACTGTGTTTATTAGTGTGTGGTCAACCACAAATCTTCATACTGTCATCCATACATGAGGTCTTTATACAAACGATGAAAGATAATGAAAGAAACTGTTTAATTGATATGAAATGATTGAATTATATGAAATATTATGGCTTTGTCTGCCAGTGTTTTTCTGTAAACTACTTTGAACTACTGGCAGTCAGTGAAGTCACTGAAAGGCAAGATTCTATGTTGTGTTGCCGTAGTTTCCAGAGTTTACTTATAAAGCTCACTAACAGAATTCAGTTAGAAAAGTCAAGCATTTGAAGGGCGCACATTTGAAGGAATATTAACTCAATATTAACTCATTACGGTTTACATTTCCGAGTTTAAAAGTTCTCCGAAATTACAATGAAAAAGGAAACAAGAAAAATTACCACTCCAGCCGATAAGAAAGATTCAGGAGATCAAGGTAAGTAAAATAATAAAATAAAATCCTGGTAAAATCCAAATCCTAGAAATGTTGACACTGTGTGAATCATTTTTGGAGCAATTGAATCATATGTTTGATTGAAAATAGCTTTAATACAAGATGTCTAATCAAAGAAAGGTTACCGGTCTTTTGGTAAAATAATGTAATAAGTTTATTCTTGGACTCAACAGTAAAAACAGACCAACAAGTGTTGGTCCAAGATCTAAGACTTAGTAAACCTAGTATCAATTCGCACTGGTCAGTTTTTTTATCCCAAGAATAAACTTGTGATAATTTAAGCAAAAGCAATTTCAAATTCTTTGCCAAACTGCTTCCAGTCCTGATGTCGGGGACTCTTTTTCACCACTGTGTTGTTGTCGTTTATAGATTGTAAGAGGAGGACTGCTAAAAGAAAGGCCAGTCCTGAAAAGAAGACCCCAATAAAAAGGAGGAGGGTCGCTGAGCAGGCTGGTCCTTCCACCAGCTCAGATGTGGTCAGAGGAGTGAAGCGCAAGGTTGTGCAAGATGAAGAGGGCACAACAAAGAAAGCAAAGAAGGCTAAACTTCTCGACCATATGAGCGGTGACAAGGAGCAAGCATCCTCCTCGTTGGACTCTGGTAAAGGTAGGCTAATTAGTTGAATAAGGGGGTAGATTAAGTGTGGTTGCTAGGTTTAAGATATTAGTGTTTAGTGTTTGTGTCTATCATCCAGTGAGCTGATGTGCTTTTGGTGTTTTCCACATCTCCAGACTTGAACAACAAACAGGTGTGCGCAAAAAATGGCAAAAGAAAGGCCGCGGGAGACAACAGAGAGTCACCCAAGAAAAAAAAAAGGAATGTGGACCAGGACAAAAAATCAGTGGCAGACCAAAAACGTAAGTAGCAAGCAGCTTGGGTTTTATATTCAGGGGAAGGGCAAAAGGAACATTTAGGCTACAGAGGAGAGTAATTTGTGTCACAGCTGTAATAAAACAAGATTTGTTGTTTTGTCTGTTCAGGTGAATTCCAAGCCAGATATGTGGAGGAGCACCAGCTCGGAGAAGGAGGCTGCGGAGCAGTGTTTGCTGGCTACCGGATAGAAGATCGTTTTCCAGTAAGTGTTCAGATGATGGTAGTAAGACAGGCAGTAACGCAGATAATGGATAATATCGTAAACTGAGACGTCTGCTGTGTTTCCACCTTTCATTATGTCATACTGAGGAAATGCTCACCAATGCTCTGTGTCTTCTAGGTTGCCATCAAACACATTCCCAAAAATAAAGTCTACTGCAAAGTGGCGGTAAGCGTCCAACACTTGAATTAGTTTTACATTACTGGATTGAATGCGGCGTTCCTCATCATCCACTTTGTTGTAATATTTCAGGATGAAAGCGGGAAGAAGCTCTCAGTGGAAGTGGCCATTATGGTTAAACTTGCAGGTGAAGCAGAAGGGTCAGTGGGAATATCAGCACCTGTGTCCTTGCTGGAGTGGTTCGACCTTGGCAAAGAGCTGATCCTGGTGCTGGAGAGACCTGTCCCCGCTGTGGACCTGCAAAAATACAAAGAAGAAAATGGAAGAACTTTACCAGAGGACAAGGCCAAGGTAGGTTGACTGGGAGAGCCTTAGACTGTACAGCATTCAATCAAGGCAGAAAAGCATTAACTCATTATTGTGTTTTTCATCTTTTCCAGGTCATTCTGAAGCAACTAGTTGATGCTGTAAAGGAACTTGAGGATAAACACATCTTTCATCGGGACATCAAGGGACAAAACATTCTGATTGAGACCGGCTCAGATGTGCCTCGAGTTCGCATCATTGACTTTGGACTGAGCTGCTTTGTTAAACAGCGATCTCTGTATCGCATCTTCTATGGTAACATATTCTGCTCCTGCTTTTCACAGATGTAACAATTTGTGTCTTTTGTTTTAGAAGAAATTGCAATTGTGTCTGTTTGTTAGGCACTCCTCTTCACATCCCTCCCGAGTGGTACATTAGGAGCTGCTACAGGTGTGGACCCACCACGGTGTGGCAAATGGGAGTGGTGTTGTATGAAGCGCTTCATGCACGATACTTTAGTACCGCGAGGTTCCTCACAAAGAAACTGAGCATCAAGAAGCGTCTGTCCACAGGTAAGAAAACTTCACACTTCCAGATTCACTGATGCCTTGGATCACTAGAACTATCATCTTCATCTTTTTGATCTTTTCTTTCTTTCAAGAATGCCGGAATTTCTTGGACGCATGTTTAGCTATAGTCCCGGAGAAGCGCCCAACACTGGAGGAGCTCCAGCTTCACCCCTGGCTAAGATAACACACACAAACACACAATTCACACCTTATCATATAAGTAAGATACATTGTAGTAACTTCCTTTCTTTTTTCTGTTGGACAGGAATAGATAGAATGGGTCAATCTTAAAAAATAAATAAATAAATAAAAATTTAGCTTTTTTGGAGTTCCTGTAACCCCCCCAGCCATCCCAGGAAAGGGGATCTCTCTTTGAATGGGCTTTCCCGAGGTTTCTTCCCATCGATCTGGCCCCCTGGGGAGTTTTTCCTCGTCTTCATAGAGAGCTTGGGCTGGGTCAGGAGCTCCATCAAAACTGTCTTTATTTGATGACATTAAAGTCATCAAATAAAGATGTGTTTTACTTAAAGTAAAATTTGATCAAAATAAAACTTGTTTAATTCATCTTTGCTGAGGATTCTCCTTCATTACTATTTTGTTTTGTTTTTTTTTACCCATGGTGCATTTTGACAAATAAGAAAACTGAATCAGGTTAAAGTGTGCACAAAGACAGTCACACTGCAAATGATCTGAAGACTTGCATCTGTTGCTCTAACCCCCAACTAGTTTAGACAGATTTCCTGGTTCTACCAGAGGTTTTTTCCTTCAAGAAGGGAGTTTTTCCTTCCCACTGTTGCTGAGTGTTTGCTCATAGTGGGTTGTAAAAGCATAAAAGTTAATAAGAGTTATCACAGCGGGAACTATATAGCTTAAGTGTACAATTTCTACAGGACGAATTATAACTTCATTATGTATAAAAGCTCCTGTGGATAATTACTCCTATTTGTAACTTTACACAAGAGAAAGTTTGCTGTCACACTATTTATAACAGGTTGGATTTTGTCCTCTGAGTTGAGCCTTTGGTTGCAGTTTATTGAAGAATTTCCTCTAAAGTAGCTGTTGATAAAGATTTAAAGTCCTGTTTATATACAGAAATATGCTTTAGTTCATGTTTTTTTACATGTCTGCCTCAGTGGATCAGTAGAAGATCTGGCACAGGAAACTAGATGATGAAAAAAGGGTACGAATACACATATATATCTATATCTATATAGATACAGATATATATACACACACACACACACACACAGGTTGCAATGTAGTATTTTCATTTTTTCTTAGCATTTCTTTAACGTCTTGGTGCAAAAGAATACCTGCATTTGTGTGTAAAGAAATGTTACA
Source organism: Perissodus microlepis (assembly GCF_051167445.1). Taxonomy (NCBI): domain Eukaryota; kingdom Metazoa; phylum Chordata; class Actinopteri; order Cichliformes; family Cichlidae; genus Perissodus; species Perissodus microlepis. Next base: position 34,854,264 of record NC_140478.1, read on the forward strand.
TATATACTAAAAACAGTTGGAAAAAAGAACTACAAATTTGGAAAGGAATTTATTCATGTTCTTACTCATAGATGGAGTACATGGTTTAAAAAACACTGAGGAAACAGATATGAGGCGGCTGTATCAACATAAAAACATTAATACAGTTAAAAATGAATAAAAAGTTGCACGCTTAAACTTATTTCTCTACAGTTTGTACAATTAATCCATGTAACAATAGGTTCTCTCTTAATATAGTAGTTAATTAAAATATCTTTACATAAAAATAAATTTTTAAGTACTCTCCGGTGGAAGTCTGTTGTGGCTTATGTTTCTAAATGACACAACCATAAAGCAGCCCACAGAATATACAAATATGTCTTTGATAAGTGAATGTTGGCTCCCACAATGGCCTGTTAAGTTATTGCAAAAATAATTTACTGCATAATATGTCAGATTAGAACATGTTATAAGCACAAAACTGAAGGGGAAACAATAAAAACAAAAATTAAAAAACAAATACTAAATTAAGTTAAAGGATATTTCTTACTATACTATATAATTGTATAATGTTGCGTTTGATTGCAAAAGAAAACCCACCAAGAAAAAAAGAAAGAAAGAAAAAGAGAGAATAGAGTTTGATTTATTCAAAACACATTCTTTTCTTTTATTTAAGCTGTAGCGAGATTCAAATGGACAAAAGAGAAAGAAAAATATTACAGATTTGTTTTATTAATCATGAATAAACTTTATTATACACAACTCTAAATTTCAGTTGGTCTTAGTCAGATGTGTTTTTAATTAAATCCTGCAACACTGTGCTCGCTGCCATCACTTTATATCTTAGTGTGCAATTCAAATATATACTTATTACAATATTTTTCCCCCTTAACTCTCAACTCGCGTTTTTAAAATGTCTGTGATCATATTTGTCCGTTGACTTCTGTCTGGGCCTCGAACGATTCATCAGACAGGTTGGCAGCCTCCAGCTGATGCTCCAGACTTTCATCATCGCCTCTATTCTGATCAACTCTTATCTTAAACTTAGTGATGAACTCATTACTGGCCAGCGCGCCCTCCTTTTTAGGGCATGTGGGCTTTGATAACAGCCGGCTTTCCAGTCGCTCTGCAAAGAAAATTCACAAAACATTTCTTATTTGGTAAACTTGTTAACAAATTTTAGTTCAGTTTTGCTGAAAGTTATAGCATGCATCAGGTAAGAAGTAATTGGTTTTTAAAAAGCATATACATTCCCCAAAACATTTTTATTATGTGCATTTTGGAGAATAAAAGATTGTACACAATTTCCCTTTTTAAAGTAAAAAGATTATTAAGTCTAATTCTTACTTATTCAGTAGATTAAAGTATTGAAACATCATTATTCATAAAATATGCACATTACAAAATTAAAGTTATTCAAAAATTACTCAAGTACTTACTCCAATAGTCACATTATTCAAGTACATTTAATTTTTGCCAATGTAATGTCACATAAAATCTTAATCTGAATAAGGGATTTGAACCCCACTGTCACGGCCAGGGGATCAGCAGGCCGCTGACTAGTAGTGTTCTCTCTCTTGCTCTCTCTGTCTCTTGCTCTCTCTCTCGCTCTCTCGCCAGGGCGGAACTCATGGTGGGTTCACGCCCTCGGCCCACGCCCCTCTGAAGAGGAAACACCTGGGCCTCATCAGTGCAGCCAGCATTTAAGCCAGGGAGTGGCTTCTACTCATCGCTGGATCGTTGTGTGTGACTCGCGTCAGTGCAGCCCGGCTCTGAGCAAGTTCTCTTTTGCTTCCCTGTGCAAAACCTCTAACGTGTGTTTCCTTCTGTACATAGATCCCCTGGACCCGACTCTGCATTCCCCGAGCGGATTCCCTTTTTGTGTGAGTGTTTGGAGAGAGAGTCAGAAGAGGAGCAAGTGTCTTTTCCCTACCTGGATTTCCCCGGAGCCTTTTCCCTGTCACCGCTTTGTATATAGCACTATCCCCTGCACTGTTTGTATATACACCTGGTGGAACTGTAATAAATACTGACTGTGCCTCTGAGTCCTGCGTGTGAGTCCTCAAGCGAACCGTGACACCCACACAGATGAGAGCTTAGCAGTGAAGCTCTCTCTTAAAATTTGAGTTATAAAGTCAGAAGTTATCACTGACAGAGATCCATGTTCTTTTAACATAAGAAAGAATATTTGCTGAAATTGACATTAATCCAAGCCCTTAAAACGCCATTTTGGATTAAGCATTTCCTTTTAGAAAAGTCTTCAATGAGCAGGAAGCTCCAGTACTGAAAAAGAAGCCAACATCAACTGCTAAACGTGCTAAAAGTAAGTAAGTCCCCGTAGACTCCTATGATCAAAACACATACAGTATAAAAGTTATAGGTTACAGATCTGAAAAGTAAAACAAATGTCAAAGTGCAAAAAGACTTATGGTCCCATAGAAGTCTATTCCATTTGCCTGGAATTAGGTGAACACCTTTGTGACAAATTTAATGGCTCAGTCATTTGTTTCATGTCATATTTAATAAAAGACTGACATGGTGGCATGTTGAATTGTCCATTTTGCACATATTTGGTCATTCTAAGCGTCAGAAGGGGAAAGATCATTCTGGGAATGCCTACTGGCGAAGGATGTGTGACTGACAAGTCCAGTGTGTGAAGTTTAACTACAGTCTAAGGAGCTTGGAAAGAAAAGCATCTGGACTTCTTTAAGTTTCTTGAAGATGTTTCACCTCTCATCTGAGAAGCTTCTTCAGTTCAGAATTTCTTCAGAGAACTGAAGAAGCTTCTTGAATGAGAGGTGAAACATCTTCAAGAAACTTAAAGAAGTCCAGATGCTTTTCTTTCCAAGCTCCTTAGACTACGATGACCTGAACAACTGAGAACCTTAACAGACAGTTCTTCCCTTCATTCATCATGCCTGATTTCAAAACACCAAGATGGCAGTTGTGAAAACACTCATCTTGAGTCTTCATGGGACTACGGTGAGATCAGTTATGCCTCTTATGATGCTGTCCCAGACTTCAAAGCAGTATAAAACATGTTTGCAGCCTGTAACAACTGTGCATGCGGTTATTTTTCGTTTTAAGATTTCCGTGTTTAAATCATAATAAGATTTAGTTTTAATTTTAATTAACTTGAGGTGAGTCAGATTCTTTCATTCAAGTCACTGAATGAATCTCTTGACATGTTTGGGGGTTGGTGCCTTTTGTAGCATTTTAATGCAATTATCTGACAGATTATATGGTCTACACTGTTATTAACTATACTAACACTCTGTTCCAGAAGTCTGTGCTGCAAAGAGGCAAAGTGAATACGGCACCTGCAGGAGTAATGGGGGTCATCAGTCGGTTCAGCTGGATGTTCCAGTGCCGTACATGTTGACTGGCATTCCTCAGCCTCTCCTGAACCTCCTGGAAACAAAAATCATGCAGGCATCCTCATCAGTGTTGTTTTAGAAGAGCACTAAATAAGATGCTGCTCACAAAGCCAGTCAAAACAAACTTGTTCACCTCCAGACGCTGGTGGCTTCTTTGGCGAGATGCCTGCAGATCCTGGAGCTCCTGAGAGGCAGAGTTGAGGGCTGAGGGGGTGTCCTCATCGGGACTGCCATCTGACAGCTCCTGTATGGGGCTGAGGTTTTGCATTGTACGTTGCTGCTCCTGGAGGAGCTGGAAATGTTTCTTCTTTTCATCTTCAGCCTGCAGCAACCTGAAGGAGGGGAAAAAGGGAAGAAGCAACTGAAAATGTTAATACTTCTCATGGATATATCAGATCTCCATCACAAATAAAATAATAAAGGGCCATAATAAGAGTTAGAAATCCATTGTTACCGCTCAAGCTCCAGTCTGGCCCTCTCCTCCTCCAGCCGAGCCTGGATCTCCATATTAAGGGCAACTTCCAGCTGCTGCTGTGTCAGCTCCAGCTCCCTGATCCTCTTCTTCTGTTGTTCAGCCTCCTTTTCCTTCACCTGCATCTCAGCCTGCATGCTGTCTTTTATCTATGCACACACACAGCTACATAAACAGATGCACCAACAGAGCGGTATGAACTGACCTATTCCTGAATCACCTTTTCCTGGACTGTCATAACCATTTTTCCAAATCATTAAAGACTAGGTTGAAGCCGTTGTTATGTTTTATTGATTATTTGGCTTTAGGTTTTCCAGTTTTCCAGCTGCTGCAGTTTAATGTTTGCCTGGGAAAAGAAATTTCAGTTAGTGTGGGAAGTTTGGTTAAGCTGGTGGAAAACAATACTGTTACTGACCTTTTGGATAAGATTGTCTTACCTGTGGTTTCTCTGATGTGCACGACAAAACAGTCTCCAGGCAGCTTGAGTGCCCATTTAAAGGTTCCTGGTGGTACCAAGTGATTGAAGAGAGGATTGAAAAGCCATATTAGTTTATTGTAGATTGTAGTCAGTTGGCCAAGCTTGTAATGAAAAACGGTTCATTACTCGAAGCTTTCATCACAGTCCTCTTTGGTGACATCTGGTGGACAAATATATGAAGAGCAGCTTGAGTCTGCAGCTTATAATGAACTGCTTCATTATGATTGCCCACTCTGCAGAGCTGACAGCTTGTGTTTGATGTCATGTGACAGTTCTGTGTGATATCGGGCTGATATGTTGCTTTGAACATGAATTTTTGGGGGGTGAAAAAATTATGTTATCATCAATCAATCATGTGGTCAGAAGAATCTGTGCTTACCTTGCAGGAATGTTTTAAATTTACAGATTGGGAAGTTTTTATTCAGTCTTGATGCTTTGGTGGATGTTAGCTCGTATGCAGTTTTTTGTAAAGACATGATTATACCCCTTAAGAGTGCTAAAGTGTACCCTAACAATAAGCCATGGGTCACCAAATGCATCAAATCCTGTTTAAGGAAAAAGAGACAGGCTTTTAAAGAGGGGGCTGTTACTGACTTTCAGGCAGTCACCAAAGACTTGAAAATCGAGCTCTTGAAAGCAAAACAGATCTACAAAAACCTTCTTGAAAGCAAATTTGCTGCAAAAAATTTTGGGTCTGCCTGGACTTGTATGAAAACCATATCAGGGTTTCAAAATCCCCAGAGCAGCAGTCAGATCATTGTAGACGGTTTTAAGTCAGACAGAGATTTGAATATGCTTTATGCTCGTTTTAGTTCTTCTGAACTGAAACAGAAACTGAAAGATACTCAACACTTCATCACTGAACTCAGCGATGTCCAAAAGGCCTTTCATACAGTTAATGTGAACAAGAGCCAGGGCCCTGATAACATTAGTGCCGCCTAATTAAATCTTGTGCTAAAGAACTCAGTCCTAAATTTCAGGTTATTTTTAATAAATCCTTTCAAATACAAAATGTGCCCTCGCTTTGGAAGGAAGCTGTCGTCGTTCATGTCCCTAAATCTAGTCGTCCAAACGTCCTGAATGACTTCAGGCCTGTTGCCTCACCTGAGTTTTCATGAAAGTCTTTGAAAAAATCATCAGAAATGTGATTATGGAAGAGATTGAATATCAGCTGGATCCAATGCAATTTGCGTACAGGCCCAACAGAGGAGTGCAGGACGCGCTTTTGACTCTAAATCTGATTCTTAAACATGTAGAGAGTAAAGGGACTTTTGCAAGACTTCTTTTCATTGATTTTTCTTCAGCTTTTAATACAACACAGCCCCATATTTTAATTAAAAGACTTTTAGAAGAGTTTGAAATCAGGAAAAACCTGGTTTGCTGGATTTTAGATCTTTTAACTGACAGGTCACAAAGAGTGAGAATAAATGGGGTTCTGTCTGACCCAGTGTTCTCCTCCACAGGTTCTCCTCCAGGGTGTCTCTTATCGCCCTTATTATTCATTCTCTTTACAAACATGTGTCAGAGCAGATATGAAAACAGGGCCATCATTAAATTTACAGATGACTTTGTTATTGTCAGCTTACTGAAAGAGGGTGAAACTCACCACGGTCCAATCATTGATGACTTTGTTCAGTGGTGGGAGGAGTCTTATCTCCAATTGAACATATCTAAAACAAAAGATATGGTTATTGATTTTAGGAAACAACAAAATGGGCACAGAGTCACTTTAATTAAAGGTCAGAAAATAGAGCAAGTGCAATCATAGAAATATCTTGGGACCATAATCAATGAAAAACTGAACTTTTATTGCAAATCGGTCTGTAAAAAGGGTCACCAGTGCCTTTACTGCCTCAGGAAACTTGCTCATTTCCACATTGAGCGAAAGATTTTAACTTTGTTTTCTTGTTCTTTTATTGAGTCTGTTTTATCTTTTTGTTTGGTGGCATGGTTCAGTCAGACCTCTGTCACAGAGAAAAATTGACTGAATTAGTTAGTGAGATGGTCCAGTCGTCTGATAGATGAGTCACAGGCCTGTTTAGACTCCCTGTACTCTAAACAGGTACCACAGATGGCTTAATCAAACCTTAAAAATGGTTCCCATCCTCTACGGGGTGGATTTAGCTTCTTTCTTCAGGACGGAGGTTTCTAGTTCCAAGATGCAGGACAAAGCATTATAAAAACAGCTTTGTCCCTGCTGCTGTCACTGAACTCAATAAGAATTGTTTTTGATTTGATTCACTTTGTTTAATTACTAAATATGTGTTTTGTCAGGTTTCATTAGGTGTGTGTGTTTGTGAAGGGAGGCCAAATGCTATCATTGTTCTGTAAAGCAAATTTACCTGTGGGTATAAATAAAGTAACCTTAACTTAAAGCTTATAGGAGGTTGTGAGGTCACTGCCTCCACCTGATTATGTAATTAACGAGCAGACTGGTACGTTTATATATAATATACTATAAGTTATATCATTATAATTATGTGTATATCATATTTCTTATGTACATTTTAGACCTGGGAGCAGAATTGCTGATGAACTGGTTTTTATTCAGGAACAGGCAGAGCGTCCTCTCTTCCTGGCTCCATGTCTATAATTATGTCACACACTGATTCGCTCTCACAAAATCACCAAAACACAGCACAAATCCCACCAATGATTCAATTCCTTATAAATCATTGAATCAGGTACTGAAGCAGTGACGTGCTGAATGAAGCTTCAGTCGTCATTGATCACGTGACTCTGTTCAGACAAACCAAGCCTCAGCACAGCGTTTCTGAAGCAGTGTGTTGATTTTTTGACACACGTGCCAGAGCTTCAGCTTCAAACGGGCCGTCACCATCAGAGTTGCTGGAACCATGTCCCACTACTGGCTACTCTGTTTTATTCTGTGTTAAGTTTTTGAATGTGAATTTTCTGTGTTAAGAATAACAAAGAAAATGTAATGAAGTGATTTTAAAGTTTAAACTTTGTGTTAAATCTTGTAAATCAGAGAGAGAGAGAGAGAGATGAGGTGTGGGTGGACATCAGATGATCAAATGTCAACAACCTGATTGGCCCAAGTGTGCAGATGTGACGTCCAGTGAGGGAAGGGGGGAGAAAGGGTGAGCAGGTATAAAAGTGAGGTGAAGAAGAGATTCGGGGTTCTTCCCTTTTGTCCTCTGTGAGATGAGCAGTTCAGAAGTTTGGATCTAAGAGGTTCACAGTTCAAATTCCAGCAGAGACGCTAAAAGGAGAACCACAGTCCAACCTGTGAATGTTTTTAACCCTTTGTGAAACAACAAAGGCATAAATATGATCATATAAATATTATCTACTGGGTCAGACTCATAGGATCAGGGATTAGAACTCCTTTTATCAGAGAGATGAAATCTACTTCCTGTACAGGGTTTTTTTGTGGGCCTACCGATCGACAGAAACTAGAGTCAATAAAAAAACTGGACATTGGCTCAATGTGTGTGTGGCACAGGGAAACAAGGACTGAGCGCTGTGTAGTCCCACATAAAGTCAGACACCTGGTCACCCTAGGTGGACCATGGCATGGTCTATATGGAGGATACAGACACTGCTGATGTCATGATCCTGGGTCCTTTTGACCCAGCGTTTGGTGTTTTCTGTTCTTCCTCTGTTTAGAATAGAATAGAATAGAATAGCCTTTATTGTCATTGTACAGAGTACAACGAAATTGGAGTGCCACTCCCTTGGTGCAAGTTTCAATAATAAATACAAATGTAAAATATAAAAAGTACAAAAAAAACCCAATCGTATTACTCAAACAATAGTATGTACAATATATATAGGATAGCAGCATTAATATAATGACAGTATGAGTAGCAGCATAATATAATGACAGTGACGGTATGGAATAGGTTCAATTGTTTTTGTGCTTATTTACTACGGTGATAGCTCTGGGAAAGAAGCTATCCCTGAATCTGTTTGTCCTGGTTTTATGTGACCTGTACCGTCGGCCTGACGGTAATAGTTCAAACAGTTGATTGCTGGGGTGAGAGTAGTCCTTGATGATATTGCCAGCTCTGCTGAGGTACCAAGAGTTTGCAGTGACCTCCAGGCTGGGCAGAGAGCAGCCAGTGATCTTCTGGGCTGTGTTGATGACCCTCTGCAGTACTTTCCTGTCCGCAGCTGAGCACCCTGCATACCATGATGTTATGCCGTACGTTAGGATGCTCTCTATGGTGGCTCTGTAAAATGTCACCAGCAGCCTCTCCTCCAGGTTGTTCCTCCTGAGCACTCTCAGAAAGTGGAGACGCTGCTGGGCCTTTTTAACCACCGCCGTGGTATTTGCAGTCCAGGAGAGGTCATCAGAGATGTGCACGCCCAGAAACCTCATGGAGTGTACCCTCTCCACACAGTTCCCGTGGATGTAGAGTGGGGCCGGGTCTGCTCTGCCCTTCCTGAAGTCCAAGATAAGTTCTTTAGTTTTCGTGGTGTTCAGTTGGAGGTTGTTAACTGAACACCACTCAGTCAGTCTGTTGACCTCATCTCTGTAGTCCGACTCATCCCCCCTTGAGATGAGTCCAACCACTGTGGTGTCATCCGCGAACTTTATGATGGTGTTTGAGAGATGGGTAGGGGAGCAGTCGGATGTGTAGAGCGTAAACAGGAGGGGACTCAAAACACATCCTTGTGGAGACCCGGTGCTGAGTGTGATGGTGCTGGACAGGTGGGGGCCGAGTCTGACAGACTGTGGTCTATTTGTCAGGAAGTCCTTGATCCAGAGGCAGATGGGGGTGGAGAGTCCCAGGTGAGACAGTTTCTGGACCAGGATCTCCGGGATGATATGATTGAATGCTGAGCTAAAGTCCAGGAAGAGCATTCTCACATAGCTTCCTCGGTGCTCCAGGTGACTCAGCGCAGTGTGGAGCGCTATGGTGATAGCGTCCTCGGTGGATCGATTTGTCCTGTAGGCAAATTGGTGGGGGTCCAGAGTGGGAGGCAGACCGGCCCTGATGTGCTGACAGACCAGTCTCTCAAAGCACTTCATCACTACAGGCGTAAGTGCAACAGGCCTGTAGTCATTTGGGCTGACCACAGCTGTCTTCTTGGCGATGGGGATGATGGTGGAGGTTTTGAGGCAGGGCGGGACGGTGTTTGATGACAAGGAAAGGTTGAAGATTTTAGTGAAGACTCCGGTCAGTTCGTCAGCACATGCTCTGAGAACCTTTCCATGTATTCCATCAGGACCTGCCGCCTTCCTGGGATTCACTGACCTTAGAACACACCTCACTTGATGCTCCCTGAGTGTTAGTGTGCCAGTGCTGGGGGCGGGTAGAAGTGGTGTGGCAGCTGGGGGCCTGGTCGTCTCAAAGCGGGCGAAGAAACGGTTTAGATCCTCAGCCAGCGAGGCATCAGTCCTAGATGTCGCCTGGTTATTGCTTCTGTAGTTGGTAATGTGATTGATCCCCTGCCACATTTTTCTGGGGTCGTTGTCAGCAAAGTGATCTTCAATCCTTCTCCTATAGTCCGTTTTAGCTTTCCTGATGCCTCTACTCAGGTCTGCCCTGGCCGCCCTATACGCAGCCCTGTCCCCTGACTTGAAGGCAGTGTTGCGGCTTTTTAGGAGGGATTGTACTTCGCTATTCATCCAGGGTTTTTGATTTGGAAACACCCTGACCCTTTTGTTGACGGTGACATTGTCAACACAGTTCCTGATGTACGAGAGTACAGTGTTTAGTCTGTTCTGCCGTGTGTTGTATTTTGTCCGCATTTCTTAGTTTGTGTCCTTTTATGCGTAGTTCCTGTTTTATTGTGAAGGTCTGCGTCTTATGTGAGTGTTTTCAGTTTGCCTCCCTAGTCTCGTCACGTTAATCACTCCCAGCTGTGTTCCCCACCTGTGTGAATTCCCTGTGTTCTCTGAGTGTATTTAAGTTGTGTCTTCTGTCTTAATAGTTGCTGGTTCGTCTGTGTGGTTTCCCCTCGGTCTCCCTGCATCTCTCCATATGTATTTTCCCGGACCTCCCTGCATCTTCGTTTTTGGTTTGTTTTGTTAGTTTTACCCAGTTTAGGTTTCAGTTTCATGTTCCCAGTGCCTTTGTTGTTTGTTTTTCCCTTCGTTAATAAATACTCACCTGCACCAGAGCTGCCGCGTCCTGGTCCTAAATATTCCACACGGCTTGCCCCGGCAAACCGTGACAGTACGAACCAGCCACCATGGACCCAGCGGCAGTAAATCCGTCCGAGGAGCTCCAGGATGATATCAGCTACAATGTGGAGATCCTCCTCGGGCTGTGGCTGGAGAATCCTCCGTACGAGCTTCGCCGCACCGTTGAAAACCGGCTACAACGGCTCTTTTCCGGCCTGCCATGGCTTTTGAAATCGCTTCCTCCGACCATGCAGGCTTTTCTCCAGCACACACCGCACCTTCTCTCAGCCACTCCTGCCTCGCTGCCCGACTCGCCGGATGTGATCTTGCCCGGCCCGTCGGAGCCGTCTGCAGGGAGGAAACGCCGATCGCGCCGCCGGCGCGCCACCCCACAGCCGGACGTTCGGGCTTCTAATTCGCCGGCTGTGGTGAGTGAGGACTCTTTTCCGTTTTCGGACTATGTGACTGTTCATTCAGGGGCTGTGTTCTGTGCGGCGGATGCTTATGTGAACAACGTATTCCCTGCTCAGCAGCCACGCTCTGCTCGGTCAGCTGCCCCGCAGCCACGCTCTGCTCGGTCACCAGTGTCTCCCTCTTTTCAGTGTCCAGTGCCACTTTCAGTTCAGTCTCCAGCGCCTCCAGAGTCACCTGTAGCTCAGGCCCCCGTAGCTCCAGTGCCCCCCGTAGCTCCAGTGCCCCCCGTAGCTCCAGTGCCCCCGCTACCCGTAGCTCTGGCTCCAGTGCCCCCGCTACCCGTAGCTCTGGCTCCAGTGTCACCGGTCTCACACACTCATTCTATGCAGGGAGAAAGTTTAAGTTCCAGTCAGGGAATTTCTCGCGCTTTAGCTGCTTCAGGCACCGTTCAGCACTCCAGGGCTTCCCCAGAGGCTAGGTCTCAGTCCCCAGCTGATTCTGGACCCCTGAAGTTTAAGCAGCCACCTGAGAACTGCACCATGTCAGCATTGCCTGGGCAGAGCCCGTGCTCAGTGCATTGCCAGTCGCCTTTGTGTCAGCTAGTGGCCTCCATGACTGCTGGCTTAGTGATGACTTCGTCTCCTGTCTCCGCTGGAGGGTCCGAGGGGCCCGTCCAGTCTGCAGCGCCTCCGGCTTCCACGCCGTCAGCCTCGTCTGGTCCGGCTGCAGAGCCTCCGTCTCCGGCTTCCACGCCGGCTGCAGCCTCGTCTGGTCCGGCTGCAGAGCCTCCGTCTCCGGCTTCCACGCCGGCTGCAGCCTCGTCTGGTCCGGCTGCAGAGCCTCCGTCTCCGGCTTCCACGCCGGCTGCAGAGCCTCGTCTGGTCCGGCTGCAGAGCCTCGTCTGGTCCGGCTGCAGAGCCTCGTCTGGTCCGGCTGCAGAGCCTCGTCTGGTCCGGCTGCAGAGCCTCCGTCTCCGGCTTCCACGCCGGCTGCAGCCTCGTCTGGTCCGGCTGCAGAGCCTCCGTCTCCGGCTTCCACGCCGGCTGCAGCCTCGTCTGGTCCGGCTGCAGAGCCTCCGTCTCCGGCTTCCACGCCGGCTGCAGAGCCTCGTCTGGTCCGGCTGCAGAGCCTCGTCTGGCCCGGCCTCCACACCGGCTGCAGCCTCGTCTGGCCCTGCCTCCACGCCGGCTGCAGCTAAACGGCCGCTTTCTAGGCCGCTGGCCAGGCCACTGGCCAAGCGCCATCGCCGTCATGGCCGGCCCCCGGACCCTCTTTGCCTGAGTGGCCGCCGTTGCCTTCCGCACGGTCGGCCCCCTGAACTGTTTGGACTCCTGTGCTGGCCGGCCCCTTGATCTCTTCTGTTTTGGACTCTGTTTTCCTGTGCTCTGGTGTGCTTTTTTTGTGTGTGGTTTTTTTTTTTTTTTTTTTTTTTTTTTTTTTTTTTTTTGACTCGTGTTTTTCTTGTTGTCTTTTGGCCTTCTAGTGCTCCTGTTTTGTTTTGCCTCGAGCCCTCCGTCCTGGATCCCCCCACCGCCCGCCCTGGTCGGGTTTGTTTTTGGTTGGTTTTGGTTTTCTTGTGTTGGGCTGTCTGGGGCCAGCCCTTGACGGGGGTACTGTCATGATCCTGGGTCCTTTTGACCCAGCGTTTGGTGTTTTCTGTTCTTCCTCTGTTTAGTGTTTACTCTGTTCTGCCGTGTGTTCTTGTATTTAGTCCGCATTTCTTAGTTTGTGTCCTTTTATGCGTAGTTCCTGTTTTATTGTGAAGGTCTGCGTCTTATGTGAGTGTTTTCAGTTTGCCTCCCTAGTCTCGTCACGTTAATCACTCCCAGCTGTGTTCCCCACCTGTGTAAATTCCCTGTGTTCTCTGAGTGTATTTAAGTTGTCTTCTGTCTTAATAGTTGCTGGTTCGTCTGTGTGGTTTCCCCTCGGTCTCCCTGCATCTCTCCATGTGTATTTCCCCGGACCTCCCTGCATCTTCGTTTTTGGTTTCTTTTGTTAGTTTTACCCAGTTTAGGTTTCAGTTTCATGTTCCCAGTGCCTTTGTTGTTTGTTTTTTTCCCTTCGTTAATAAATACTCACCTGCACCAGAGCTGCCGCGTCCTGGTCCTAAATATTCCACACAGCTTGCCCCGGCAAACCGTGACAGCTGAAAACATGACTCTGTCTGGTTTAGATGATAAAATGTCTTTACTTTAGGAGGCTGTGGCTCAGAGTACATTCACATAATGCCTTTGAATAAATGTAAAAAGCTTGTTTTTCTCCTGCTTTGATTTCTTTGTCCAGGTAGAAATTCTGCTTTTTGCCTCTAAAATCTGAAACAGTTTGAAACAAAGTTTGGCGCTCTAATCCTCTCTGTGTTTGTCCTTTGGTCAGATGGTGATATTGAATGAAATATTCCAGTATTCAGTAGCTCAGCAGCTTTGTAACATGTGGTTTTGCACACTGTTCAAACCTCAGATGTTTGTGTAAACAAGTGTGGAGGACACAAACTCACGGGGGGAGGAACGACATTTACTGTTGATGTGTCTGACATTTAGTCTCCATGAGTTCTCATAAGACTGAAGAACTCTGATCTCTAACATGCAGCTGTATGTTTTGAAATTATGTGTCTCATTCTCTGGACTTTACTAGACAACGAGTGAAGAACATGTAACGAATATCATCTTTAAAGTGATGAATAATAACTCTGCCTCTGTGTCTTCATAAAAAGATCGTACTTCTGAAAGGTCAGAGGGCAGCATCCACTCTGGTTTTACACAGTTTTGCAGGTTTAGCTCTTCTGAAATTCAGCACCTGCTTTTTCAACCAATCAGAAGCCAGTATTGTAGAGAGTTCATATTTCTTTTCATGCAATTGAATAATTTTGAATGTTTAGGTGAATATTTATATTTAGAGTATTTTCTCGATCAGTGTCTTCAGTCCTGACCCTGAGTGCGTACATTTAAAAATAAAGTGATATAACTTCTTTTACATTACTGTGAACTTCTTGTACAGTTTGACAGCTGATTATTGCTAAATGTAAATATTTGTTACTATTTAATGATCATAATCTCATTTGAACATAGGTTTGATTTAGTGGAGTCAGTTGTTCCCATGCATCATTCTGTAAGTGTGAGAATGAACTAAGATTAGAAAATGTCAAAATATAAAGTGTCATTTATTTTTATTCATCACAGCATCCTAAACTTTGCTGAACTTTTTCAAATATAAAATGAACTCGCTGAGTGTTGACTGTCATAACTCAAGAAAAGTTAAACTGGGCTGACCCAGTTGAAACTAATTTTAACAGTTTAAACCAGTTACACCAGTTTAACTGTGTCAGATTTGTTACTGCATGCTGTAACCAAACATACCACACCCTGCATCATGTGAATGGCTCTTGGTCGCTCTGTAAGAATATTTCTTTAGTGCCTCCCTTCACAGATGTGTCTGTATCAGGATGGGTCTAAACAACATGGTGTAAATGCAGTTGCTGGTGAGCCTCATTTCCTGTAGGAGGTGAACAAGAGCAGAGATCTGTTTCCCTTCAGAGCACAGAGGTTGTTTCTGTTCAGAGGAAGTGAAACTGTCTGACAGTCACTGAGAGACGGTGAAACGGCACAGCACATGAATCAAATGGACCAAACAAAATTCTGCTGTTCAGTCTGTTTGGATCTACTGAAGGATCCGGTGACTATTCCCTGTGGACACAGCTACTGCATGAACTGTATTAAAAGCTTCTGGGATGAAGAGGAAAAGAAGAAAATCTACAGCTGCCCTCAGTGCAGACAGACTTTCACAGCGAGGCCTGTCCTGGTAAAAAACAAATTAGTGGCAGATTTAGTGGAGGAGCTGAAGAAGACTGGACTCCAAGCTGCTCCTGCTGATCACTGCTATGCTGGACCTGAAGATGTGGCCTGTGATGTCTGCACTGGAAGAAAAATGAAAGCCTTCAAGTCCTGTTTAGTCTGTCTGGCATCTTACTGTGAGAAACACCTTCAGACTCATAATATTGTTGCAGCTTCATTCAAGAAACACAAGCTGGTGGAGCCCTCCAAGAAGCTCCAGGAGAACATCTGCTCTCGTCATGATGAGGTGATGAAGATGTTCTGCCGTACTGATCAGCAGATTATCTGTTATCTCTGCTCTGTGGATGAACATAAAGGCCACGACACAGTCTCAGTTGCAGCAGAAAGGACTGAGAGGCAGAGAGAGCTGGAGGTGAGTCGACAAAACATCCAGCAGAGAATCCAGGACAGAGAGAAAGATGTGAAGCTGCTTCAACAGGAGGTGGAGGCCATCAATCAGTCTGCTGATCAAACAGTGGAGCACAGTGAGAAGATCTTCACTGAGCTGATCCATCTCATCCAGAAAAGAAGCTCTGATGTGAAGCAGCAGATCAGATCCCAGCAGGAAACTGAAGTGAGTCGAGTCAAAGAGCTTCAGGAGAAGCTGGAGCAGGAGATCACTGAGCTGAAGAGGAAAGATGCTGAGCTGAAGCAGCTCTCACACACAGAGGATCACATCCAGTTTCTACACAACTACCCCTCACTGTCAGCACTCAGTGAGTCTACAGACTCATCCAGCATCAATATCCGTCCTCTGAGCTACTTTGAGGATGTGACAGCAGCTGTGTCAGAGGTCAGAGATAAACTACAGGACATTCTGAGAGAGGAATGGACAAACATCTCACTGACAGTCACTGAAGTGGATGTTTTACTGTCAGATCCACCAGCAGAGCCAAAGACCAGAGCTGGATTCTTAAAATATTCACGTGAAATCACACTGGATCCAAACACAGCACACGAAGAGCTGTTATTATCAGAGGGGAACAGAAAAGCAACATTAATGAAACAACAACAGTCTTATTCTGATCATCCAGACAGATTCACTGACTGGTTTCAGGTCCTGAGTAGAGAGAGTCTGACTGGACGTTGTTACTGGGAGGTGGAGTGGAGAGGGGGAGGAGTTTATGTAGCAGTTGCATACAAGAATATCAGCAGAAAAGGAGGGGGTAATGAATGTGAATTTGGACTTAATGACAAATCTTGGTCATTATATTGTGACAACAACAGTTATACATTTTGGTACAACAACATCCAAACTCCTGTCTCAGGTCCTCGTTCCTCCAGAGTAGGAGTGTACCTGGATCACAGAGCAGGTATTTTGTCCTTCTACAGCGTCTCTGAAACCATGACTCTCCTCCACAGAGTCCAGACCACATTCACTCAGCCGCTCTATGCTGGACTGTTGCCTTATAATTATGGAGACACAGCTGAGTTGATTAAGTTCAAATAGACTGAAGTCTTTCATATTGTGTGTTTAAATCTGTATTTTAGTTTCATTTTATTTTCTCTCCATCATTTCTGCACAGAGATCAGCTGTCAGTCAAACATTATGGGTGGTACCTCCACATCTTCTAGTTGTTCACTTGATGTTTCTGAGTTTTTAAAGGAGATCTTTCCTGTGACTGTTTATGGAGGCTATCACTGCTCATCATCATTTTGATTTACTAAAATATTTCTCCACATGAAAATGTAAACTTCTCTATCCTCTAAATGTTTCTGGAATATTTGTATTGAAAAATGTCGACATTTCTCTTTATGAGTATGGCAGACCATGTGTGTGTGTTTGTGTTTGTTTTTGTCAAAATCATCAAACAAATGAGGAAAAACTGTGATTTTAATGAATGAATTCATATATTGTGTTGATGTTTTATTGTGTGAATAAACTGGAAGGTTTGACTATAAATCAAACTTTGAACAAAGTCTTTTCTTCTGTCTTCATTCCAGGATCTCACTCAAATCTGATGCAGAAAATATGAAACTAATCTGAGAGAATAACTGAAGCAGTTTTCCTCCTGAAGCATCACAAAGTTCAGAGTTCATGTTTAGAGCAGAAGATTCAGCAGTCGCTCTGTGACCTTTCAACTTTCTTCACTAAAACAGCTTCATTACAGAGAAACAAGTCACATTTTCTTGATGTTCTTAAGTCCTTTCAGATGTTTTTAATGGTCCTTGAATGCAGCATCAGTGTCGCAGGTTTAAAAGGTCACTTTCTGTTGTGTTCAAAGATTTCCTTCAGATATGGTCTTTAATCAGTAAAGCCAGTGATACAGCAGTGTCATTAGCTGTGTTATTGGCACCAGGCTGTGTTTATGTATGTGTTTAATTCTGTCTGAGGATGTCTTCAGCATGAAATGATCATTTGCTCAGCTGCTGTGTCTCAAACGACTCCTACAGTCTTTGCTTATGTGACCAACTTTTAAACAACCAAAACAAATTCCCCTCTCCTTGATAAAAGTCAACTTATCCCGATGCATTTTAGCTTTAAACTGCTTACAATTCTCTAGTAAATGACTGCTGTGTGAACAAAACAAACAACTATGCAGAACAGTGGAATTTGTTCTGCTTCCAGTTGATTGAGTTTCGACTCCTGGAACCGTACTGACATTAGTGGCAAAACTACTTCCCTTTTTTCTTTGCTTGGTGGAACTTGAAACTTTAAAGCTGCTTCCAGATTGTGAGTCTTGGATGTTGCCAAACACTGGATCTTATGCTACTTTCACCTGTTTTATTATGAAGGCAACCAGATCAGTGAACACTGCTCTGTGACCATTTTGTTCCTGCAGTTCATAGGCAACAACTCTCCATTTTTCCCTCAATTTGTATGGAAGTTTCATAACAATCATTCTCATATTTGAGGGCAAATCCAACTCCTTCATATAAACAACTTGCTGTGTTAGATTCGAACATCCTTGAAGAAAAAGAGAGAATGACTGTAGACCTTTCACATCCTCACTTTTAATAGGTGCCCAACTCACAATCCTCTCCATCTATGCAGAGGCAATTTTATTTCCGTTCCCAAAATGTTCTTCAAGAAGATATTTGGCTGTGGAATAGCCCTGCTCAGGAGGTAAATGCTGACAACTATGCACCAAGTCTTTAGGCTGCCCCCTAGTGAACTGCTCTAAAAAATGCAAACAGTCGCTCCAGTTATCAGTTTTAGCTTCCACTCCATTTTCAAAGGCATTCATAAATGATCTGTACTGTAAAGGGTCTCCATCAAACATAGGGATGTTTCTAGCTGGAAGGACAGAAGATGTAGCCGTCGCATTGAAATGTAATTATTATGTGATTGCAATGTTCAAAATTTGGTGTTTAATCTGGATTCATGTTGTGTTGTCGCCACCTACTGGTGGGCCTGAGTGTGGCGCTCTGTGGTGCGCATGCTTTGGGGTGATGCTCAATTAAGCGCACATGTCACCAGAGACTGAAGGCTCGAGCCAGAAAGAGAATGCTGGCTTGTGTAAAAGGTGGAAATATAGAAGATATGGACTACAATTGCTCATGAATGTTCAGTAGAAAGGCGCACACGGTATGTTGGTGCATTTACTTTGTGTGTATGTTTTATTTGAGTTGTAATTTTTCTTCTGCTGATGTAATATCCGTATTTTCATTGATCATTTCACCATAGTTTTTCACGGTGTTTGCTGGTGAAAAGAAGATTAAAATACTGGCTGAACATCAGTTGGAGCATGGCCCTTTATTCTACTTCGAACATGAAAAACCTTCAGGAGCAGTTACAGTGAAAAACGTGGCCTGTTTTGGAGCGAGCAGCCAGAGCCCTGCACGCCATTCTTCCAAGACGGCAGCCCACGTGGAAGAGTAGACTGTGAGTTCTTACATCAGCGAAACGTTTGAACTGCATAAAGAGATATAAGAAAAAGCCAAAAAGAAAATTGTATGGTGTAGATATTGTACATTTGTTCATTTATTGAAAGTTTATTACTGTGCTGTTTGATATTTAAGGTAGTGTACTCTGGGTAAGTTTCCTTTTATTGTTCTAAGTTGTTGGTTCAAAACATTGTAATGGAGCAGAGTACACAAGAAACTCATATCCTTGAGCAAATACTTATAGCCTTAGAAGATGAAAAGGCACAGTTAGAAAAGAAATTAGAAACTGAACTTAAAGATGCAGAAAGAGAAGAAGTTGAAGCACGCATAGGAGAAATTCATGGAGACCTTGAAATACACAAAATAGGGCTGCCTCAGCCATCATCTAAACCTGATGCAGAGGTGAGACGGACAGACCGTCAAAGGCAACTAACAGAAAAAATGCGTGAGTTTAAACAGACAGAGATAACAAGAAAAGAAAGAAAGTTTATGTCAACATATTTAAACTTTAAGGCAGAAATTCAGCTCACTAGGTCCAAACTTAAAGAAGAATGTTCTAAAGCAGAATTAGCTGAAATGATCAAGTCAGTAGAAAAATGTGAGTTAGGCCTACAGCAAGATTATGTGGCTTTACGTGCACTGACTACACCATCTCAAGATATGAGAAGAAAGATGGATAGCTGTACTTCAGTTTCTGCTGAGATGATGATACTTCTGAAAAGACGTTACGCAGATGTTGACAAAGAGTTTGATGCAGGAGCTGTAAAAGAATCACTCCTTCAGTTACTCCAAAGAGAAGGTGCAGAATCAATTTATGGCTCAACTGTGTCTAGAGCTGGAAGAAATAGCCAGCACAGCCATAGTCAGCAAGGAAGTCATGTATCTGCAAGGAAAGCAGAGGCAGCAGCACGACTGGCATCGAAGCAAGCTGAAATAAACAGAGAAATGGAAATATCTGCCCGGAGAAAGGAGATATTAGCTCAACAAGAGCAATTGAAAATGTTGGAAAATCAAAGAGATCTTGAGGTCATTCAGGCAGAATACAATGTATATGCTGAAGAGGAATCAAAAATGAATGCTGAAATAAGAAATTGTGAAGTAAGGAGTACTTTGTCTTTCAGTCAGCTTCCTAAACCACTTAGCAGTCCCCCAGGCACCCAAGTTCCTCAGAGCACTGCACCTCCTCACTCTGAAGGTAAATTCATACGGACCTCACAAAGTGTTCACGCCCCTCACTATGATACTCAAGTGGTGCCAAAAGAAAGTGAGCTCTCTCTGGTGCAGGCATTAAAAGAGTCCTTAGTAATGTCTAGACTTCCAGTACCAGAGCCGTTTACATTTACAGGAGACCCACTGAAATTTGTTGAGTGGAGCACTTGCTTTAAGGCGCTTATCGAGACTAGCTGCGCAGATTCAGCGCATAAGCTGTTCTACTTGAAGAAGTACATTGGTGGAGAAGCTCTCTGTGTTTTAGAAGGGACATTTTATCGAAGTGACGAGGAAGCTTACAAGCAAGCTTGGGATGCTCTGAACAAACGCTATGGACACCCATTTGTAGTTCAAAGAGCCTTTAGGGGAAAACTAAGCAGTTGGCCAAAGATTGGTCCAAAGGAGTCACTTAAATTAAGAGAGTTTAGTGATTTCCTCATTTCTTGTAAGAATGCAATGCCCCACGTCCAAGGCCTCAAGGTTTTAGATGATTGTGAAGAAAATCAAAAAATATTGCTGAAACTTCCTGACTGGGCCACAACCCGCTGGAATCGTTTTGTCACAAAATTACTGGATGAAGAAAGGGCATATCCAGGGTTTGCAGAATTTGCAGACTTTGTGGCTGAAGAGGCGCGTATAGCATGTAATCCAGTTTCTTCTCTGTTTGCCTTAAAAAACACATTTGAAAAACCTGAGAAAGAACAAAAACGTCTGAAGGCCAGTGTCCTGGTGACATCAGCAAATGGGTCTAAAGATGTGAAGAACACAACTACAGTTCAGAGCAACAGAAAATCAAAACCCAACCCTTCCTCAAATCAGAACAAACGGCAACTTCAATGTATCTGCTGCAAGCAAAATCATTTTATCTATAAATGTGCAAAGTTTACAGCAATGCCGCTTGAAGAAAAGAAACAGTTTATTAGGGACAACAATATGTGCTTTGCTTGTCTGCGAGTCGGCCACATTTCCAAAAACTGTCGACAGAGAGCAACATGTAATGTCTGCAGACGAAGCCATCCTTCTCCTCTCCATGAAGATCCTCCACTGGGAGACGAACCTGAACCACCATCAGAAGAGGAGAATGCAGCCACCGTATCGTGCAGTGTGAGAGTAGGCAACAATGATTGCACTTCAATGATCGTTCCAGTGTGGCTTTCTTCATCAGCGAAGAATCAAGAGACATTGGTTTATGCTCTGCTAGACACCCAAAGCAGCAACACATTTATTGACCAAGATATTTGTGAAAAGATACAGGCAAGCAGGGAACCAGTGAAGCTAAAGCTGACAACAATGACTGACAGGTGTTCGATTGTACCTAGTCAAAGAGTGGATGGACTGAGGGTAAGAGGGTACAACTCAGAAAAGTACATTGACTTGCCACCAACTTACACTCAAGAGTACATTCCATTGGAGAAACACAGTATTCCAACTCGAGAGACAGCAAAAAAGTGGCCCCATCTACTCAGCATTGCAAATGAAATGCCAGATCTCTTGGACTGTCCTATAGCTCTTCTCATTGGTTACGACTGTGCAAGAGCTTTAAAACCAAGGGAAGTCATACCAGGAAACGATTATGATCCCTATGCAATAAAAACAGATTTAGGGTGGAGTATCGTGGGAGCCATTAAGCCATGGAAAAGTTCGATGGAAGCTGCAGGGATCTGTCATCGTGTCACAGTAAAGGAGCTGCCATCTGTCACACCTGCTTCTGTGATTAAAGCACTTGAAAATGACTTTCTGGACACAAACCATAAAGAAGGGAGTGTATCTCAAGAGGACATTCAGTTTCTAGAGATGCTGAATGAGAACATTCACTACAATGAGGAAGGCCATTTAGAAATGCCTCTGCCTTTTAGAGAACGCCCACAGCTTCCAAATAACAAGCAGCTTGCAATGTTTCGCTTGAAACGTTTAAAAGGAAAAATGGATAAGAACCCAAAGTACAAGGAAGACTACATCAAGTTCATGATTAATGTCTTTAAAGATGGTGATGCAGAGGAAGCAGATGGCACATCAGGTAGTAACACATGGTACATTCCGCACCATGGCGTGTATCATCCCAGGAAGCCAGAGAAAATTCGAGTTGTTTTCGACTGCTCTGCTAAACACGAAGGCATCTCTTTAAATGACCACCTACTCACAGGCCCAGACTTGATTAATGCTCTGGCAGGGGTTTTGTGCAGATTTCGAGAGCATCAAATAGCAATTATGTGTGATGTGGAAAAAATGTTTCATCGCTTCCATGTCAACCCAGAGGATCGAGACTTCTTAAGGTTTCTGTGGTGGAAGGACGGGAATACAGATACTGAGCCTAAGGAGTATCGCATGCGAGTGCACATTTTTGGAGCGGCATCATCACCGGGATGTGCTAACTATGGCATGAAGTATCTCGCCAGGGAACAAGAAAAGGACTACCCACTGGCAGCCAGATTCATTCACAAAAACTTTTATGTGGATGACGGGCTAATCAGCATTGATTCAGTCAGGGAAGCCAAGCAGCTGGTCTGTGAAGCACAAGAGGTCTGTGCAAAAGGGAAACTGCGCTTGCACAAATTTGCATGCAACAACAAGGAGGTCATGAGCATTATCCCAGAAACAGAACGAGCCAGCAATACCAAAGATGTAAACCTGAACTACTCTGTAATTCAAATGCAAAGTGTGCTGGGAGTAAAGTGGAACATAGAGGCTGACGTGTTCTCATTCAGTGTAGCCCTCAAAGAAAGGCCAGCCACACGCCGAGGAATTCTAGCAACAGTTGCTAGTGTGTATGATCCGTTAGGATTTCTCTCACCCTACATTTTGACAGGAAAACAAGTACTCCAGGAAATGTGCAAACGCGGAGTGGGATGGGATGAACCTATTCCCCCGGCACTAGAGACCAAATGGAAAGCATGGCTCAGTGACTTGGAGAATCTAAAAATGATTGAAATACCAAGATGCCTTGTTCCTGAGAACTTCGGCAAGGTCAAGAAAATTGAGCTGCATCATTTTTCGGATGCCAGCAGCAGTGGCTATGGACAATGCTCATACATCAGGATTGTTGCTGATAAGAACGTACATTGTGCACTGGTCATGGGTAAAGCCAGAGTGGCACCCACAAGAATAATCACTATCCCACGCCTTGAGCTCACTGCAGCTGCAGTTTCTGCAGCTGTAAGTAACTTCCTCAGGTCAGAGCTCGAGCAGAAAATTGACGAGGAGTTTTTCTGGACAGATTCTAAAGTGACGCTTGGATACATAAAAAATGATGCTCGTCGCTTTCATGTCTTTGTGGCAAATAGAGTTCAGAAAATAAGAGACTCTACTGATCCGAAGCAATGGTTTTACATTGAATCTGATCAAAATCCAGCTGATCACGCGTCTAGGGGCCTCAAGGTGGCAGATCTGCTAAGCTCGAATTGGCTCACTGGACCTAAATTCCTATGGGAAAGGGAAATTGTCACAAACCAACATTCCCCTGATCTTCTTGTTGGGGACCCAGAAGTAAAGGTCCTGAAGACAAATGCCCTTGAAGAAAACAGGTTTCTTGAGAGGTTCTCAAGATTTTCCAATTGGGATACAGCTCTTAACGTTGTGGCAAGAATTAAAAGACTTGCAAGGAGAGATAACTCAGGACCCATTAGTGTAGAAGAAAGACAAATGGCTGCTTTTGTACTCTTCCAGGCAGCACAGAGGGAAGCCTTTAAAGAAGAGCTCAAATGGTTCAGTCAAAACTCAGCTGGACTACCAAAAACTCATAAAATGTATCAGCTTGATCCTATTTTGGTAGACAACTTGCTTAGGGTTGGAGGAAGGTTGAGAAAGTCCTCAGCATCATTTGCATTGAATCATCCAGTAATCCTTCCAAAGGAAGGCATTGTCACACAACTCATTCTTGACCACTGTCACAAGAAAACGCAACACCAAGGCCGAGGCCAAACTCTAAACAAACTCAGGGAAAGTGGCTATTGGATCATAGGTGGCAGTAGGGTAGTGGCCAAATACATTAAAGGGTGTGTCAATTGTAGAAAAGTGCGTGGGCCAGCTGAAGAACAACGCATGGCTGACTTGCCATTTGACAGAGTGGATCCTTCGCCCCCATTCACCTACACTGGAGTTGATGTTTTCGGCCCCTTCTATACGAAACAAGGTCGAAAGGAATGGAAGAGGTATGGCCTATTGTTTACGTGTTTAAGCTCGAGAGCCGCGCACATTGAGATGTTGGAGGATCTCTCCACTGACGCATTTATAAACGCTTTAAGATGCTTCATAGCAATCAGAGGCACAGTCAGACAGATTCGTTCTGACCAAGGGACAAATTTTGTCGGAGCTAAGAACGAGTTCAAGAAGGGTCTATTGGAATTAGACAAGGAGATGATTTCTACTTACCTAGCTAAAAACCAGTGTGACTTTCAAATGAATGTTCCTGAAGCTAGTCACAGAGGAGGCATTTGGGAACGACAGATCCGCACTGTTAGGAATGTCATGAGTTCTGTCCTAGCCCAAGCCACAGGGAGGTTAGATGACACCTCATTGAGAACTTTCTTCTACGAGGCCATGTCAATTTTGAACCATCGTCCACTCACTACTGATACAATCAACGACCCCAACAGTGCTGAGCCTTTGACGCCTAATCATTTGCTTACAATGAAAGAGTCTGTGCCACTTCCGCCTCCTGGTAGATTTGTAAGAGAAGATTTGTACGCCAGGAAGAGGTGGCGGAGGGTGCAATATTTAACAGAGTTGTTCTGGAGCAGGTGGCGCAAGGAATACCTAACCAGCATTAGTTTAAGACAACGATGGCATACTCCTAAACAAAATGTACAGGTTGGAGATGTAGTGATTTTAAAGGAGGACAATATTCCAAGAAATGAGTGGAAATTGGCAAGGGTGGTTGAAGCCAATGAAGATGATGATGGTTTAGTGCGGAAGGTTAAGATCCAAATAGGGCAAAAGGATCTGGGAAAGAAAGGTGAACGTTTGAAACAAGTCTCTTTTCTTGAGAGACCAGTTCAGAAACTAGTGGTACTAGTTAAAGGGTCTAAACTACAGTGAAGTAGTACAAGGATTAAGAACACAAACATAATATGTGATCTATAAGTTTATTTAAGAAGTGTTTTTTTTGTAACATAAGTTGATGTTTGATTGTCAATTTATTAAAAATTACAGGATTTAATTTTGTTTAACACATGTAAATAGAAATCCTTTGTAATTTTGGTGGCAGTGTAGCCGTCGCATTGAAATGTAATTATTATGTGATTGCAATGTTCAAAATTTGGTGTTTAATCTGGATTCATGTTGTGTTGTCGCCACCTACTGGTGGGCCTGAGTGTGGCGCTCTGTGGTGCGCATGCTTTGGGGTGATGCTCAATTAAGCGCACATGTCACCAGAGACTGAAGGCTCGAGCCAGAAAGAGAATGCTGGCTTGTGTAAAAGGTGGAAATATAGAAGATATGGACTACAATTGCTCATGAATGTTCAGTAGAAAGGCGCACACGGTATGTTGGTGCATTTACTTTGTGTGTATGTTTTATTTGAGTTGTAATTTTTCTTCTGCTGATGTAATATCCGTATTTTCATTGATCATTTCACCATAGTTTTTCACGGTGTTTGCTGGTGAAAAGAAGATTAAAATACTGGCTGAACATCAGTTGGAGCATGGCCCTTTATTCTACTTCGAACATGAAAAACCTTCAGGAGCAGTTACAGAAGATAAGTTTTGTTTTACAAGCAAAGTAGTGATGTCATTTTGTTTTTGCATAATATTGACAATCTCCTTCGTGCAATTCTCAGTCAAAGTAGGAGACTGAGGCTGTGTTTGCTGCGTCACTTGAGCTGAATCATCAACTTTTACCATCACCTCATCCACCTGATGTTGGTTTTGACTTTGTCTAGGTGTGATTACTTGTGATTCAGATGCAGAATTTGTACCAGAGTAATCTCTTTCTGCCGGAACAAATGTATCAGCACAAGGATTTAAATTAGGCGCTTCTTGTACGTGCCCTCTTTCAAAATAAGAGTTCATTCCATCAGAACGCTCAGAGCTACAAACTGAGTTTATTTTTAAGACACGAAGCTTTGCCTTAGTTGCTGCCAACTCTGTTTCCAAGGATAATTTCTCCTTTTCTTTTCTCAGTTTTTCCTCTTGCGCTTCAATAGAATGTTTTTCTTTAATGCAGCGAGTCGCTCCATGAGCGCTGCCTTGTCAGCCGCAGCTTTAATGCGTGCGGAAGATGTTGATGAAATTCGACTTTGCTGTGACAATGTTTTCGAAGGTGGCTTTACACTTGAGATATTAGAGACACTGTCTTCAGGATTTATTTCATCCAAACTTTCAACAGCTTGATCATTAAGAGCAGTATTGCTTTGTTCAGTATACGGCTCGCCTGCTTGCTGCAACCAAACCTTTACTTTGTCCATAAAAACAGAGAATGCTGTCACCTTAGACTGAAAATGTGCGCTTTGCCTTTTCACTTCATCTTCTGGCAGTGGCAAACTTAAAAAGGATTCTTGCAAAGCGTTTGCATCTTGATAGCATTTAATAAACTTCCCAAATTCCGAAGACACTTCCTTAACCTTCTCATGTGAGGTCATTAAATTTTCGCCATGTACTTAGATGCTTGCTTACACATTGAACTCCGCTTTTCTTGGCATGTCTTTATATACAAATCCAAACCTTTTGGCGTAAATTTGATGCTTCTTTTCTGTGCTTGCATCTGAGTGTCATCCTCTTGTTTACTCTCTTGTTTACTCTTAATATCCGACATTTTTATTGTCCTCTTGGATTATTTCAAACATTATAAAGATGCACAGCACACTGAGAATCCATAGCATAAAGCGCAAACATGATTGCAGTGAACAAACATTTCCACAGAGGGCGTTGGCATGTTCCACTGTCCACTGTCCAAACTTTAAAGTTGCGTTTTTATGGTTTATTTTATCCAGTTTGGCAAGCAATAACAAGATCCATTTTTAGTTACTTCCTGCTGCTTCTCCTGCTCTAGTAAAAAACCATAGGCTCACCCCAGTGCATGCTGGTCCTATACCAGTCTCTTTATTTATAGAAACAAAATGGCCCTACAGCTTTTACTGACTAATTTAACAAGGTAACATCAAACAAACAAAACATTGAAAGAAATATTAACCTACAAATAAACTTGTAAATAAACCCCAAAATATAAGTAAACTAACAACAAACTTTAACTAATTTCAAAATAATAAAAAATAAGAACAAATAGCTCCAACAGAAGTTATTGCTGCAGACTGAAGGTTCTGTAAACTACTCAGTCATAGAATGATTACGATATTGAACTAAAACAAATGCCTGAATCCTAAATTATGGATATCCTATTGTGGTGATCTGAAATGTAACACTAAATGTGATTAAAACACTAAAACTCTGGACTCCGGGGCTGAACGACTGCGGGGATCACCAGCCCGAGGAAAACACAAAATACACATGACTCCGTGAGAAAGACAATTCATTCTTGAATGAAGACGTTGATCAGACACATTTAAAATGTAGCCAATTGTGTTTATTATTAAATTATTAAGGAAATAGAAAAGCGGGGGAATAGAAAAGGGGGGAGGGGTGGGGGGTAAAGAAGAGGGTAAAGGAAAGGGATAGAAAGGAGGAAAGAGATAGAGGAGAGAGAACCCCAACTATGCCCTCTGAGCAAGCACTGGGTGCGACAGTGGATAGGAACAACTCCCTTTAAAGGAAGAAACCTATGACAGAACCAGGCTCTAGAGGGGGCAGTCAACTGTCGGGACTGGTTGGGGGGTGAGGGTGAAAGAGAAAGGGGGGGGGGGGGGGGAGATGGGACAGGTGTTAGGAGTTAAGGTGAAAATTACGATGCAACGGTGGAGGAGGAAGACGGGGTGACATCAGCAGAAGGAAAAGTAGAAAAAGCAGAAAAAGCAGGAGTGCTCTTTCTCCAGAAGAAGCGGAAGCGTTTTTTCTTCTTTTCCATCATCTTTTCCACGAGCACTTTTTTCTCTAGGATGAGGGTTCGTAACTCATCAATTGTTTGTGTATTTTCCTTCTCGAGTTTCCTGCATGTTGTCTCCACTTCTTCTAATTTGGCTTGTTTTTCTTCGAGCCTTTCTTTCAGTTCTTTACATTTGGCCTCCTGCATAAGCTTTGCCTCGTGCATCTCTGTATAACTGTGTTGTAATTTGTTGTGTGCGTCTTGTAGCTGCTGACTTCTCTCGAGTTCTTGAAGTGTACACTGCAGGTCTTTGTTTGTTTTCTCTAGTTGCTGCTTTAACATCTGCACCTCAGTGTTTTTGCACTTCAAGTTGTTGGAAAGTTTCTCCAGTTCTGTGTTGTTAATTATTCTTTTTGAATCATAATCAGGTTACCACAAATTGTTTTTTAATTTAGTAGAACTTGAAATGTTTGTCAGTGGGTAAACAATTCATAATGCAAAGTCAGAAACATCAAGTTATTCTTAGTACTGCATACTTGCAATACATAAGTTGTCCTAACAGTCATGTAGGGCATCCGTAGTTCAGGGGGTCGGGAAGCTCATCTTGTAACTGGATGTAATATTAGCAGACAGAGGGTTTGATGTTGCAGAATCTTTGGAGTTGTACCATGCTGAATTGAAGAGCCCAACTTTCACCAAAGGAAAGAACTAACTGGCCCCTAGATTGCCCAATCAAATCTCTTAATGCCACCAGCCCTCCCCTACCTTCACTGTGTGCTCAGCTTGTAGAAAAGAGTTGAGTGTGGAAGAAATGGCAAAAATGTGGAGCTGAAAAGCTAAGAGAGAAAAAGAAATTATATATAAACCAACGTGTCAAATTAATGGACATGTTAGTTATTGGAGTTCTGGCTGCATTTTATATATCTATATTGTGTCCTTTTTATAATAAATAATAAAAAACATTATTTATCCTCACTGTATGAACATTGTTGGAGTCCTTGAAGTCTCGTCATGTTGAAGTTACTCATGTGATGTGATGTTGTTATAATGATCCAGCTGGTGTGCAGCCATCATATTAGAGTTCTCTTTCTTCTTCTGATTTTATACAATTTTTCTGTGATGGTGTCACATTTACAGTGGTCGCAACAATTGCACCTACAGGACCCTGAAAAACTGGTGCACAGACTTCAGAGTCTAATAAGTGTCACCACTGTAACCACTGCATAATGCAAACCATGACACGAGTTTAGTCTTGGTGTGAAACTCATTTTGGTTCATAGACACCAATCTGACCTTAAGTGGAACAGACCCATAAAACTAATGCGTAATAAATCTGTTAATAAATAAATCCAAATTCTCCCATCATCATTCTTTGGTAGGAAGTCATAAATAGGAGTTAAATTCAGACTCACGCAGGCTCACCTCTGCACGACTGGCTTCTCCTGTAACCCTGCATGTTTCTAAGGTTTGTTTTCTTTCTTTTTTTGTTGTTGTTCTTGTGCTTTTTGTCCTCGGGTGAGGTTTGAAGTGTCTGTGTGGTGCAGCTGGTCTGGTCTGTCCAGGCTGCACCACACAGACACTTCCAATCACCACACATCAAAGTACAAAGCGTATGACGTCATCACATTCTGTGTTAGGAAGTCATATTTAGGAGTTAAATTCATTGTTCATCATACTCAAGAAATCTTTCTGTTATCTTGATTAACTTATCCCAACATTGTCAATCAGACTAAGTGATCACATGACGCTAGTTATCAACTCTATAAGGTAACCCAGGGTTTCCCATTTTAGCTACAAGCCTGTTTACATGAAAGGGGTGGCGTTGGGGGCATCTGACCAATCACATACAGAGCAGCAGAACAGCTGACTTTACAAAGAAAGATAAAACTATAAACATGAGCATCCAATCATGATCCAGGTGACAGTGAACTGCCATCGAGCTCATCCACTGATCAAAGCCTCTCCATTTCAGCTAAAAAGAACACAGAGCTCAGGCTGTACCCAAGACTCGGGTACAGAGGCTCTCTTTTTTTTTTTTTTTTGCCCCCACCACCAAATAACAGGAATGCATATAAGAGCAGCGGTAGCTACTCACAGATCCCTGTCAGAACAGGCATGGGGTCTGTCAACTCCCCGGCCGTTTCTGTGAGATTGGAGGCGTACGACATCGGAGAGAAGAAATGCATCTCGGATGTGAGGAGGACTTTCTGCCTCTTTGTCACCTTTGACCTCTTGTTCATCACCATGCTCTGGATCATAGAACTCAATGTAAGTCTGTGTTTGTAGTGGCTGTGACAGCAGTTTTGTTTTTTTATTAGATATCTGTAGTAATAAAGTTTTTACAGCAATGTAAAACCACACGAGATTAAGATATATCACCAGACAGTGAGCCTTTTTGACTGAGTCAGCCTACTCGGGAGAAATTTATTGGATGCATCTGCTGTCTTCTATGTATTTTGCTCAAGAAAAAACTAAAACTGAAGATGATTTTATTATTTCCCAGAGATTAAAGGGTTATTTAAAAGTAAAGTTAAACAAAGTCAGGAAAGATAAAACGCTAGTATTGAAGTTTTTAAAAAACTCCAAAGTAAGTGAAGCCGTTAAAAGGCCAGGCTCAGAGCCTTTGGTTTTGCTTTTTTGTGGAAAAACATTTATTGTTCTTTTAGAGCATTTAGAGTTGTTTCTTTCAGCTTGTGGTGGACTTTCGGATTGACAGCATCATTCCTATCTGCTTTTACTTTTGTGCCTGATCGGTACGATTAACAGCAGTCAGCTTGACGCACAAGTTCAATTTCAAGTTGGCTTTTATTGTCACTTCAACCATATACATTTAGTTCACAGTGAAACGAAACAACGTTCCTCCAGGACCAGCCGATCGGCCACAATGCTGGTGGCTTTGCGAATACAGCGTGTAGTGTAGATGTCCTCAATAGAGGGGAGAGAGACCCCGATGATCTTCTCTGCTGTTCCCACTATCCGCTGTAGGGTCTTGCGGTCCGATATGGCACAGATGAACTGAATAACAAAAATAAACACACCGTAGATTTCTGATGCACTAAATCACTTTGGAGGAAAAATGAGTTTCCTCTGCTGACTGACAGTTATTGTTTGTTGAGCTCAGTTGTATGAAAGTTCAGAGGAACTCATGAGTAGCCACCGATTTGTACACAACTGATAGCAAAGTGTGGAATATGGCATTACATGTGAACAAAGGTTTAAAGCTGGTGAAGAATGCACGTTCCTTATCTGTACAGACTTTTTCTTAACTAAACTATCAAGTGGTTTAGTTGGTATCGTGGTTTACAGTGGTTCGCCTACCAGGTGAAAGATCCCAGAAGGAGACACTTATCCCATTGGGTTTGGTTCAGGAAAGGCATCTACCTGCTGTGGTGACTTCTTGTGACAAGGGAGAAGTTATACCATTACTTCTTCCTGTTCACAATTTTTATCTTTGTAACAACAAATCATTGAGTAATAAAACCAGCTGCCTTTTCAGTGAGTCTCTCATCCAGTGGTGGTTGAGCTCCAAATCCACCGTCTTACACATCAGTTTGCGGCAGCTATCCTCGTTCTGCTCTTGGTGAGCTTCATATAGAGGTACAGAAGCCAGTTCTTGACATGGTGCAGGTTCTGCAGATGGACTCTGTTGAGGGCTTCAGTCCAGTTAGGTGGAGTCAGACAGCTGGATGAGACACTCTCTGGAGAAGCAACTACAGAACTCCCAGAATAGCATCATAACCAGAGTAGTGGTAGTGGTAGTGATGACAGAATAAAGGTAGAGCAGATAGACACTGAACTTTCAAAATAAGAGCCACAGGATTGTCCATAAGTAAATCAGTCGCAGATGGCAACGTCCTTTAAGATGGATTAAAAAGGTATACCCGTTGATATACCTGATTAGATCTGTGCGCTGTCATACAACGCAGCGGCCAGATTGCACCAGACTGTCCTCCTCCACAGTTATTTAAATGGATTATAAAAAATATGCAATAAGATTAATGCTACAGGTTATTTTAACCAAACCAAACTATTTGTGCTTTCTCAGCACTGCCCCACCACTAACATCTGGATGAGTGTTAGAAAGCTAACTAACTTTATCAAATTACATCCAGGCTTTGTTTTAAAAGGAAAGAATTTCTTGTCTTTAACAAACGGCAGTGTTGTTAACCCATCCAGATAAAAACAAAAACATACATCTGTTTGTTTCTATTCTTTTATCATGGTGGCAGTTTAGGAGGAGCTCTTGCAGGAACTTTTCTGGTTTTTAGTTACTGAAATGCTGCAGTATGTGCAGGGTGCCGATCTTTGTTTTTTCTGCTTTGAACCGTGATCTCAGGGTCTGCTGATTTAAACTAATGGAGAATTTACAGGCTCGTGCTGCAGTATTGAAGTGTCCAGCATGTTGGAACAGTGTTTGTGTCCTCCAGGACTCTGAACTGTTTACAGTATTTGACTGAAAGTTTTAATTTATTCTGAACATGTTTATCTTCTTAGATGACAGCAATCATTAATTAAGCCGAGTGGACTCTGTCTCTCTCCTTTTTGAAGATGTTACTCAGCGTTGTTGCTTTTTCTGTAAATGTCACATCTGAAAAAAGCCGGAAGGAACATTTAGTAAAAAATGTTACTAAAATGCCATCACGATAAGAGATGGATAAAGTCAGCAGAATTATCAAACGTATTCCTGTAAGGGTGCATTTAGATACCACAAACAAACAGAGTTTATGAACTACAGAAAAAAAAAGTTTTTTAATCTTGTGCACACATTAATACGGTTCCTGCTCAGTTTGCCTGTTTACATGTTTTACTATTTTATCTTATTTGACCTGTTAAAAACAGGTCTGTTAACCATTAATCGGGAGGAAGCAGTTACATTATTGTCAGTCGTCCTCATCGTTTCAAATTGTACGCTATCGTTTGTTTCGTGGTTTCCAAAATAAGCTGTTTACGGCAACGTTTTTCCATCGGGGCGCAGAGAATACCAGCATGGCCAGTGAATATGAGGCAGAACCAGGTAGCTCCAAACAGAAGGACTAGTCGAAACAAAACGAGGACCTTATTCCTAATGAGGGCCGGCCCCTGTAGCATGGACATGATTTGGTTATGAAAAGTCTGACACGGACCAGAAAACTCTACTATGCAAATTATGCCGCAAACCGGTTCCCACCACAGACTCAAACACGACAAACCTCTTCTACCACCTACGCAAGAATCACGTGAAAGGTTGTTGACAGAGTTTACAGATGAGAAGCAAAAAAGAGCCGTCAGGTGCTCAAAATAAACCTTAGACTCAAACGTTAGAACAGGCTTTTCCTCGCAGCACGCCGTGTAATAAATACAAAGAACATGGTGGCCGTTACATATAGTTTCATGCACCGGTCAAAACACTCGGCTCCAGGTACACGACACCCAGCTGAAAACGCTTCACACAAGTCGGGTTGCCCAAGATTCATAGAGTTTACATAAAAAGCCCTTTTTTGTCATATACATCGTTATCAGGATGAGAAATGTCTTACATGAGGATATGAGATTTTGGTCATCGCACAGCCCTAACCCCAAATGTTTATTTGAATCCTACAACTTCTCATGTTTTTTGTGTTGTATTAAAACTTATGATTATTATTTTAGATGGAATAAACTTACAAAAAATATTCCTCTAGTAACAAAAAATATAACTGCCTCACTCAGGTCATTTTAGCCTCAGTTGTGTCAGGGTTAACTTTAACATTCAGAGTATTTATCATGATGAGCTGTTTGTGTTTGTCAGGTGAACGGCGGCATTCAGAATCGGCTGGAACAAGAAGTCCTGCACTACGACTACCACGCCTCCTTCTTCGACATCTTTGTAAGGTTTTCTTTTGCTTTAAATGATCAACTTTATATCATTTATTTTATGTGGGGGTTTTTTTCACTATTTTTTTCCTTCCTTTTTGTTTCTCTCCTCCTTCTGTGCCACCTTCACCTTCCTCCCCTCCCTCAGCTGCTGGCAGTTTTCAGGTTTGCCGTCCTCATCCTGGCCTACGCTGTCTGCAAGCTTCGTCACTGGTGGGCCATCGCGGTAGGTTTTAAGGCTGTACGCCACAACAGTGTTTCTGTAATTGCGCCAGCAGAGGGCGCTGCCCAGCAAGAGCTCACATTGTTGGGTGCACAGTGAAGTGTCTGGCAGGAGGATGCACTAATTCTTGTTTCTGTGCATTAAATATGTCATCAGGGGGCATCAGTGTTTGTTACAGGGTGATTCTGTGATTTTCCATTTCACTTCATTATATTCAGTATATTTAGAGAGTTAAAGACCATTAACATGAGGATGTTTTCAGGTAAAAGGGGTTCTGTTTAAAATATTAGCAAAAATAAGAGCATGAGCATTTCTGATGTTTTCTGTCTTTGTGCAGATCACCACTGCAGTCAGCTGTGCTTTCCTGATTGCTAAAGTTATTTTGTCAAAGGTAAGAAAAAGCTTTACAATTCCTAACTGTCTGCACTCCTGGGTGCACTCCTACACACACACACACACACACACACACACACACACACACACACACACACACACACACACACACACACACACACCTTAACAGCACCTCAGAAAACAGGGTGGTACTTAAAGCTTTGATCTAAGAAACCTGACAACATCTAATATTTTCATTATTTGTAACAAAAATGTTGCACTGACTTTAGTTTTTTACTTCTAATAATATCTTTATTTATTTTAGTATTGGTGTCAATGTCCACACACAAAAACCTCTTAGAGGACAGTTTGTTGTTGGAGTTAATTTTCCTCTGCAGTCTTTGCTCCATATTCCCCGATGGCGATGCATACATGAGGATTTAAGGAAGTGAAGCAAACTATCTCCTTCCTGTACAGGAAAACCTGTAATTGCTGCTGCTTAACAATAATAAATATTTGTTTTTGCACCTTCTAAATTTTAAATGGTCAGATTTTGTATGCTTTGTGTAGAATTACGTATTCATATTGGGACGTGTGTGTTTCTTGTGTAGCTGCTGAGTCAGGGGGCCTTTGGGTACCTGCTGCCCATCATCTCCTTCGTTCTGGCCTGGATAGAAACGTGGCTGCTCGACTTCAAGGTCCTGCCTCAGGAGATCGAAGACGAAAACAGTGAGTCTCAATTGAGCTAATAATAAAAAAGGCACCTTCATTACTGTTGCAGTACTGCTGCTGTCGCTGCTGTGATCTCTGTCAACAGATCGTTTACCTTACAGGTTCCTTTTAAAACCTTCCTTTAAGTTAGCAAAAGAATGTGAAAAAACAAGTACTATGACTCAAGAGCCTCTGAGTGGAGAATGAAAAAGAAACAAGAAAACGATAAAGAGCAGCAGCAGACGCTCTGGTGAAACACTGCCACCTGTTGGTGAACATTCAAAGCTACATACTGAGTAATTTTATTCAGTTGTTTTATTTCAAATAAAAGATCATGGGATAAGAAGTTAATATTATAATTATTTATTATAATGTTAGAGTAAAAAGTGTAATGCATCAGCTTCCTGTTGCTATTTCACAGGTAGTTTACCTGTAATTATTAATAATTATATGCCATGAACAACATCTGCAAATGTGTTTACTCACCTGATAAATGAAAGTTATTTCACCACTGTTATGTTATTTTAACCTCATTGATGTCCTGCTGATGCAGTTATTCCTGCTTCCTTCATCCTGCTGTGTTTCAGAACATCGGTCCATCATAGATACAAGTAGGGCTCCTCTCCTGGGTCCAGGTCCTTTATCTGATGGGCAGTTCTACTCTCCGCCAGAGTCTTTGGCAGGTCTGTTTCCTCCCACTGACATCAGACAAACCCAAACACACCCGACACACTCGCTTCAGCTGTCGCTCCTTCAGACTGCTCAGTCTGATGATTCTGACTCTTCATTCCCATTTAAATGAGCGTACAGACACAAAATATGAAGATATACAGTTCATTTTATTGTCATTATTATTATTGTTAGAGTTTTTAGATTTACAGCTTTGCACTTCACACCCAGAAATGAGTGGCGTAGCTCCTTCAGTATTTGTTTCACTGCACAGTGAAAGGAGCTTTTTCATCTGCAGACATCTTATTGCTTAGAAAATAATTCAATTACTCAGCTGCCTCTGCAGTGAGCCTTCCATACAATGGGTGGGCCCATCCTTTGCAGACACAGACACTCTCCAGAGCAGAAGCAGAGCTGCAGTCGATAACACAAAATACAAAAATAATTCCCGTTTCTGTAAAATGTGAAGAATTAAAAGTGAAGGTTTATTCTCACACCAGACTCCTGCAGCTGCTTTGAACCTGCAGCCTCCTGCAGACGGATTAAGACAAGCGCGCCTCAGTTGTTTCACACAGGTCAATAAACAAGAAAATTTAAAAATGATGAAACCTGACAAGACAGGAATTGTCAGGCTGGTTATCAGTGGCTGAATTTTCAAAATAAGAGCGAAGGGCATCATCTGCTATTAAGCAGTTGTAGATGCCATTAATGTCTTTAAGGATAATACATTTAGTTGGCATGAATACCTGAGCCGTCCGGGTTCAGAGGGGTCGTCTTCTAATCTGAAGGTTGGCAGTTAAAATCCTGGCTCCACCGTTCTTTTATCATCCTAAATTTTCTGTGGTGTTTCTATAAAAACGCTGACCGATTTCCCTTTCGTGCTCAGACTCTGACGAGGAGCTGGATGATAAACACGAACCTGAAAAAGGGCTCATTACACAAGTGACTTAACAGGTAAGAATACGTAATGACAGACGTCAGTCAGGATTCGTATCCACAGTATTAGTCTGATGTGCTGTTTTATTTCTCCACAGGATCGCCGATCCTGAACATGGAGGGATTTTTGGGTCCTCCAGCGTTGTGCTACTGAGGGGAAAACTTCTGCCTTACACCTTCAGCCATTTTAGTTTGTATTTGTTCATATCCACAAATGCAGCTCACGTTCTGATATCAGCCTTCTGCACGTACACCGCGACCGGGAAAGTGCCACTTAAAAGTTTCAGTGTCATGAACTCTGGTTACTGTATGAGTTTTGTTTCTCCACCTTTAAGGAACTCGAGACCTTACAAGAGATTTATCAGAAATAAATCATTACATCCTTATCAGTATCCATCCATAATTCAAAACATTACATTCATTTTAAAACTTAAAAAAATATATATACACTTTCAATTAAAAAACAGAGTGTTAATGTCTTATTTCCAGCATAATGTTTACTTATAATTCTGTGATCATTTTCTTATGCTTCGGTTGTGTCACTGCAAAGGAAAATAAGCTCATGGATGCCACAGAAAGGATTGTTCAGCCAGTATTGAGCCTGCAGACCAGACTGTAGCAGAAAGAGAAAGTCAAACTCTTAGAGATGTTTATGATTACTTCAATGTCTTAAAAATGTGCATGAAAGAATATTAAGGTAACATATAGAGATGTGAACGATACTGTTTGTTTTGAAACGAGAGTGAAGGATTGTGTGTTAAAGAAAACGAGCCATAAACGTGCAGCATGTACACTCGGAGATTTGGGTTTAGTGCACTGAACAGAAGGGACGCTGCTCTCGAAAGCTGCTGTGACGGGCGGGGAAACGTTCTAATGGAAATGTACATATCTTCATGCATGCTTTGCAAGCTCAGTGGATGTTTATTCTTTTTTTTCTTTTTTAAAGAAAAGCCCGTCTGTATAACAGAATCATTAAAATGTTAAAGGTTATGTGGTTTTGTTTAATTGTTTATGTCAAACGTCGACCTTAAAGAGATCAACAGAATAAGAACTTAGACATAAATTAGCCTTATGAATAAATAAAATGTGAAAATATCAGTTTGTTTCAGGTAATGTCAGCTGTTTATTAAAAAAAATATTCCTTTAAAAAAACTTTTTCATCTCTATTTTTCTTAAGCCAAATTACTAGTCTTAATTAAGGTGAACAGACTCTGAATGGGGGACTTTTATTTTAATTGTGTGTAATATATTAATTACATTTATTGAATTAAATAAAGATTAACCCTTATTTTTAAAGAAGACATGCTACTGAATACATGGACTGTAGATAAAAGACGGAGGTGACCTTTTACTAGAGTTATTAGTTTCGAATTTTCTAGTTTTTATTTTTCATTCCATTTTGACTTTTTAAGGTCAGTTTAGTGTCAGTTAGTCTCCAGAGTGAATTTTCTTCTTTCAGTTTAGTTTTTAGTAGTTTCAGTTTCTTTTAGGCTTTTAAATTATTATTGTTATATGGAGGCCAAATGTCAGAGGGAACATTTATGAAAATCAGTAGAGAGATCACTAAAAATAAAGATTTACCCCCTATTTTTAGTTTAGTTTTCCAAGTTCAATGTCTTGAAATGTTTTATTTTTATCTCAGTTTGGGTTTAGATTAGATTAAATTTTTGGGGGTTTTGTTTGTTTGTTTTTTGCTAAGCAAGCATTGTCAACATGCTCCATCCATAAAATACAGCTCAACCTTTGTTTAATTTAATGCATTTTTTATTCATTAAATAAGATCAAACTAATTTTTGGGGGGACTTTTTATTTAGTAATTTTTGTGGCAATAACCAAAAAAACAAGCAACATATTAACATTCTCTGACATAAGACCATTTAAGAGAGAGGGAAAAAAACAGACCATGATTAATATAATGACATGTCGTAGGGGAGATTTATAGCTTTATATTACAATGTTCCAAAGTTCGTGTTCATTCACCCAAGTATCTGGCCACACATCCATCTCTGGTGGAAGATCTCCACCTTCAGTTGCAGGCTTGCTGTCATTCTTTCCATTGTATGAACTCTTTTCAGTCTCTGTTTCCATTGAGTTATGGATGGTGAGTTTGTTTGTTTTCCTTTTCTTAGCTATCAGTAAGAGTATCTGCAGAATATATTTTTCATCTATGGTATACCTCTCTCTAGGTATAACTCCCAAGAGAAATATGGTGGGGTTCAGTGCAGTATTTACTTGTAGGATTTTCTCTGTTTCTTCTTTGATTCTTATCCAGAAACCTTGAATTATTGGACAGTCCCAAAAGATATGTGAATCGTCTCCTATTCCCCCACATTTTCTCCAACATAGTTCTGCATTGGGTTCCTTACAATATGAGGAGATAACAAGAGGTGTATTAAAAAAAAATCTAATTTTAAATTTCCAGTCAAACTCTCCATAATTGACTACTTATTCCCTTGTGACAAGTTTGACACATCTCTTCCCATACATTATCAGTGATAATAATATTTAGTTCTAGTTTCCATTTCTCTGTAATATGGCCTGTATTTTAAGATCAAACTAATTTTAATATTAGATAAGAATAACCCAAGTAAGTAAAAAAGTGTTTTATAAATGATGATTTCGTTAGAAATCCAGAAATCACTCAAACAGAACCTGTCTGTCAAAGTGAAGCAAGCTAAAAGCTCAGAAAAACAAACATCACACCACGATTTAAAGACGCTCAAGAAAACTTGTGAGAAAAATTACAAACAAAGTTATTGGCATCTATTAGTCTGCAAATGTTTGTAAGGCTTTGGGGCTCCAGTGAACAACGGAGAGGTGAACTTTCCAAGAAGCTACCAGTGACTCATCCAGGTCACATAAGAACCCAGAATAACATCTAAAGAACTGCAAACCACAGAAATCTAATATATAAAAAATGTATAAAACCACATGTGCTCAATGGGTTGTTTTTAATTGTTATTCTTCTGTTTCAATTCCTGTTAAGATAAACCAGCTGGAGGGAACGCGGCAGATAAACGACTGCAGACAGAAGAAGAAACACAAAGCAGCAGTTTCTGTAATTCTCTTTTATTAATTTTTTTCTTCACATTTTTATTGACAGAAGTCAAGTAACCAAGGCATCTGTAAACAGTGCATCCACAAATCTACATGTTGCCTCTCATCAGTGCGATCGTTCAGTCATTCAAAAACACTGTTTGGAAATAAATACAATACTGATTGTTTTTTTTTTCTTTAAAAAAAAGAAGAAGAAGAAGAAGGTAAAACCTACATCTGCCTGAAGGAGCTCGTAAAGATTCAGTCTTTGTCTGTAGTCACAGTCTGGAAATGATGCCACATATGAAGCAACACACGGAGGTAAACGACTCAATGTGGTAAAATCCTGAAGCAGGAGGATGAAATACTGACACCACCTGCACGGCTGGTTATGTGAGGTTTGAGTTTTCAGAGGGAAAAACAAACACAGATGTGTAACGAGCTGTAAACAGAGAGCCAAGAGGAAAGAAGCTCCGGCACTGATCTAAATTTATATTTCTGTTCCTAAAGCTCAGAAATGCCCTCACCGTTTCTAGACTGAGGAGAAAAGTTTTGGCCTGCAGCCACAGTGGAAGCAAATCCTCATCAAACTGTTTATATACAAAACACAAACATGGCTTACATGGTGGTACAGGTTCAAAAATATTTCCTTTGTAAATGTAATCTCTGGATTTAAAAGAATCCAAAAAATTTGGAGCAAAATTATTTTCGGGATCAAAAAAAGAAGTTTGTCCCATCACTGTGCGCACTGACAGTGTCCGACAAATGTTATTAATTTACTTTTACTAATACTATTCATTTATTGATTTATTGCAAAACTATTAAAACATTTTAGGAATTAAACTTGTTACTTTTTGAGCTTTCATCACTGTTAAGTAGCACTTCAGTTCCACAGTTTGTTTAGTGTAAAGTAGAATTAAAAACATAAAAGTCATGGTGTTTATTTGCTTCCACTGGGCTGCTAAATCAAAAATTTAACTACTTTAACCACTAACTAATTTTAAAACAAGCTTTAAATATGGCTTAATTGTTACCTTTAAAATCAAAACAAACAAGAAAAAAAAAGGTCTAAATTTTCTGTTATTGGGTTGTGTTTTCTTCAGATTGGTCATTTTTACTTATTTTTGTTGAGACTTCTTGTTGAAAACTTTCCAAATACGGTGACTGCTTGCTTTTCAGTGCATTTAGTAGCAGTTGTGCAACTTTTCCTTCACAGAACACGATCAGAACACGTCTACCAAAAAACGACTCTGCTTCTTCTTTGTGTAAGAGCTCAGTGAATACTCTCCTTTTGAGTTTAATATTATATTTTTTAAATGTCATAATAAATGGAGCAAAATTTATTCTGACCTTTAACGACTAAATCTGTTACACCAAACTGCCAAAAGAAAAAACAACGTCTGAGGTTCAAACTGGTGCTTCACGTCTTTTAAAGTCGAGCTGTTATCCTTACTTGCCGTTAAATGTCTGCTGTTTTAATGGTGAATATTTAAGTGAGTGAGCTGGGAAGTCCCTACTATTGTCATCTCAGGCAACACCACTCTGGGTGTGAGACCAAAGCCCCACCCCCTCCTGCTCAAACCTACTGTTTGTGAGGGGCAGCCAACCAGAAGAAAGCAGGTTTAAAGTGGTACTTTTTTTCCTATGCTCTTGCATTGACTCTAGATCAAGACCCTACGTTTGTTGTTAGTAATTGATAAAAGATGGTTTAGTGACGGGCAGTGGCGGTCCTAGCCTGTCACTAAACACTCCCTATGCCCCCCCCCCCCCCCCCCCACCTACACACACACACACACACACATTATGGATTGTACATTAACATAAAACTTGTTGGAACCATACTGAATTTCACCAGAGAAACACACACATACATGAAGAGAGAGAGAGTATGCATACTATGCAAACGGCTACCAAACAGCCATCGTAGTTCGCCATACAATGAGAACAGGACAAATAAAGAATTGACAATGACTAATTAATATTGTGCTGAACACACGCTCTTTTCTGGAATATTCTCACTAATTTTCTTGATATTTATTTATAATCACCTCTGTTAATCCTTGATATTTATAACTGAGTGATCTGTATATATTAGTGCTATTTCTTAAATGTGTAAAATCTGTCACATAAGGTATTGTTTGGAGTTTAGTCTGTTACTGTTACTATTTTTACCATTTCTTCTTGGAGCAACTGTAACCCACATAATTTCCTTAGGGATTAATAAAGTATTCTGATTCTGATTGTTTCAGGATGACCTGCCATTATCCAATGACACATCTGCTTACCTGTATCTTTTGCTCGTTTCTCCTCCTCTTGTTTTCTCTTTTTTCTAAACTGAGGACCTGATGGCTTTTTTTCTTGTCCATCTTGGTTTTAATTTTGCGCTCCAGTATGAACACCCATCCCCCAACCCGAGGATCACCACAACATGATCTAACAGACCTACTCCTTATGTCTGTGAAGGTTCTCAGTCATCCAGGTCATCGTAGTCAAAGGAGCTTGCAAAGAAAAGCGTCTGGACTTCTTTAAGTTACTTGAAGACGTTTCACCTCTCATCCGAGAAGCTTCTTCAGTTCTAAGGTCAAATGGTGGAGAGTCCCAGATATAAACCTAGTGGGAGTATCCCCCAACAGAGGGACAAAAGGACCCCCTGATGATCCTCTAATCGCCTGAGCTAAGGTGTGAAAGCGGGTGTGGGTCCCAATCAGCCAGAGTTTCGGGTGTGTTCATTGTGAAACCTGGCCCCACCTTATCATGCGAATTCCTGAGGTCAGATGGCCCAGGATGTGAGTGGGCGTTAAGGCGTCTGGGAAGGGATCTCAAAACTGGATTATAGATGGCAGAGAGTTGGTGTCGTAAACCCCCGCCTCTGTTCAAAGATGGTCGCTCACAGTGGACATAGATGGCTTCTTTCACTCCTCTTTCAAACCATCTGTCCTCTCTGTCCAAAATGTGAACATTGGCATCCTCGAAAGAGACCTACTCCTTAGTTCACAGATTCACTTTGTCTAAGGTTTATTTCTGGGATTTTGTACAACCCAGGGTTCAAATCATGAATACATAATGGGCTTGGATTTACAACATTATGAATGAAATCTGCTCTGTTTGGAAGCAGCAGGGCCCACCGCCCCTTTCGACGGGTTGTGTGTGAGATTTTAAATCATCAAACTGTAAATTTTAATAACAATAACAGTTGTTATTGATCCCTATACCCCGAGTCCTAAAGTGTATATTTATTTTCTTACTCTTCTTATATATATTGTTTGTTTACTTGCACTGCTGTAACTGGAGCCTCGTCTCTCTATATACTGGACTGTACGTAGCGGAGATAACAATAAAGTTTACTTTGACTTCAGCAGCGAGCAGGCGCACCGAGGGGTTTCGCGCTCACTTTTCGTGTATAGAATTTTGAAAGAACATCGGTGCAAATGATAAGTCTGTATCATAATGTCTGGTGTTTTCATGTTTGTTGGTTTGTTTTAATTTTGTTTTATTTTGCGAGTTGGTTATTAGATGCTGCTCCAGCCAGCCAGAGAATCACCCGCCGCCCCGCCCTCTCCTCCCTGTGCCGCAAGCAGCAGGCCCCAGCAAACCCAATCGGTGCCTACGACATTCCCGATATGCGCTGGCATGATGTCGGGGCAGCATGAGTACGAGTAGTTTTTTTTTTTTGCCTGTTGAGATATTCATTGTGTGTACTCATGTTGTACAGTGTTTTGGTTGTCACCACGGGGAGGCGCTGTTTCATTGTGGGAGCGCGGATGCTGCGTCATCACGCCCCTGGGAAGAAGAAAGGTGTACCACAACGAAAATGGCACCCGTGAGGAAAGTTTTGCCATGTGTAATAAAGTTCCCAAAATATTAAGAACATTTTTGCCTCCGTCGTCATTTTTCCTTCGAGTTGATCGCTGTCGATGCTGCAATACTCAACAGGTTATGGGCCCAGGGCCGACTCGAAGAAGAGTTTTTTCTCATGAAGATCCGGAGCCGCAACGGATAGCGGGCTAACAGCTAAATAGCAACATGGATCAACGAGGAGCAAGCAGGCTGCCTCGACTCACGTTTGACGGAGATGAGACCAGGTATGAACTTTGGGAAACTAAGGTGCTAGGATATTTGCACTTGTTGGGATTAAAAGACACTGTTCTGAAGGAACCGAACAGTGAGGCTGAAGTAGCAGCAGACGGTAAGAAGAACGCTGACGCTTACGCCGAGTTAATCCAATTTTTGGACGATAAAAGCCTCTCACTGATTATGAGAGATGCCCCTGATAATGGGAGAAGAGCATTAGAAATATTGAGGGACTACTACGCTGGAAAGGGGAAGCCCCGAATCATCAACCTGTACACCACGCTGACATCGCTTCAGAAAAAGAGGGAAGAGACTGTCACAGACTATGTCATCAGAGCAGAGGCCGCCATTACAGCACTGCGGGTGAGACTTTAGGTGATGGATTATTGATTGCTATGGTTTTAAAAGGACTACCTGAAAGTTTTAAGCCATT
Organism: Perissodus microlepis; assembly: GCF_051167445.1. Taxonomy (NCBI): domain Eukaryota; kingdom Metazoa; phylum Chordata; class Actinopteri; order Cichliformes; family Cichlidae; genus Perissodus; species Perissodus microlepis. The sequence continues at coordinate 34,898,100 of NC_140478.1, forward strand.
TGCAATACACGTTACCCACGATAAAGACGATATGACATTTGCTGAGTTCAAAACAAAGCTACGGAGTTTCGAAGACACTGAAAAGTCAAGCGCATTGGAGTGTAGAGACAACGTAATGAAAACAGGAGGAAGAACCGGGCGTGAGCACACGAGATCCAGCGCACAATGCAGACACAAGAGCGATGTGGACATTGTGTGTTTCAAGTGTGGACTAAAAGGCCACCGAGCAAAAGTGTGCAGACGGAGGACGTGGGGCAGTCATTGCAAAAGCAGCACACACAGTGATACCACATGTAGACATAAAGACAAACAAGATGGCGCGCGGAAGGTCGCAGATGAGAGCGGCAACGGATCCAAAGCAGAAACGCCGGATTATGCCTTCAGGATTAAGGGCGTAGACATCAAAGTCCAGCAGTCAGCATACAGCATTGAGGAGAAAGGCCTGTTGGTGGACACTGGGGCTACCTCACACATCATTAACAGCATCGCCAAGTTCAAGAGCTTCGACAACGCGTTCAGACCGGAGTCACACAGCGTAGAACTGGCAGACGGTACCCAGTGCAGAGGCGTCGCCCAACAGAGGGGGGACGCAGAGGTGTTCCTGATTGACAATACAGGCCAGCGACGCAAAGCAACGCTGAAAGATGCGCTGTTTATTCCATCATACCCCCAGAACATATTCTCTGTAAAGTCAGCCACTGCATTAGGAGCAACAGTCACCTTTAAACAAGGGCAGGACATGTTGACCCACAAAGACGGTACTAACTTTAACATTCATGTGTATGGCAAGTTGTACTATTTGCAGACTGAAGTTGAGGGTAATGATAAGTGTAACACCTGTCATGACATACAGGCATGGCATGAGATATTAGGTCATTGCAACTATGAAGATGTAGTAAGATTGCAAGGTGTGGTTAACAGTATGCAGATTAAGGGGAGAACCGATAGACCTGACCAGGAATGTGAAGTGTGTATCCAGGGAAAGTTTGCACAAACCCGAAACAGAGATCCTGATACAAGAGCAAAGGCTCCTTTACAAATGGTACACACAGATTTAGCAGGTCCGATAGCCACTGAATCTATTGATGGGTACAAATATGTGCAGTCATTCACTGATGATTATTCAAACTCAGTGTTTCTATATTTCCTGAAGACGAAAACTGATACAGTGCAGGCAACAGAGAAATTTCTAGCGGATGTTGCACCATATGGCAATGTAAAATGCATTAGATCAGACAATGGGACAGAGTTCACATGCAGAGATTTCCAAACCCTGTTAAGAAAAAATGGCATTAAGCATGAGACATCAGCCCCGTACTCACCCCATCAGAACGGTACAGCCGAGAGGGGGTGGCGTACTCTTTTCGAGATGGGCAAGTGCATGCTAATTGAGAGTCAGCTACCGAAATGCCTATGGAACTATGCCATTCAAACTGCTGCTGTAACACGGAACAGATGCTTTAATAAGCGAACAGGGAGAAAACCCTACCAAATGCTGACAGGTAAAAAGCCAGACTTGTCAAAGATGCAGAAATTTGGGTCTGTGTGCTATGCATACAAACAGGACAAGGGGAAACTTGATTCAAAATGTGTCCAAGGTTTCTTTGTAGGTTATGATAAGAACAGTCCCGCCTACTTAGTTTACCACCCCGAAACTGAGAAAGTTCAGAAACATAGACTTGTTAAGTTTGTGAGCAAAGTAAATGTAGAAAGACAAACACAGACAGATGAGGGAGAACTAAATGATGACTGTAGCAGAGTAAGACAGCCTATGGCTAACAGACCTTCAGAGAAAGGTGACAAGGACAATGAGGAGGTTCCAGAACCTATTGTGACAGACAAAAGTCCACAAAGTGGTATACCTGATGAGCGTGAACGAAAAGGGACAAGTGTGACAAGTGATGGATTTGTCAACAAAAGGTATCCTATTAGGGAGAGAAGAAAACCAGGACATTTAAATGACTTTGTAGCTGCCAACAGTGGCAGCGATGAGATCCACACTACCATAGACTACTGCTACAGGGCAGTGTGTGGTGTCCCAAACACATTTAAGGAAGCCATAGAATCAGCTAACTCAAAGAACTGGATCAAAGCCATGGATGAAGAAATTCACTCGTTACGGGAAAATGACACTTTCACCCTAACCACTTTGCCAAAGAGAAAGAAAACAGTGGGGGGGAAGTGGGTTTATTCCGTTAAGAGTGACATTGAGGGAAACGACAGATACAAGGCAAGGTTCGTAGCCAAGGGTTACAGCCAACAGTTGGGGATAGATTATGGAGAGACATTCTCACCAACAGCCAATTTAACCAGCATAAGAGTTTTGTTACAGAAAGCAGCACAGGAGAACCTGTTACTCCATCAAATGGATGTGAAGACAGCGTATTTACACGCTCCCATTGATTATGAAATCTACATTGATCAGCCAGACGGTTATGAAGAGGGAGAAGGGCTAGTCTGTAGATTACAAAAATCCTTGTATGGGTTAAAGCAATCTGGTCGTAACTGGAATAGGATCTTGCATGAATACCTAACAGCGAACAGTTTCAGGCAAAACCCAGCAGACCACTGTGTTTATACCAAAGAGACAAAAAATGGCATGGTGATTATGATCATCTGGGTGGACGACCTGATAATTGCTGCTGGCAATGAAAAGGTAATGAAGGATGTGAAAGAAATGCTTTCAGTCAAATTTAAGATGAAAGACTTGGGCAGACTTAAGCATTTTCTGGGTATTGATTTCACTCAGTCTGATGGATGTGTAACAATGTCACAAGAAACATATGTCAACAAGATACTGATGAGGTTTAACATGCAGAACTGTAAACCCAGAGAAACTCCCTGTGATCAGAAGTTGTGTTACACAGAAGGTGCTACTAAGATAAGAGATGTGAGGATGTATAGAGAGGCTGTAGGCAGTCTTATATACCTCGCATCAGGTACCCGTCCTGACCTGAGTTTTGTGGTAAGCAAGTTATCGCAACATTTCCATGAGCCTACGGAAGAACAGTGGGGAACTGTGAAACATGTGTTGAGATATCTCAAAGGGTCCAAAGATAAGAAGTTGAAAATTTGGGTCTAGTGGCCTACAGTGATGCTGACTGGGCAGGTGACACTGCCGACAGACGCAGCACTACTGGTTACTGTGTACATCTATGTAACAACAGTTCTTTAGTTTCATGGAAGACCAAGAAACAGCCCACTGTGGCGCTCTCTACCTGTGAAGCAGAGTATATGGCTCTGGCTTCCACAATGCAAGAGTGTATATATTTAGAACAGCTTTTGAAAGGTATAGATGACTACAGATACACTCAAACAATAGTGTACGAGGACAACCAGGGAACAATTGCCCTGGCTAAAAACCCTGTGAGCCGACAGAGGTGCAAACATGTGGACATTAAATATCATTTTGTAAGGTCCATTGTAAATGAAGGGAAAATGTGTCTGTTATATTGCACCACTGAAGAAATGGTTGCAGATGTTATGACCAAACCTGTTTCTAAGCTAAAACTTGCTAAGTTTGCTGACATTATGTTTGGTGCTTAAAAAGAAGAAGAAAAAAAAAAGAGAGAAAAAGAAAAAAGGAAGTGTGGTAGAGATTGTACAACTGTTTATCGTTTATTGTACAACTTTTCTTGGATTCCAGCAACCTGAGTACAAGAGGGGGTGTTGAGATATTCATTGTGTGTACTCATGTTGTACAGTGTTTTGGTTGTCACCACGGGGAGGCGCTGTTTCATTGTGGGAGCGCGGATGCTGCGTCATCACGCCCCTGGGAAGAAGAAAGGTGTACCACAACGAAAATGGCACCCGTGAGGAAAGTTTTGCCATGTGTAATAAAGTTCCCAAAATATTAAGAACATTTTTGCCTCCGTCGTCATTTTTCCTTCGAGTTGATCGCTGTCGATGCTGCAATACTCAGCATTGCCGATGCCCGTGAATCTGCCCCCCACCACGATGCCGCCCCGGGCAACCGCCCGTGTCGCCCGTATCAAAAACCGCTACTATATAGCAGTGGAACAGAAGCTGTTGTGGTCTTCTTGTCCTGAGACATGAATGTTTGTAAACAACTTTATTTTTTTGAATGTGTTCATATTTCGACAGTGCACATCTGTATGCTGAAACTGTAATGAGGAACCTGAGGTGATGGACAACAGAAGTAAATATATATAAATATGAAAACATATTGAAGTAATGTCTTTACCCTGTGCAGCGTGTGGACGCTGTGCACACAATCACCTTATTCACTAGTAAACGTGCACCGCTACCTCACGTGACTGACTCTGTCTCCATGGTTACATGTATATTATTAGCTGTGTAAACAGCTTCCAAAGATACCGCCATAGCTCTCTGCAGCCGTAACACCTTCACACTTTGCAAATCATTTCACGTTTTTGATAGTTATGAAGACAGAATGTGTTTTTAAGCTCATGCTAGGTGGTTGCTATGGTGGTTGCCGTGGACTAGGGTGGACCGCGCGTCCGATTCCTGTTATTAGCTGTCCGCCGTAGGAAGGCTGCGTTCCATTTAGAAGTAGCGACAGTCTGTCGTAACTTGAACTCAAACCCCGTTTTGTTCTTTAAGAAAATGCATTTATTTTAAAGCCGTTCATAACACGCACTCACATAAAACACTTTGCCTCACCATGACAGTGCAACTTTACTAAAAAATTTCGGCTCTTTCAGCTCCTAACCGGCTCTTCAGGTTGTTTTGTTGCTTTAATTAATTTATTATCAACAAAAATATGAAATTATGCACAAAAGGAATTAATAATGTAAAAAAAAAATTCTGGTTTTATTTATATATGTTTACATATAAATATATACGGTGGCCCCTAGAGACAAATCACGTACAAAGCTCAACATTGCCCCTAGCATCCTGGAGCACTTCCGTTGTGTTTTGTACATGTTTTTGTCTCTCGGGGCCACCGTAAATATACTTTTGTTTATTCACTCCACATAAAATGTAATAAATAAATCATATAATACAAAAACCAACTATTTACATTTCAACTTTTAACTATTTAAATTTTCAGCTTTTTCTTTTAAACAAATTTAAAGTGAAACAACACAAAACACTGCAAACCACAACACAATTAAATATAAATTAAAATATGAAAACAAAAAGAAGATGCATATTCTCTGTCATACGGGCTTTTTGAATCCTTTATCATCCGCAAATGAAAATAGTTGTGGATGATTACTATACCTTTCTAATCTGACGTTGTTGACCCTGGCTCGCTATGTTATATATGAGAGAAAGACAATATCTTCTTGGAATAACCCCCCACCCCAGGGGGGGAAACCTATACAAGGTGTAGGTCTATTAGGTGTTGATACTGGAGTGCAAAATTGCTGATGGACAAAAATGGACAAGAAAAGGTCAAAGCCATCGGGTCCTCGGTTTAGAAAAAAACAGAAAAGGAGAAACAAGCAAAAGATACAGGTAAGCAGATGTGTCTTTAGATAACGGCAGGTATTATGTATCCTGAAACAAGACAACATTCATTAGTAGGAATTGGGAAAATTTCCAAAAGATTAAAAGATTATTGAATCTTTTGGACTGTTCAGCATAATATTTATTCGATTTTACAGTCCTGTGGTCTCAGCCTCAGATACTTATCAAATCAAACAAAGCTCATAAAAAAACAAACAGATGGACGCTGAATGAATTATTAGATTAATTGGAAGAGGTGTTTTATTGATTTGTCTGCTACTCTCAGTGTATGATGAATTATAATGGCTGTTTGTCATTTACTCTCTTTCTCTCACTATATCAAATATTTATCTGGTTAAATTCAGTATGGTCCCGATAGCAGTTTCCACAATAACATATGTTAATGTACAATCCTTAATTTGGTGTGTGTGTGTGTGTGTGAGAGAGAGAGAGAGAGAGCGAGTCAGTGTGTGAGAGTGGGCGGGTATTAACATCTTCGCTGGGACCAAAACTTGGTAGTTTACTATACTCGTGGGGACAAACAGGCCTCACAGGGACCAAGATCCCAGTCCCCACATGTTTGAAGGCATTTTTGAGACTCAAAATTTGGTTTTAGTGTCAGGGTTACAATTAGGTTATGGTTAGGTTTAGGGTAAGGGTCAGGGTTAGGCATTCATTTTTGATGGTTAGGGTAAGCAGCTCGCTTGTGTGTGTGCCTTTCCTGCCTTTACTCCATGTGCACCTAGAAGCAGTTGAGTCTTCCAGCCAAGTGGTTCACAAAACGTTCATTTCTCAAGGCTTCACACAGCGTGTGTGTGTGTGTGTGTGTGTGTGTGTGTGTGTGTGAGGGTATAATGAAGGTCGCCTTCATTACTTAACCATATAAACACACATGGGTGATTTTAATATTGATATTTAACTCAAACAAAAGTTTGTTATGTTTTATTGAATGTTTGTTTATAATCCTCAGATTTACCCGTTCTTATATTTTGCTTGTTCTTATGTTATTATATTGTATTTTTCTTGCAGACAAGAATTTTGGATACGATTGTCTTACCTGTGATTTCTCTTGATTGTGTGTGAAATGTGTGTGTAGCCTCGTTCAGTATGTAACCCCAGACAGTGGTTTGGCTTCAGGGTAAATTAGCAGCAGTCTATAAAGGGCTGCCAGTTAACATCAGACGGCCTCTGATGTCCAAATGAAGCTTTCTGAAGCTTGGATTGAAAAACGGTTCATTACTCGAAGCTTTTCAACACAGTCCTGTTTGGTGACATCTGGTGGACAAAACTATGAAGCGCAGTTGAATCTACAGCTTATAATGAACTGCTTCATTATGATTGCCCACTCTGCAGAGATGAACTGACAGCTTCTCTTTAATGTCACGTGACAGTTGTGTCTGATATCGGGCTGATATGGTGCTTTGAACATGTATTTGTTTTACGTGAAAAAAATTCTGTTACGTCGATTTTAATAATAAATAATTTAGATGAATAAAACGTTCTTGTGTAAACATGTGCCATGGTGTGTTCTCCTGTTGCTTGTGACTTCTTGTAGTTTGTTAGTAATAAAAAATACACTATATATATCAATGTAAAGCACAATATTATAATAGGTTGTGAGTATGCTTGTGCTGTGAGGTCACTGCCTCCACCTGATTATGTAATTAACCAGCAGACTGGTACGTTTATATATAATATACTATAAGTTATATCATTATAATTATGTGTATATCATATTTCTTATGTACATTTTAGACCTGGGAGCAGAATTGCTGATGAACTGGTTTTTATTCAGGAACAGGCAGAGCGTCCTCTCTTCCTGGCTCCATGTCTATAATTATGTCACACACTGATTCGCTCTCACAAAATCACCAAAACACAGCACAAATCCCACCAATGATTCAATTCCTTATAAATCATTGAATCAGGTACTGAAGCAGTGACGTGCTGAATGAAGCTTCAGACGTCATTGATCACGTGACTCTGTTCAGACAAACCAAGCCTCAGCACAGCGTTTCTGAAGCAGTGTGTTGATTTTTTGACACATGTGCCGGAGCTTCAGCTTCAAACGGGCCGTCACCATCAGAGTTGCTGGAACCATGTCCCACTACTGGGCTACTCTGTTTTATTCTGTGTTAAGTTTCTGAATGTGAATTTTCTGTGTTAAGAATAACAAAGAAAATGTAATGAAGTGATTTTAAAGTTTAAAGTTTGTGTTAAATCTTGTAAATCAGACAGAGAGAGAGTTGAGGTGTGGGTGGATTTCAGATGATCAAATGTCAACAACCTGATTGGTGTGAAGATGTGATGTCCACTGAGGGAAGGGGGGAGAAAGGGTGAGCAGGTATAAAAGTGAGGTGAAGAAGAGATTCGGGGTTCTTCCCTTTTGTCCTCTGTGAGATGAGCAGGTCAGAAGTTTGGATCTAAGAGGTTCACAGTTCAAATTCCAGCAGAGACGCTAAAAGGAGAACCACAGTCCAACCTGTGAATGTTTTTAACCCTTTGTGAAACAACAAAGGCATAAATATGATCATATAAATATTATCTACTGGGTCAGACTCATAGGATCAGGGATTAGAACTCCTTTTATCAGAGAGATGAAATCTACTTCCTGTACAGGGTTTTTTTGTGGGCCTACCGATCGACAGAAACTAGAGTCAATAAAAAAACTGGACATTGGCTCAATGTGTGTGTGGCACAGGGAAACAAGGACTGAGCGCTGTGTAGTCCCACATAAAGTCAGACACCTGCTCACCCTAGGTGGACCATGGCATGGTCTATATGGAGGATACAGACACTGCTGAAAACATGACTCTGTCTGGTTTAGATGATAAAATGTCTTTACTTTAGGAGGCTGTGGCTCAGAGTACATTCACATAATGCCTTTGAATAAATGTAAAAAGCTTGTTTTTCTCCTGCTTTGATTTCTTTGTCTAGGTGACGATACCCAGCCCTACTTTTTATCAGTTTGAGCTGGCCGAGTTACAGAACTCTGATGTTCTGAAAGACGCATTCAAGCCCAACAGTCTCCTTGACTTCTATGCCGCCCTCCCAAATGACACGTACCCTAACATAAAAAACACGCAATGAAGATGTCCACACTTTTTGGCAGCACGTATATCTGCGAGCAAACCTTTTCACGCATGAAACTCATGAAAACTCCGATGAGATCAAGATTGACAGATGAACATCTGCATCAGTGTTTGAGACTGGCTGTGACTAGAATGGAACCGGACACTCAACTTCTCACCGGCCAGATGCAGGCCCACAGTTCACACTGATGAACATACAGTACATAGGTAAGCTCACTTTTGTGACTTGAATGAGTTATTCTGAGTATAAACAAATAGAATCATAATAAAATCTACTGGGATAAAATCCATCTCCACAACCATTGAAAAAAGCTTGTGAAAATGTTTTGTGCTGTGTAGGTGCTGTATCACTTAGTTCGGTTTCTCAGCCTGCTTGCTTTGTGGTTTTCAGAGGGAAGTTGGTGAGAGAGAGCAAACAGTGGTGTCTACTAGGCTACCCTACTGGAACCTACAAAACTGGATTATAAGGAAAGAACACAAGAACTTTGAGAGACTGCTCATATGAGTCATTTAAGAGATTCTGCTCTGACAACTGAAGCGTAAGATTGTGCACGGCACAACAGAAACTTTCTTTCTGTGAAGAACCCAGAGAGGGTTATTTGATTATTTATTGATGTCATAAATAGTGTTATTAAGTATTTCCTAAGTTAATTTTTTCTGTTAAGAACCCAGAGAGGGTTATTTGATCTCGGAAAGGGTTATTAATATTTGGTTATGTGTGGCTTTCTGGAAAACAATAAATGTTTACATTTCGGCAAACCTGCGATCGTCACACTTTTTCTGTTACAAACTGACCCTGGCCCCCCATCAGAGAAGGAAAAAGTTTGGGGACCCCTGCTCTGGACTTTACTAGACAACGAGTGAAGAACATATAACGAATATCATCTTTAAAGTGATGAATAATAACTCTGCCTCTGTGTCTTCATAAAAAGATCGTACTTCTGAAAGGTCAGAGGGCAGCATCCACTCTGGTTTTACACAGTTTTGCAGGTTTAGCTCTTCTGAAGTTCAGCACCTGCTTTTTCAGCCAATCAGAAGCCAGTATTGTAGAGAGTTCATATTTCTTTTCATGCAATTGAATAATTTTGAATGTTTAGGTGAATATTTATATTTAGAGTATTTTCTCGATCAGTGTCTTCAGTCCTGACCCTGAGTGCGTACATTTAAAAATAAAGTGATATAACTTCTTTTACATTACTGTGAACTTCTTGTACAGTTTGACAGCTGATTGTTGTCGTGTTTGTCGTCATATGAAGATCGTTTCCTAAAGAGGACTGAACAGTCATTCAGCCTCTGGCTCCATCCATGAATCTGATGTTTGCTGTATAATCTGTGCTGTTAATAGTGTAATGGAACATATAATTTGTACATATAATTTCATATGTAATTATGATGATCTTTAGAGAGACTTACAGGGCTCTCAGCGAAGGCGGTCGCACTTTTCTCCTCTCCTCTCCTTATCTTCCCTACTTAGCTTCTTATGTCCTTGTCTTGTCTTGTGTTTTTACTTACTTCTCCCTGGAACACTCTCTCACAGTCTGTTCTCTAAAACCTAAAAGAGGAATTATGGATTTGATCAACTGGTCTCTGAATGCAATTGACACCCCTTCTCAACGAGAAGTCTGGGCTCGGCTGAGCCTGACTGCTGAAGATATCTACCTATTCGGAACCATGATAACAGGGTTCTTGCTGATCGGAGCTGGCTTGGCCCTGGCTTATCGAAGAATTAAGGAAGCGGAACCGGCTGTTCAAACCCCCACAAGGCTGCCCGCTGGGATTGAAATGATGGGACGAGGTGTGAGTTTCTCAAAATGGGCTCATTGAGTGCAGCACGGAGAAGATCTTGGAGAACGCACGGCTGCCGTGAATACTCAGAACAAGACCTCTGAGTGGAAAACTGGATTACATCTGGAGGGGCTAGCTCGACTAACACCTTTGAGCGCAAATTGATCACATCTTGGGGAAGTGCACTGCAGTCATGAGTTCTCAGAACCTGCTCTTTGAGCAAAAAGAATGACAACATCACGAAACGTAAGTTTGGATAACATCATGGAGAAGCTCGCGGCTCTCCAACGGGAGATTGAGAGACCAGTGTTGGACTGTTAGAACAGCTTTGAAATTCATATGAGTTGTTCGCACTAAAGTAAAAACTATCATCACTTCATGCGGAGACCCCTTCGGCGCCAGCTGCGGTCTCAAGGCTGGAGCTGAACAAAACACCCTGATAACGACTGTTTAGACTGTTCCCCCCATTCCATGCAAGGCCACCTGGGTTGGCTGGAAGACTGTTTACTTAGCCTAGCAGGGCGAAGGACACTGTCTCCGCTGAACTCTGGACACACACACACATACACTGATATGCACACACTGATCCCCCCTCCCTTTCCAAACGCCTTCGATGCTTGAGCCCTACTGGGGAAGATGGCAGTCGACTGGACCAGCGCAGACATGCTGCAGGACCGGATGCGCTGTCTACACCGGCTCTCATTCACCCTTTACCCGCCCCTGTTGCTTGTCTTGTGTTTCTATGGTGTATTGATAGTCATGTGCTTTTTGTGCTGAGGTGTTTTTTCTGTTATCAAACTGTTCTCCCACTAGGAGCTCAGTCTGAGTGGAGGTTTTTTTCTCCTCCTCTTACCTCATGTTATGTATTTTTGTTGTTTTTTTCCTATCAGCCTACCTTTCTGACATGTCTCCCCAATGTGATGTTTGTGTAAAGTTGGTCAGAAGGTTCCTTTGTAAGTGTGCATGCGCCATTAGCGTGCTGCCTGCTGTAACCCTAATTTCCTTCGGGATTAATAAAGTATTCTGATTCTGATTCTGATTTACCCATTAAGATTTTAAATGAACGATAAACAAAGGCCAAGAAAACTGAGTTAAACTCCTGAGTCTACTATATATTTGCACCATGAATAAATGAATTGTTTGCACCAGTAATAAATAATCAAATATATCAAATTATCATCAATATTTAAATAAAAGCAAGCATTGCACCAAACAAAACAACAATTCAACAGACAGTTCTATAAAACTGTGGATGATTCAAAGTGCTGCTATAACTGCACAACAAAACTGCAGTGAGAAAAGCTTTGGATGTTCAGTTTAGTTATAATGACAGTTAAACAACTAAAATACTCGATTAAGTAGGTGAGAAAAAGTTACATTTACTGGATCAGTTTAAGACCAAAATACATTTGAATGAATTACTGACATGGACACTTTGTGAAAAATTACTAAACAGTTCAGGCAAAATTTTACTAAAACGTTGAATTAAACTTGAAAGTTTTCATTTAAACTCCACTGTGACTGTGTACACAGGAAAAACTACAAAATAATGTTTGTTTGTTTGTTTTTTAAACACTGTGGACCGATCTGCATTTGTTGTTGCTAAATGTAAATATTTGTTACTATTTAATGATCATAATCTCATTTGAACATAGGTTTGATTCAGTGGAGTCAGTTGTTCCCATGCATCATTCTGTAAGTGTGAGAATGAACTAAGATTAGAAAATGTCAAAATATAAAGTTTGATTTATTTTTATTCATCACAACATCCTAAACTTTGTTGAACTTTTTGAAATATAAAATGAACTCGCTGAGTGTTGACTGTCATAACTCAAGAAAAGTTTAACTGGGCTGTCCCAGTTGAAACTAATTTTAACAGTTTAAACCAGTTAAACCAGTTTACCTGGGTCAGACTTGTTACTGCATGTTGTAATCACACATACCACACCCTGCATCATGTGATTGGCTCTTGGTCGCTCTGTAAGAATATTTCTTTAGTGCCTCCCTTCACAGATGTGTCTGTATCAGGATGGGTCTAAACAACATGGTGTAAATGCAGTTGCTGGTGAGCCTCATTTCCTGTAGGAGGTGAACAAGAGCAGAGATCTGTTTCCCTTCAGAGCACAGAGGTTGTTTCTGTTCAGAGGAAGTGAAACTGTCTGACAGTCACTGAGAGACGGTGAAACGGCACAGCACATGAATCAAATGGATCAAACAAAATTCTGCTGTTCAGTCTGTTTGGATCTACTGAAGGATCCGGTGACTATTCCCTGTGGACACAGCTACTGCATGAACTGTATTAAAAGCTTCTGGGATGAAGAGGAAAAGAAGAAAATCTACAGCTGCCCTCAGTGCAGACAGACTTTCACACCGAGGCCTGTCCTGGTGAAAAACATATTAGTGGAAGATTTAGTGGAGGAGCTGAAGAAGACTGGACTCCAAGCTGCTCCTGCTGATCACTGCTATGCTGGACCTGAAGATGTGGCCTGTGATTTCTGCACTGGCATGAAGCTAAAAGCTGTGAAATCCTGTTTGGTGTGTTTGGTCTCTTACTGTGAGAAACACCTTCAGCCTCATTATGATGTGGTTCAATTAAAGAGACACAAGCTGGTGGAGCCCTCCAAGAAGCTCCAGGAGAACATCTGCTCTCGTCATGATGAGGTGATGAAGATGTTCTGCCGTACTGATCAGCAGAGTATCTGTTATCTCTGCTCTGTGGATGAACATAAAGGCCACGACACAGTCTCAGCTGCAGCAGAAAGGACTGAGAGGCAGAGAGAGCTGGAGGTGAGTCGACAAAACATCCAGCAGAGAATCCAGGACAGAGAGAAAGATGTGAAGCTGCTTCAACAGGAGGTGGAGGCCATCAATCAGTCTGCTGATCAAACAGTGGAGCACAGTGAGAAGATCTTCACTGAGCTGATCCATCTCATCCAGAAAAGAAGCTCTGATGTGAAGCAGCAGATCAGATCCCAGCAGGAAACTGAAGTGAGTCGAGTCAAAGAGCTTCACGAGAAGCTGGAGCAGGAGATCACTGAGCTGAAGAGGAAAGATGCTGAGCTGAAGCAGCTCTCACACACAGAGGATCACATCCAGTTTCTACACAACTACCCCTCACTGTCAGCACTCAGTGAGTCTACAGACTCATCCAGCATCAATATCCGTCCTCTGAGCTACTTTGAGGATGTGACAGCAGCTGTGTCAGAGGTCAGAGATAAACTACAGGACATTCTGAGAGAGGAATGGGCAAACATCTCACTGACAGTCACTGAAGTGGATGTTTTACTGTCACAATCAGAGCCAAAGACCAGAGAAGGATTCTTAAAATATTCATGTGAAATCACACTGGATCCAAACACAGCAAACACACAGCTGTTATTATCAGAGGGGAACAGAAAAGTAACATTAATGAATCAACAACAGTCTTTTTCTGATCATCCAGACAGATTCACTGACAGGTTTCAGGTCCTGAGTAGAGAGAGTCTGACTGGACGTTGTTACTGGGAGGTGGAGTGGAGAGGGGGAGGAGTTTATGTAGCAGTCGCATACAAGAATATCAGCAGAAAAGGAGGGGGTAATGAATGTGGATTTGGACGTAATGACAAATCTTGGTCATTAGATTGTAACAACAACAGTTATACATTTTGGTACAACAACATCCAAACTCGTGTCTCAGGTCCTCGTTCCTCCAGAGTAGGAGTGTACCTGGATCACAGAGCAGGTATTTTGTCCTTCTACAGCGTCTCTGAAACCATGACTCTCCTCCACAGAGTCCAGACCACATTCACTCAGCCGCTCTATGCTGGACTGTTGGTTTACTATAGTGGACTTGAAGATACTGCTGAGTTTGTTAAAGTGAAATAGACTGAAGTCTTTCATATTGTGGGTTTAAATCTGTATTTTAGTTTCATTTTATTTTCTCTCCATCATTTCTGCACAGAGATCAGCTGTCAGTCAAACATTATGGGTGGTACCTCCACATCTTCTAGTTGTTCTCTTGATGTTTCTGAGTTTTTAAAGGAGATCTTTCCTGTGACTGTTTATGGAGGCTATCACTGCTCATCATCATTTTGATTTACTAAAATATTTCTCCACATGAAAATGTAAACTTCTCTATCCTCTAAATGTTTCTGGAATATTTGTATTGAAAAATGTCGACATTTCTCTTTATGAGTATGGCAGACCATGTGTGTGTGTTTGTGTTTGTTTTTGTCAAAATCATCAAACAAATGAGGAAAAACTGTGATTTTAATGAATGAATTCATATATTGTGTTGATGTTTTATTGTGTGAATAAACTGGAAGGTTTGACTATAAATCAAACTTTGAACAAAGTCTTTTCTTCTGTCTTCATTCCAGGATCTCACTCAAATCTGATGCAGAAAATATGAAACTAATCTGAGAGAATAACTGAAGCAGTTTTCCTCCTGAAGCATCACAAAGTTCAGAGTTCATGTTTAGAGCAGAAGATTCAGCAGTCGCTCTGTGACCTTTCAACTTTCTTCACTAAAACAGCTTCATTACAGAGAAACAAGTCACATTTTCTTGATGTTCTTAAGTCCTTTCAGATGTTTTTAATGGTCCTTGAATGCAGCATCAGTGTCGCAGGTTTAAAAGGTCACTTTCTGTTGTGTTCAAAGATTTCCTTCAGATATGGTCTTTAATCAGTAAAGCCAGTGATACAGCAGTGTCATTAGCTGTGTTATTGGCACCAGGCTGTGTTTATGTATGTATTTAATTCTGTCTGAGGATGTCTTCAGCATGAAATGATCATTTGCTCAGCTGCTATGTCTCATCTCTTATCAGACATTGGTTGGAACAGAGTTTTGTTGCTGACCATCTGAGAAGAGGGTGAAGAAAAGCTTCAGGCTTCATTTGGACACTACGTTGGACAGAAGTCTCCACAAAAATGACTCAGAAACACAAATATTATTAACGAAAGTCCAAATGTCAAAAAGGGGTCATACATGAACCTGAGAAATGTCCTTGAACATTTGAACATGAGTCAGAGGGTTGTCAGGTTTCTACACTGCATCGTGGCATCAAGCCTGAGATGTCTGTGTAAACAAGTATGGAGGACACAAATGCACAGACGCAGTCGAGCTGTTTACTGCTGATGAGGAAGGAAAATAGTCTGTTGGATATTAAAGCAGCATTTATTAGAGTAAGAACAGATACTTGTGTCCTTCATTTGATCCCCGTCAATTTACAGAAGACTTAAGGACCCTTTGACTTCTAACATACAGCTGCATGTTTACAATTTTATTATTTATTGATTGATTTCTAGCAAAGCGAGACTTTACTGATTAAAGACATATAATCAGACATATTACTGTTACTCTCTGAAAAAGACTCACATAAAGCAGATTTATCACAAGCAAACATCAAGACACATCCTTCATGGCTTAAAGTTGCAGTGGGACTCTTTCGCCATCTGGTGGTTGTAACAGTTATGACAACTGTTCCTGCATATATGTCCCTCCTCAGTGTGAAGAAGACTGGACTCCAAGCTGCTCCTGCTGATCACTGCGTGTTCCTCCTGTGTCTAAAATCTATTTCCATTATGAATCAGGAAACTGTTTGCACCAATCATAAAGGCAATAAAATACGTCACACACTAAGAAATAACAAAAAGGAATTGTGGATTTCAAGGAGATTTTTCCCTCGTTTTTTGAAATCATAAGAATACAAACTAATGCAAGACTGTCATGTTTTCATAAGTTTGTAGAGACACTGTTCTGTTGTATTCTAGGACATCAGTCACCTTTTTAAATGCATGCTCGTCCTCCTCATCATCATCATCATCATCAGCACCCATGACCTCCTTTTAGTCTTTGTTTTGTTATTTTTTAGAGTTCAGGAGACGTTCTTATGGGATTTCCACAGTGTACAAGTACTGTTTAGACCCTTTACCTAAAAGAAAAGAGTAAAGTACAAAGTAGATTTACTCACTGCAGGAAAATAATGCCTCAATCTGATATATTGTCTTATATGACAAACTGAAAGTGATGCATCAAAGTGTAAGCAGCATTTTCCTGTTACAGCTGGTCTAGATGGAACTGATCTGATCTCCTTTATGTACAGGTAGATATCCAGTGGGTTTGCTAAGGGTCACAGATGAGGGGCTGTGTGAGATGTTTAATGGGAAAGGAAATAAAACCATTGTTCCAGACCTGCAGCTAAGATACTCGAGTATCTTCAAATATGAAGCTGAGTATTACTTCCATACTTTCCTCCACTGCTGATGACCTTGTTACCTGCTGCTCCCTGTTAATGATCAGCCTCAGTTCTGATAGTAAACTGTTGGCTCTCGTTCTGTCAGGTTGTTGCTCAGTGACGTCTTGTTTTCATTTTCCTTCTTCTTCAAATGTGTCTTCCTTTAACTCTTTGCTTTTGTTTCTGCTTCAAACACCAAATGATACACGTGCTGCACCTCTGATGGTTTGTCAGAGAGCAGAACAATTTACATTACAGAGAATATTTTACAGTTGAACATAAACTTTCACTTTTTTCCTCTAAAGTGTGCTCACTGGTTTTTCCAGCTGCTGTGAGATGTTTCTGCCTGACTGTAAAGATGGAAGTAAACACAGATGGAAACACTGAGTCAGAGTGTTGCTGCTGGTTAGTCAGTATATAGGGAGTGCAGAATTATTAGGCAAGTTGTATTTTTGAGGAATAATTTTATTATTGAACAACAACCATGTTCTCAATGAACCCAAAAAACTCATTAATATCAAAGCTGAATGTTTCTGGAAGTAGTTTTTAGTTTGTTTTTAGTTTTAGCTATTTTAGGGGGATATCTGTGTGTGCAGGTGACTATTACTGTGCATAATTATTAGGCAACTTAACAAAAAACAAATATATACCCATTTCAATGATTTATTTTTACCAGTGAAACCAATATAACATCTCCACATTCACAAATATACATTTCTGACATTCAAAAACAAAACAAAAACAAATCAGCGACCAATATAGCCACCTTTCTTTGCAAGGACACTCAAAAGCCTGCCATCCATGGATTCTGTCAGTGTTTTGATCTGTTCACCATCAACATTGCGTGCAGCAGCAACCACAGCCTCCCAGACACTGTTCAGAGAGGTGTACTGTTTTCCCTCCTTGTAAATCTCACATTTGATGATGGACCACAGGTTCTCAATGGGGTTCAGATCAGGTGAACAAGGTGGCCATGTCATTAGTTTTTCTTCTTTTATACCCTTTCTTGCCAGCCACGCTGTGGAGTACTTGGACGCGTGTGATGGAGCATTGTCCTGCATGAAAATCATGTTTTTCTTGAAGGATGCAGACTTCTTCTTGTACCACTGCTTGAAGAAGGTGTCTTCCAGAAACTGGCAGTAGGACTGGGAGTCAAGCTCAACTCCCAGTCCCAGTAGGACTGGGAGTTGAGCTGCATTTACTCCTTATGCAGCATAAGGAGTAAATACAGAATATTAACCAAAGTTGTGATTAAAACACCTTTTACAAATGCACAAAAAAACCCAAAAAAGAAATCTTTCTACCTTCTGCAAAGTTCATCGCCCCAGAAAAGACAAGAGCAGCAAATTCTCCGACACTGAAACCTGCAGCAGCGACACACATCTCAATGGCCTGTGTACAGCAGGAAACAAGTCAAAAAAAATAAAAATAAAAATGTAACAGCCTCCCGATTATGACCGATATATCATTTATGTCACTGATACATCCGTAACTGAAATTAACTCAGAACAATTTGTTTATTTTTTTAAATGGTCATTCAGAATCAGAAGATTATTTACGGTGATGTTTTTGGTGGGAGTGAAACAACAATCTACTGATAAAAACAATAAAAACAAGATGTGATAATAAGAAATAACCACTGTTGGAAGCCTTATTTACTCTGTCGCCTTAATCAGGTGCAGTAATTAAAGTTGAAATGAGAAACTTTGCATTTGAAAGATGCTCTTCTACTGGGCACTCAAAATGCTTTCTTACAACAAGTCAAAGGAGCTTGCAAAGAAAAGCGTCTGGACTTCTTTTCAGACAGGATTCTCACTGAACCTGAAAAGAGAGTATTAGCCAAAGGACTCAATTTTGCCATTTCTCCACAACAGTTGCCCATAGTGGACCTCATCACAGCCACAGAATCTGCCATACGGATTAATAAATTATCACAGACAGAAGCAGAGCAAATCAGGATGAAAGTCTCAGCCACGCTCTCCAGTGCCAAAGTCCCTCCATCCAACCTCACAATACAGGAAAAGAAGGCCGTCGCTTCCCTGAGCAAAGACCACAACATCACTGTTTTACCAGCTGATAAGGGAAGATGCACCGTGGTCCTAAACACTACAGATTACCATACAAAGATCACTACTCTCCTCAGTGACAATAATACCTACGAAGCCTTAAAGCGAGACCCCACAAGCAGCTACAAAAAGAAAGTTATAGCTTGCCTTCAAGACTTTGAAAAGGACAAAATTATTGACCGCCTTACTTATCACCGCCTTTACCCAGGGGATGCCATACCCTGCATCTACGGACTTCCTAAAATCCACAAGGAAGCTGTCCCACTCAGACCCATAGTCAGTAGCATAAACTCAGCCACTTATAACATTGCTAAACACCTTGCTACCATCCTTGCTCCCCTTGTGGGGAACACCCCACACCACATCAAGAACTCCACCGACTTCACTGACAAGGTCCAGAAACTTACCCTGGACCCAGATGAAACCATGGTGTCCTTTGATGTAGTCTCTCTCTTCACTTGCATACCCACCACGGAGGCCGTGGAGACTGTCAGAAAACGACTACAAGAAGACAGCTCCTTGGAGGACAGGACCAACTTCACACCCGATCAGATTTGCACACTGTTAGACCTCTGCCTCACCACTACATATTTCAAATACAACGAAGGCTTTTACAGACAAAAACATGGCTGTGCCATGGGCTCCCCCGTGTCACCTATTGTAGCCAACCTTTACATGGAGGAAGTGGAAAGGAAGGCTCTTGGCTCTTTCAAAGGAAGAGTACCCAGCCACTGGTACAGATATGTGGACGACACCTGGGTCAAAATCAAGACACAAGAAGTGGAATCCTTCACTGCGCACATTAACGCTGTGGATAAAAACATCAAGTTCACCAGGGAAGACACAAAGGACAACTGTTTGCCTTTCCTGGACTGCGCTGTGCACATTGAAGAGAACGGCAAACTCAACATCGAAGTTTACCGGAAGCCCACACACACGGACCAGTACCTCCTCTTTGACTCCCATCACCCTTTGGAACACAAACTTGGAGTAATTAGGACCCTACACCACCGGGCAGAACATGTTCCCTCTAAGCCTGAAGGAAAAAAGAAGGAACACACACATGTAAAGGAAGCACTCAAAACGTGCGGCTATCCTAAATGGGCGTTCTTAAAGTCAGCAAAGAGGCACAGAAAAGAAGACCAGACACCAGCGAGGGAGGATAAGAAGGACAGACGCAACAACATTGTCATCCCCTATGTAGCCGGTGTATCAGAAAAACTTAGGAGAGTTTTCTCCAAGCATGACATCCCGGTGCATTTCAGACCCAGCAACACGCTCAGACAAAAACTGGTTCACCCGAAAGACAAAACGCCAAAACACAGATTTAACAATGTGGTGTATGCTGTACAGTGCAGCGAGGAATGCCCAGACCTCTACATTGGAGAGACCAAACAGCCACTTCACAAGCGCATGGCACAACACAGAAGAGCCACCTCCACAGGACAAGACTCAGCAGTCCATCTGCATCTAAAGGATAAAGGACACTCTTTCGAGGATGCCAATGTTCACATTTTGGACAGAGAGGACAGATGGTTTGAAAGAGGAGTGAAAGAAGCCATCTATGTCCACTGTGAGCGACCATCTTTGAACAGAGGCGGGGGTTTACGACACCAACTCTCTGCCATCTATAATCCAGTTTTGAGATCCCTTCCCAGACGCCTTAACGCCCACTCACATCCTGGGCCATCTGACCTCAGGAATTCGCATGATAAGGTGGGGCCAGGTTTCACAATGAACACACCCGAAACTCTGGCTGATTGGGACCCACACCCGCTTTCACACCTTGGCTCAGGCGATTAGAGGATCATCAGGGGGTCCTTTTGTCCCTCTGTGGGGGGATACTCCCACTAGGTTTATATCTGGGACTCTCCACCATTTGACCTTAGAACTGAAGAAGCTTCTCGGATGAGAGGTGAAACGTCTTCAAGTAACTTAAAGAAGTCCAGACGCTTTTCTTTGCAAGCTCCTTTGACTACGATGACCTGGATGACTGAGAACCTTCACAGACTTCTTACAACAAGCATCATTCATCCACACCTTCATACATAATGTGCGCACATTTTAAATATAAATTAATATTACTGTAGCAGTATTTTTTTTTTTTATTAAAAAGATAAAATGGCCACATTTAAGAAGGCAGGACCTGCAGTTATTGTCCTTTTTCCAGACATTTATCTGGCACTTACTTTGGGGTTTTCTTGGTTGAGTCTCTCCACAGCAGCCAGGGAGGTGACAAACACCGCCGGCTGACAGTGAACCGTTTTCTGCAGCTCAAATTCAAATTCAAATTTTATTTGTCACGTACACAGTCACACACAGTACGATATGCAGTGAAATGCTTAGACAACTGCTCGTGACCTAAAGAAAAAAAGAAAAGGCTATGAATAAGATAGGAAATAAATATGAAAATTAAAAAGGGGTAAATTTAACTGGGAAAGAATAAGATAAAATATATAAATTAAAGTTAAAAAAATAAAATAACTGTACAACAAAATACACAATACACAGTATAGAACTATATAAGAATGTATGAAGAAAGCTCGTCCTCGGGGCCCTCCAGACACAGAGACAGCAGGTCGTAACCCAGGATCTTCTGGGCTACGGTGAACATTTCTTTAACGTTGGGGTATTTCAAAAGTCCTCTGCCCATGCCCACAAACTGGCTGCCCTGACCGGGGAAGAGGAGCACGGAGCAGCCGCTGGGGTCTTTTTTGGGTCTCCGCTGAGGCTCGCTGTTCGGGGGAGAAGCGGGGGCTTCAGCCGGAGGAGGGTAATCTCCAGCCGTGGAACCGGGCTTGTTGGTGGACAGCGTCCTGCTCAGAGAGACCAGCGACCTGACCTTCCCTCTGGAAGATGCTGCCATCCTGACTGCCACTGATGCCAACATGAGCTGTTCCTCATCCAGCGACGTGTCTGCGGATGAAATAAGACGCACAGCCCGCCCGGACAAACTGTAATCACCGAAAGAGTCAACTTTGCTTGAACTCAACTCTGACATCTGCTCGGCATGACACCTCACAGGGAGACGCCATGTTGTTTATACGGAGTTTATTCTCGTCTTCTTCCGGTTGACGTTCAGGCTCTTTCACGCTGCAGCGCCACCTCAGGTCAAAGTATGTCATGCTCTAATGTATCGTGTTTTTCTTTTCTGTGCTTTAATTTGTCTACAAAGTGAAAATAACTATAAAAGCTTTTAAGTATACACAGACATGCGCTTCTTAAATTTAGCTTAATTGGCTCCAGAGGTAGGAAGTAAAAAAGTAAAAAAAAACTTCCTTGCTGTACTTAATTTTTACTCCCTACATTTTTAAACAAATATCTGTAGTTTCCTCTCCGTATATTTTCAAAACAAACTCGTTACTTTGGGTTTAACGCATTTGGGGGAAGTTAATATTTCACGTCACTGCAGGCCTTCAAACAATGAGATTTGAGCCTAAACAGTGACACATGAAAGGCAGTCGCGTTTTAATCAGTAGAGATGAAAGAGCAAACCATGTACCGTAGTTTTGATTTATTTATTTTTAGCACAACACCAGAACAACCCCACGTGCCCATAATTTGCGGTACTTCAGAAAAAAAGGAGTGAACATAAAAGGGAGTAAAATGTTGTGGCAGGTAATTTCAAATGCAGCATTTCTATCACCTCAACAAACACTAACTGTGTCACAGTGTGTTGCTAGCTAAAGCTCCACTTGCTGTATTTCACAGGAAGAGAAAAGAATGAGAGCTAACTTCACTCAGAGATATAGAAAGAAAGAGAAAGAAACCAGGCTGTATTTAAAGGTAAGGACTGCTTAGTGATATTTGATAAAATGTAATTGTATTTTAACAGGGACATAAAGTGCTTGTCTTACTCCCTTCTTCTAGCTCGAAATTACTTGCCAAGTGGTAAGGACCGTTCATGGTCACACGGTGAGAACATTGGTGTTGACTATGAAGAGATATGGTCAGACAGGGGAGGGGCCAGTCAGATTTATCAACTCAACCTCCTTAAAGCATGGAGAGAGGCTGAAACCAATCTCTGGT
This sequence comes from Perissodus microlepis, assembly GCF_051167445.1. NCBI lineage: Eukaryota > Metazoa > Chordata > Actinopteri > Cichliformes > Cichlidae > Perissodus > Perissodus microlepis. Next base: position 34,920,723 of record NC_140478.1, read on the forward strand.
GAGCCCGGTTAAGGAAAGAGATGAGTTGGTGCCTGAGATGCCAAATTCCAACATCCTCATTCCCGCCATTGAGATAACACTCTCACACAGGCCCAGAGAGCAGATGTTGCTGCATTGCAGATGTGTTATACCCCCTGCCCAGCCGAATGACTCTCAAAAAGAAAACTTTGCAGAAAATCAATGTGATTGCTTGGATCACTGGAATTATCATCTCGATATCTCTTGTCCTTCTTTCATTTCAGACGTCTTGAAAACAAGTTTTAACAAAGTCCTGGAGAAGTGCCCAATGCTGGAGGACCTCCTGCTTTACCCCTGGCTCAGATAAACTCCTCTCTGACACAAACACACACGCATACTGAATTCACATCTTGCCATACAAATGTGATACAGTAACCAACTTTCTTTCTTTCAGAAAAAAAGAAAATTGGGAGATTCAAAATTTTCCTCACAGTAATGTTTGCATCAGTCTATCAGATGAATCCCCTCCAAGTCCAATATTTACATCAGTTACAGTGATAATGCTTGGTGTCTACTTTCAGCCACCGCAGTAGAATGCCAGGAATGAATCTCATTGAAATTGTAGTTGCATTTGCTATTTAATTTAATTGTCATGGATGATACACAGACAACCCAACAGCAAACAGAGGAAAACAATGGGCTTAAATACACAGAGGGATAAATGAGGGAATAAGACACTGGATGAGAGCACAGCTGCGAGAAATCACAAACAACAAGACCATGGGGAAGGAAAACTGAAAACACTAACATAGTCTAAGGAGCTTAGAAAGAAAACGTCTGGACTTCTTTAAGTTGCTTGAAGACGTTCAAGCAAAGTTTAAGTTCTTTTCTTCCAAGAAGGTGAAACATCTTCAAGCAACTTCAAGTCCAGACGCTTTCTTTCCAAACTCCTTAGACTACGATGACCTAGATGACTGAGAACCTTCACAGACATGAAAACACTAACATAGCACACAAGACTATCAAAGTAAAACAGCAAACAAGAGACTTTTACAAAGACACAGAGTTGACACAGAGACATGACTGACTGGGGAGAAATTGGGGAACATGGAAACAAGAGTGACTAGACATGACACGTGGGACACAGGGGCAAGGCAAAGTAACAGAAACCTAAAGCCTAAGAATATAACACAAGAAGAAAACAATAAAGAGAACCAAAAACATACATAAGAATAATCAATGAATATAAATGAACAAACACAAAACACTGGGTCACAGACTCAGTACCATGACAGTTAAATGTACATAATAAATACTTTAAATCAGATGACAATGTAGCTGACACTGTGTTTATTAGTGTGTGGTCAACCACAAATCTTCATACTGTCATCCATACATGAGGTCTTTATACAAACGATGAAAGATAATGAAAGAAACTGTTTAATTGATATGAAATGATTGAATTATATGAAATATTATGGCTTTGTCTGCCAGTGTTTTTCTGTAAACTACTTTGAACTACTGGCAGTCAGTGAAGTCACTGAAAGGCAAGATTCTATGTTGTGTTGCCGTAGTTTCCAGAGTTTACTTATAAAGCTCACTAACAGAATTCAGTTAGAAAAGTCAAGCATTTGAAGGGCGCACATTTGAAGGAATATTAACTCAATATTAACTCATTACGGTTTACATTTCCGAGTTTAAAAGTTCTCCGAAATTACAATGAAAAAGGAAACAAGAAAAATTACCACTCCAGCCGATAAGAAAGATTCAGGAGATCAAGGTAAGTAAAATAATAAAATCAAATCCTGGTAAAATCCAAATCCTAGAAATGTTGACACTGTGTGAATCATTTTTGGAGCAATTGAATCATATGTTTGATTGAAAATAGCTTTAATACAAGATGTCTAATCAAAGAAAGGTTACCGGTCTTTTGGTAAAATAATGTAATAAGTTTATTCTTGGACTCAACAGTAAAAACAGACCAACAAGTGTCATCAAGATCTAAGACTTAGTAAACCTAGTATCAATTCGCACTGGTCAGTTTTTTTATCCCAAGAATAAACTTGTGATAATTTAAGCAAAAGCAATTTCAAATTCTTTGCCAAACTGCTTCCAGTCCTGATGTCGGGGACTCTTTTTCACCACTGTGTTGTTGTCGTTTATAGATTGTAAGAGGAGGACTGCTAAAAGAAAGGCCAGTCCTGAAAAGAAGACCCCAATAAAAAGGAGGAGGGTCGCTGAGCAGGCTGGTCCTTCCACCAGCTCAGATGTGGTCAGAGGAGTGAAGCGCAAGGTTGTGCAAGATGAAGAGGGCACAACAAAGAAAGCAAAGAAGGCTAAACTTCTCGACCATATGAGCGGTGACAAGGAGCAAGCATCCTCCTCGTTGGACTCTGGTAAAGGTAGGCTAATTAGTTGAATAAGGGGGTAGATTAAGTGTGGTTGCTAGGTTTAAGATATTAGTGTTTAGTGTTTGTGTCTATCATCCAGTGAGCTGATGTGCTTTTGGTGTTTTCCACATCTCCAGACTTGAACAACAAACAGGTGTGCGCAAAAAATGGCAAAAGAAAGGCCGCGGGAGACAACAGAGAGTCACCCAAGAAAAAAAAAAGGAATGTGGACCAGGACAAAAAATCAGTGGCAGACCAAAAACGTAAGTAGCAAGCAGCTTGGGTTTTATATTCAGGGGAAGGGCAAAAGGAACATTTAGGCTACAGAGGAGAGTAATTTGTGTCACAGCTATAATAAAACAAGATTTGTTGTTTTGTCTGTTCAGGTGAATTCCAAGCCAGATATGTGGAGGAGCACCAGCTCGGAGAAGGAGGCTGCGGAGCAGTGTTTGCTGGCTACCGGATAGAAGATCGTTTTCCAGTAAGTGTTCAGATGATGGTAGTAAGACAGGCAGTAACGCAGATAATGGATAATATCGTAAACTGAGACGTCTGCTGTGTTTCCACCTTTCATTATGTCATACTGAGGAAATGCTCACCAATGCTCTGTGTCTTCTAGGTTGCCATCAAACACATTCCCAAAAATAAAGTCTACTGCAAAGTGGCGGTAAGCGTCCAACACTTGAATCAGTTTTACATTACTGGATTGAATGCGGCGTTCCTCATCATCCACTTTGTTGTAATATTTCAGGATGAAAGCGGGAAGAAGCTCTCAGTGGAAGTGGCCATTATGGTTAAACTTGCAGGTGAAGCAGAAGGGTCAGTGGGAATATCAGCACCTGTGTCCTTGCTGGAGTGGTTCGACCTTGGCAAAGAGCTGATCCTGGTGCTGGAGAGACCTGTCCCCGCTGTGGACCTGCAAAAATACAAAGAAGAAAATGGAAGAACTTTACCAGAGGACAAGGCCAAGGTAGGTTGACTGGGAGAGCCTTAGACTGTACAGCATTCAATCAAGGCAGAAAAGCATTAACTCATTATTGTGTTTTTCATCTTTTCCAGGTCATTCTGAAGCAACTAGTTGATGCTGTAAAGGAACTTGAGGATAAACACATCTTTCATCGGGACATCAAGGGACAAAACATTCTGATTGAGACCGGCTCAGATGTGCCTCGAGTTCGCATCATTGACTTTGGACTGAGCTGCTTTGTTAAACAGCGATCTCTGTATCGCATCTTCTATGGTAACATATTCTGCTCCTGCTTTTCACAGATGTAACAATTTGTGTCTTTTGTTTTAGAAGAAATTGCAATTGTGTCTGTTTGTTAGGCACTCCTCTTCACATCCCTCCCGAGTGGTACATTAGGAGCTGCTACAGGTGTGGACCCACCACGGTGTGGCAAATGGGAGTGGTGTTGTATGAAGCGCTTCATGCACGATACTTTAGTACCGCGAGGTTCCTCACAAAGAAACTGAGCATCAAGAAGCGTCTGTCCACAGGTAAGAAAACTTCACACTTCCAGATTCACTGATGCCTTGGATCACTAGAACTATCATCTTCATCTTTTTGATCTTTTCTTTCTTTCAAGAATGCCGGAATTTCTTGGACGCATGTTTAGCTATAGTCCCGGAGAAGCGCCCAACACTGGAGGAGCTCCAGCTTCACCCCTGGCTAAGATAACACACACAAACACACAATTCACACCTTATCATATAAGTATGATACATTGTAGTAACTTCCTTTCTTTTTTCTGTTGGACAGGAATAGATAGAATGGGTCAATCTTAAAAAATAAATAAATAAAAATGTAGCTTTTTTGGAGTTCCTGTAACCCCCCCAGCCATCCCAGGAAAGGGGATCTCTCTTTGAATGGGCTTTCCCGAGGTTTCTTCCCATCGATCTGGCCCCCTGGGGAGTTTTTCCTCGTCTTCATAGAGAGCTTGGGCTGGGTCAGGAGCTCCATCAAAACTGTCTTTATTTGATGACATTAAAGTCATCAAATAAAGATGTGTTTTACTTAAAGTAAAATTTGATCAAAATAAAACTTGTTTAATTCATCTTTGCTGAGGATTCTCCTTCATTACTATTTTGTTTTGTTTTTTTGTTTTGTTTTTTTTTTTACCCATGGTGCATTTTGACAAATAAGAAAACTGAATCAGGTTAAAGTGTGCACAAAGACAGTCACACTGCAAATGATCTGAAGACTTGCATCTGTTGCTCTAACCCCCAACTAGTTTAGACAGATTTCCTGGTTCTACCAGAGGTTTTTTCCTTCAAGAAGGGAGTTTTTCCTTCCCACTGTTGCTGAGTGTTTGCTCATAGTGGGTTGTAAAAGCATAAAAGTTAATAAGAGTTATCACAGCGGGAACTATATAGCTTAAGTGTACAATTTCTACAGGACGAATTATAACTTCATTATGTATAAAAGCTCCTGTGGATAATTACTCCTATTTGTAACTTTACACAAGAGAAAGTTTGCTGTCACACTATTTATAACAGGTTGGGTTTTGTCCTCTGAGTTGAGCCTTTGGTTGCAGTTTATTGAAGAATTTCCTCTAAAGTAGCTGTTGATAAAGATTTAAAGTCCTGTTTATATACAGAAATATGCTTTAGTTCATGTTTTTTTACATGTCTGCCTCAGTGGATCAGTAGAAGATCTGGCACAGGAAACTAGATGATGAAAAAAGGGTACGAATACACATATATATCTATATCTATATAGATACAGATATATATACACACACACACAGGTTGCAATGTAGTATTTTCATTTTTTCTTAGCATTTCTTTAACGTCTTGGTGCAAAAGAATACCTGCATTTGTGTGTAAAGAAATGTTACATATATACTAAAAACAGTTGGAAAAAAGAACTACAAATTTGGAAAGGAATTTATTCATGTTCTTACTCATAGATGGAGTACATGGTTTAAAAAACACTGAGTAAACAGATATGAGGCGGCTGTATCAACATAAAAACATTAATACAGTTAAAAATGAATAAAAAGTTGCACGCTTAAACTTATTTCTCTACAGTTTGTACAATTAATCCATGTAACAATAGGTTCTCTCTTAATATAGTAGTTAATTAAAATATCTTTACATAAAAATACATTTTTAAGTACTCTCCGGTGGAAGTCTGTTGTGGCTTATGTTTCTAAATGACACAACCATAAAGCAGCCCACAGAATATACAAATATGTCTTTGATAAGTGAATGTTGGCTCCCACAATGGCCTGTTAAGTTATTGCAAAAATAATTTACTGCATAATATGTCAGATTAGAACATGTTATAAGCACAAAACTGAAGGGGAAACAATAAAAACAAAAATTAAAAAACAAATACTAAATTAAGTTAAAGGATATTTCTTACTATACTATATAATTGTATAATGTTGCGTTTGATTGCAAAAGAAAACCCACCAAGAAAAAAAGAAAGAAAGAAAAAGAGAGAATAGAGTTTGATTTATTCAAAACACATTCTTTTCTTTTATTTAAGCTGTAGCGAGATTCAAATGGACAAAAGAGAAAGAAAAATATTACAGATTTGTTTTATTAATCATGAATAAACTTTATTATACACAACTCTAAATTTCAGTTGGTCTTAGTCAGATGTGTTTTTAATTAAATCCTGCAACACTGTGCTCGCTGCCATCACTTTATATCTTAGTGTGCAATTCAAATATATACTTATTACAATATTTTTCCCCCTTAACTCTCAACTCGCGTTTTTAAAATGTCTGTGATCATATTTGTCCGTTGACTTCTGTCTGGGCCTCGAACGATTCATCAGACAGGTTGGCAGCCTCCAGCTGATGCTCCAGACTTTCATCATCGCCTCTATTCTGATCAACTCTTATCTTAAACTTAGTGATGAACTCATTACTGGCCAGCGCACCCTCCTTTTTAGGGCACGTGGGCTTTGATAACAGCCGGCTTTCCAGTCGCTCTGCAAAGAAAATTCACAAAACATTTCTTATTTGGTAAGCTTGTTAACAAATTTTAGTTCAGTTTTGCTGAAAGTTATAGCATGCATCAGGTAAGAAGCAATTGGTTTTTAAAAAGCATATACATTCCCCAAAACATTTTTATTATGTGCATTTTGGAGAATAAAAGATTGTACACAATTTCCCTTTTTAAAGTAAAAAGATTATTAAGTCTAATTCTTACTTATTCAGTAAATTAAAGTATTGAAACATCATTATTCATAAAATATGCACATTACAAAATTAAAGTTATTCAAAAATTACTCAAGTACTTACTCCAATACTCACATTATTCAAGTACATTTAATTTTTGCCAATGTAATGTCACATAAAATCTTAATCTGAATAAGGGATTTGAACCCCACTGTCACGGCCAGGGGATCAGCAGGCCGCTGACTAGTAGTGTTCTCTCTCTTGCTCTCTCTCTCTCTCTTGCTCTCTCTCTCGCTCTCTCGCCAGGGCGGAACTCATGGTGGGTTCACGCCCTCGGCCCACGCCCCTCTGAAGAGGAAACACCTGGGCCTCATCAGTGCAGCCAGCATTTAAGCCAGGGAGTGGCTTCTACTCATCGCTGGATCGTTGTGTGTGACTCGCGTCAGTGCAGCCCGGCTCTGAGCAAGTTCTCTTTTGCTTCCCTGTGCAAAACCTCTAACGTGTGTTTCCTTCTGTACATAGATCCCCTGGACCCGACTCTGCATTCCCCGAGCGGATTCCCTTTTTGTGTGAGTGTTTGGAGAGAGAGTCAGAAGAGGAGCAAGTGTCTTTTCCCTACCTGGATTTCCCCGGAGCCTTTTCCCTGTCACCGCTTTGTATATAGCACTATCCCCTGCACTGTTTGTATATACACCTGGTGGAACTGTAATAAATACTGACTGTGCCTCTGAGTCCTGCGTGTGAGTCCTCAAGCGAACCGTGACACCCACACAGATGAGAGCTTAGCAGTGAAGCTCTCTCTTAAAATTTGAGTTATAAAGTCAGAAGTTATCACTGACAGAGATCCATGTTCTTTTAACATAAGAAAGAATATTTGCTGAAATTGACATTAATCCAAGCCCTTAAAACGCCATTTTGGATTAAGCATTTCCTTTTAGAAAAGTCTTCAATGAGCAGGAAGCTCCAGTACTGAAAAAAGAAGCCAACATCAACTGCTAAACGTGCTAAAAGTAAGTAAGTCCCCGTAGACTCCTATGATCAAAACACATACAGTATAAAAGTTATAGGTTACAGATCTGAAAAGTAAAACAAATGTCAAAGTGCAAAAAGACTTATGGTCCCATAGAAGTCTATTCCATTTGCCTGGAATTAGGTGAACACCTTTGTGACAAATTTAATGGCTCAGTCATTTGTTTCATGTCATATTTAATAAAAGACTGACATGGTGGCATGTTGAATTGTCCATTTTGCACATATTTGGTCATTCTAAGCGTCAGAAGGGGAAAGATCATTCTGGGAATGCCTACTGGCGAAGGATGTGTGACTGACAAGTCCAGTGTGTGAAGTTTAACTACAGTCTAAGGAGCTTGGAAAGAAAAGCATCTGGACTTCTTTAAGTTTCTTGAAGATGTTTCACCTCTCATCTGAGAAGCTTCTTCAGTTTAGAATTTCTTCAGAGAACTGAAGAAGCTTCTTGAATGAGAGGTGAAACGCTCTTCAAGAAACTTAAAGAAGTCCAGATGCTTTTCTTTCCAAGCTCCTTAGACTACGATGACCTGAACGACTGAGAACCTTAACAGACAGTTCTTCCCTTCATTCATCATGCCTGATTTCAAAACACCAAGATGGCAGTCGTGAAAACACTCATCTTGAGTCTTCATGGGACTACGGTGAGATCAGTTATGCCTCTTATGATGCTGTCCCAGACTTCAAAGCAGTATAAAACATGTTTGCAGCCTGTAACAACTGTGCATGCGGTTATTTTTCGTTTTAAGATTTCCGTGTTTAAATCATAATAAGATTTAGTTTTAATTTTAATTAACTTGAGGTGAGTCAGATTCTTTCATTCAAGTCACTGAATGAATCTCTTGACATGTTTGGGGGTTGGTGCCTTTTGTAGCATTTTAATGCAATTATCTGACAGATTATATGGTCTACACTGTTATTAACTATACTAACACTCTGTTCCAGAAGTCTGTGCTGCAAAGAGGCAAAGTGAATACGGCACCTGCAGGAGTAATGGGGGTCATCAGTCGGTTCAGCTGGATGTTCCAGTGCCGTACATGTTGACTGGCATTCCTCAGCCTCTCCTGAACCTCCTGGAAACAAAAATCATGCAGGCATCCTCATCAGTGTTGTTTTAGAAGAGCACTAAATAAGATGCTGCTCACAAAGCCAGTCAAAACAAACTTGTTCACCTCCAGACGCTGGTGGCTTCTTTGGCGAGATGCCTGCAGATCCTGGAGCTCCTGAGAGGCAGAGTTGAGGGCTGAGGGGGTGTCCTCATCGGGACTGCCATCTGACAGCTCCTGTATGGGGCTGAGGTTTTGCATTGTACGTTGCTGCTCCTGGAGGAGCTGGAAATGTTTCCTCTTTTCATCTTCAGCCTGCAGCAACCTGAAGGAGGGGAAAAAGGGAAGAAGCAACTGAAAATGTTAATACTTCTCATGGATATATCAGATCTCCATCACAAATAAAATAATAAAGGGCCATAATAAGAGTTAGAAATCCATTGTTACCGCTCAAGCTCCAGTCTGGCCCTCTCCTCCTCCAGCCGAGCCTGGATCTCCATATTAAGGGCAACTTCCAGCTGCTGCTGTGTCAGCTCCAGCTCCCTGATCCTCTTCTTCTGTTGTTCAGCCTCCTTTTCCTTCACCTGCATCTCAGCCTGCATGCTGTCTTTTATCTATGCACACACACAGCTACATAAACAGATGCACCAACAGAGCGGTATGAACTGACCTATTCCTGAATCACCTTTTCCTGGACTGTCATAACCATTTTTCCAAATCATTAAAGACTAGGTTGAAGCCGTTGTTATGTTTTATTGATTGTTTGGCTTTAGGTTTTCCAGTTTTCCAGCTGCTGCTGTTTAATGTTTGCCTGGGAAAAGAAATTTCAGTTAGTGTGGGAAGTTTGGTTAAGCTGGTGGAAAACAATACTGTTACACTGACCTTTTGGATAAGATTGTCTTACCTGTGGTTTCTCTGATGTGCACGACAAAACAGTCTCCAGGCAGCTTGAGTGCCCATTTAAAGGTTCCTGGTGGTACCAAGTGATTGAAGAGAGGATTGAAAAGCCATATTAGTTTATTGTAGATTGTAGTCAGTTGGCCAAGCTTGTAATGAAAAACGCTTCATTACTCGAAGCTTTCATCACAGTCCTCTTTGGTGACATCTGGTGGACAAATATATGAAGAGCAGCTTGAGTCTGCAGCTTATAATGAACTGCTTCATTATGATCGTCCACTCTGCAGAGCTGACAGCTTGTGTTTGATGTCATGTGACAGTTCTGTGTGATATTGGGCTGATATGTTGCTTTGAACATGAATTTTTGGGGGGTGAAAAAATTATGTTATCATCAATCAATCATGTGGTCAGAAGAATCTGTGCTTACCTTGCAGGAATGTTTTAAATTTACAGATTGGGAAGTTTTTATTCAGTCTTGATGCTTTGGAGGATGTTAGCTCATATGCAGTTTTTTGTAAAGACATGATTATACCCCTTAAGCGTGCTAAAGTGTACCCTAACAATAAGCCATGGGTCACCAAATGCATCAAATCCTGTTTAAGGAAAAAGAGACAGGCTTTTAAAGAGGGGGCTGTTACTGACTTTCAGGCAGTCACCAAAGACTTGAAAATCGAGCTCTTGAAAGCAAAACAGATCTACAAAAACCTTCTTGAAAGCAAATTTGCTGCAAAAAATTTTGGGTCTGCCTGGACTTGTATGAAAACCATATCAGGGTTTCAAAATCCCCAGAGCAGCAGTCAGATCATTGTAGACGGTTTTAAGTCAGACAGAGATTTGAATATGCTTTATGCTCGTTTTAGTTCTTCTGAACTGAAACAGAAACTGAAAGATACTCAACACTTCATCACTGAACTCAGCGATGTCCAAAAGGCCTTTCATACAGTTAATGTGAACAAGAGCCAGGGCCCTGATAACATTAGTGCCGCCTAATTAAATCTTGCGATAAAGAACTCAGTCCTAAATTTCAGGTTATTTTTAATAAATCCTTTCAAATACAAAATGTGCCCTCGCTTTGGAAGGAAGCTGTCGTCGTTCATGTCCCTAAATCTAGTCGTCCAAACGTCCTGAATGACTTCAGGCCTGTTGCCTCACCTGAGTTGTCATGAAAGTCTTTGAAAAAATCATCAGAAATGTGATTATGGAAGAGATTGAATATCAGCTGGATCCAATGCAATTTGTGTACAGGCCCAACAGAGGAGTGCAGGACGCGCTTTTGACTAAATCTGATTCTTAAACATGTAGAGAGTAAAGGGACTTTTGCAAGACTTCTTTTCATTGATTTTTCTTCAGCTTTTAATACAACACAGCCCCATATTTTAATTAAAAGACTTTTAGAAGAGTTTGAAATCAGGAAAAACCTGGTTTGCTGGATTTTAGATCTTTTAACTGACAGGTCACAAAGAGTGAGAATAAATGGGGTTCTGTCTGACCCAGTGTTCTCCTCCACAGCTTCTCCTCCAGGGTGTCTCTTATCGCCCTTATTATTCATTCTCTTTACAAACATGTGTCAGAGCAGATATGAAAACAGGGCCATCATTAAATTTACAGATGACTTTGTTATTGTCAGCTTACTGAAAGAGGGTGAAACTCACCACGGTCCAATCATTGATGACTTTGTTCAGTGGTGGGAGGAGTCTTATCTCCAATTGAACATATCTAAAACAAAAGATATGGTTATTGATTTTAGGAAACAACAAAATGGGCACAGAGTCACTTTAATTAAAGGTCAGAAAATAGAGCAAGTGCAATCATATAAATATCTTGGGACCATAATCAATGAAAAACTGAACTTTTATTGCAAATCGGTCTGTAAAAAGGGTCACCAGTGCCTTTACTGCCTCAGGAAACTTGCTCATTTCCACATCAAGCGAAAGATTTTAACTTTGTTTTATTGTTCTTTTATTGAGTCTGTTTTATCTTTTTGTTTGGTGGCATGGTTCAGTCAGACCTCTGTCACAGAGAAAAATTGACTGAATTAGTTAGTGAGATGGTCCAGTCGTCTGATAGATGAGTCACAGGCCTGTTTAGACTCCCTGTATTCTAAACAGGTACCACAGATGGCTTAATCAATCCTTAAAAATGGTTCCCATCCTCTACGGGGTGGATTTAGCTTCTTTCTTCAGGACGGAGGTTTCTAGTTCCAAGATGCAGGACAAAGCATTATAAAAACAGCTTTGTCCCTGCTGCTGTCACTGAACTCAATAAGAATTGTTTTTGATTTGATTCACTTTGTTTAATTACTAAATATGTGTTTTGTCAGGTTTCATTAGGTGTGTGTGTTTGTGAAGGGAGGCCAAATGCTATCATTGTTCTGTAAAGCAAATTTACCTGTGGGTATAAATAAAGTAACCTTAACTTAAAGCTTATAGGAGGTTGTGAGGTCACTGCCTCCACCTGATTATGTAATTAACCAGAAGACTGGTACGTTTATATATAATATACTATAAGTTATATAATTATAATTATGTGTATATCATATTTCTTATGTACATTTTAGACCTGGGAGCAGAAATGCTGATGAACTGGTTTTTATTCAGGAACAGGCAGAGCGTCCTCTCTTCCTGGCTCCATGTCTATAATTATGTCACACACTGATTCGCTCTCACAAAATCACCAAAACACAGCACAAATCCCACCAATGATTCAATTCCTTATAAATCATTGAATCAGGTACTGAAGCAGTGACGTGCTGAATGAAGCTTCAGACGTCATTGATCACGTGACTCTGTTCAGACAAACCAAGCCTCAGCACAGCGTTTCTGAAGCAGTGTGTTGATTTTTTGACACATGTGCCGGAGCTTCAGCTTCAAACGGGCCGTCACCATCAGAGTTGCTGGAACCATGTCCCACTACTGGCTACTCTGTTTTATTCTGTGTTAAGTTTTTGAATGTGAATTTTCTGTGTTAAGAATAACAAAGAAAATGTAATGAAGTGATTTTAAAGTTTAAACTTTGTGTTAAATCTTGTAAATCAGAGAGAGAGAGAGAGATGAGGTGTGGGTGGACATCAGATGATCAAATGTCAACAACCTGATTGGCCCAAGTGTGAAGATGTGATGTCCACTGAGGGAAGGGGGGAGAAAGGGTGAGCAGGTATAAAAGTGAGGTGAAGAAGAGATTCTGGGTTCTTCCCTTTTGTCCTCTGTGAGATGAGCAGTTCAGAAGTTTGGATCTAAGAGGTTCACAGTTCAAATTCCAGCAGAGACGCTAAAAGGAGAACCACAGTCCAACCTGTGAATGTTTTTAACCCTTTGTGAAACAACAAAGGCATAAATATGATCATATAAATATTATCTACTGGGTCAGACTCATAGGATCAGGGATTAGAACTCCTTTTATCAGAGAGATGAAATCTACTTCCTGTACAGGGTTTTTTTGTGGGCCTACCGATCGACAGAAACTAGAGTCAATAAAAAAACTGGACATTGGCTCAATGTGTGTGTGGCACAGGGAAACAAGGACTGAGCGCTGTGTAGTCCCACATAAAGTCAGACACCTGCTCACCCTAGGTGGACCATGGCATGGTCTATATGGAGGATACAGACACTGCTGAAAACATGACTCTGTCTGGTTTAGATGATAAAATGTCTTTACTTTAGGAGGCTGTGGCTCAGAGTACATTCACATAATGCCTTTGAATAAATGTAAAAAGCTTGTTTTGCTCCTGCTTTGATTTCTTTGTCCAGGTAGAAATTTTGCTTTTTGCCTCTAAAATCTGAAACAGTTTGAAACAAAGTTTGGCGCTCTAATCCTCTCTGTGTTTGTCCTTTGGTCAGATGGTGATATTGAATGAAATATTCCAGTATTCAGTAGCTCAGCAGCTTTGTAACATGTGGTTTTGCACACTGTTCAAACCTCAGATGTTTGTGTAAACAAGTGTGGAGGACACAAACTCACGGGGGGAGGAACGACATTTACTGTTGATGTGTCTGACATTTAGTCTCCATGAGTTCTCATGAGACTGAAGAACTCTGTGATCTCTAACATGCAGCTGTATGTTTTGAAATTATGTGTCTCATTCTCTGGACTTTACTAGACAACGAGTGAAGAACATATAACGAATATCATCTTTAAAGTGATGAATAATAACTCTGCCTCTGTGTCTTCATAAAAAGATCGTACTTCTGAAAGGTCAGAGGGCAGCATCCACTCTGGTTTTACACAGTTTTGCAGGTTTAGCTCTTCTGAAGTTCAGCACCTGCTTTTTCAACCAATCAGAAGCCAGTATTGTAGAGAGTTCATATTTCTTTTCATGCAATTGAATAATTTTGAATGTTTAGGTGAATATTTATATTTAGAGTATTTTCTCGATCAGTGTCTTCAGTCCTGACCCTGAGTGCGTACATTTAAAAATAAAGTGATATAACTTCTTTTACATTACTGTGAACTTCTTGTACAGTTTGACAGCTGATTGTTGTCGTGTTTGTCATCATATGAAGATTGTTTCCTAAAGAGGACTGAACAGTCATTCAGCCTCTGGCTCCATCCATGAATCTGATGTTTGCTGTATAATATGTGCTGTTAATAGTGTAATGGAACATATAATTTGTACATATAATTTCATATGTAATTATGATGATCTTTACCCATTAAGATTTTAAATGAACGATAAACAAAGGCCAAGAAAACTGAGTTAAACTCCTGAGTCTACTATATATTTGCACCATGAAGAAATGAATTGTTTGCACCTGTAATAAATAATCAAATATATCAAATTATCATCAATTATTTAAATAAATGAACCATCGCACCAAACAAAACAACAATTCAACAGACAGTTCTATAAAACTGTGGATGATTCAAAGTGCTGCTATAACTGCACAACAAAACTGCAGTGAGAAAAGCTTTGGATGCTCAGTTTAGTTATAATGACAGTTAAACAACTAAAATACTCGATTAAGTAGGTGAGAAAAAGTTACATTTACTGGATCAGTTTAAGAACAAAATACAATTGAATGAATTACTGACATGGACACTTTGTGAAAAATTACTAAACAGTTCAGGCAAAATTTTACTAAAACCTTTAATTAAACTTGAAAGTTTGCATTTCAAGCACATCTTGATGTTTTCATTGAAAATCCACAGTGACTGTGTACACAGGAAAAACTACAAAATAATGTTTGTTTGTTTGTTTGTTTTTTTAAACACTGTGGACCGATCTGCATTTGTTATTGCTAAATGTAAATATTTGTTACTATTTAATGATCATAATCTCATTTGAACATAGGTTTGATTTAGTGGAGTCAGTTGTTCCCATGCATCATTCTGTAAGTGTGAGAATGAACTAAGATTAGAAAATGTCAAAATATAAAGTGTCATTTATTTTTATTCATCACAGCATCCTAAACTTTGGCGAACTTTCTAAAATATAAAATGAACTCGCTGAGTGTTGACTGTCACATTTCAAAGGACCAAGAAAAGATAAACTATTAAACTTTAACTGGGTCAGACTTGTTACTGCATGTTGTAACCAAACATACCACACCCTGCATCATGTGATTGGCTCTTGGTTGCTCTGTAAGAATATTTCTTTAGCGCCTCCCTTCACAGATGTGTCTGTATCAGGATGGGTCTAAACAACATGGTGTAAATGCAGTTGCTAGTGAGCCTCATTTCCTGTAGGAGGTGAACAAGAGCAGAGATCTGTTTCCCTTCAGAGCACAGAGGTTGTTTCTGTTCAGAGGAAGTGAAACTGTCTGACAGCCACTGAGAGACGGTGAAACGGCACAGCACATGAATCAAATGGATCAAACAAAATTCTGCTGTTCAGTCTGTTTGGATCTACTGAAGGATCCGGTGACTATTCCCTGTGGACACAGCTACTGCATGAACTGTATTAAAAGCTTCTGGGATGAAGAGGAAAAGAAGAAAATCTACAGCTGCCCTCAGTGCAGACAGACTTTCACAGCGAGGCCTGTCCTGGTGAAAAACATATTAGTGGAAGATTTAGTGGAGGAGCTGAAGAAGACTGGACTCCAAGCTGCTCCTGCTGATCACTGCTATGCTGGACCTGAAGATGTGGCCTGTGATTTCTGCACTGGAAGAAAAATGAAAGCCTTCAAGTCCTGTTTAGTCTGTCTGGCATCTTACTGTGAGAAACACCTTCAGACTCATTATGATTCACCTACATTCAAGAAACACAAGCTGGTGGAGCCCTCCAAGAAGCTCCAGGAGAACATCTGCTCTCGTCATGATGAGGTGATGAAGATGTTCTGCCGTACTGATCAGCAGAGTATCTGTTATCTCTGCCCTGTGGATGAACATAAAGGCCACGACACAGTCTCAGCTGCAGCAGAAAGGACTGAGAGGCAGAGAGAGCTGGAGGTGAGTCGACAAAACATCCAGCAGAGAATCCAGGACAGAGAGAAAGATGTGAAGCTGCTTCAACAGGAGGTGGAGGCCATCAATCAGTCTGCTTATCAAACAGTGGAGCACAGTGAGAAGATCTTCACTGAGCTGATCCATCTCATCCAGAAAAGAAGCTCTGATGTGAAGCAGCAGATCAGATCCCAGCAGGAAACTGAAGTGAGTCGAGTCAAAGAGCTTCAGGAGAAGCTGGAGCAGGAGATCACTGAGCTGAAGAGGAAAGATGCTGAGCTGAAGCAGCTCTCACACACAGAGGATCACATCCAGTTTCTACACAACTACCCCTCACTGTCAGCACTCAGTGAGTCTACAGGCTCATCCAGCATCAATATCCGTCCTCTGAGCTACTTTGAGGATGTGACAGCAGCTGTGTCAGAGGTCAGAGATAAACTACAGGACATTCTGAGAGAGGAATGGACAAACATCTCACTGACAGTCACTGAAGTGGATGTTTTACTGTCAGATCCACAAGCAGAGCCAAAGACCAGAGCTGGATTCTTAAAATGTTCATGTGAAATCACACTGGATCCAAACACAGCACACAAAAAGCTGTTATTATCAGAGGGGAACAGAAAAGCAACATTAATGAATCAACAACAGTCTTATTCTGATCATCCAGACAGATTCACTGACTGGTTTCAGGTCCTGAGTAGAGAGAGTCTGACTGGACGTTGCTACTGGGAGGTGGAGTGGAGAGGGGGAGGAGTTTATGTAGCAGTCGCATACAAGAATATCAGCAGAAAAGGAGGGGGTAATGAATGTGTTTTTGGATGGAATGGCAAATCTTGGTCATTAGATTGTAACAACAACAGTTATACATTTCGGTACAACAACATCCAAACTCCTGTCTCAGGTCCTCGTTCCTCCAGAGTAGGAGTGTACCTGGATCACAGAGCAGGTATTTTGTCCTTCTACAGCGTCTCTGAAACCATGACTCTCCTCCACAGAGTCCAGACCACATTCACTCAGCCGCTCTATGCTGGACTGAGGGTTTATGATTATGGAGCCACTGCTGAGTTGATTAAAGTGAAATAGACTGAAGTCTTTCATATTGTGGGTTTAAATCTGTATTTTAGTTTCATTTTATTTTCTCTCCATCATTTCTGCACAGAGATCAGCTGTCAGTCAAACATTATGGGTGGTACCTCCACATCTTCTAGTTGTTCTCTTGATGTTTCTGAGTTTTTAAAGGAGATCTTTCCTGTGACTGTTTATGGAGGCTATCACTGCTCATCATCATTTTGATTTACTAAAATATTTCTCCACATGAAAATGTAAACTTCTCTATCCTCTAAATGTTTCTGGAATATTTGTATTGAAAAATGTCGACATTTCTCTTCATGAGTATGGCAGACCATGTGTGTGTGTTTGTGTTTGTTTTTGTCAAAATCATCAAAGAAATGAGGAAAAACTGTGATTTTAATGAATGAATTCATATATTGTGTTGATGTTTTATTGTGTGAATAAACTGGAAGGTTTGACTATAAATCAAACTTTGAACAAAGTCTTTTCTTCTGTCTTCATTCCAGGATCTCACTCAAATCTGATGCAGAAAATATGAAACTAATCTGAGAGAATAACTGAAGCAGTTTTCCTCCTGAAGCATCACAAAGTTCAGAGTTCATGTTTAGAGCAGAAGATTCAGCAGTCGCTCTGTGACCTTTCAACTTTCTTCACTAAAACAGCTTCATTACAGAGAAACAAGTCACATTTTCTTCATGTTCTTAAGTCCTTTCAGATGTTTTTAATGGTCCTTGAATGCAGCATCAGTGTCGCAGGTTTAAAAGGTCACTTTCTGTTGTGTTGAAAGATTTCCTTCAGATATGGTCTTTAATCAGTAAAGCCAGTGATACAGCAGTGTCATTAGCTGTGTTATTGGCACCAGGCTGTGTTTATGTATGTATTTAATTCTGTCTGAGGATGTCTTCAGCATGAAATGATCATTTGCTCAGCTGCTGTGTCTCAAACGACTCCTACAGTCTTTGCTTATGTGACCAACTTTTAAACAACCAAAACAAATTCCCCTTTCCTTGATAAAAGTCAACTTATCTCGATGCATTTTAGCTTTAAACTGCTTACAATTCTCTAGTAAATGATTGCTGTGTGAACAAAACAAACAACTATGCAGAACAGTGGAATTTGTTCTGCTTCCAGTTGATTGAGTTTTGACTCCTGGAACCGTACTGACATTAGTGGCAAAACTACTTCCTTTTTTTCTTTGCTTGGTGGAACTTGAAACTTTAAAGCTGCTTCCAGATTGTGAGTCTTGGATGTTGCCAAACACTGGATCTTATGCTACTTTCACCTGTTTTATTATGAAGGCAACCAGATCAGTGAACACTGCTCTGTGACCATTTTGTTCCTGCAGTTCATAGGCAACAACTCTCCATTTTTCCCTCAATTTGTATGGAAGTTTCATAACAATCATTCTCATATTTGAGGGCAAATCCAACTCCTTCATATAAACAACTTGCTGTGTTAGATTCGAACATCCTTGAAGAAAAAGAGAGAATGACTGTAGACCTTTCACATCCTCACTTTTAATAGGTGCCCAACTCACAATCCTCTCCATCTATGCAGAGGCAATTTTATTTCCGTTCCCAAAATGTTCTTCAAGAAGATATTTGGCTGTGGAATAGCCCTGCTCAGGAGGTAAATGCTGACAACTATGCACCAAGTCTTTAGGCTGCCCCCTAGTGAACTGCTCTAAAAAATGCAAACAGTCGCTCCAGTTATCAGTTTTAGCTTCCACTCCATTTTCAAAGGCATTCATAAATGATCTGTACTGTAAAGGGTCTCCATCAAACATAGGGATGTTTCTAGCTGGAAGGACAGAAGATAAGTTTTGTTTTACAAGCAAAGTAGTGATGTCATTTTGTTTTTGCATAATATTGACAATCTCCTTCGTGCAATTCTCAGTCAAAGTAGGAGACTGAGGCTGTGTTTGCTGCGTCACTTGAGCTGAATCATCAACTTTTACCATCACCTCATCCACCTGATGTTGGTTTTGACTTTGTCTAGGTATGATTACTTGTGATTCAGATGCAGAATTTGTACCAGAGTAATCTCTTTCTGCCGGAACAAATGTATCAGCACAAGGATTTAAATTAGGCGCTTCTTGTACGTGCCCTCTTTCAAAATAAGAGTTCATTCCATCAGAACGCTCAGAGCTACAAACTCAGTTTATTTTTAAGACACGAAGCTTTGCCTTAGTTGCTGCCAACTCTGTTTCCAAGGATAATTTCTCCTTTTCTTTTCTCAGTTTTTCCTCTTGCGCTTCAATAGAATGTTTTTCTTTAATGCAGCGAGTCGCTCCATGAGCGCTGCCTTGTCAGCCGCAGCTTTAATGCGTGCGGAAGATGTTGATGAAATTCGACTTTGCTGTGACAATGTTTTCGAAGGTGGCTTTACACTTGAGATATTAGAGACACTGTCTTCAGGATTTATTTCATCCAAACTTTCAACAGCTTGATCATTAAGAGCAGTATTGCTTTGTTCAGTATACGGCTCGCCTGCTTGCTGCAACCAAACCTTTACTTTGTCCATAAAAACAGAGAATGCTGTCACCTTAGACTGAAAATGTGCGCTTTGCCTTTTCACTTCATCTTCTGGCAGTGGCAAACTTAAAAAGGATTCTTGCAAAGCGTTTGCATCTTGATAGCATTTAATAAACTTCCCAAATTCCGAAGACACTTCCTTAACCTTCTCATGTGAGGTCATTAAATTTTCGCCATGTACTTAGATGCTTGCTTACACATTGAACTCCGCTTTTCTTGGCATGTCTTTATATACAAATCCAAACCTTTTGGCGTAAATTTGATGCTTCTTTTCTCTGCTTGCATCTGAGTGTCATCCTCTTGTTTACTCTCTTGTTTACTCTTAATATCCGACATTTTTATTGTCCTCTTGGATTATTTCAAACATTATAAAGATGCACAGCACACTGAGAATCCATAGCATAAAGCGCAAACATGATTGCAGTGAACAAACATTTCCACAGAGGGCGTTGGCATGTTTCAATTAGTGATCCTATTATGCACAAATTTAGTACATCAAAACTCAGTTCATCAGTCTTTGTAGTGAAATAATGTCTTTAAACTCCAATAGCTTCACCGTTTTCCTTTACGGCTTAAACAATATTATCACTCACCAGCTTTGATGAACGAGTGACATGTTGATCCAGGCTTCAACATCAAATCCGTCTGGAGTACTTACAGACGATCCAGTAACTTTTATTCGAGTTCGACGGTGATCCTTGAAATCCATATATCCAACATATCCATTAATGAAGGATTATTCCTTTGTCCACGGGCAGGTTTTTTACTTTTTGTAGTGGCAATTCCTTTTGTTTGACAAACCAAACATCCCACAGTTAAAGGTCCACAAGCCACTGCTGCACTGAGATAATATTTCGTATGCAGGCAAAAGAAGTCCACTGTCCAAACTTTAAAGTTGCGTTTTTATGGTTTATTTTATCCAGTTTGGCAAGCAATAAGAAGATCCATTTTTAGTTACTTCCTGCTGCTTCTCCTGCTCTAGTAAAAAACCATAGGCTCACCCCAGTGCATGCTGGTCCTATACCAGTGTCTTTATTTATAGAAACAAAATGGCCCTACAGCTTTTACTGACTAATTTAACAAGGTAACATCAAACAAACAAAACATTGAAAGAAATATTAACCTACAAATAAACTTGTAAATAAACCCCAAAATATAAGTAAACTAACAACAAACTTTAACTAATTTCAAAATAATAAAAAATAAGAACAAATAGCTCCAACAGAAGTTATTGCTGCAGACTGAAGGTTCTGTAAACTACTCAGTCATAGAATGATTACGATATTGAACTAAAACAAATGCCTGAATCCTAAATTATGGATATCCTATTGTGGTGATCTGAAATGTAACACTAAATGTGATTAAAACACTAAAACTCTGGACTCCGGGGCTGAACGACCGCGGGGATCACCAGCCCGAGGAAAACACAAAATACACATGACTCCGTGAGAAAGACAATTCATTCTTGAATGAAGACGTTGATCAGACACATTTAAAATGTAGCCAATTGTGTTTATTATTAAATTATTAAGGAAATAGAAAAGCGGGGGAATAGAAAAGGGGGGAGGGGTGGGGGGTAAAGAAGAGGGTAAAGGAAAGGGATAGAAAGGAGGAAAGAGATAGAGGAGAGAGAACCCCAACTATGCCCTCTGAGCAAGCACTGGGTGCGACAGTGGATAGGAACAACTCCCTTTAAAGGAAGAAACCTATGACAGAACCAGGCTCTAGAGGGGGCAGTCAACTGTCGGGACTGGTTGGGGGGTGAGGGTGAAAGAGAAAGGGGGGGGGGGAGATGGGACAGGTGTTAGGAGTTAAGGTGAAAATTACGATGCAACGGTGGAGGAGGAAGACGGGGTGACATCAGCAGAAGGAAAAGTAGAAAAAGTAGAAAAAGCAGGAGTGCTCTTTCTCCAGAAGAAGCGGAAGCGTTTTTTCTTCTTTTCCATCATCTTTTCCACGAGCACTTTTTTCTCTAGGATGAGGGTTCGTAACTCATCAATTGTTTGTGTATTTTCCTTCTCGAGTTTCCTGCATGTTGTCTCCACTTCTTCTAATTTGGCTTGTTTTTCTTCGAGCCTTTCTTTCAGTTCTTTACATTTGGCCTCCTGCATAAGCTTTGCCTCGTGCATCTCTGTATAACTGTGTTGTAATTTGTTGTGTGCGTCTTGTAGCTGCTGACTTCTCTCGAGTTCTTGAAGTGTACACTGCAGGTCTTTGTTTGTTTTCTCTAGTTGCTGCTTTAACATCTGCACCTCAGTGTTTTTGCACTTCAAGTTGTTGGAAAGTTTCTCCAGTTCTGTGTTTTTAATTATTCTTTTTGAATCATAATCAGGTTACCACAAATTGTTTTTTAATTTAGTAGAACTTGAAATGTTTGTCAGTGGGTAAACAATTCATAATGCAAAGTCAGAAACATCAAGTTATTCTTAGTACTGCATACTTGCAATACATAAGTTGTCCTAACAGTCATGTAGGGCATCCGTAGTTCAGGGGGTCGGGAAGCTCATCTTGTAACTGGATGTAATATTAGCAGACAGAGGGTTTGATGTTGCAGAATCTTTGGAGTTGTACCATGCTGAATTGAAGAGCCCAACTTTCACCAAAGGAAAGAACTAACTGGCCCCTAGATTGCCCAATCAAATCTCTTAATGCCACCAGCCCTCCCCTACCTTCACTGTGTGCTCAGCTTGTAGAAAAGAGTTGAGTGTGGAAGAAATGGCAAAAATGTGGAGCTGAAAAGCTAAGAGAGAAAAAGAAATTATATATAAACCAACATGTCAAATTAATGGACATGTTAGTTATTGGAGTTCTGGCTGCATTTTATATATCTATATTGTGTCCTTTTTATAATAAATAATAAAAAACATTATTTATCCTCACTGTATGAACATTGTTGGAGTCCTTGAAGTCTCGTCATGTTGAAGTTACTCATGTGATGTGATGTTGTTATAATGATCCAGCTGGTGTGCAGCCATCATATTAGAGTTCTCTTTCTTCTTCTGATTTTATACAATTTTTCTGTGATGGTGTCACATTTACAGTGGTCGCAACAATTGCACCTATAGGACCCTGAAAAACTGGTGCACAGACTTCAGAGTCTAATAAGTGTCACCACTGTAACCACTGCATAATGCAAACCATGACACGAGTTTAGTCTTGGTGTGAAACTCATTTTGGTTCATAGACACCAATCTGACCTTAAGTGGAACAGACCCATAAAACTAATGCGTAATAAATCTGTTAATAAATAAATCCAAATTCTCCCATCATCATTCTTTGGTAGGAAGTCATAAATAGGAGTTAAATTCAGACTCGCACAGGCTCACCTCTGCACGACTGGCTTCTCCTGTAACCCTGCATGTTTCTAAGGTTTGTTTTCTTTCTTTTTTTGTTGTTGTTCTTGTGCTTTTTGTCCTCGGGTGAGGTTTGAAGTGTCTGTGTGGTGCAGCTGGTCTGGTCTGTCCAGGCTGCACCACACAGACACTTCCAATCACCACACATCAAAGTACAAAGCGTATGACGTCATCACATTCTGTGTTAGGAAGTCATATTTAGGAGTTAAATTCATTGTTCATCATACTCAAGAAATCTTTCTGTTATCTTGATTAACTTATCCCAACATTGTCAATCAGACTAAGTGATCACATGACGCTAGTTATCAACTCTATAAGGTAACCCAGGGTTTCCCATTTTAGCTACTAGCCTGTTTACATGAAAGGGGTGGCGTTGGGGGCATCTGACCAATCACATACAGAGCAGCAGAACAGCTGACTTTACAAAGAAAGATAAAACTATAAACATGAGCATCCAATCATGATCCAGGTGACAGTGAACCGCCATCGAGCTCATCCACTGATCAAAGCCTCTCCATTTCAGCTCAAAAGAACACAGAGCTCAGGCTGTACCCAAGACTCGGGTACAGAGGCTCTCTTTTTTTTTTTTTGCCCCCACCACCAAATAACAGGAATGCATATAAGAGCAGCGGTAGCTACTCACAGATCCCTGTCAGAACAGGCATGGGGTCTGTCAACTCCCCGGCCGTTTCTGTGAGATTGGAGGCGTACGACATCGGAGAGAAGAAATGCATCTCGGATGTGAGGAGGACTTTCTGCCTCTTTGTCACCTTTGACCTCTTGTTCATCACCATGCTCTGGATCATAGAACTCAATGTAAGTCTGTGTTTGTAGTGGCTGTGACAGCAGTTTTGTTTTTTTATTAGATATCTGTAGTAATAAAGTTTTTACAGCAATGTAAAACCACACGAGATTAAGATATATCACCAGACAGTGAGCCTTTTTGACTGAGTCAGCCTACTCGGGAGAAATTTATTGGATGCATCTGCTGTCTTCTATGTATTTTGCTCAAGAAAAAACTAAAACTGAAGATGATTTTATTATTTCCCAGAGATTAAAGGGTTATTTAAAAGTAAAGTTAAACAAAGTCAGGAAAGATAAAACGCTAGTATTGAAGTTTTTAAAAAAACTCCAAAGTAAGTGAAGCCGTTAAAAGGCCAGGCTCAGAGCCTTTGGTTTTGCTTTTTTGTGGAAAAACATTTATTGTTCTTTTAGAGCATTTAGAGTTGTTTCTTTCAGCTTGTGGTGGACTTTCGGATTGACAGCATCATTCCTATCTGCTTTTACTTTTGTGCCTGATCGGTACGATTAACAGCAGTCAGCTTGACGCACAAGTTCAATTTCAAGTTGGCTTTTATTGTCACTTCAACCATATACATTTAGTTCACAGTGAAACGAAACAACGTTCCTCCAGGACCAGCCGATCGGCCACAATGCTGGTGGCTTTGCGAATACAGCGTGTAGTGTAGATGTCCTCAATAGAGGGGAGAGAGACCCCGATGATCTTCTCTGCTGTTCCCACTATCCGCTGTAGGGTCTTGCGGTCCGATATGGCACAGATGAACTGAATAACAAAAATAAACACACCGTAGATTTCTGATGCACTGAATCACTTTGGAGGAAAAATGAGTTTCCTCTGCTGACTGACAGTTATTGTTTGTTGAGCTCAGTTGTATGAAAGTTCAGAGGAACTCATGAGTAGCCACCGATTTGTACACAACTGATAGCAAAGTGTGGAATATGGCATTACATGTGAACAAAGGTTTAAAGCTGGTGAAGAATGCACGTTCCTTATCTGTACAGACTTTTTCTTAACTAAACTATCAAGTGGTTTAGTTGGTATCGTGGTTTACAGTGATTCGCCTACCAGGTGAAAGATCCCAGAAGGAGACGCTTATCCCATTGGGTTTGGTTCAGGAAAGGCATCTACCTGCTGTGGTGACTTCTTGTGACAAGGGAGAAGTAATACCATTACTTCTTCCTGTTCACAATTTTTATCTTTGTAACAACAAATCATTGAGTAATAAAACCAGCTGCCTTTTCAGTGAGTATCTCATCCAGTGGTGGTTGAGCTCCAAATCCACCGTCTTACACATCAGTTTGCGGCAGCTATCCTCGTTCTGCTCTTGGTGAGCTTCATATAGAGGTACAGAAGCCAGTTCTTGACATGGTGCAGGTTCTGCAGATGGACTCTGTTGAGGGCTTCAGTCCAGTTAGGTGGAGTGTTAGAAAGCTAACTAACTTTATCAAATTACATCCATGCTTTGTTTTAAAAGGAAAGAATTTCTTGTCTTTAACATCCCAAACGGCAGTGTTGTTAACCCATCCAGATAAAAACAAAAACATACATCTGTTTGTTTCTATTCTTTTATCATGGTGGCAGTTTAGGAGGAGCTCTTGCAGGAACTTTTCTGGTTTTTAGTTACTGAAATGCTGCAGTATGTGCAGGGTGCCGATCTTTGTTTTTTCTGCTTTGAACCGTGATCTCAGGGTCTGCTGATTTAAACTAATGGAGAATTTACAGGCTCGTGCTGCAGTATTGAAGTGTCCAGCTTGTTGGAACAGTGTTTGTGTCCTCCAGGACTCTGAACTGTTTACAGTATTTGACTGAAAGTTTTAATTTATTCTGCACATGTTTATCTTCTTAGATGACAGCAATCATTAATTAAGCCGAGTGGACTCTGTCTCTCTCCTTTTTGAAGATGTTACTCAGCGTTGTTGCTTTTTCTGTAAATGTCACATCTGAAAAAAGCCGGAAGGAACATTTAGTAAAAAATGTTACTAAAATGCCATCACGATAAGAGATGGATAAAGTCAGCAGAATTATCAAACGTATTCCTGTAAGGGTGCATTTAGATACCACAAACAAACAGAGTTTATGAACTACAGAAAAAAAGTTTTTTAATCTTGTGCACACATTAATACGGTTCCTGCTCAGTTTGCCTGTTTACATGTTTTACTATTTTATCTTATTTGACTTGTTAAAAACAGGTCTGTTAACCATTAATCGGGAGGAAGCCGTTACATTATTGTCAGTCGTCCTCATCGTTTCAAATTGTACGCTATCGTTTGTTTCGTGGTTTCCAAAATAAGCTGTTTACGGCAACGTTTTTCCATCGGGGCGCAGAGAATACCAGCATGGCCAGTGAATATGAGGCAGAACCAGGTAGCTCCAAACAGAAGGACTAGTCGAAACAAAACGAGGACCTTATTCCTAATGAGGGCCGGCCCCTGTAGCATGGACATGATTTGGTTATAAAAAGTCTGACACGGACCAGAAAACTCTACTATGCAAATTATGCCGCAAACCGGTTCCCACCACAGACTCAAACACGACAAACCTCTTCTACCACCTACGCAAGAATCACGTGAAAGGTTGTTGACAGAGTTTACAGATGAGAAGCAAAAAAGAGCCGTCAGGTGCTCAAAATAAACCTTAGACTCAAACGTTAGAACAGGCTTTTCCTCGCAGCACGCCGTGTAATAAATACAAAGAACATGGTGGCCGTTACATATAGTTTCATGCACCGGTCAAAACACTCGGCTCCAGGTACACGACACCCAGCTGAAAACACTTCACACAAGTCGGGTTGCCCAAGATTCATAGAGTTTACATAAAAAGCCCTTTTTTGTCATATACATCGTTATCAGGATGAGAAATGTCTTACATGAGGATATGAGATTTTGGTCATCGCACAGCCCTAACCCCAAATGTTTATTTGAATCCTACAACTTCTCATGTTTTTTGTGTTGTATTAAAACTTATGATTATTATTTTAGATGGAATAAACTTACAAAAAATATTCCTCTAGTAACAAAAAATATAACTGCCTCACTCAGGTCATTTTAGCCTCAGTTGTGTCAGGGTTAACTTTAACATTCAGAGTATTTATCATGATGAGCTGTTTGTGTTTGTCAGGTGAACGGCGGCATTCAGAATCGGCTGGAACAAGAAGTCCTGCACTACGACTACCACGCCTCCTTCTTCGACATCTTTGTAAGGTTCTTTCTTTTGCTTTAAATGATCAACTTTATATCATTTATTTTATGTGGGGGTTTTTTTCACTATTTTTTTCCTTCCTTTTTGTTTCTCTCCTCCTTCTGTGCCACCTTCACCTTCCTCCCCTCCCTCAGCTGCTGGCAGTTTTCAGGTTTGCCGTCCTCATCCTGGCCTACGCTGTCTGCAAGCTTCGTCACTGGTGGGCCATCGCGGTAGGTTTTAAGGCTGTACGCCACAACAGTGTTTCTGTAATTGCGCCAGCAGAGGGCGCTGCCCAGCAAGAGCTCACATTGTTGGGTGCACAGTGAAGTGTCTGGCAGGAGGATGCACTAATTCTTGTTTCTGTGCATTAAATATGTCTTCAGGGGGCATCAGTGTTTGTTACAGGGTGATTCTGTGATTTTTCCATTTCACTTCATTATATTCAGTATATTTAGAGAGTTAAAGACCATTAACATGAGGATGTTTTCAGGTAAAAGGGGTTCTGTTTAAAATATTAGCAAAAATAAGAGCATGAGCATTTCTGATGTTTTCTGTCTTTGTGCAGATCACCACTGCAGTCAGCTGTGCTTTCCTGATTGCTAAAGTCATTTTGTCGAAGGTAAGAAAAAGCTTTACAATTCCTAACTGTCTGCACTCCTACACACACACACACACACACACACACACACACACACACACACACACACACACACACCTTAACAGCACCTCAGAAAACAGGGTGGTACTTAAAGCTTTGATCTAAGAAACCTGACAACATCTAATATTTTCATTATTTGTAACAAAAATGTTGCACTGACTTTAGTTTTTTACTTCTAATAATATCTTTATTTATTTTAGTATTGGTGTCAATGTCCACACACAAAAACCTCTTAGAGGACAGTTTGTTGTTGGAGTTAATTTTCCTCTGCAGTCTTTGCTCCATATTCCCCGATGGCGATGCATACATGAGGATTTAAGGAAGTGAAGCAAACTATCTCCTTCCTGTACAGGAAAACCTGTAATTGCTGCTGCTTAACAATAATAAATATTTGTTTTTGCACCTTCTAAATTTTAAATGGTCAGATTTTGTATGCTTTGTGTAGAATTACGTATTCATATTGGGACGTGTGTGTTTCTTGTGTAGCTGCTGAGTCAGGGGGCCTTTGGGTACCTGCTGCCCATCATCTCCTTCGTTCTGGCCTGGATAGAAACGTGGCTGCTCGACTTCAAGGTCCTGCCTCAGGAGATCGAAGACGAAAACAGTGAGTCTCAATTGAGCTAATAATAAAAAAGGCACCTTCATTACTGTTGCAGTACTGCTGCTGTCGCTGCTGTGATCTCTGTCAACAGATCGTTTACCTTACAGGTTCCTTTTAAAACCTTCCTTTAAGTTAGCAAAAGAATGTGAAAAAACAAGTACTATGACTCAAGAGCCTCTGAGTGGAGAATGAAAAAGAAACAAGAAAACGATAAAGAACAGCAGCAGACGCTCTGGTGAAACACTGCCACCTGTTGGTGAACATTCAAAGCTACATACTGAGTAATTTTATTCAGTTGTTTTATTTCAAATAAAAGATCATGGGATAAGAAGTTAATATTATAATTATTTATTATAATGTTAGAGTAAAAAGCGTAATGCATCAGCTTCCTGTTGCTATTTCACAGGTAGTTTACCTGTAATTATTAATAATTATATGCCATGAACAACATCTGCAAATGTGTTTACTCACCTGATAAATGAAAGTTATTTCACCACTGTTATGTTATTTTAACCTCATTGATGTCCTGCTGATGCAGTTATTCCTGCTTCCTTCATCCTTCTGTGTTTCAGAACATCGGTCCATCATAGATACAAGTAGGGCTCCTCTCCTGGGTCCAGGTCCTTTATCTGATGGGCAGTTCTACTCTCCGCCAGAGTCTTTGGCAGGTCTGTTTCCTCCCACTGACATCAGACAAACCCAAACACACCCGACACACTCGCTTCAGCTGTCGCTCCTTCAGACTGCTCAGTCTGATGATTCTGACTCTTCATTCCCATTTAAATGAGCGTACAGACACAAAATATGAAGATATACAGTTCATTTTATTGTCATTATTATTATTATTATTATTATTATTAGAGTTTTTAGATTTCCAGCTTTGCACTTCACACCCAGAAATGAGTGGCGTAGCTCCTTCAGTATTTGTTTCACTGCACAGTGAAAGGAGCTTTTTCATCTGCAGACATCTTATTGCTTAGAAAATAATTCAATTACTCAGCTGCCTCTGCAGTGAGCCTTCCATACAATGGGTGGGCCCATCCTTTGCAGACACAGACACTCTCCAGAGCAGAAGCAGAGCTGCAGTCGATAACACAAAATACAAAAATAATTCCCGTTTCTGTAAAATGTGAAGAATTAAAAGTGAAGGTTTATTCTCACACCAGACTCCTGCAGCTGCTTTGAACCTGCAGCCTCCTGCAGACGGATTAAGACAAGCGCGCCTCAGTTGTTTCACACAGGTCAATAAACAAGAAAATTTAAAAATGATGAAACCTGACAAGACAGGAATTGTCAGGCTGGTTATCAGTGGCTGAATTTTCAAAATAAGAGCGAAGGGCATCATCTGCTATTAAGCAGTTGTAGATGCCATTAATGTCTTTAAGGATAATACATTTAGTTGGCATGAATACCTGAGCCGTCCGGGTTCAGAGGGGTCGTCTTCTAATCTGAAGGTTGGCAGTTAAAATCCTGGCTCCACCGTTCTTTTATCATCCTAAATTTTCTGTGGTGTTTCTATAAAAACGCTGACCGATTTCCCTTTCGTGCTCAGACTCTGACGAGGAGCTGGATGATAAACACGAACCTGAAAAAGGGCTCATTACACAAGTGACTTAACAGGTAAGAATACGTAATGACAGACGTCAGTCAGGATTCGTATCCACAGTATTAGTCTGATGTGCTGTTTTATTTCTCCACAGGATCGCCGATCCTGAACATGGAGGGATTTTTGGGTCCTCCAGCGTTGTGCTACTGAGGGGAAAACTTCTGCCTTACACCTTCAGCCATTTTAGTTTGTATTTGTTCATATCCACAAATGCAGCTCACGTTCTGATATCAGCCTTCTGCACGTACACCGCGACCGGGAAAGTGCCACTTAAAAGTTTCAGTGTCATGAACTCTGGTTACTGTATGAGTTTTGTTTCTCCACCTTTAAGGAACTCGAGACCTTACAAGAGATTTATCAGAAATAAATCATTACATCCTTATCAGTATCCATCCATAATTCAAAACATTACATTCATTTTAAAACTTAAAAAAAAATATATACACTTTCAATTAAAAAACAGAGTGTTAATGTCTTATTTCCAGCATAATGTTTACTTATAATTCTGTGATCATTTTCTTATGCTTCGGTTGTGTCACTGCAAAGGAAAATAAGCTCATGGATGCCACAGAAAGGATTGTTCAGCCAGTATTGAGCCTGCAGACCAGACTGTAGCAGAAAGAGAAAGTCAGACTCTTAGAGATGTTTATGATTACTTCAATGTCTTAAAAATGTGCATGAAAGAATATTAAGGTAACATATAGAGATGTGAACGATACTGTTTGTTTTGAAACGAGTGAAGGATTGTGTGTTAAAGAAAACGAGCCATAAACGTGCAGCATGTACACTCGGAGATTTGGGTTTAGTGCACTGAACAGAAGGGACGCTGCTCTCGAAAGCTGCTGTGACGGGCGGGGAAACGTTCTAATGGAAATGTACATATCTTCATGCATGCTTTGCAAGCTCAGTGGATGTTTATTCTTTTTTTTCTTTTTTAAAGAAAAGCCCGTCTGTATAACAGAATCATTAAAATGTTAAAGGTTATGTGGTTTTGTTTAATTGTTTATGTCAAACGTTGACCTTAAAGAGATCAACAGAATAAGAACTTAGACATAAATTATCCTTATGAATAAATAAAATGTGAAAATATCAGTTTGTTTCAGGTAATGTCAGCTGTTTATTAAAAAAAATATTCCTTTATAAAAACTTTTTCATCTCTATTTTTCTTAAGCCAAATTACTAGTCTTAATTAAGGTGAACAGACTCTGAATGGGGGACTTTTATTTTAATTGTGTGTAATATATTAATTACATTTATTGAATTAAATAAAGATTAACCCTTATTTTTTAAAGAAGACATGCTACTGAATACATGGACTGTAGATAAAAGATGGAGGTGACCTTTTACTAGAGTTATTAGTTTCGAATTTTCTAGTTTTTATTTTTCATTCCATTTTGACTTTTTAAGGTCAGTTTAGTGTCAGTTAGTCTCCAGAGTGAATTTTCTTCTTTCAGTTTAGTTTTTAGTAGTTTCAGTTACTTTTAGGCTTTTAAATTATTATTGTTATATGGAGGCCAAATGTCAGAGGGAACATTTATGAAAATCAGTAGAGAGATCACTAAAAATAAAGATTTACCCCCTATTTTTAGTTTAGTTTTCCAAGTTCAATGTCTTGAAATGTTTTATTTTTATCTCAGTTTGGGTTTAGATTAGATTAAATTTTTGGGGGGTTTTTTGTTTGTTTTTTGCTAAGCAAGCATTGTCAACATGCTCCATCCATAAAATACAGCTCAACCTTTGTTTAATTTAATGCATTTTTTATTCATTAAATAAGATCAAACTAATTTTTTGGGGGGACTTTTTATTTAGTAATTTTTGTGGCAATAACCAAAAAAACAAGCAACATATTAACATTCTCTGACATAAGACAGAGAGGAAAAAAAACACCACGATTAATATAATGACATGTCGTAGGGGAGATTTATAGCTTTATATTACAATGTTCCAAAGTTCGTGTTCATTCACCCAAGTATCTGGCCACACATCCATCTCTGGTGGAAGATCTCCACCTTCAGTTGCAGGCTTGCTGTCATTCTTTCCATTGTATGAACTCTTTTCAGTCTCTGTTTCCATTGAGTTATGGATGGTGAGTTTGTTTCCATTTCACAGTTATCCTTTTCCTAGCTATCAGTATATATTTTTCATCTATGGTATACCTCTCTCTAGGTATAACTCCCAAGAGAAATATGGTGGGGTTCAGTGCAGTATTTACTTGTAGGATTTTCTCTGTTTCTTCTTTGATTCTTATCCAGAAACCTTGAATTATTGGACAGTCCCAAAAGATATGTGAATCGTCTCCTATTCCCCCACATTTTCTCCAACATAGTTCTGCATTGGGTTCCTTACAATATGAGGAGATAACAAGAGGTGTATTAAAAAAATCTAATTTTAAATTTCCAGTCAAACTCTCCATAATTGACTACTTATTCCCTTGTGACAAGTTTTACACATCTCTTCCCATACATTATCAGTGATAATAATATTTAGTTCTAGTTTCCATTTCTCTGTAATATGGCCTGTATTTTAAG
This sequence comes from Perissodus microlepis, assembly GCF_051167445.1. Taxonomy (NCBI): domain Eukaryota; kingdom Metazoa; phylum Chordata; class Actinopteri; order Cichliformes; family Cichlidae; genus Perissodus; species Perissodus microlepis. Next base: position 34,952,884 of record NC_140478.1, read on the forward strand.
ATCAAACTAATTTTAATATTAGATAAGAATAATCCAATTAAGTAAAAAAGTGTTTTATAAATGATGATTTCGTTAGAAATCCGGAAATCACTCAAACAGAACCTGTCTGTCAAAGTGAAGCAGGCTAAAAGCTCAGAAAAACAAACATCACACCACGATTTAAAGACGCTCAAGAAAACTTGTGAGAAAAATTACAAACAAAGTTATTGGCATCTATTAGTCTGCAAATGTTTGTAAGGCTTTGGGGCTCCAGTGAACAACGGAGAGGTGAACTTTCCAAGAAGCTACCAGTGACTCATCCAGGTCACATAAGAACCCAGAATAACATCTAAAGAACTGCAAACCACAGAAATCTAATATATAAAAAATGTATAAAACCACATGTGCTCAATGGGTTGTTTTTAATTGTTATTCTTCTGTTTCAATTCCTGTTAAGATAAACCAGCTGGAGGGAACGCGGCAGATAAACGACTGCAGACAGAAGAAGAAACACAAAGCAGCAGTTTCTGTAATTCTCTTTTATTAATTTTTTTCTTCACATTTTTATTGACAGAAGTCAAGTAACCAAGGCATCTGTAAACAGTGCATCCACAAATCTACATGTTGCCTCTCATCAGTGCGATCGTTCAGTCATTCAAAAACACTGTTTGGAAATAAATACAATACTGATTGTTTTTTTTTTCTTTAAAAAAAAGAAGAAGAAGAAGAAGAAGGTAAAACCTACATCTGCCTGAAGGAGCTCGTAAAGATTCAGTCTTTGTCTGTAGTCACAGTCTGGAAATGATGCCACATATGAAGCAACACACGGAGGTAAACGACTCGATGTGGTAAAATCCTGAAGCCGGAGGATGAAATACTGACACCACCTGCACGGCTGGTTATGTGAGGTTTGAGTTTTCAGAGGGAAAAACAAACACAGATGTGTAACGAGCTGTAAACAGAGAGCCAAGAGGAAAGAAGCTCCGACACTGATCTAAATTTATATTTCTGTTCCTAAAGCTCAGAAATGCCCTCACCGTTTCTAGACTGAGGAGAAAAGTTTTGGCCTGCAGCCACAGTGGAAGCAAATCCTCATCAAACTGTTTATATACAAAACACAAACATGGCTTACATGGTGGTACAGGTTCAAAAATATTTCCTTTGTAAATGTAATCTCTGGATTTAAAAGAATCCAAAAAATTTGGAGCAAAATTATTTTCGGGATCAAAAAAAGAAGTTTGTCCCATCACTGTGCGCACTGACAGTGTCCGAATGTTATTAATTTACTTTTACTAATACTATTCATTTATTGATTTATTGCAAAACTATTAAAACATTTTAGGAATTAAACTTGTTACTTTTTGAGCTTTCATCACTGTTAAGTAGCACTTCAGTTCCACAGTTTGTTTAGTGTAAAGTAGAATTAAAAACATAAAAGTCATGGTGTTTATTTGCTTCCACTGGGCTGCTAAATCAAAAATTTAACTACTTTAACCACTAACTAATTTTAAAACAAGCTTTAAATATGGCTTAATTGTTACCTTTAAAATCAAAACAAACAAGAAAAAAAAAGGTCTAAATTTTCTGTTATTGGGTTGTGTTTTCTTCAGATTGGTCATTTTTACTTATTTTTGTTGAGACTTCTTGTTGAAAACTTTCCAAATACGGTGACTGCTTGCTTTTCAGTGCATTTAGTAGCAGTTGTGCAACTTTTCCTTCACAGAACACGATCAGAACACGTCTACCAAAAAACGACTCTGCTTCTTCTTTGTGTAAGAGCTCAGTGAATACTCTCCTTTTGAGTTTAATATTATATTTTTTAAATGTCATAATAAATGGAGCAAAATTTATTCTGACCTTTAACGACTAAATCTGTTACACCAAACTGCCAAAAGAAAAAACAACGTCTGAGGTTCAAACTGGTGCTTCACGTCTTTTAAAGTCGAGCTGTTATCCTTACTTGCCGTTAAATGTCTGCTGTTTTAATGGTGAATATTTAAGTGAGTGAGCTGGGAAGTCCCTACTATTGTCATCTCAGGCAACACCACTCTGGGTGTGAGACCAAAGCCCCACCCCCTCCTGCTCAAACCTACTGTTTGTGAGGGGCAGCCAACCAGAAGAAAGCAGGTTTAAAGTGGTACTTTTTTTCCTATGCTCTTGCATTGACTCTAGATCAAGACCCTACGTTTGTTGTTAGTAATTGATAAAAGATGGTTTAGTGACGGGCAGTGGCGGTCCTAGCCTGTCACTAAACACTCCCTATGCCCCCCCCCCACCTACACACACACACACACACACATTATGGATTGTACATTAACATAAAACTTGTTGGAACCATACTGAATTTCACCAGAGAAACACACACATACATGAAGAGAGAGAGAGTATGCATACTATGCAAACGGCTACCAAACAGCCATCGTAGTTTGCTATACAATGAGAACAGGACAAATAAAGAATTGACAATGACTAATTAATATTGTGCTGAACACACGCTCTTTTCTGGAATATTCTCACTAATTTTCTTGATATTTATTTATAATCACCTCTGTTAATCCTTGATATTTATAACTGAGTGATCTGTATATATTAGTGCTATTTCTTAAATGTGTAAAATCTGTCACATAAGGTATTGTTTGGAGTTTAGTCTGTTACTGTTACTATTTTTACCATTTCTTCTTGGAGCAACTGTAACCCACATAATTTCCTTAGGGATTAATAAAGTATTCTGATTCTGATTGTTTCAGGATGACCTGCCATTATCCAATGACACATCTGCTTACCTGTATTTTTTGCTCGTTTCTCCTCCTCTTGTTTTCTCTTTTTTCTAAACTGAGGACCTGATGGCTTTTTTTCTTGTCCATCTTGGTTTTAATTTTGCGCTCCAGTATGAACACCCATCCCCCAACCCGAGGATCACCACAACATGATCTAACAGACCTACTCCTTAGTTCACAGATTCACTTTGTCTAAGGTTTATTTCTGGGATTTTGTACAACCCAGGGTTCAAATCATGAATACATAATGGGCTTGGATTTACAACATTATGAATGAAATCTGCTCTGTTTGGAAGCAGCAGGGCCCACCGCCCCTTTCGACAGGTTGTGTGTGAGATTTTAAATCATCAAACTGTAAATTTTAATAACAATAACAGTTGTTATTGATCCCTATACCCCGAGTCCTAAAGTGTATATTTATTTTCTTACTCTTCTTATATATATTGTTTGTTTACTTGCACTGCTGTAACTGGAGCCTCGTCTCTCTATATACTGGACTGTACGTAGCGGAGATAACAATAAAGTTTACTTTGACTTCAGCAGCGAGCAGGCGCACCGAGGGGTTTCGCGCTCACTTTTCGTGTATAGAATTTTGAAAGAACATCGGTGCAAATGATAAGTCTGTATCATAATGTCTGGTGTTTTCATGTTTGTTGGTTTGTTTTAATTTTGTTTTATTTTGCGAGTTGGTTATTAGATGCTGCTCCAGCCAGCCAGAGAATCACCCGCCGCCCCGCCCTCTCCTCCCTGTGCCGCAAGCAGCAGGCCCCAGCAAACCCAATCGGTGCCTACGACATTCCCGATATGCGCTGGCATGATGTCGGGGCAGCATGAGTACGAGTAGTTTTTTTTTTTTGCCTGTTGAGATATTCATTGTGTGTACTCATGTTGTACAGTGTTTTGGTTGTCACCACGGGGAGGCGCTGTTTCATTGTGGGAGCGCGGATGCTGCGTCATCACGCCCCTGGGAAGAAGAAAGGTGTACCACAACGAAAATGGCACCCGTGAGGAAAGTTTTGCCATGTGTAATAAAGTTCCCAAAATATTAAGAACATTTTTGCCTCCGTTGTCATTTTTCCTTCGAGTTGATCGCTGTCGATGCTGCAATACTCAACAGGTTATGGGCCCAGGGCCGACTCGAAGAAGAGTTTTTTCCTCATGAAGATCCGGAGCCGCAACGGATAGCGGGCTAACAGCTAAATAGCAACATGGATCAACGAGGAGCAAGCAGGCTGCCTCGACTCATGTTTGACGGAGATGAGACCAGGTATGAACTTTGGGAAACTAAGGTGCTAGGATATTTGCACTTGTTGGGATTAAAAGACACTGTTCTGAAGGAACCGAACAGTGAGGCTGAAGTAGCAGCAGACGGTAAGAAGAACGCTGACGCTTACGCCGAGTTAATCCAATTTTTGGACGATAAAAGCCTCTCACTGATTATGAGAGATGCCCCTGATAATGGGAGAAGAGCATTAGAAATATTGAGGGACTACTACGCTGGAAAGGGGAAGCCCCGAATCATCAACCTGTACACCACGCTGACATCGCTTCAGAAAAAGAGGGAAGAGACTGTCACAGACTATGTCATCAGAGCAGAGGCCGCCATTACAGCACTGCGCAATGCGGGTGAGACTTTAGGTGATGGATTATTGATTGCTATGGTTTTAAAAGGACTACCTGAAAGTTTTAAGCCATTTGCAATACACGTTACCCACGATAAAGACGATATGACATTTGCTGAGTTCAAAACAAAGCTACGGAGTTTCGAAGACACTGAAAAGTCAAGCGCATTGGAGTGTAGAGACAACGTAATGAAAACAGGAGGAAGAACCGGGCGTGAGCACACGAGATCCAGCGCACAATGCAGACACAAGAGCGATGTGGACATTGTGTGTTTCAAGTGTGGACTAAAAGGCCACCGAGCAAAAGTGTGCAGACGGAGGACGTGGGGCAGTCATTGCAAAAGCAGCACACACAGTGATACCACATGTAGACATAAAGACAAACAAGATGGCGCGCGGAAGGTCGCAGATGAGAGCGGCAACGGATCCAAAGCAGAAACGCCGGATTATGCCTTCAGGATTAAGGGCGTAGACATCAAAGTCCAGCAGTCAGCATACAGCATTGAGGAGAAAGGCCTGTTGGTGGACACTGGGGCTACCTCACACATCATTAACAGCATCGCCAAGTTCAAGAGCTTCGACAACGCGTTCAGACCGGAGTCACACAGCGTAGAACTGGCAGACGGTACCCAGTGCAGAGGCGTCGCCCAACAGAGGGGGGACGCAGAGGTGTTCCTGATTGACAATACAGGCCAGCAACGCAAAGCAACGCTGAAAGATGCGCTGTTTATTCCATCATACCCCCAGAACATATTCTCTGTAAAGTCAGCCACTGCATTAGGAGCAACAGTCACCTTTAAACAAGGGCAGGACATGTTGACCCACAAAGACGGTACTAACTTTAACATTCATGTGTATGGCAAGTTGTACTATTTGCAGACTGAAGTTGAGGGTAATGATAAGTGTAACACCTGTCATGACATACAGGCATGGCATGAGATATTAGGTCATTGCAACTATGAAGATGTAGTAAGATTGCAAGGTGTGGTTAACAGTATGCAGATTAAGGGGAGAACCGATAGACCTGACCAGGAATGTGAAGTGTGTATCCAGGGAAAGTTTGCACAAACCCGAAACAGAGATCCTGATACAAGAGCAAAGGCTCCTTTACAAATGGTACACACAGATTTAGCAGGTCCGATAGCCACTGAATCTATTGATGGGTACAAATATGTGCAGTCATTCACTGATGATTATTCAAACTCAGTGTTTCTATATTTCCTGAAGACGAAAACTGATACAGTGCAGGCAACAGAGAAATTTCTAGCGGATGTTGCACCATATGGCAATGTAAAATGCATTAGATCAGACAATGGGACAGAGTTCACATGCAGAGATTTCCAAACCCTGTTAAGAAAAAATGGCATTAAGCATGAGACATCAGCCCCGTACTCACCCCATCAGAACGGTACAGCCGAGAGGGGGTGGCGTACTCTTTTCGAGATGGGCAAGTGCATGCTAATTGAGAGTCAGCTACCGAAATGCCTATGGAACTATGCCATTCAAACTGCTGCTGTAACACGGAACAGATGCTTTAATAAGCGAACAGGGAGAAAACCCTACCAAATGCTGACAGGTAAAAAGCCAGACTTGTCAAAGATGCAGAAATTTGGGTCTGTGTGCTATGCATACAAACAGGACAAGGGGAAACTTGATTCAAAATGTGTCCAAGGTTTCTTTGTAGGTTATGATAAGAACAGTCCCGCCTACTTAGTTTACCACCCCGAAACTGAGAAAGTTCAGAAACATAGACTTGTTAAGTTTGTGAGCAAAGTAAATGTAGAAAGACAAACACAGACAGATGAGGGAGAACTAAATGATGACTGTAGCAGAGTAAGACAGCCTACGGCTAACAGACCTTCAGAGAAAGGTGACAAGGACAATGAGGAGGTTCCAGAACCTATTGTGACAGACAAAAGTCCACAAAGTGGTATACCTGATGAGCGTGAACGAAAAGGGACAAGTGTGACAAGTGATGGATTTGTCAACAAAAGGTATCCTATTAGGGAGAGAAGAAAACCAGGACATTTAAATGACTTTGTAGCTGCCAACAGTGGCAGCGATGAGATCCACACTACCATAGACTACTGCTACAGGGCAGTGTGTGGTGTCCCAAACACATTTAAGGAAGCCATAGAATCAGCTAACTCAAAGAACTGGATCAAAGCCATGGATGAAGAAATTCACTCGTTACGGGAAAATGACACTTTCACCCTAACCACTTTGCCAAAGGGAAAGAAAACAGTGGGGGGGGAAGTGGGTTTATTCCTTTAAGAGTGACATTGAGGGAAACGACAGATACAAGGCAAGGTTCGTAGCCAAGGGTTACAGCCAACAGTTGGGGATAGATTATGGAGAGACATTCTCACCAACAGCCAATTTAACCAGCATAAGAGTTTTGTTACAGAAAGCAGCACAGGAGAACCTGTTACTCCATCAAATGGATGTGAAGACAGCGTATTTACACGCTCCCATTGATTATGAAATCTACATTGATCAGCCAGAAGGTTATGAAGAGGGAGAAGGGCTAGTCTGTAGATTACAAAAATCCTTGTATGAGTTAAAGCAATCTGGTCGTAACTGGAATAGGATCTTGCATGAATACCTAACAGCGAACAGTTTCAGGCAAAACCCAGCAGACCACTGTGTTTATACCAAAGAGACAAAAAATGGCATGGTGATTATGATCATCTGGGTGGACGACCTGATAATTGCTGCTGGCAATGAAAAGGTAATGAAGGATGTGAAAGAAATGCTTTCAGTCAAATTTAAGATGAAAGACTTGGGCAGACTTAAGCATTTTCTGGGTATTGATTTCACTCAGTCTGATGGATGTGTAACAATGTCACAAGAAACATATGTCAACAAGATACTGATGAGGTTTAACATGCAGAACTGTAAACCCAGAGAAACTCCCTGTGATCAGAAGTTGTGTTACACAGAAGGTGCTACTAAGATAAGAGATGTGAGGATGTATAGAGAGGCTGTAGGCAGTCTTATATACCTCGCATCAGGTACCCGTCCTGACCTGAGTTTTGTGGTAAGCAAGTTATCGCAACATTTCCATGAGCCTACGGAAGAACAGTGGGGAACTGTGAAACATGTGTTGAGATATCTCAAAGGGTCCAAAGATAAGAAGTTGTGTTTTAGAAGAAACACAGATGAAAATTTGGGTCTAGTGGCCTACAGTGATGCTGACTGGGCAGGTGACACTGCCGACAGACGCAGCACTACTGGTTACTGTGTACATCTATGTAACAACAGTTCTTTAGTTTCATGGAAGACCAAGAAACAGCCCACTGTGGCGCTCTCTACCTGTGAAGCAGAGTATATGGCTCTGGCTTCCACAATGCAAGAGTGTATATATTTAGAACAGCTTTTGAAAGGTATAGATGACTACAGATACACTCAAACAATAGTGTACGAGGACAACCAGGGAACAATTGCCCTGGCTAAAAACCCTGTGAGCCGACAGAGGTGCAAACATGTGGACATTAAATATCATTTTGTAAGGTCCATTGTAAATGAAGGGAAAATGTGTCTGTTATATTGCACCACTGAAGAAATGGTTGCAGATGTTATGACCAAACCTGTTTCTAAGCTAAAACTTGCTGAGTTTGCTGACATTATGTTTGGTGCTTAAAAAGAAGAAGGAAAAAAAAAAGAGAGAAAAAGAAAAAAGGAAGTGTGGTAGAGATTGTACAACTGTTTATCGTTTATTGTACAACTTTTCTTGGATTCCAGCAACCTGAGTACAAGAGGGGGTGTTGAGATATTCATTGTGTGTACTCATGTTGTACAGTGTTTTGGTTGTCACCACGGGGAGGCGCTGTTTCATTGTGGGAGCGCGGATGCTGCGTCATCACGCCCCTGGGAAGAAGAAAGGTGTACCACAACGAAAATGGCACCCGTGAGGAAAGTTTTGCCATGTGTAATAAAGTTCCCAAAATATTAAGAACATTTTTGCCTCCGTCGTCATTTTTCCTTCGAGTTGATCGCTGTCGATGCTGCAATACTCAGCATTGCCGATGCCCGTGAATCTGCCCCCCACCACGATGCCGCCCCGGGCAACCGCCCGTGTCGCCCGTATCAAAAACCGCTACTATATAGCAGTGGAACAGAAGCTGTTGTGGTCTTCTTGTCCTGAGACATGAATGTTTGTAAACAACTTTATTTTTTTGAATGTGTTCATATTTCGACAGTGCACATCTGTATGCTGAAACTGTAATGAGGAACCTGAGGTGATGGACAACAGAAGTAAATATATATAAATATGAAAACATATCGAAGTAATGTCTTTACCCTGTGCAGCGTGTGGACGCTGTGCACACAATCACCTTATTCACTAGTAAACGTGCACCGCTACCTCACGTGACTGACTCTGTCTCCATGGTTACATGTATATTATTAGCTGTGTAAACAGCTTCCAAAGATACCGCCATAGCTCTCTGCAGCCGTAACACCTTCACACTTTGCAAATCATTTCACGTTTTTGATAGTTATGAAGACAGAATGTGTTTTTAAGCTCATGCTAGGTGGTTGCTATGGTGGTTGCTGTGGACTAGGGTGGACCGCGCGTCCGATTCCTGTTATTAGCTGTCCGCCGTAGGAAGGCTGCGTTCCATTTAGAAGTAGCGACAGTCTGTCGTAACTTGAACTCAAACCCCGTTTTGTTCTTTAAGAAAATGCATTTATTTTAAAGCCGTTCATAACACGCACTCACATAAAACACTTTGCCTCACCATGACAGTGCAACTTTACTAAAAAATTTCGGCTCTTTTGGCTCCTAACCGGCTCTTCAGGTTGTTTTGTTGCTTTAATTAATTTATTATCAACAAAAATATGAAATTATGCACAAAAGGAATTAATAATGTAAAAAAAAAAAATTCTGTTTTTTTTTTTATATATGTTTATATATAAATATATACGGTGGCCCCTATAGACAAATCACGTACAAAGCTCAGCATTGCCCCTAGCATCCTGGAGCACTTCCGTTGTGTTTTGTACATGTTTTTGTCTCTCGGGGCCACCGTAAATATACTTTTGTTTATTCACTCCACATAAAATGTAATAAATAAATCATATAATACAAAAACCAACGATTTACATTTCAACTTTTAACTATTTAAATTTTCAGCTTTTTCTTTTAAACAAATTTAAAGTGAAACAACACAAAACACTGCAAACCACAACACAATTAAATATAAATTAAAATATGAAAACAAAAAGAAGATGCATATTCTCTGTCATATGGGCCTGCATGAATAAACTTTTTGAATCCTTTATCATCCGCAAATGAAAATAGTTGTGGATGATTACTATACCTTTCTAATCTGACGTTGTTGACCCTGGCTCGCTATGTTATATATGAGAGAAAGACAATATCTTCTTGGAATAACCCCCCACCCCAGGGGGGAAAACCTATACAAGGTGTAGGTCTATTAGGTGTTGATACTGGAGTGCAAAATTGCTGATGGACAAAAATGGACAAGAAAAGGTCAAAGCCATCGGGTCCTCGGTTTAGAAAAAAACAGAAAAGGAGAAACAAGCAAAAGATACAGGTAAGCAGATGCGTCTTTAGATAACGGCAGGTATTATGTATCCTGAAACAAGACAACATTCATTAGTAGGAATTGGGAAAATTTCCAAAAGATTAAAAGATTATTGAATCTTTTGGACTGTTCAGCATAATATTTATTCGATTTTACAGTCCTGTGGTCTCAGCCTCAGATACTTATCAAATCAAACAAAGCTCATAAAAAAACAAACAGATGGACGCTGAATAAATTATTAGATTAATTGGAAGAGGTGTTTTATTGATTTGTCTGCTACTCTCAATGTATGATGAATTATAATGGCTGTTTGTCATTTACTCTCTTTCTCTCACTATATCAAATATTTATCTGGTTAAATTCAGTATGGTCCCGATAGCAGTTTCCACAATAACATATGTTAATGTACAATCCTTAATTTGGTGTGTGTGTGTGTGTGTGAGAGAGAGAGAGAGAGCGAGTCAGTGTGTGAGAGTGGGCGGGTATTAACATCTTCGCTGGGACCAAAACTTGGTAGTTTACTATACTCGTGGGGACAAACAGGCCTCACAGGGACCAAGATCCCAGTCCCCACGTGTTTGAAGGCATTTTTGAGACTCAAAATTTGGTTTTAGTGTCAGGGTTACAATTAGGTTATGGTTAGGTTTAGGGTAAGGGTCAGGGTTAGGCATTCATTTTTGATGGTTAGGGTAAGCAGCTAGCTTGTGTGTGTGCCTTTCCTGCCTTTACTCCATGTGCACCTAGAAGCAGTTGAGTCTTCCAGCCAAGTGGTTCACAAAACGTTCATTTCTCAAGGCTTCACACAGCGCGTGTGTGTGTGTGTGTGTGTTTGTGTGTGTGTGTGTGTGTGTGTGTGTGTGTGTGAGGGTATAATGAAGGTCGTCTTCATTACTTAACCATATAAACACACATGGGTGATTTTAATACTGATATTTAACTCAAACAAAAGTTTGTTATGTTTTATTGAATGTTTGTTTATAATCCTCAGATTTACCCGTTCTTATATTTTGCTTGTTCTTATGTTATTATATTGTATTTTTCTTGCAGACAAGAATTTTGGATACGATTGTCTTACCTGTGATTTCTCTTGATTGTGTGTGAAATGTGTGTGTAGCTTCGTTCAGTATGTAACCCCAGACAGTGGTTTGGCTTCAGGGTAAATTAGCAGCAGTCTATAAAGGGCTGCCAGTTAACATCAGACGGCCTCTGATGTCCAAATGAAGCTTTCTGAAGCTTGGATTGAAAAACGGTTCATTACTCGAAGCTTTTCAACACAGTCCTGTTTGGTGACATCTGGTGGACAAAACTATGAAGCGCAGTTGAATCTACAGCTTATAATGAACTGCTTCATTATGATTGCCCACTCTGCAGAGATGAACTGACAGCTTCTCTTTAATGTCACGTGACAGTTGTGTCTGATATCGGGCTGATATGGTGCTTTGAACATGTATTTGTTTTACGTGAAAAAAATTCTGTTACGTCGATTTTAATAATAAATAATTTAGATGAATAAAACGTTCTTGTGTAAACATGTGCCATGGTGTGTTCTCCTGTTGCTTGTGACTTCTTGTAGTTTGTTAGTAATAAAAAATACACTATATATATCAATGTAAAGCACAATATTATAATAGGTTGTGAGTATGCTTGTGCTGTGAGGTCACTGCCTCCACCTGATTATGTAATTAACCAGCAGACTGGTACGTTTATATATAATATACTATAAGTTATATCATTATAATTATGTGTATATCATATTTCTTATGTACATTTTAGACCTGGGAGCAGAATTGCTGATGAACTGGTTTTTATTCAGGAACAGGCAGAGCGTCCTCTCTTCCTGGCTCCATGTCTATAATTATGTCACACACTGATTCACTCTCACAAAATCACCAAAACACAGCACAAATCCCACCAATGATTCAATTCCTTATAAATCATTGAATCAGGTACTGAAGCAGTGACGTGCTGAATGAAGCTTCAGGCGTCATTGATCACGTGACTCTGTTCAGACAAACCAAGCCTCAGCACAGCGTTTCTGAAGCAGTGTGTTGATTTTTTGACACATGTGCCGGAGCTTCAGCTTCAAACGGGACGTCACCATCAGAGTTGCTGGAACCATGTCCCACTACTGGCTACTCTGTTTTATTCTGTGTTAAGTTTCTGAATGTGAATTTTCTGTGTTAAGAATAACAAAGAAAATGTAATGAAGTGATTTTAAAGTTTAAACTTTGTGTTAAATCTTGTAAATCAGACAGAGAGAGAGTTGAGGTGTGGGTGGATTTCAGATGATCAAATGTCAACAACCTGATTGGTGTGAAGATGTGATGTCCAGTGAGGGAAGGGGGGAGAAAGGGTGAGCAGGTATAAAAGTGAGGTGAAGAAGAGATTCGGGGTTCTTCCCTTTTGTCCTCTGTGAGATGAGCAGTTCAGAAGTTTGGATCTAAGAGGTTCACAGTTCAAATTCCAGCAGAGACGCTAAAAGGAGAACCACAGTCCAACCTGTGAATGTTTTTAACCCTTTGTGAAACAACAAAGGCATAAATATGATCATATAAATATTATCTACTGGGTCAGACTCATAGGATCAGGGATTAGAACTCCTTTTATCAGAGAGATGAAATCTACTTCCTGTACAGGGTTTTTTTGTGGGCCTACCGATCGACAGAAACTAGAGTCAATAAAAAAACTGGACATTGGCTCAATGTGTGTGTGGCACAGGGAAACAAGGACTGAGCGCTGTGTAGTCCCACATAAAGTCAGACACCTGCTCACCCTAGGTGGACCATGGCATGGTCTATATGGAGGATACAGACACTGCTGAAAACATGACTCTGTCTGGTTTAGATGATAAAATGTCTTTACTTTAGGAGGCTGTGGCTCAGAGTACATTCACATAATGCCTTTGAATAAATGTAAAAAGCTTGTTTTTCTCCTGCTTTGATTTCTTTGTCCAGGTAGAAATTCTGCTTTTTGCCTCTAAAATCTGAAACAGTTTGAAACAAAGTTTGGCGCTCTAATCCTCTCTGTGTTTTTCCTTTGGTCAGATGGTGATATTGAATGAAATATTCCAGTATTCAGTAGCTCAGCAGCTTTGTAACATGTGGTTTTGCACACTGTTCAAACCTCAGATGTTTGTGTAAACAAGTGTGGAGGACACAAACTCACGGGGGGAGGAACGACATTTACTGTTGATGTGTCTGACATTTAGTCTCCATGAGTTCTCATGAGACTGAAGAACTCTGTGATCTCTAACATGCAGCTGTATGTTTTGAAATTATGTGTCTCATTCTCTGGACCAGTGGTCCCCAAACTACGGCCTCCACATTTGACCCGGCCCCCTGAACAATATTAGAGATGCATTATTATTTTTTCAGTCTGGCCACGTGATCGACACTAATGCACCCATAGCACACTGGGGTGTAGTGGGCCTGCCCGACTGAATCTCTGGAAATGTTTCCTCATGTCAATAAAGCTCATTTGATTTGAATTGTGAACCGCGCTAAAAAAATTTTTTTGCTACTACGACCTCACTTTGCCCAGAACGTGAACGTGACCCCCCCCCCCCCAGAACGCAATAATGTTAGGTAAGAGAAAAATTGCTTCAGAATGCAGGGTATTTAACCTGCAGTGGACACACGATTATTTTTTTCTTCAATGCAAAGAAAAGGCTGTTTGTCTCATCTGTCAAGAGAAGGTGGCGGTATTCAAAGAATACAATCTGCGCCGACATTATGAATGCCGTCACAAAGACAAGTATGATAGCTTGCAAGGCCAAATGCGAACAGACAAAATCTCAAAGTTAAAAAGTGGACTGTTAGCTCAGCAGACTGCATTTGTACGCCAAACTCAGCTGAACCAGTCATCAGTTCGGGCCAGCTTTCGTGTTGCTCAACTGATAGCAAGCTACGGTAAACCTTTCACTGAGGGAGAGTTTGTCAAGAAATGTTTGAATGTTGTTGTGGAGGAGGTGTGTCCCGATAAGAAAGATGTCTATAATGCTGTGAGTCTATCGGCGAGCACAATCACCAGAGGCGTGGAAGAAATAGGGGGTAATGTATATGCCCAGCTGCAGCAAAAGACGAAAGAATTTGACTTTTTTTCATTAGCACTGGATGAGAGCACGGACGTGCAGGACACAGCGCAGCTTCTTATTTTTATTCGTGGAATTAGCGCAAACTTTGAGATGTGTGAGGAGCTGGCAGCCCTCCAAAGTCTGAAAGGCACTACGACGGGGGAGGATATTTTCGACAAAGTATGTCAAACAATGGAAGAGTTGGATCTGGACTGGGCAAAGCTTGCTAGCATCACGACTGACGGGGCTCCTTGTATGGTGGGCGCATCTCGGGGCCTAATAGGACGCATGAACCGCGAGATGGAAGAACGGGGTCTCACCGCCCCTCTACAAGTCCACTGCATAATTCACCAGCAAGCGCTTTGCTGCAAAGTGTGGAAGTGGGATTCTGTCATGAAGGCTGTGGTATCATGCATAAACTTCATCAGAGCAAATGGACTTAAACACAGGCAGTTCCAACAATTCCTGTCTGAACTGGAATCTGCGTACGGAGATGTGCTGCACTACACAGAGGTCCGATGGTTGAGCCGCGGCAGAGTTTTGAGGCGTTTTTACGAACTGCTACCCGAAATTAACGCATTTCTTCATTCAAAAGGCAAAACGGTCCCAGAGCTGATCGACCCAGAATGGAAGTGGCACCTCGCATTTTTAACAGACGTGACGGAAATGCTGAACGGCCTTGACTTGCAGCTACAAGGCCAGGGGAAACTCATTTGCGACATGTATTCCCACATAAAAGCATTTGAGTTGAAACTAGCGCTGCTTTTGGAACAAGTGAAAAAGCACAACTTCACCCATCTCCCTGCTACCCAAAACCTTTCTGCAGAGAACCCAGCGGTTCTGTTCCCAGCTGAAAAGTGTGTGGAAGCACTGGAAATGCTGAAGGCGGAGGTCAGTGTGCGCTTCCGTCAACTACATGTTCATGCAAAAGAAATCCGTCTTTTCCAAAACCCCTTTGTTGCCGACATCGATGAAGCCCAGCCTTTTTATTAGGGGTGGGTTTTTATAATCGATTTATCGATTAAAATCGATTCTGACGTGGAAATCGATTCATTAAAATCCTGAATCGATTTTTCAATATAAATTTATTTTGCCCGAAATTCCAGAATCTCAGGTGAAACCTCACAAAATTTCAACAACCACCAAACAGCTAAGACAGTAAATGAGAGCAGGAACACGGATTCTGCACAAAGACGTAAACACAAAACTCGGACCCGCCGTCGGATCAGAATCAGTGAGATGTCGCCTTTCTCACCGACTGCACGGACACGGTCGGGGCTGAAAGCCGACAGCTCGCTGATTCTGATGTTTCGGCGGGTCCGCGCTTTGTGTTTACGCCCTTTTTGCGCTGATTCTGAAGCTGTTAGTTTTATCTCTCTCCAAACAATATTGACCGAACCAGCAGCAAAAGAAGATCCAAACTACGCTTCACATAAACATCGTCATGAATTCACTCTGACTTTTGCTGTTTTGCTTCCACCACAATAAAATCACACCTCATACACAGCTCTCTCTCTCTCTCTGTACTTCAAGAACAGTTTCCCGTCTAAAAATCTGTTTTCTTCATCATTCGCTTGCTTGTTAGGCACGAATCTACCGTTGTTTACAGCGCTGTCAGACGCTGGTTTTTTTTTTCGTTTTACATACTTCCGAAAAGAAAACCTAATTTCTGCCGTTCAATACTGAACAAACTTAAACTTAAAATTATGCAAAATGCAAAACGCTTAGCGTGTCTCTAATAAAACCTCTGTAACTTCAGAGGTAATGTTCATATGTTGATTAATGGTTTTCTTTCGTTTTTGATGTACTGCAGAATATTTTTATAAAATCCCAGGCCAGGAAAATCGCCTTCATGTTTTTCTGTGTTTTATCTTCAGCTACTTTGACACAAAGGCATCTGCTGTGATGCTCACACCTTTGATAAAGTCTGGAAAGTGTCAGCTTCCTTTTTATAGATACAAAAATATGTAAATGTACTGATCTGAATTATAATATTTCTGACTGTCAAAATTTCCCAGATTCAAATCGAATTGAATCGAATAGAATAGAATCGATTCGGGGATCGAATCGATTCGGGACCTTGTGAATCGGAATTGAATCGATTCTAGAAATCAGTGACGATACCCAGCCCTACTTTTTATCAGTTTGAGCTGGCCGAGTTACAGAACTCTGATGTTCTGAAAGACGCATTCAAGCCCAACAGTCTCCTTGACTTCTATGCCGCCCTCCCAAATGACACGTACCCTAACATAAAAAAACATGCAATGAAGATGTCCACAGTTTTTGGCAGCACGTATATCTGCGAGCAAACCTTTTCACGCATGAAACTCATGAAAACTCCGATGAGATCAAGATTGACAGATGAACATCTGCATCAGTGTTTGAGACTGGCTGTGACTAGAATGGAACCGGACACTCAACTTCTCACCGGCCAGATGCAGGCCCACAGTTCACACTGATGAACATACAGTACATAGGTAAGCTCACTTTTGTGACTTGAATGAGTTATTCTGAGTATAAACAAATAGAATCATAATAAAATCTACTGGGATAAAATCCATCTCCACAACCATTGAAAAAAGCTTGTGAAAATGTTTTGTGCTGTGTAGGTGCTGTATCACTTAGTTCGGTTTCTCAGCCTGCTTGCTTTGTGGTTTTCAGAGGGAAGTTGGTGAGAGAGAGCAAACAGTGGTGTCTACTAGGCTACCCTACTGGAACCTACAAAACTGGATTATAAGGAAAGAACACAAGAACTTTGAGAGACTGCTCATATGAGTCATTTAAGAGATTCTGCTCTGACAACTGAAGCGTAAGATTGTGCACGGCACAACAGAAACTTTCTTTCTGTGAAGAACCCAGAGAGGGTTATTTGATTATTTATTGATGTCATAAATAGTGTTATTAAGTATTTCCTAAGTTAATTTTTTCTGTTAAGAACCCAGAGAGGGTTATTTGATCTCGGAAAGGGTTATTAATATTTGGTTATGTGTGGCTTTCTGGAAAACAATAAATGTTTACATTTCGGCAAACCTGCGATCGTCACACTTTTTCTGTTACAAACTGACCCTGGCCCCCCATCAGAGAAGGAAAAAGTTTGGGGACCCCTGCTCTGGACTTTACTAGACAACGAGTGAAGAACAGATAACGAATATCATCTTTAAAGTGATGAATAATAACTCTGCCTCTGTGTCTTCATAAAAAGATCGTACTTCTGAAAGGTCAGAGGGCAGCATCCACTCTGGTTTTACACAGTTTTGCAGCTTTAGCTCTTCTGAAGTTCAGCACCTGCTTTTTCAGCCAATCAGAAGCCAGTATTGTAGAGAGTTCATATTTCTTTTCATGCAATTGAATAATTTTGAATGTTTAGGTGAATATTTATATTTAGAGTATTTTCTCGATCAGTGTCTTCAGTCCTGACCCTGAGTGCGTACATTTAAAAATAAAGTGATATAACTTCTTTTACATTACTGTGAACTTCTTGTACAGTTTGACAGCTGATTGTTGTCGTGTTTGTCGTCATATGAAGATCGTTTCCTAAAGAGGACTGAACAGTCATTCAGCCTCTGGCTCCATCCATGAATCTGATGTTTGCTGTATAATCTGTGCTGTTAATAGTGTAATGGAACATATAATTTGTACATATAATTTCATATGTAATTATGATGATCTTTAGAGAGACTTACAGGGCTCTCAGCGAAGGCGGTCGCACTTTTCTCCTCTCCTCTCCTTATCTTCCCTGCTTAGCTTCTTATGTCCTTGTCTTGTCTTGTGTTTTTACTTACTTCTCCCTGGAAGACTCTCTCACAGTCTGTTCTCTAAAACCTAAAAGAGGAATTATGGATTTGATCAACTGGTCTCTGAATGCAATTGACACCCCTTCTCAACGAGAAGTCTGGGCTCGGCTGAGCCTGACTGCTGAAGATATCTACCTATTCGGAACCATGATAACAGGGTTCTTGCTGATCGGAGCTGGCTTGGCCCTGGCTTATCGAAGAATTAAGGAAGCGGAACTGGCTGTTCAAACCCCCACAAGGCTGCCCGCTGGGATTGAAATGATGGGACGAGGTGTGAGTTTCTCAAAATGGGCTCATTGAGTGCAGCACGGAGAAGATCTTGGAGAACGCACGGCTGCCGTGAATACTCAGAACAAGACCTCTGAGTGGAAAACTGGATTACATCTGGAGGGGCTAGCTCGACTAACACCTTTGAGCGCAAATTGATCACATCTTGGGGAAGTGCACTGCGGTCGTGAGTTCTCAGAACCTGCTCTTTGAGCAAAAAGAATGACAACATCACGAAACGTAAGTTTGGATAACATCATGGAGAAGCTCGCGGCTCTCCAACGGGAGATTGAGAGACCAGTGTTGGACTGTTAGAACAGCTTTGAAATTCATATGAGGTGTTCGCACTAAAGTAAAAACCATCATCACTTCATGCGGAGACCCCTTCGGCGCCAGCTGCGGTCTCAAGGCTGGAGCTGAACAAAACACCCTGATAACGACTGTTTAGACTGTTCCCCCCATTCCATGCAAGGCCACCTGGGTTGGCTGGAAGACTGTTTACTTAGCCTAGCAGGGCGAAGGACACTGTCTCCGCTGAACTCTGGACACACACACACATACACTGATATGCACACACTGATCCCCCCTCCCTTTCCAAACGCCTTCGATGCTTGTGCCCTACTGGGGCAGATGGCAGTCGACTGGACCAGCGCAGACATGCTGCAGGACCGGATGCGCTGTCTACACCGGCTCTCATTCACCCTTTACCCGCCCCTGTTGCTTGTCTTGTGTTTCTATGGTGTATTGATAGTCATGTGCTTTTTGTGATGAGGTGTTTTTTCTGTTATCAAACTGTTCTCCCACTAGGAGCTCAGTCTGAGTGGAGGTTTTTTTCTCCTCCTCTTACCTCATGTTATGTATTTTTGTTGTTTTTTTCCTATCAGCCTACCTTTCTGACATGTCTCCCCAATGTGATGTTTGTGTAAAGTTGGTCAGAAGGTTCCTTTGTAAGTGTGCATGCGCCATTAGCGTGCTGCCTGCTGTAACCCTAATTTCCTTCGGGATTAATGAAGTATTCTGATTCTGATTTACCCATTAAGATTTTAAATGAACGATAAACAAAGGCCAAGAAAACTGAGTTAAACTCCTGAGTCTACTATATATTTGCACCATGAATAAATGAATTGTTTGCACCAGTAATAAATAATCAAATACATCAAATTATCATCAATATTTAAATAAAAGCAAGCATTGCACCAAACAAAACAACAATTCAACAGACAGTTCTATAAAACTGTGGATTATTCAAAGTGCTGCTATAACTGCACAACAAAACTGCAGTGAGAAAAGCTTTGGATGTTCAGTTTAGTTATAATGACAGTTAAACAACTAAAATACTCGGTTAAGTAGGTGAGAAAAAGTTACATTTACTGGATCAGTTTAAGACCAAAATACATTTGAATGAATTACTGACATGGACACTTTGTGAAAAATTACTAAACAGTTCAGGCAAAATTTTACTAAAACCTTGAATTAAACTTGAAAGTTTTCATTTGAACTCCACTGTGACTGTGTACACAGGAAAAACTACAAAATAATGTTTGTTTGTTTGTTTTTTAAACATTGTGGACCGATCTGCATTTGTTGTTGCTAAATTTAAATATTTGTTACTATTTAATGATCATAATCTCATTTGAACATAGGTTTGATTTAGTGGAGTCAGTTGTTCCCATGCATCATTCTGTAAGTGTGAGAATGAACTAAGATTAGAAAATGTCAAAATATAAAATGTGATTTATTTTTATTCATCACAACATCCTAAACTTTGCTGAACTTTTTGAAATATAGAATGAACTCGCTGAGTGTTGACTGTCATAACTCAAGAAAAGTTAAACTGGGCTGACCCAGTTGAAACTAATTTTAACAGTTTAAACCAGTTAAACCAGTTTACCTGGGTCAGACTTGTTACTGCATGTTGTAATCACACATACCACACCCTGCATCATGTGATTGGCTCTTGGTCGCTCTGTAAGAATATTTCTTTAGTGCCTCCCTTCACAGATGTGTCTGTATCAGGATGGGTCTAAACAACATGGTGTAAATGCAGTTGCTGGTGAGCCTCATTTCCTGTAGGAGGTGAACAAGAGCAGAGATCTGTTTCCCTTCAGAGCACAGAGGTTGTTTCTGTTCAGAGGAAGTGAAACTGTCTGACAGTCACTGAGAGACGGTGAAACGGCACAGCACATGAATCAAATGGACCAAACAAAATTCTGCTGTTCAGTCTGTTTGGATCTACTGAAGGATCCGGTGACTATTCCCTGTGGACACAGCTACTGCATGAACTGTATTAAAAGCTTCTGGGATGAAGAGGAAAAGAAGAAAATCTACAGCTGCCCTCAGTGCAGACAGACTTTCACAGCGAGGCCTGTCCTGGTGAAAAGCACCATGTTAGCAGATTTAGTGGAGGAGCTGAAGAAGACTGGACTCCAAGCTGCTCCTGCTGATCACTGCTATACTGGACCTGAAGATGTGGCCTGTGATTTCTGCACTGGCATGAAGCTAAAAGCTGTGAAATCCTGTCTGGTGTGTTTGGTCTCTTACTGTGAGAAACACCTTCAGCCTCATTATGATGTGGTTCAATTAAAGAGACACAAGCTGGTGGAGCCCTCCAAGAAGCTCCAGGAGAACATCTGCTCTCGTCATGATGAGGTGATGAAGATGTTCTGCCGTACTGATCAGCAGAGTATCTGTTATCTCTGCCCTGTGGATGAACATAAAGGCCACGACACAGTCTCAGCTGCAGCAGAAAGGACTGAGAGGCAGAGAGAGCTGGAGGTGAGTCGACAAAACATCCAGCAGAGAATCCAGGACAGAGAGAAAGATGTGAAGCTGCTTCAACAGGAGGTGGAGGCCATCAATCAGTCTGCTGATCAAACAGTGGAGCACAGTGAGAAGATCTTCACTGAGCTGATCCATCTCATCCAGAAAAGAAGCTCTGATGTGAAGCAGCAGATCAGATCCCAGCAGGAAACTGAAGTGAGTCGAGTCAAAGAGCTTCAGGAGAAGCTGGAGCAGGAGATCACTGAGCTGAAGAGGAAAGATGCTGAGCTGAAGCAGCTCTCACACACAGAGGATCACATCCAGTTTCTACACAACTACCCCTCACTGTCAGCACTCAGTGAGTCTACAGACTCATCCAGCATCAATATCCGTCCTCTGAGCTACTTTGAGGATGTGACAGCAGCTGTGTCAGAGGTCAGCGATAAACTACAGGACATTCTGAGACAGGAATGGACAAACATCTCACTGACAGTCACTGAAGTGGATGTTTTACTGTCACAACCAGAGCCAAAGACCAGAGCTGGATTCTTAAAATATTCATGTGAAATCACACTGGATCCAAACACAGCAAACACACAGCTGTTATTATCAGAGGGGAACAGAAAAGCAACATTAATGAATCAACAACAGTCTTATTCTGATCATCCAGACAGATTCACTGACTGGTTTCAGGTCCTGAGTAGAGAGAGTCTGACTGGACGTTGTTACTGGGAGGTGGAGTGGAGAGGGGGAGGAGTTTATGTAGCAGTCGCATACAAGAATATCAGCAGAAAAGGAGGGGGTAATGAATGTAAATTTGGACATAATGACAAATCTTGGTCATTAGATTGTGACAACAACAGTTATACATTTTGGTACAACAACATCCAAACTCCTGTCTCAGGTCCTCGTTCCTCCAGAGTAGGAGTGTACCTGGATCACAGAGCAGGTATTTTGTCCTTCTACAGCGTCTCTGAAACCATGACTCTCCTCCACAGAGTCCAGACCACATTCACTCAGCCGCTCTATGCTGGACTGAGGATTTACAAATATGGAGCCACTGCTGAGTTGATTAAGCTCAAATAGTCTGAAGTCTTTCATATTGTGGGTTTAAATCTGTATTTTAGTTTCATTTTATTTTCTCTCCATCATTTCTGCACAGAGATCAGCTGTCAGTCAAACATTATGGGTGGTACCTCCACATCTTCTAGTTGTTCTCTTGATGTTTCTGAGTTTTTAAAGGAGATCTTTCCTGTGACTGTTTATGGAGGCTATCACTGCTCATCATCATTTTGATTTACTAAAATATTTCTCCACATGAAAATGTAAACTTCTCTATCCTCTAAATGTTTCTGGAATATTTGTATTGAACAATGTCGACATTTCTCTTTATGAGTATGGCAGACCATGTGTGTGTGTTTGTGTTTGTTTTTGTCAAAATCATCAAACAAATGAGGAAAAACTGTGATTTTAATGAATGAATTCATATATTGTGTTGATGTTTTATTGTGTGAATAAACTGGAAGGTTTGACTATAAATCAAACTTTGAACAAAGTCTTTTCTTCTGTCTTCATTCCAGGATCTCACTCAAATCTGATGCAGAAAATATGAAACTAATCTGAGAGAATAACTGAAGCAGTTTTCCTCCTGAAGCATCACAAAGTTCAGAGTTCATGTTTAGAGCAGAAGATTCAGCAGTCGCTCTGTGACCTTTCAACTTTCTTCACTAAAACAGCTTCATTACAGAGAAACAAGTCACATTTTCTTGATGTTCTTAAGTCCTTTCAGATGTTTTTAATGGTCCTTGAATGCAGCATCAGTGTCGCAGGTTTAAAAGGTCACTTTCTGTTGTGTTCAAAGATTTCCTTCAGATATGGTCTTTAATCAGTAAAGCCAGTGATACAGCAGTGTCATTAGCTGTGTTATTGGCACCAGGCTGTGTTTATGTATGTATTTAATTCTGTCTGAGGATGTCTTCAGCATGAAATGATCATTTGCTCAGCTGCTGTGTCTCATCTCTTATCAGACATTGGTTGGAACAGAGTTTTGTTGCTGACCATCTGACAAGAGGGTGAAGAAAAGCTTCAGGCTTCATTTGGACACTACGTTGGACAGAAGTCTCCACAAAAATGACTCAGAAACACAAAAATTATTAATGAAAGTCCAAATGTCAAAAAGGGGTCATACATGATCCTGAGAAATGTCCTTGAACATTTGAACATGAGTCAGAGGGTTGTCAGGTTTCTACACTGCATCGTGGCATCAAGCCTGAGATGTCTGTGTAAACAAGTATGGAGGACACAAATGCACAGACGCAGTCGAGCTGTTTACTGCTGATGAGGAAGGAAAATAGTCTGTTGGATATTAAAGCAGCATTTATTAGAGTAAGAACAGATACTTGTGTCCTTCATTTGATCCCCGTCAATTTACAGAAGACTTAAGGACCCTTTGACTTCTAACATACAGCTGCATGTTTACAATTTTATTATTTATTGATTTCTAGCAAAGCAAGACTTTACTGATTAAAGACATATAATCAGACATATTACTGTTACTCTCTGAAAAAGACTCACATAAAGCAGATTTATCACAAGCAAACATCAAGACACATCCTTCATGGCTTAAAGTTGCAGTGGGACTCTTTCGCCATCTGGTGGTTGTAACAGTTATGACAACTGTTCCTGCATATATGTCCCTCCTCAGTGTGAAGAAGACTGGACTCCAAGCTGCTCCTGCTGATCACTGCGTGTTCCTCCTGTGTCTAAAATCTATTTCCATTATGAATCAGGAAACTGTTTGCACCAATCATAAAGGCAATAAAATACGTCACACACTAAGAAATAACAAAAAGGAATTGTGGATTTCAAGGAGATTTTTCCCTCGTTTTTTGAAATCATAAGAATACAAACTAATGCAAGACTGTCATGTTTTCATAAGTTTGTAGAGACACTGTTCTGTTGTATTCTAGGACATCAGTCACTTTTTAAATGCATGCTCCTCCTCCTCATCATCATCATCATCATCAGCACCCATGACCTCCTTTTAGTCTTTGTTTTGTTATTTTTCAGAGTTCAGGAGATGTTCTTATGGGATTTCCACAGTGTACAAGTACTGTTTAGACCCTTTACCTAAAAGAAAAGAGTAAAGTACAAAGTAGATTTACTCACTGCAGGAAAATAATGCCTCACTCTGATATATTGTCTTATATGACAAACTGAAAGTGATGCATCAAAGTGTAAGCAGCATTTTCCTGTTACAGCTGGTCTAGATGGAACTGATCTGATCTCCTTTATGTACAGGTAGATATCCAGTGGGTTTGCTAAGGGTCACAGATGAGGGGCTGTGTGAGATGTTTAATGGGAAAGGAAATAAAACCAGTGTTCCAGACCTGCAGCTAAGATACTCGAGTATCTTCAAATATGAAGCTGAGTATTACTTCCATACTTTCCTCCACTGCTGATGACCTTGTTACCTGCTGCTCCCTGTTAATGATCAGCCTCAGTTCTGATAGTAAACTGTTGGCTCTCGTTCTGTCAGGTTGTTGCTCAGTGACGTCTTGTTTTCATTTTCCTTCTTCTTCAAATGTGTTTTCCTTTAACTCTTTGCTTTTGTTTCTGCTTCAAACACCAAATGATACACGTGCTGCACCTCTGATGGTTTGTCAGAGAGCAGAACAATTTACATTACAGAGAATATTTTACAGTTGAACATAAACTTTCACTTTTTTCCTCTAAAGTGTGCTCACTGGTTTTTCCAGCTGCTGTGAGATGTTTCTGCCTGACTGTAAAGATGGAAATAAACACAGATGGAAACACTGAGTCAGAGTGTTGCTGCTGGTTAGTCAGTATATAGGGAGTGCAGAATTATTAGGCAAGTTGTATTTTTGAGGAATAATTTTATTATTGAACAACAACCATGTTCTCAATGAACCCAAAAAACTCATTAATATCAAAGCTGAATGTTTTTGGAAGTAGTTTTTAGTTTGTTTTTAGTTTTAGCTATTTTAGGGGGATATCTGTGTGTGCAGGTGACTATTACTGTGCATAATTATTAGGCAACTTAACAAAAAACAAATATATACCCATTTCAATTATTTATTTTTACCAGTGAAACCAATATAACATCTCCACATTCACAAATATACATTTCTGACATTCAAAAACAAAAACAAATCAGCGACCAATATAGCCACCTTTCTTTGCAAGGACACTCAAAAGCCTGCCATCCATGGATTCTGTCAGTGTTTTGATCTGTTCACCATCAACATTGCGTGCAGCAGCAACCACAGCCTCCCAGACACTGTTCAGAGAGGTGTACTGTTTTCCCTCCTTGTAAATCTCACATTTGATGATGGACCACAGGTTCTCAATGGGGTTCAGATCAGGTGAACAAGGTGGCCATGTCATTAGTTTTTCTTCTTTTATACCCTTTCTTGCCAGCCACGCTGTGGAGTACTTGGACGCGTGTGATGGAGCATTGTCCTGCATGAAAATCATGTTTTTCTTGAAGGATGCAGACTTCTTCCTGTACCACTGCTTGAAGAAGGTGTCTTCCAGAAACTGGCAGTAGGACTGGGAGTCAAGCTCAACTCCCAGTCCCAGTAGGACTGGGAGTTGAGCTGCATTTACTCCTTATGCAGCATAAGGAGTAAATACAGAATATTAACCAAAGTTGTGATTAAAACACCTTTTACAAATGCACAAAAAAACCCAAAAAAGAAATCTTTCTACCTTCTGCAAAGTTCATCGCCCCAGAAAAGACAAGAGCAGCAAATTCTCCGACACTGAAACCTGCAGCAGCGACACACATCTCAATGGCCTGTGTACAGCAGGAAACAAGTCAAAAAAAATAAAAATAAAAATGTAACAGCCTCCCGATTATGACCGATATATCATTTATGTCACTGATACATCCGTAACTGAAATTAACTCAGAACAATTTGTTTATTTTTTTAAATGGTCATTCAGAAGCAGAAGATTATTTACGGTGATGTTTTTGGTGGGAGTGAAACAACAATCTACTGATAAAAACAATAAAAACAAGATGTGATAATAAGAAATAACCACTGTTGGAAGCCTTATTTACTCTATCGCCTTAATCAGGTGCAGTAATTAAAGTTGAAATGAGAAACTTTGCATTTGAAAGATGCTCTTCTACTGGGCGCTCAAAATGCTTTCTTACAACAAGCATCATTCATCCACACCTTCATACATAATATGCGCACATTTTAAATATAAATTAATATTACTGTAGCAGTATTTTTTTTTTTATTAAAAAGATAAAATGGCCACATTTAAGAAGGCAGGACCTGCAGTTATTGTCCTTTTTCCAGACATTTATCTGGCACTTACTTTGGGGTTTTCTTGGTTGAGTCTCTCCACAGCAGCCAGGGAGGTGACAAACACCGCCGGCTGACAGTGAACCGTTTTCTGCAGCTCAAATTCAAATTCAAATTTTATTTGTCACGTACACAGTCACACACAGTACGATATGCAGTGAAATGCTTAGACAACTGCTCGTGACCTAAAGAAAAAAAGAAAAGGCTATGAATAAGATAGGAAATAAATATGAAAATTAAAAAGGGGTAAATTTAACTGGGAAAGAATAAGATAAAATATATAAATTAAAGTTAAAAAAATAAAATAACTGTACAACAAAATACACAATACACAGTATAGAACTATATAAGAATGTATGAAGAAAGCTCGTCCTCGGGGCCCTCCAGACACAGAGACAGCAGGTCGTAACCCAGGATCTTCTGGGCTACGGTGAACATTTCTTTAACGTTGGGGTATTTCAAAAGTCCTCTGCCCATGCCCACAAACTGGCTGCCCTGACCGGGGAATTTGTCTACAAAGTGAAAATAACTATAAGAGCTTTTAAGTATACACAGACATGCGCTTCTTAAATTTAGCTTAATTGGCTCCAGAGGTAGGAAGTAAAAAAGTAAAAAAAACTTCCTTGCTGTACTTAATTTTTACTCCCTACATTTTTAAACAAATATCTGTAGTTTCCTCTCCGTATATTTTCAAAACAAACTCGTTACTTTGGGTTTAACGCATTTGGGGGAAGTTAATATTTCACGTCACTGCAGGCCTTCAAACAATGAGATTTGAGCCTAAACAGTGACACATGAAAGGCAGTCGCGTTTTAATCAGTAGAGATGAAAGAGCAAACCATGTACCGTAGTTTTGATTTATTTATTTTTAGCACAACACCAGAACAACCCCACGTGCCCATAATTTGCGGTACTTCAGAAAAAAAGGAGTGAACATAAAAGGGAGTAAAATGTTGTGGCAGGTAATTTCAAATGCAGCATTTCTATCACCTCAACAAACACTAACTGTGTCACAGTGTGTTGCTAGCTAAAGCTCCACTTGCTGTATTTCACAGAAAGAGAAAGAGTGAGAGCTAACTTCACTCAGAGATATAGAAAGAAAGAGAAAGAAACCAGGCTGTATTTAAAGGTAAGGACTGCTTAGTGATATTTGATAAAATGTAATTGTATTTTAACAGGGACATAAAGTGCTTGTCTTACTCCCTTCTTCTAGCTCGAAATTACTTGCCAAGTGGTAAGGACCGTTCATGGTCACACGGTGAGAACATTGGTGTTGACTATGAAGAGATATGGTCAGATAGGGGAGGGGCCAGTCAGATTTATCAACTCAACCTCCTTAAAGCATGGAGAGAGGCTGAAACCAATCTCTGGTGAGCCCGGTTAAGGAAAGAGATGAGTTGGTGCCTGAGATGCCAAATTCCAACATCCTCATTCCCGCCATTGAGATAACACTCTCACACAGGCCCAGAGAGCAGATGTTGCTGCATTGCAGATGTGTTATACCCCCTGCCCAGCCGAATGACTCTCAAAAAGAAAACTTTGCAGAAAATCAATGTGATCGCTTGGATCACTGGAATTATCATCTCGATATCTCTTGTCCTTCTTTCATTTCAGACGTCTTGAAAACAAGTTTTAACAAAGTCCTGGAGAAGTGCCCAATGCTGGAGGACCTCCTGCTTTACCCCTGGCTCAGATAAACTCCTCTCTGACACAAACACACACGCATACTGAATTCACATCTTGCCATACAAATGTGATACAGTAACCAACTTTCTTTCTTTCAGAAAAAAAGAAAATTGGGAGATTCAAAATTTTCCTCACAGTAATGTTTGCATCAGTCTATCAGATGAATCCCCTCCAAGTCCAATATTTACATCAGTTACAGTGATAATGCTTGGTGTCTACTTTCAGCCACCGCAGTAGAATGCCAGGAATGAATCTCATTGAAATTGTAGTTGCATTTGCTATTTAATTTAATTGTCATGGATGATACACAGACAACCCAACAGCAAACAGAGGAAAACAATGGGCTTAAATACACAGAGGGATAAATGAGGGAATAAGACACAGGATGAGAGCACAGCTGCGAGAAATCACAAACAACAAGACCATGGGGAAGGAAAACTGAAAACACTAACATAGTCTAAGGAGCTTAGAAAGAAAACGTCTGGACTTCTTTAAGTTGCTTGAAGACGTTCAAGCAAAGTTTAAGTTCTTTTCTTCCAAGAAGGTGAAACATCTTCAAGCAACTTCAAGTCCAAACGCTTTCTTTCCAAACTCCTTAGACTACGATGACCTAGATGACTGAGAACCTTCACAGACATGAAAACACTAACATAGCACACAAGACTATCAAAGTAAAACAGCAAACAAGAGACTTTTACAAAGACACAGAGTTGACACAGAGACATGACTGACTGGGGAGAAATTGGGGAACATGGAAACAAGAGTGACTAGACATGACACGTGGGACACAGGGGCAAGGCAAAGTAACAGAAACCTAAAGCCTAAGAATATAACACAAGAAGAAAACAATAAAGAGAACCAAAAACATACATAAGAATAATCAATGAATATAAATGAACAAACACAAAACACTGGGTCACAGATTCAGTACCATGACAGTTAAATGTACATAATAAATACTTTAAATCAGATGACAATGTAGCTGACACTGTGTTTATTAGTGTGTGGTCAACCACAAATCTTCATACTGTCATCCATACATGAGGTCTTTATACAAACGATGAAAGATAATGAAAGAAACTGTTTAATTGATATGAAATGATTGAATTATATGAAATATTATGGCTTTGTCTGCCAGAGTGTTTTTCTGTAAACTACTTTGAACTACTGGCAGTCAGTGAAGTCACTGAAAGGCAAGATTCTATGTTGTGTTGCCGTAGTTTCCAGAGTTTACTTATAAAGCTCACTAACAGAATTCAGTTAGAAAAGTCAAGCATTTGAAGGGCGCACATTTGAAGGAATATTAACTCAATATTAACTCATTACGGTTTACATTTTCGAGTTTAAAAGTTCTCCGAAATTACAATGAAAAAGGAAACAAGAAAAATTACCACTCCAGCCGATAAGAAAGATTCAGGAGATCAAGGTAAGTAAAATAATAAAATCAAATCCTGGTAAAATCCAAATCCTAGAAATGTTGACACTGTGTGAATCATTTTTGGAGCAATTGAATCATATGTTTGATTGAAAATAGCTTTAATACAAGATGTCTAATCAAAGAAAGGTTACCGGTCTTTTGGTAAAATAATGTAATAAGTTTATTCTTGGACTCAACAGTAAAAACAGACCAACAAGTGTCATCAAGATCTAAGACTTAGTAAACCTAGTATCAATTCGCACTGGTCAGTTTTTTTATCCCAAGAATAAACTTGTGATAATTTAAGCAAAAGCAATTTCAAATTCTTTGCCAAACTGCTTCCAGTCCTGATGTCGGGGACTCTTTTTCACCACTGTGTTGTTGTCGTTTATAGATTGTAAGAGCAGGACTGCTAAAAGAAAGGCCAGTCCTGAAAAGAAGACCCCAATAAAAAGGAGGAGGGTCGCTGAGCAGGCTGGTCCTTCCACCAGCTCAGATGTGGTCAGAGGAGTGAAGCGCAAGGTTGTGCAAGATGAAGAGGGCACAACAAAGAAAGCAAAGAAGGCTAAACTTCTCGACCATATGAGCGGTGACAAGGAGCAAGCATCCTCCTCGTTGGACTCTGGTAAAGGTAGGCTAATTAGTTGAATAAGGGGGTAGATTAAGTGTGGTTGCTAGGTTTAAAATATTAGTGTTTAGTGTTTGTGTCTATCATCCAGTGAGCTGATGTGCTTTTGGTGTTTTCCACATCTCCAGACTTGAACAACAAACAGGTGTGCGCAAAAAATGGCAAAAGAAAGGCCGCGGGAGACAACAGAGAGTCACCCAAGAAAAAAAAAAGGAATGTGGACCAGGACAAAAAATCAGTGGCAGACCAAAAACGTAAGTAGCAAGCAGCTTGGGTTTTATATTCAGGGGAAGGGCAAAAGGAACATTTAGGCTACAGAGGAGAGTAATTTGTGTCACAGCTGTAATAAAACAAGATTTGTTGTTTTGTCTGTTCAGGTGAATTCCAAGCCAGATATGTGGAGGAGCACCAGCTCGGAGAAGGAGGCTGCGGAGCAGTGTTTGCTGGCTACCGGATAGAAGATCGTTTTCCAGTAAGTGTTCAGATGATGGTAGTAAGACAGGCAGTAACGCAGATAATGGATAATATCGTAAACTGAGACGTCTGCTGTGTTTCCACCTTTCATTATGTCATACTGAGGAAATGCTCACCAATGCTCTGTGTCTTCTAGGTTGCCATCAAACACATTCCCAAAAATAAAGTCTACTGCAAAGTGGCGGTAAGCGTCCAACACTTGAATTAGTTTTACATTACTGGATTGAATGCGGCGTTCCTCATCATCCACTTTGTTGTAATATTTCAGGATGAAAGCGGGAAGAAGCTCTCAGTGGAAGTGGCCATTATGGTTAAACTTGCAGGTGAAGCAGAAGGGTCAGTGGGAATATCAGCACCTGTGTCCTTGCTGGAGTGGTTCGACCTTGGCAAAGAGCTGATCCTGGTGCTGGAGAGACCTGTCCCCGCTGTGGACCTGCAAAAATACAAAGCAGAAAATGGAAGAACTTTACCAGAGGACAAGGCCAAGGTAGGTTGACTGGAAGAGCCTTAGACTGTACAGCATTCAATCAAGGCAGAAAAGCATTAACTCATTATTGTGTTTTTCATCTTTTCCAGGTCATTCTGAAGCAACTAGTTGATGCTGTAAAGGAACTTGAGGATAAACACATCTTTCATCGGGACATCAAGGGACAAAACATTCTGATTGAGACCGGCTCAGATGTGCCTCGAGTTCGCATCATTGACTTTGGACTGAGCTGCTTTGTTAAACAGCGATCTCTGTATCGCATCTTCTATGGTAACATATTCTGCTCCTGCTTTTCACAGATGTAACAATTTGTGTCTTTTGTTTTAGAAGAAATTGCAATTGTGTCTGTTTGTTAGGCACTCCTCTTCACATCCCTCCCGAGTGGTACATTAGGAGCTGCTACAGGTGTGGACCCACCACGGTGTGGCAAATGGGAGTGGTGTTGTATGAAGCGCTTCATGCACGATACTTTAGTACCGCGAGGTTCCTCACAAAGAAACTGAGCATCAAGAAGCGTCTGTCCACAGGTAAGAAAACTTCACACTTCCAGATTCACTGATGCCTTGGATCACTAGAACTATCATCTTCATCTTTTTGATCTTTTCTTTCTTTCAAGAATGCCGGAATTTCTTGGACGCATGTTTAGCTATAGTCCCGGAGAAGCGCCCAACACTGGAGGAGCTCCAGCTTCACCCCTGGCTAAGATAACACACACAAACACATAATTCACACCTTATCATATAAGTATGATACATTGTAGTAACTTCCTTTCTTTTTTCTGTTGGACAGGAATAGATAGAATGGGTCAATCTTAAAAAATAAATAAATAAAAATTTAGCTTTTTTGGAGTTCCTGTAACCCCCCCAGCCATCCCAGGAAAGGGGATCTCTCTTTGAATGGGCTTTCCCGAGGTTTCTTCCCATTGATCTGGCCCCCTGGGGAGTTTTTCCTCGTCTTCATAGAGAGCTTGGGCTGGGTCAGGAGCTCCATCAAAACTGTCTTTATTTGATGACATTAAAGTCATCAAATAAAGATGTGTTTTACTTAAAGTAAAATTTGATCAAAATAAAACTTGTTTAATTCATCTTTGCTGAGGATTCTCCTTCATTACTATTTTGTTTTGTTTTTTTGTTTTGTTTTTTTTTACCCATGGTGCATTTTGACAAATAAGAAAACTGAATCAGGTTAAAGTGTGCACAAAGACAGTCACACTGCAAATGATCTGAAGACTTGCATCTGTTGCTCTAACCCCCAACTAGTTTAGACAGATTTCCTGGTTCTACCAGAGGTTTTTTCCTTCAAGAAGGGAGTTTTTCCTTCCCACTGTTGCTGAGTGTTTGCTCATAGTGGGTTGTAAAAGCATAAAAGTTAATAAGAGTTATCACAGCGGGAACTATATAGCTTAAGTGTACAATTTCTACAGGACGAATTATAACTTCATTATGTATAAAAGCTCCTGTGGATAATTACTCCTATTTGTAACTTTACACAAGAGAAAGTTTGCTGTCACACTATTTATAACAGGTTGGATTTTGTCCTCTGAGTTGAGCCTTTGGTTGCAGTTTATTGAAGAATTTCCTCTAAAGTAGCTGTTGATAAAGATTTAAAGTCCTGTTTATATACAGAAATATGCTTTAGTTCATGTTTTTTTACATGTCTGCCTCAGTGGATCAGTAGAAGATCTGGCACAGGAAACTAGATGATGAAAAAAGGGTACGAATACACATATATATCTATATCTATATAGATACAGATATATACACACACACACACACAGGTTGCAATGTAGTATTTTTATTTTTTCTTAGCATTTCTTTAACGTCTTGGTGCAAAAGAATACCTGCATTTGTGTGTAAAGAAATGTTACATATATACTAAAAACAGTTGGAAAAAAGAACTACAAATTTGGAAAGGAATTTATTCATGTTCTTACTCATAGATGGAGTACATGGTTTAAAAACACTGAGGAAACAGATATGAGGCGGCTGTATCAACATAAAAACATTAATACAGTTAAAAATGAATAAAAAGTTGCACGCTTAAACTTATTTCTCTACAGTTTGTACAATTAATCCATGTAACAATAGGTTCTCTCTTAATATAGTAGTTAATTAAAATATCTTTACATAAAAATACATTTTTAAGTACTCTCCGGTGGAAGTCTGTTGTGGCTTATGTTTCTAAATGACACAACCATAAAGCAGCCCACAGAATATACAAATATGTCTTTGATAAGTGAATGTTGGCTCCCACAATGGCCTGTTAAGTTATTGCAAAAATAATTTACTGCATAATATGTCAGATTAGAACATGTTATAAGCACAAAACTGAAGGGGAAACAATAAAAACAAAAATTAAAAAACAAATACTAAATTAAGTTAAAGGATATTTCTTACTATACTATATAATTGTATAATGTTGCGTTTGATTGCAAAAGAAAACCCACCAAGAAAAAAAGAAAGAAAGAAAAAGAGAGAATAGAGTTTGATTTATTCAAAACACATTCTTTTCTTTTATTTAAGCTGTAGCGAGATTCAAATGGACAAAAGAGAAAGAAAAATATTACAGATTTGTTTTATTAATCACGAATAAACTTTATTATACACAACTCTAAATTTCAGTTGGTCTTAGTCAGATGTGTTTTTAATTAAATCCTGCAACACTGTGCTCGCTGCCATCACTTTATATCTTAGTGTGCAATTCAAATATATACTTATTACAATATTTTTCCCCCTTAACTCTCAACTCGCGTTTTTAAAATGTCTGTGATCATATTTGTCCGTTGACTTCTGTCTGGGCCTCGAACGATTCATCAGGCAGGTTGGCAGCCTCCAGCTGATGCTCCAGACTTTCATCATCGCCTCTATTCTGATCAACTCTTATCTTAAACTTAGTGATGAACTCATCACTAGCCAGCGCGCCCTCCTTTTTAGGGCATGTGGGCTTTGATAACAGCCGGCTTTCCAGTCGCTCTGCAAAGAAAATTCACAAAACATTTCTTATTTGGTAAGCTTGTTAACAAATTTTAGTTCAGTTTTGCTGAAAGTTATAGCATGCATCAGGTAAGAAGCAATTGGTTTTTAAAAAGCATATACATTCCCCAAAACATTTTTATTATGTGCATTTTGGAGAATAAAAGATTGTACACAATTTCCCTTTTTAAAGTAAAAAGATTATTAAGTCTAATTCTTACTTATTCAGTAGATTAAAGTATTGAAACATCATTATTCATAAAATATGCACATTACAAAATTAAAGTTATTCAAAAATTACTCAAGTACTTACTCCAATACTCACATTATTCAAGTACATTTAATTTTTGCCAATGTAATGTCACATAAAATCTTAATCTGAATAAGGGATTTGAACCCCACTGTCACGGCCAGGGGATCAGCAGGCCGCTGACTAGTAGTGTTCTCTCTCTTGCTCTCTCTCTCTCTCTCTTGCTCTCTCTCTCGCTCTCTCGCCAGGGCGGAACTCATGGTGGGTTCACGCCCTCGGCCCACGCCCCTCTGAAGAGGAAACACCTGGGCCTCATCAGTGCAGCCAGCATTTAAGCCAGGGAGTGGCTTCTACTCATCGCTGGATCGTTGTGTGTGACTCGCGTCAGTGCAGCCCGGCTCTGAGCAAGTTCTCTTTTGCTTCCCTGTGCAAAACCTCTAACGTGTGTTTCCTTCTGTACATAGATCCCCTGGACCCGACTCTGCATTCCCCGAGCGGATTCCCTTTTTGTGTGAGTGTTTGGAGAGAGAGTCAGAAGAGGAGCAAGTGTCTTTTCCCTACCTGGATTTCCCCGGAGCCTTTTCCCTGTCACCGCTTTGTATATAGCACTATCCCCTGCACTGTTTGTATATACACCTGGTGGAACTGTAATAAATACTGACTGTGCCTCTGAGTCCTGAGTGTGAGTCCTGAAGCGAACCGTGACACCCACACAGATGAGAGCTTAGCAGTGAAGCTCTCTCTTAAAATTTGAGTTATAAAGTCAGAAGTTATCACTGACAGAGATCCATGTTCTTTTAACATAAGAAAGAATATTTGCTGAAATTGACATTAATCCAAGCCCTTAAAACGCCATTTTGGATTAAGCATTTCCTTTTAGAAAAGTCTTCAATGAGCAGGAAGCTCCAGTACTGAAAAAGAAGCCAACATCAACTGCTAAACGTGCTAAAAGTAAGTAAGTCCCCGTAGACTCCTATGATCAAAACACATACAGTATAAAAGTTATAGGTTACAGATCTGAAAAGTAAAACAAATGTCAAAGTGCAAAAAGACTTATGGTCCCATAGAAGTCTATTCCATTTGCCTGGAATTAGGTGAACACCTTTGTGACAAATTTAATGGCTCAGTCATTTGTTTCATGTCATATTTAATAAAAGACTGACATGGTGGCATGTTGAATTGTCCATTTTGCACATATTTGGTCATTCTAAGCGTCAGAAGGGGAAAGATCATTCTGGGAATGCCTACTGGCGAAGGACGTGTGACTGACAAGTCCAGTGTGTGAAGTTTAACTACAGTCTAAGGAGCTTGGAAAGAAAAGCATCTGGACTTCTTTAAGTTTCTTGAAGATGTTTTACCTCTCATCTGAGAAGCTTCTTCAGTTCAGAATTTCTTCAGAGAACTGAAGAAGCTTCTTGAATGAGAGGTGAAACGCTCTTCAAGAAACTTAAAGAAGTCCAGATGCTTTTCTTTCCAAGCTCCTTAGACTACGATGACCTGAACGACTGAGAACCTTAACAGACAGTTCTTCCCTTCATTCATCATGCCTGATTTCAAAACACCAAGATGGCAGTCGTGAAAACACTCATCTTGAGTCTTCATGGGACTACGGTGAGATCAGTTATGCCTCTTATGATGCTGTCCCAGACTTCAAAGCAGTATAAAACATGTTTGCAGCCTGTAACAACTGTGCATGCGGTTATTTTTCGTTTTAAGATTTCCGTGTTTAAATCATAATAAGATTTAGTTTTAATTTTAATTAACTTGAGGTGAGTCAGATTCTTTCATTCAAGTCACTGAATGAATCTCTTGACATGTTTGGGGGTAGGTGCCTTTTGTAGCATTTTAATGCAATTATCTGACAGATTATATGGTCTACACTGTTATTAACTATACTAACACTCTGTTCCAGAAGTCTGTGCTGCAAAGAGGCAAAGTGAATACGGCACCTGCAGGAGTAATGGGGGTCATCAGTCGGTTCAGCTGGATGTTCCAGTGCCGTACATGTTGACTGGCATTCCTCAGCCTCTCCTGAACCTCCTGGAAACAAAAATCATGCAGGCATCCTCATCAGTGTTGTTTTAGAAGAGCACTAAATAAGATGCTGCTCACAAAGCCAGTCAAAACAAACTTGTTCACCTCCAGACGCTGGTGGCTTCTTTGGCGAGATGCCTGCAGATCCTGGAGCTCCTGAGAGGCAGAGTTGAGGGCTGAGGGGGTGTCCTCATCGGGACTGCCATCTGACAGCTCCTGTATGGGGCTGAGGTTTTGCATTGTACGTTGCTGCTCCTGGAGGAGCTGGAAATGTTTCCTCTATTCATCTTCAGCCTGCAGCAACCTGAAGGAGGGGAAAAAGGGAAGAAGCAACTGAAAATGTTAATACTTCTCATGGATATATCAGATCTCCATCACAAATAAAATAATAAAGGGCCATAATAAGAGTTAGAAATCCATTGTTACCGCTCAAGCTCCAGTCTGGCCCTCTCCTCCTCCAGCCGAGCCTGGATCTCCATATTAAGGGCAACTTCCAGCTGCTGCTGTGTCAGCTCCAGCTCCCTGATCCTCTTCTTCTGTTGTTCAGCCTCCTTTTCCTTCACCTGCATCTCAGCCTGCATGCTGTCTTTTATCTATGCACACACACAGCTACATAAACAGATGCACCAACAGAGCGGTATGAACTGACCTATTCCTGAATCACCTTTTCCTGGACTGTCATAACCATTTTTCCAAATCATTAAAGACTAGGTTGAAGCCGTTGTTATGTTTTATTGATTATTTGGCTTTAGGTTTTCCAGTTTTCCAGCTGCTGCTGTTTAATGTTTGCCTGGGAAAAGAAATTTCAGTTAGTGTGGGAAGTTTGGTTAAGCTGGTGGAAAACAATACTGTTACACTGACCTTTTGGATAAGATTGTCTTACCTGTGGTTTCTCTGATGTGCACGACAAAACAGTCTCCAGGCAGCTTGAGTGCCCATTTAAAGGTTCCTGGTGGTACCAAGTGATTGAAGAGAGGATTGAAAAGCCATATTAGTTTATTGTAGATTGTAGTCAGTTGGCCAAGCTTGTAATGAAAAACGGTTCATTACTCGAAGCTTTCATCACAGTCCTCTTTGGTGACATCTGGTGGACAAATATATGAAGAGCAGCTTGAGTCTGCAGCTTATAATGAACTGCTTCATTATGATTGCCCACTCTGCAGAGCTGACAGCTTGTGTTTGATGTCATGTGACAGTTCTGTGTGATATTGGGCTGATATGTTGCTTTGAACATGAATTTTTGGGGGGTGAAAAAATTATGTTATCATCAATCAATCATGTGGTCAGAAGAATCTGTGCTTACCTTGCAGGAATGTTTTAAATTTACAGATTGGGAAGTTTTTATTCAGCCTTGATGCTTTGGTGGATGTTAGCTCATATGCAGTTTTTTGTAAAGACATGATTATACCCCTTAAGCGTGCTAAAGTGTACCCTAACAATAAGCCATGGGTCACCAAATGCATCAAATCCTGTTTAAGGAAAAAGAGACAGGCTTTTAAAGAGGGGGCTGTTACTGACTTTCAGGCAGTCACCAAAGACTTGAAAATCGAGCTCTTGAAAGCAAAACAGATCTACAAAAACCTTCTTGAAAGCAAATTTGCTGCAAAAAATTTGGGGTCCTCCTGGACTTGTATGAAAACCATATCAGGGTTTCAAAATCCCCAGAGCAGCAGTCAGATCATTGTAGACGGTTTTAAGTCAGACAGAGATTTGAATATGCTTTATGCTCGTTTTAGTTCTTCTGAACTGAAACAGAAACTGAAAGATACTCAACACTTCATCACCGAACTCAGCGATGTCCAAAAGGCCTTTCATACAGTTAATGTGAACAAGAGCCAGGGCCCTGATAACATTAGTGCCGCCTAATTAAATCTTGTGCTAAAGAGCTCAGTCCTAAATTTCAGGTTATTTTTAATAAATCCTTTCAAATACAAAATGTGCCCTCGCTTTGGAAGGAAGCTGTCGTCGTTCATGTCCCTAAATCTAGTCGTCCAAACGTCCTGAATGACTTCAGGCCTGTTGCCTCACCTGAGTTGTCATGAAAGTCTTTGAAAAAATCATCAGAAATGTGATTATGGAAGAGATTGAATATCAGCTGGATCCAATGCAGTTTGTGTACAGGCCCAACAGAGGAGTGCAGGACACGCTTTGGACTCGACTAAATCTGATTCTTAAACATGCAGAGAGTAAAGGGACTTTTGCAAGACTTCTTTTCATTGATTTTTCTTCTGCTTTTAATACAACACAGCCCCATATTTTAATTAAAAGACTTTTAGAAGAGTTTGAAATCAGGAAAAACCTGGTTTGCTGGATTTTAGATCTTTTAACTGACAGGTCACAAAGAGTGAGAATAAATGGGGTTCTGTCTGACCCAGTGTTCTCCTCCACAGCTTCTCCTCCAGGGTGTCTCTTATCGCCCTTATTATTCATTCTCTTTACAAACATGTGTCAGAGCAGATATGAAAACAGGGCCATCATTAAATTTACAGATGACTTTGTTATTGTCAGCTTACTGAAAGAGGGTGAAACTCACCACGGTCCAATCATTGATGACTTTGTTCAGTGGTGGGAGGAGTCTTATCTCCAATTGAACATATCTAAAACAAAAGATATGGTTATTGATTTTAGGAAACAACAAAATGGGCACAGAGTCACTTTAATTAAAGGTCAGAAAATAGAGCAAGTGCAATCATAGAAATATCTTGGGACCATAATCAATGAAAAACTGAACTTTTATTGCAAATCGGTCTGTAAAAAGGGTCACCAGTGCCTTTACTGCCTCAGGAAACTTGCTCATTTCCACATCAAGCGAAAGATTTTAACTTTGTTTTCTTGTTCTTTTATTGAGTCTGTTTTATCTTTTTGTTTGGTGGCATGGTTCAGTCAGACCTCTGTCACAGAGAAAAATTGACTGAATTAGTTAGTGAGATGGTCCAGTCGTCTGATAGATGAGTCACAGGCCTGTTTAGACTCCCTGTACTCTAAACAGGTACCACAGATGGCTTAATCAATCCTTAAAAATGGTTCCCATCCTCTACGGGGTGGATTTAGCTTCTTTCTTCAGGACGGAGGTTTCTAGTTCCAAGATGCAGGACAAAGCATTATAAAAAAGGCTTTGTCCCTGCTGCTGTCACTGAACTCAATAAGAATTGTTTTTGATTTGATTCACTTTGTTTAATTACTAAATATGTGTTTTGTCAGGTTTCATTAGGTGTGTGTGTTTGTGAAGGGAGGCCAAATGCTAT
Organism: Perissodus microlepis; assembly: GCF_051167445.1. Classification (NCBI taxonomy): domain Eukaryota; kingdom Metazoa; phylum Chordata; class Actinopteri; order Cichliformes; family Cichlidae; genus Perissodus; species Perissodus microlepis. The sequence goes on from NC_140478.1 coordinate 34,992,239, forward strand.
CATTGTTCTGTAAAGCAAATTTACCTGTGGGTATAAATAAAGTAACCTTAACTTAAAGCTTATAGGAGGTTGTGAGGTCACTGCCTCCACCTGATTATGTAATTAACCAGCAGACTGGTACGTTTATATATATAATATACTATAAGTTATATCATTATAATTATGTGTATATCATATTTCTTATGTACATTTTAGACCTGGGAGCAGAATTGCTGATGAACTGGTTTTTATTCAGGAACAGGCAGAGCGTCCTCTCTTCCTGGCTCCATGTCTATAATTATGTCACACACTGATTCGCTCTCACAAAATCACCAAAACACAGCACAAATCCCACCAATGATTCAATTCCTTATAAATCATTGAATCAGGTACTGAAGCAGTGACGTGCTGAATGAAGCTTCAGACGTCATTGATCACGTGACTCTGTTCAGTCAAACCAAGCCTCAGCACAGCGTTTCTGAAGCAGTGTGTTGATTTTTTGACACATGTGCCGGAGCTTCAGCTTCAAACGGGCCGTCACCATCAGAGTTGCTGGAACCATGTCCCACTACTGGCTACTCTGTTTTATTCTGTGTTAAGTTTCTGAATGTGAATTTTCTGTGTTAAGAATAACAAAGAAAATGTAATGAAGTGATTTTAAAGTTTAAACTTTGTGTTAAATCTTGTAAATCAGACAGAGAGAGAGTTGAGGTGTGGGTGGATTTCAGATGATCAAATGTCAACAACCTGATTGGTGTGAAGATGTGATGTCCAGTGAGGGAAGGGGGGAGAAAGGGTGAGCAGGTATAAAAGTGAGGTGAAGAAGAGATTCGGGGTTCTTCCCTTTTGTCCTCTGTGAGATGAGCAGTTCAGAAGTTTGGATCTAAGAGGTTCACAGTTCAAATTCCAGCAGAGACGCTAAAAGGAGAACCACAGTCCAACCTGTGAATGTTTTTAACCCTTTGTGAAACAACAAAGGCATAAATATGATCATATAAATATTATCTACTGGGTCAGACTCATAGGATCAGGGATTAGAACTCCTTTTATCAGAGAGATGAAATCTACTTCCTGTACAGGGTTTTTTTGTGGGCCTACCGATCGACAGAAACTAGAGTCAATAAAAAAACTGGACATTGGCTCAATGTGTGTGTGGCACAGGGAAACAAGGACTGAGCGCTGTGTAGTCCCACATAAAGTCAGACACCTGCTCACCCTAGGTGGACCATGGCATGGTCTATATGGAGGATACAGACACTGCTGAAAACATGACTCTGTCTGGTTTAGATGATAAAATGTCTTTACTTTAGGAGGCTGTGGCTCAGAGTACATTCACATAATGCCTTTGAATAAATGTAAAAAGCTTGTTTTTCTCCTGCTTTGATTTCTTTGTCCAGGTAGAAATTCTGCTTTTTGCCTCTAAAATCTGAAACAGTTTGAAACAAAGTTTGGCGCTCTAATCCTCTCTGTGTTTGTCCTTTGGTCAGATGGTGATATTGAATGAAATATTCCAGTATTCAGTAGCTCAGCAGCTTTGTAACATGTGGTTTTGCACACTGTTCAAACCTCAGATGTTTGTGTAAACAAGTGTGGAGGACACAAACTCACGGGGGGAGGAACGACATTTACTGTTGATGTGTCTGACATTTAGTCTCCATGAGTTCTCATGAGACTGAAGAACGCTGTGATCTCTAACATGCAGCTGTATGTTTTGAAATTATGTGTCTCATTCTCTGGACCAGTGGTCCCCAAACTACGGCCTCCACATTTGACCCGGCCCCCTGAACAATATTAGAGATGCATTATTATTTTTTCAGTCTGGCCACGTGATCGACACTAATGCACCCATAGCACACTGGGGTGTAGTGGGCCTGCCCGACTGAATCTCTGGAAATGTTTCCTCATGTTAATAAAGCTCATTTGATTTGAATTGTGAACCACACCAAAAAAATTTTTCTGCTACTACGACCTCACTTTGCCCAGAAAGTGAACGTGACCCCCCCCCCAGAACGCAATAATGTTAGGTAAGAGAAAAATTGCTTCAGAATGCAGGGTATTTAACCTGCAGTGGACACACGATTATTTTTTTCTTCAATGCAAAGAAAAGGCTGTTTGTCTCATCCAACACGTGGCGGTATTCAAAGAATACAATCTGCGCCGACATTATGAATGCCGTCACAAAGACAAGTATGATAGCTTGCAAGGCCAAATGCGAACAGACAAAATCTCAAAGTTAAAAAGTGGACTGTTAGCTCAGCAGACTGCATTTGTACGCCAAACTCAGCTGAACCAGTCATCAGTTCGGGCCAGCTTTCGTGTTGCTCAACTGATAGCAAGCTACGGTAAACCTTTCACTGAGGGAGAGTTTGTCAAGAAATGTTTGAATGTTGTTGTGGAGGAGGTGTGTCCCGATAAGAAAGATGTCTTTAATGCTGTGAGTCTATCGGCGAGCACAATCACCAGAGGCGTGGAAGAAATAGGGGGTAATGTATATGCCCAGCTGCAGCAAAAGACGAAAGAATTTGACTTTTTTTCATTAGCACTGGATGAGAGCACGGACGTGCAGGACACAGCGCAGCTTCTTATTTTTGTTCGTGGAGTTAGCGCAAACTTTGAGATGTGTGAGGAGCTGGCAGCCCTCCAAAGTCTGAAAGGCACTACGACGGGGGAGGATATTTTCGACAAAGTATGTCAAACAATGGAAGAGTTGGATCTGGACTGGGCAAAGCTTGCTAGCATCACGACTGACGGGGCTCCTTGTATGGTGGGCGCATCTCGGGGCCTAATAGGACGCATGAACCGCGAGATGGAAGAACGGGGTTTCACCGCCCCTCTACAAGTCCACTGCATAATTCACCAGCAAGCGCTTTGCTGCAAAGTGTGGAAGTGGGATTCTGTCATGAAGGCTGTGGTATCATGCATAAACTTCATCAGAGCAAATGGACTTAAACACAGGCAGTTCCAACAATTCCTGTCTGAACTGGAATCTGCGTACGGAGATGTGCTGCACTACACAGAGGTCCGATGGTTGAGCCGCGGCAGAGTTTTGAGGCGTTTTTACGAACTGCTACCCGAAATTAACGCATTTCTTCATTCAAAAGGCAAAACGGTCCCAGAGCTGATCGACCCAGAATGGAAGTGGCACCTCGCATTTCTAACAGACGTGACGGAAATGCTGAACGGCCTTGACTTGCAGCTACAAGGCCAGGGGAAACTCATTTGCGACATGTATTCCCACATAAAAGCATTTGAGTTGAAACTAGCGCTGCTTTTGGAACAAGTGAAAAAGCACAACTTCACCCATCCCCCTGCTACCCAAAACCTTTCTGCAGAGAACCCAGCGGTCCTGTTCCCAGCTGAAAAGTGTGTGGAAGCACTGGAAATGCTGAAGGCGGAGGTCAGTGTGCGCTTCCGTCAACTACATGTTCATGCAAAAGAAATCCGTCTTTTCCAAAACCCCTTTGTTGCCGACATCGATGAAGCCCAGCCTTTTTATTAGGGGTGGGTTTTTATAATCGATTTATCGATTAAAATCGATTCTGACGTGGAAATCGATTCATTAAAATCCTGAATCGATTTTTCAATATAAATTTATTTTGCCCGAAATTCCAGAATCTCAGGTGAAACCTCACAAAATTTCAACAACCACCAAACAGCTAAGACAGTAAATGAGAGCAGGAACACGGATTCTGCACAAAGACGTAAACACAAAACTCGGACCCGCCGTCGGATCAGAATCAGTGAGATGTCGCCTTTCTCACCGACTGCACGGACACGGTCGGGGCTGAAAGCCGACAGCTCGCTGATTCTGATGTTTCGGCGGGTCCGCGCTTTGTGTTTACGCCCTTTTTGCGCTGATTCTGAAGCTGTTCGTTTTATCTCTCTCCAAACAATATTGACCGAACCAGCAGCAAAAGAAGATCCAAACTACGCTTCACATAAACATCGTCATGAATTCACTCTGACTTTTGCTGTTTTGCTTCCACCACAATAAAATCACACCTCATACACAGCTCTCTCTCTCTCTCTCTCTGTACTTCAAGAACAGTTTCCCCTAAAAATCTGTTTTCTTCATTATTCGCTTGCTTGTTAGGCACAAATCTACCGTTGTTTACAGCGCTGTCGGACGCTGTTTTTTTTTTTCGTTTTACATACTTCCGAAAAGAAAACCTAATTTCTGCCGTTCAATACTGAACAAACTTAAACTTAAAATTATGCAAAATGCAAAACGCTTAGCGTGTCTCTAATAAAACCTCTGTAACTTCAGAGGTAATGTTCATATGTTGATTAATGGTTTTCTTTCGTTTTTGATGTACTGCAGAATATTTTTATAAAATCCCAGGCCAGGAAAATCGCCTTCATGTTTTTCTGTGTTTTATCTTCAGCTACTTTGACACAAAGGCATCTGCTGTGATGCTCACACCTTTGATAAAGTCTGGAAAGTGTCAGCTTCCTTCCTATAGATACAAAAATATGTAAATGTACTGATCTGAATTATAATATTTCTGACTGTCAAAATTTCCCAGATTCAAATCGATTCGATCCCCGAATCGAATAGAATCGATTCGGGGATCGAATCGATTCGGGACCTTGTGAATCGGAATTGAATCGATTCTAGAAATCAGTGACGATACCCAGCCCTACTTTTTATCAGTTTGAGCTGGCCGAGTTACAGAACTCTGATGTTCTGAAAGACGCATTCAAGCCCAACAGTCTCCTTGACTTCTATGCCGCCCTCCCAAATGACACGTACCCTAACATAAAAAACACGCAATGAAGATGTCCACACTTTTTGGCAGCACGTATATCTGCGAGCAAACCTTTTCACGCATGAAACTCATGAAAACTCCGATGAGATCAAGATTGACAGATGAACATCTGCATCAGTGTTTGAGACTGGCTGTGACTAGAATGGAACCGGACACTCAACTTCTCACCGGCCAGATGCAGGCCCACAGTTCACACTGATGAACATACAGTACATAGGTAAGCTCACTTTTGTGACTTGAATGAGTTATTCTGAGTATAAACAAATAGAATCATAATAAAATCTACTGGGATAAAATCCATCTCCACAACCATTGAAAAAAGCTTGTGAAAATGTTTTGTGCTGTGTAGGTGCTGTATCACTTAGTTCGGTTTCTCAGCCTGCTTGCTTTGTGGTTTTCAGAGGGAAGTTGGTGAGAGAGAGCAAACAGTGGTGTCTACTAGGCTACCCTACTGGAACCTACAAAACTGGATTATAAGGAAAGAACACAAGAACTTTGAGAGACTGCTCATATGAGTCATTTAAGAGATTCTGCTCTGACAACTGAAGCGTAAGATTGTGCACGGCACAACAGAAACTTTCTTTCTGTGAAGAACCCAGAGAGGGTTATTTGATTATTTATTGATGTCATAAATAGTGTTATTAAGTATTTCCTAAGTTAATTTTTTCTGTTAAGAACCCAGAGAGGGTTATTTGATCTCGGAAAGGGTTATTAATATTTGGTTATGTGTGGCTTTCTGGAAAACAATAAATGTTTACATTTCGGCAAACCTGCGATCGTCACACTTTTTCTGTTACAAACTGACCCTGGCCCCCCATCAGAGAAGGAAAAAGTTTGGGGACCCCTGCTCTGGACTTTACTAGACAACGAGTGAAGAACAGATAACGAATATCATCTTTAAAGTGATGAATAATAACTCTGCCTCTGTCTTCATAAAAAGATCGTACTTCTGAAAGGTCAGAGGGCAGCATCCACTCTGGTTTTACACAGTTTTGCAGGTTTAGCTCTTCTGAAGTTCAGCACCTGCTTTTTCAGCCAATCAGAAGCCAGTATTGTAGAGAGTTCATATTTCTTTTCATGCAATTGAATAATTTTGAATGTTTAGGTGAATATTTATATTTAGAGTATTTTCTCGATCAGTGTCTTCAGTCCTGACCCTGAGTGCGTACATTTAAAAATAAAGTGATATAACTTCTTTTACATTACTGTGAACTTCTTGTACAGTTTGACAGCTGATTGTTGTCGTGTTTGTCGTCATATGAAGATCGTTTCCTAAAGAGGACTGAACAGTCATTCAGCCTCTGGCTCCATCCATGAATCTGATGTTTGCTGTATAATCTGTGCTGTTAATAGTGTAATGGAACATATAATTTGTACATATAATTTCATATGTAATTATGATGATCTTTAGAGAGACTTACAGGGCTCTCAGCGAAGGCGGTCGCACTTTTCTCCTCTCCTCTCCTTATCTTCCCTACTTAGCTTCTTATGTCCTTGTCTTGTCTTGTGTTTTTACTTACTTCTCCCTGGAAGACTCTCTCACAGTCTGTTCTCTAAAACCTAAAAGAGGAATTATGGATTTGATCAACTGGTCTCTGAATGCAATTGACACCCCTTCTCAACGAGAAGTCTGGGCTCGGGTGAGCCTGACTGCTGAAGATATCTACCTATTCGGAACCATGATAACAGGGTTCTTGCTGATCGGAGCTGGCTTGGCCCTGGCTTATCGAAGAATTAAGGAAGCGGAACCGGCTGTTCAAACCCCTACAAGGCTGCCCGCTGGGATTGAAATGATGGGACGAGGCGTGAGTTTCTCAAAATGGGCTCATTGAGTGCAGCACGGAGAAGATCTTGGAGAACGCACGGCTGCCGTGAATACTCAGAACAAGACCTCTGAGTGGAAAACTGGATTACATCTGGAGTGGCTAGCTCGACTAACACCTTTGAGCGCAAATTGATCACATCTTGGGGAAGTGCACTGCGGTCATGAGTTCTCAGAACCTGCTCTTTGAGCAAAAAGAATGACAACATCACGAAACGTAAGTTTGGATAACATCATGGAGAAGCTCGCGGCTCTCCAACGGGAGATTGAGAGACCAGTGTTGGACTGTTAGAACAGCTTTGAAATTCATATGAGTTGTTCGCACTAAAATAAAAACCATCATCACTTCATGTGGAGACCCCTTCGGCGCCAGCTGCGGTCTCAAGGCTGGAGCTGAAGAAAACACCCTGATAACGACTGTTTAGACTGTTCCCCCCATTCCATGCAAGGCCACCTGGGTTGGCTGGAAGACTGTTTACTTAGCCTAGCAGGGCGAAGGACACTGTCTCCGCTGAACTCTGGACACACACACACACACACACACACACACATACACTGATATGCACACACTGATCCCCCCTCCCTTTCCAAACGCCTTCGATGCTTGTGCCCTACTGGGGCAGATGGCAGTCGACTGGACCAGCGCAGACATGCTGCAGGACCGGATGCGCTGTCTACACCGGCTCTCATTCACCCTTTACCCGCCCCTGTTGCTTGTCTTGTGTTTCTATGGTGTATTGATAGTCATGTGCTTTTTGTGCTGAGGTGTTTTTTTCTGTTATCAAACTGTTCTCCCACTAGGAGCTCAGTCTGAGTGGAGGTTTTTTTCTCCTCCTCTAACCTCATGTTATGTATTTTTGTTGTTTTTTTCCTATCAGCCTACCTTTCTGACATGTCTCCCCAATGTGATGTTTGTGTAAAGTTGGTCAGAAGGTTTCTTTGTAAGTGTGCATGCGCCATTAGCGTGCTGCCTGCTGTAACCCTAATTTCCTTCGGGATTAATAAAGTATTCTGATTCTGATTCTGATTTACCCATTAAGATTTTAAATGAACGATAAACAAAGGCCAAGAAAACTGAGTTAAACTCCTGAGTCTACTATATATTTGCACCATGAATAAATGAATTGTTTGCACCAGTAATAAATAATCAAATATATCAAATTATCATCAATATTTAAATAAAAGCAAGCATCGCACCAAACAAAACAACAATTCAACAGACAGTTCTATAAAACTGTGGCTGATTCAAAGTGCTGCTATAACTGCACAACAAAACTGCAGTGAGAAAAGCTTTGGATGTTCAGTTTAGTTATAATGACAGTTAAACAACTAAAATACTCGATTAAGTAGGTGAGAAAAAGTTACATTTACTGGATCAGTTTAAGACCAAAATACATTTGAATGAATTACTGACATGGACACTTTGTGAAAAATTACTAAACAGTTCAGGCAAAATTTTACTAAAACGTTGAATTAAACTTGAAAGTTTTCATTTAAACTCCACTGTGACTGTGTACACAGGAAAAACTACAAAATAATGTTTGTTTGTTTGTTTTTTAAACATTGCGGACCGATCTGCATTTGTTGTTGCTAAATTTAAATATTTGTTACTATTTAATGATCATAATCTCATTTGAACATAGGTTTGATTTAGTGGAGTCAGTTGTTCCCATGCATCATTCTGTAAGTGTGAGAATGAACTAAGATTAGAAAATGTCAAAATATAAAGTTTGATTTATTTTTATTCATCACAGCATCCTAAACTTTGCTGAACTTTTTGAAATATAAAATGAACTCGCTGAGTGTTGACTGTCATAACTCAAGAAAATTTTAACTGGGCTGTCCCAGTTGAAACTAATTTTAACAGTTTAAACCAGTTAAACCAGTTTACCTGGGTCAGACTTGTTACTGCATGTTGTAATCACACATACCACACCCTGCATCATGTGATTGGCTCTTGGTCGCTCTGTAAAAATATTTCTTTAGTGCCTCCCTTCACAGATGTGTCTGTATCAGGATGGGTCTAAACAACATGGTGTAAATGCAGTTGCTGGTGAGCCTCATTTCCTGTAGGAGGTGAACAAGAGCAGAGATCTGTTTCCCTTCAGAGCACAGAGGTTGTTTCTGTTCAGAGGAAGTGAAACTGTCTGACAGTCACTGAGAGACGGTGAAACGGCACAGCACATGAATCAAATGGATCAAACAAAATTCTGCTGTTCAGTCTGTTTGGATCTACTGAAGGATCCGGTGACTATTCCCTGTGGACACAGCTACTGCATGAACTGTATTAAAAGCTTCTGGGATGAAGAGGAAGAGAAGAAAATCTACAGCTGCCCTCAGTGCCGGAGGACTTTCACAGCGAGGCCTGTCCTGGAGAAAAACACCATGTTAGCAGATTTAGTGGAGGAGCTGAAGAAGACTGGACTCCAAGCTGCTCCTGCTGATCACTGCTATGCTGGACCTGAAGATGTGGCCTGTGATTTCTGCACTGGCATGAAGCTAAAAGCTGTGAAATCCTGTTTGGTGTGTTTGGTCTCTTACTGTGAGAAACACCTTCAGCCTCATTATGATGTGGTTCAATTAAAGAGACACAAGCTGGTGGAGCCCTCCAAGAAGCTCCAGGAGAACATCTGCTCTCGTCATGATGAGGTGATGAAGATGTTCTGCCGTACTGATCAGCAGAGTATCTGTTATCTCTGCTCTGTGGATGAACATAAAGGCCACGACACAGTCTCAGCTGCAGCAGAAAGGACTGAGAGGCAGAGAGAGCTGGAGGTGAGTCGACAAAACATCCAGCAGAGAATCCAGGACAGAGAGAAAGATGTGAAGCTGCTTCAACAGGAGGTGGAGGCCATCAATCAGTCTGCTGATCAAACAGTGGAGCACAGTGAGAAGATCTTCACTGAGCTGATCCATCTCATCCAGAAAAGAAGCTCTGATGTGAAGCAGCAGATCAGATCCCAGCAGGAAACTGAAGTGAGTCGAGTCAAAGAGCTTCAGGAGAAGCTGGAGCAGGAGATCACTGAGCTGAAGAGGAAAGATGCTGAGCTGAAGCAGCTCTCACACACAGAGGATCACATCCAGTTTCTACACAACTACCCCTCACTGTCAGCACTCAGTGAGTCTACAGGCTCATCCAGCATCAATATCCGTCCTCTGAGCTACTTTGAGGATGTGACAGCAGCTGTGTCAGAGGTCAGAGATAAACTACAGGACATTCTGAGAGAGGAATGGACAAACATCTCACTGACAGTCACTGAAGTGGATGTTTTACTGTCAGATCCACAAGCAGAGCCAAAGACCAGAGCTGGATTCTTAAAATATTCACGTGAAATCACACTGGATCCAAACACAGCAAACAGATGGCTGTTATTATCAGAGGGGAACAGAAAAGTAACATTCAATTTTCTTGGAAAGTCTTATTCTGATCATCCAGACAGATTCACTGACAGGTTTCAGGTCCTGAGTAGAGAGAGTCTGACTGGACGTTGTTACTGGGAGGTGGAGTGGAGAGGGGAAGGAGTTTATGTAGCAGTCGCATACAAGAATATCAGCAGAAAAGGAGGGGGTAATGAATGCTGGTTTGGACTTAATGACAAATCTTGGTCATTAGATTGTAACAACAACAGTTATACATTTCGGTACAACAACATCCAAACTCCTGTCTCAGGTCCTCGTTCCTCCAGAGTAGGAGTGTACCTGGATCACAGAGCAGGTATTTTGTCCTTCTACAGCGTCTCTGAAACCATGACTCTCCTCCACAGAGTCCAGACCACATTCACTCAGCCGCTCTATGCTGGACTGAGGGTTTATGATTTTGGAGCCACTGCTGAGTTGATTAAAGTGAAATAGACTGAAGTCTTTCATATTGTGGGTTTAAATCTGTATTTTAGTTTCATTTTATTTTCTCTCCATCATTTCTGCACAGAGATCAGCTGTCAGTCAAACATTATGGGTGGTACCTCCACATCTTCTAGTTGTTCTCTTGATGTTTCTGAGTTTTTAAAGGAGATCTTTCCTGTGACTGTTTATGGAGGCTATCACTGCTCATCATCATTTTGATTTACTAAAATATTTCTCCACATGAAAATGTAAACTTCTCTATCCTCTAAATGTTTCTGGAATATTTGTATTGAAAAATGTCGACATTTCTCTTTATGAGTATGGCAGACCATGTGTGTGTGTTTGTGTTTGTTTTTGTCAAAATCATCAAAGAAATGAGGAAAAACTGTGATTTTAATGAATGAATTCATATATTGTGTTGATGTTTTATTGTGTGAATAAACTGGAAGGTTTGACTATAAATCAAACTTTGAACAAAGTCTTTTCTTCTGTCTTCATTCCAGGATCTCACTCAAATCTGATGCAGAAAATATGAAACTAATCTGAGAGAATAACTGAAGCAGTTTTCCTCCTGAAGCATCACAAAGTTCAGAGTTCATGTTTAGAGCAGAAGATTCAGCAGTCGCTCTGTGACCTTTCAACTTTCTTCACTAAAACAGCTTCATTACAGAGAAACAAGTCACATTTTCTTCATGTTCTTAAGTCCTTTCAGATGTTTTTAATGGTCCTTGAATGCAGCATCAGTGTCGCAGGTTTAAAAGGTCACTTTCTGTTGTGTTCAAAGATTTCCTTCAGATATGGTCTTTAATCAGTAAAGCCAGTGATACAGCAGTGTCATTAGCTGTGTTATTGGCACCAGGCTGTGTTTATGTATGTATTTAATTCTGTCTGAGGATGTCTTCAGCATGAAATGATCATTTGCTCAGCTGCTGTGTCTCATCTCTTATCAGACATTGGTTGGAACAGAGTTTTGTTGCTGACCATCTGACAAGAGGGTGAAGAAAAGCTTCAGGCTTCATTTGGACACTACGTTGGACAGAAGTCTCCACAAAAATGACTCAGAAACACAAATATTATTAATGAAAGTCCAAATGTCAAAAAGGGGTCATACATGATCCTGAGAAATGTCCTTGAACATTTGAACATGAGTCAGAGGGTTGTCAGGTTTCTACACTGCATCGTGGCATCAAGCCTGAGATGTCTGTGTAAACAAGTATGGAGGACACAAATGCACAGACGCAGTCGAGCTGTTTACTGCTGATGAGGAAGGAAAATAGTCTGTTGGATATTAAAGCAGCATTTATTAGAGTAAGAACAGATACTTGTGTCCTTCATTTGATCCCCGTCAATTTACAGAAGACTTAAGGACCCTTTGACTTCTAACATACAGCTGCATGTTTACAATTTTATTATTTATTTATTGATTTCTAGCAAAGCGAGACTTTACTGATTAAAGACATATAATCAGACATATTACTGTTACTCTCTGAAAAAGACTCACATAAAGCAGATTTATCACAAGCAAACATCAAGACACATCCTTCATGGCTTAAAGTTGCAGTGGGACTCTTTCGCCATCTGGTGGTTGTAACAGTTATGACAACTGTTCCTGCATATATGTCCCTCCACAGTGTGAAGAAGACTGGACTCCAAGCTGCTCCTGCTGATCACTGCGTGTTCCTCCTGTGTCTAAAATCTATTTCCATTATGAATCAGGAAACTGTTTGCACCAATCATAAAGCCAATAAAATACGTCACACACTAAGAAATAACAAAAAGGAATTGTGGATTTCAAGGAGATTTTTCCCTCGTTTTTTGAAATCATAAGAATACAAACTAATGCAAGACTGTCATGTTTTCATAAGTTTGTAGAGACACTGTTCTGTTGTATTCTAGGACATCAGTCACTTTTTAAATGCATGCTCCTCCTCCTCATCATCATCATCATCATCAGCACCCATGACCTCCTTTTAGTCTTTGTTTTGTTATTTTTCAGAGTTCAGGAGATGTTCTTATGGGATTTCCACAGTGTACAAGTACTGTTTAGACCCTTTACCTAAAAGAAAAGAGTAAAGTACAAAGTAGATTTACTCACTGCAGGAAAATAATGCCTCAATCTGATATATTGTCTTATATGACAAACTGAAAGTGATGCATCAAAGTGTAAGCAGCATTTTCCTGTTACAGCTGGTCTAGATGGAACTGATCTGATCTCCTTTATGTACAGGTAGATATCCAGTGGGTTTGCTAAGGGTCACAGATGAGGGGCTGTGTGAGATGTTTAATGGGAAAGGAAATAAAACCAGTGTTCCAGACCTGCAGCTAAGATACTCGAGTATCTTAAAGTATGAAGCTGAGTATTACTTCCATACTTTCCTCCACTGCTGATGACCTTGTTACCTGCTGCTCCCTGTTAATGATCAGCCTCAGTTCTGATAGTAAACTGTTGGCTCTCGTTCTGTCAGGTTGTTGCTCAGTGACGTCTTGTTTTCATTTTCCTTCTTCTTCAAATGTGTCTTCCTTTAACTCTTTGCTTTTGTTTCTTCTTCAAACACCAAATGATACACGTGCTGCACCTCTGATGGTTTGTCAGAGAGCAGAACAATTTACATTACAGAGAATATTTTACAGTTGAACATAAACTTTCACTTTTTTCCTCTAAAGTGTGCTCACTGGTTTTTCCAGCTGCTGTGAGATGTTTCTGCCTGACTGTAAAGATGGAAATAAACACAGATGGAAACACTGAGTCAGAGTGTTGCTGCTGGTTAGTCAGTATATAGGGAGTGCAGAATTATTAGGCAAGTTGTATTTTTGAGGAATAATTTTATTATTGAACAACAACCATGTTCTCAATGAACCCAAAAAACTCATTAATATCAAAGCTGAATGTTTTTGGAAGTAGTTTTTAGTTTGTTTTTAGTTTTAGCTATTTTAGGGGGATATCTGTGTGCAGGTGACTATTACTGTGCATAATTATTAGGCAACTTAACAAAAAACAAATATATACCCATTTCAATTATTTATTTTTACCAGTGAAACCAATATAACATCTCCACATTCACAAATATACATTTCTGACATTCAAAAACAAAACAAAAACAAATCAGCGACCAATATAGCCACCTTTCTTTGCAAGGACACTCAAAAGCCTGCCATCCATGGATTCTGTCAGTGTTTTGATCTGTTCACCATCAACATTGCGTGCAGCAGCAACCACAGCCTCCCAGACACTGTTCAGAGAGGTGTACTGTTTTCCCTCCTTGTAAATCTCACATTTGATGATGGACCACAGGTTCTCAATGGGGTTCAGATCAGGTGAACAAGGAGGCCATGTCATTAGTTTTTCTTCTTTTATACCCTTTCTTGCCAGCCACGCTGTGGAGTACTTGGACGCGTGTGATGGAGCATTGTCTTGCATGAAAATCATGTTTTTCTTGAAGGATGCAGACTTCTTCCTGTACCACTGCTTGAAGAAGGTGTCTTCCAGAAACTGGCAGTAGGACTGGGAGTCAAGCTCAACTCCCAGTCCCAGTAGGACTGGGAGTTGAGCTGCATTTACTCCTTATGCAGCATAAGGAGTAAATACAGAATATTAACCAAAGTTGTGATTAAAACACCTTTTACAAATGCACAAAAAAACCCAAAAAAGAAATCTTTCTACCTTCTGCAAAGTTCATCACCCCAGAAAAGCCAAGAGCAGCAAATTCTCCGACACTGAAACCTGCAGCAGCGACACACATCTCAATGGCCTGTGTACAGCAGGAAACAAGTCAAAAAAAATAAAAATAAAAATGTAACAGCCTCCCGATTATGACCGATATATCATTTATGTCACTGATACATCCGTAACTGAAATTAACTCAGAACAATTTGTTTATTTTTTTAAATGGTCATTCAGAAGCAGAAGATTATTTACGGTGATGTTTTTGGTGGGAGTGAAACAACAATCTACTGATAAAAACAATAAAAACAAGATGTGATAATAAGAAATAACCACTGTTGGAAGCCTTATTTACTCTATCGCCTTAATCAGGTGCAGTAATTAAAGTTGAAATGAGAAACTTTGCATTTGAAAGATGCTCTTCTACTGGGCGCTCAAAATGCTTTCTTACAACAAGCATCATTCATCCACACCTTCATACATAATGTGCGCACATTTTAAATATAAATTAATATTACTGTAGCAGTATTTATTTTTTTTATTAAAAAGATAAAATGGCCACATTTAAGAAGGCAGGACCTGCAGTTATTGTCCTTTTTCCAGACATTTATCTGGCACTTACTTTGGGGTTTTCTTGGTTGAGTCTCTCCACAGCAGCCAGGGAGGTGACAAACACCGCCGGCTGACAGTGAACCGTTTTCTGCAGCTCAAATTCAAATTTTATTTGTCACGTACACAGTCACACACAGTACGATATGCAGTGAAATGCTTAGACAACTGCTCGTGACCTAAAGAAAAAAAGAAAAGGCTATGAATAAGATAGGAAATAAATATGAAAATTAAAAAGGGGTAAATTTAACTGGGAAAGAATAAGATAAAATATATAAATTAAAGTTAAAAAAATAAAATAACTGTACAACAAAATACACAATACACAGTATAGAACTATATAAGAATGTATGAAGAAAGCTCGTCCTCGGGGCCCTCCAGACACAGAGACAGCAGGTCGTAACCCAGGATCTTCTGGGCTACGGTGAACATTTCTTTAACGTTGGGGTATTTCAAAAGTCCTCTGCCCATGCCCACAAACTGGCTGCCCTGACCGGGGAAGAGGAGCACGGAGCAGCCGCTGGGGTCTTTTTTGGGTCTCCGCTGAGGCTCGCTGTTCGGGGGAGAAGCGGGGGCTTCAGCCGGAGGAGGGTAATCTCCAGCCGTGGAACCGGGCTTGTTGGTGGACAGCGTCCTGCTCAGAGAGACCAGCGACCTGACCTTCCCTCTGGAAGATGCTGCCATCCTGACTGCCACTGATGCCAACATGAGCTGTTCCTCATCCAACGACGTGTCTGCGGATGAAATAAGACGCACAGCCCGCCCGGACAAACTGTAATCACCGAAAGAGTCAACTTTGCTTGAACTCAACTCTGACATCTGCTCGGCATGACACCTCACAGGGAGACGCCATGTTGTTTATACGGAGTTTATTCTCGTCTTCTTCCGGTTGACGTTCAGGCTCTTTCACGCTGCAGCGCCACCTCAGGTCAAAGTATGTCATGCTCTAATGTATCGTGTTTTTCTTTTCTGTGCTTTAATTTGTCTACAAAGTGAAAATAACTATAAGAGCTTTTAAGTATACACAGACATGCGCTTCTTAAATTTAGCTTAATTGGCTCCAGAGGTAGGAAGTAAAAAAGTAAAAAAAAACTTCCTTGCTGTACTTAATTTTTACTCCCTACATTTTTAAACAAATATCTGTAGTTTCCTCTCCGTATATTTTCAAAACAAACTCGTTACTTTGGGTTTAACGCATTTGGGGGAAGTTAATATTTCACGTCACTGCAGGCCTTCAAACAATGAGATTTGAGCCTAAACAGTGACACATGAAAGGCAGTCGCGTTTTAATCAGTAGAGATGAAAGAGCAAACCATGTACCGTAGTTTTGATTTATTTATTTTTAGCACAACACCAGAACAACCCCACGTGCCCATAATTTGCGGTACTTCAGAAAAAAAAGGAGTGAACATAAAAGGGAGTAAAATGTTGTGGCAGGTAATTTCAAATGCAGCATTTCTATCACCTCAACAAACACTAACTGTGTCACAGTGTGTTGCTAGCTAAAGCTCCACTTGCTGTATTTCACAGGAAGAGAAAAGAATGAGAGCTAACTTCACTCAGAGATATAGAAAGAAAGAGAAAGAAACCAGGCTGTATTTAAAGGTAAGGACTGCTTAGTGATATTTGATAAAATGTAATTGTATTTTAACAGGGACATAAAGTGCTTGTCTTACTCCCTTCTTCTAGCTCGAAATTACTTGCCAAGTGGTAAGGACCGTTCATGGTCACATGGTGAGAACATTGGTGTTGACTATGAAGAGATATGGTCAGACAGGGGAGGGGCCAGTCAGATTTATCAACTCAACCTCCTTAAAGCATGGAGAGAGGCTGAAACCAATCTCTGGTGAGCCCGGTTAAGGAAAGAGATGAGTTGGTGCCTGAGATGCCAAATTCCAACATCCTCATTCCCGCCATTGAGATAACACTCTCACACAGGCCCAGAGAGCAGATGTTGCTGCATTGCAGATGTGTTATACCCCCTGCCCAGCCGAATGACTCTCAAAAAGAAAACTTTGCAGAAAATCAATGTGATCGCTTGGATCACTGGAATTATCATCTCGATATCTCTTGTCCTTCTTTCATTTCAGACGTCTTGAAAACAAGTTTTAACAAAGTCCTGGAGAAGTGCCCAATGCTGGAGGACCTCCTGCTTTACCCCTGGCTCAGATAAACTCCTCTCTGACACAAACACACACGCATACTGAATTCACATCTTGCCATACAAATGTGATACAGTAACCAACTTTCTTTCTTTCAGAAAAAAAGAAAATTGGGAGATTCAAAATTTTCCTCACAGTAATGTTTGCATCAGTCTATCAGATGAATCCCCTCCAAGTCCAATATTTACATCAGTTACAGTGATAATGCTTGGTGTCTACTTTCAGCCACCGCAGTAGAATGCCAGGAATGAATCTCATTGAAATTGTAGTTGCATTTGCTATTTAATTTAATTGTCATGGATGATACACAGACAACCCAACAGCAAACAGAGGAAAACAATGGGCTTAAATACACAGAGGGATAAATGAGGGAATAAGACACTGGATGAGAGCACAGCTGCGAGAAATCACAAACAACAAGACCATGGGGAAGGAAAACTGAAAACACTAACATAGTCTAAGGAGCTTAGAAAGAAAACGTCTGGACTTCTTTAAGTTGCTTGAAGACGTTCAAGCAAAGTTTAAGTTCTTTTCTTCCAAGAAGGTGAAACATCTTCAAGCAACTTCAAGTCCAAACGCTTTCTTTCCAAACTCCTTAGACTACGATGACCTAGATGACTGAGAACCTTCACAGACATGAAAACACTAACATAGCACACAAGACTATCAAAGTAAAACAGCAAACAAGAGACTTTTACAAAGACACAGAGTTGACACAGAGACATGACTGACTGGGGAGAAATTGGGGAACATGGAAACAAGAGTGACTAGACATGACACGTGGGACACAGGGGCAAGGCAAAGTAACAGAAACCTAAAGCCTAAGAATATAACACAAGAAGAAAACAATAAAGAGAACCAAAAACATACATAAGAATAATCAATGAATATAAATGAACAAACACAAAACACTGGGTCACAGACTCAGTACCATGACAGTTAAATGTACATAATAAATACTTTAAATCAGATGACAATGTAGCTGACACTGTGTTTATTAGTGTGTGGTCAACCACAAATCTTCATACTGTCATCCATACATGAGGTCTTTATACAAACGATGAAAGATAATGAAAGAAACTGTTTAATTGATATGAAATGATTGAATTATATGAAATATTATGGCTTTGTCTGCCAGAGTGTTTTTCTGTAAACTACTTTGAACTACTGGCAGTCAGTGAAGTCACTGAAAGGCAAGATTCTATGTTGTGTTGCCGTAGTTTCCAGAGTTTACTTATAAAGCTCACTAACAGAATTCAGTTAGAAAAGTCAAGCATTTGAAGGGCGCACATTTGAAGGAATATTAACTCAATATTAACTCATTACGGTTTACATTTCCGAGTTTAAAAGTTCTCCGAAATTACAATGAAAAAGGAAACAAGAAAAATTACCACTCCAGCCGATAAGAAAGATTCAGGAGATCAAGGTAAGTAAAATAATAAAATCAAATCCTGGTAAAATCCAAATCCTAGAAATGTTGACACTGTGTGAATCATTTTTGGAGCAATTGAATCATATGTTTGATTGAAAATAGCTTTAATACAAGATGTCTAATCAAAGAAAGGTTACCGGTCTTTTGGTAAAATAATGTAATAAGTTTATTCTTGGACTCAACAGTAAAAACAGACCAACAAGTGTCATCAAGATCTAAGACTTAGTAAACCTAGTATCAATTCGCACTGGTCAGTTTTTTTATCCCAAGAATAAACTTGTGATAATTTAAGCAAAAGCAATTTCAAATTCTTTGCCAAACTGCTTCCAGTCCTGATGTCGGGGACTCTTTTTCACCACTGTGTTGTTGTCGTTTATAGATTGTAAGAGCAGGACTGCTAAAAGAAAGGCCAGTCCTGAAAAGAAGACCCCAATAAAAAGGAGGAGGGTCGCTGAGCAGGCTGGTCCTTCCACCAGCTCAGATGTGGTCAGAGGAGTGAAGCGCAAGGTTGTGCAAGATGAAGAGGGCACAACAAAGAAAGCAAAGAAGGCTAAACTTCTCGACCATATGAGCGGTGACAAGGAGCAAGCATCCTCCTCGTTGGACTCTGGTAAAGGTAGGCTAATTAGTTGAATAAGGGGGTAGATTAAGTGTGGTTGCTAGGTTTAAGATATTAGTGTTTAGTGTTTGTGTCTATCATCCAGTGAGCTGATGTGCTTTTGGTGTTTTCCACATCTCCAGACTTGAACAACAAACAGGTGTGCGCAAAAAATGGCAAAAGAAAGGCCGCGGGAGACAACAGAGAGTCACCCAAGAAAAAAAAAAGGAATGTGGACCAGGACAAAAAATCAGTGGCAGACCAAAAACGTAAGTAGCAAGCAGCTTGGGTTTTATATTCAGGGGAAGGGCAAAAGGAACATTTAGGCTACAGAGGAGAGTAATTTGTGTCACAGCTGTAATAAAACAAGATTTGTTGTTTTGTCTGTTCAGGTGAATTCCAAGCCAGATATGTGGAGGAGCACCAGCTCGGAGAAGGAGGCTGCGGAGCAGTGTTTGCTGGCTACCGGCTAGAAGATCGTTTTCCAGTAAGTGTTCAGATGATGGTAGTAAGACAGGCAGTAACGCAGATAATGGATAATATCGTAAACTGAGACGTCTGCTGTGTTTCCACCTTTCATTATGTCATACTGAGGAAATGCTCACCAATGCTCTGTGTCTTCTAGGTTGCCATCAAACACATTCCCAAAAATAAAGTCTACTGCAAAGTGGCGGTAAGCGTCCAACACTTGAATTAGTTTTACATTACTGGATTGAATGCGGCGTTCCTCATCATCCACTTTGTTGTAATATTTCAGGATGAAAGCGGGAAGAAGCTCTCAGTGGAAGTGGCCATTATGGTTAAACTTGCAGGTGAAGCAGAAGGGTCAGTGGGAATATCAGCACCTGTGTCCTTGCTGGAGTGGTTCGACCTTGGCAAAGAGCTGATCCTGGTGCTGGAGAGACCTGTCCCCGCTGTGGACCTGCAAAAATACAAAGAAGAAAATGGAAGAACTTTAACAGAGGACAAGGCCAAGGTAGGTTGACTGGGAGAACCTTAGACTGTACAGCATTCAATCAAGGCAGAAAAGCATTAACTCATTATTGTGTTTTTCATCTTTTCCAGGTCATTCTGAAGCAACTAGTTGATGCTGTAAAGGAACTTGAGGATAAACACATCTTTCATCGGGACATCAAGGGACAAAACATTCTGATTGAGACCGGCTCAGATGTGCCTCGAGTTCGCATCATTGACTTTGGACTGAGCTGCTTTGTTAAGCAGCGATCTCTGTATCGCATCTTCTATGGTAACATATTCTGCTCCTGCTTTTCACAGATGTAACAATTTGTGTCTTTTGTTTTAGAAGAAATTGCAATTGTGTCTGTTTGTTAGGCACTCCTCTTCACATCCCTCCCGAGTGGTACATTAGGAGCTGCTACAGGTGTGGACCCACCACGGTGTGGCAAATGGGAGTGGTGTTGTATGAAGCGCTTCATGCACGATACTTTAGTACCGCGAGGTTCCTCACAAAGAAACTGAGCATCAAGAAGCGTCTGTCCACAGGTAAGAAAACTTCAAACTTCCAGATTCACTGATGCCTTGGATCACTAGAACTATCATCTTCATCTTTTTGATCTTTTCTTTCTTTCAAGAATGCCGGAATTTCTTGGACGCATGTTTAGCTATAGTCCCGGAGAAGCGCCCAACACTGGAGGAGCTCCAGCTTCACCCCTGGCTAAGATAACACACACAAACACATAATTCACACCTTATCATATAAGTATGATACATTGTAGTAACTTCCTTTCTTTTTTCTGTTGGACAGGAATAGATAGAATGGGTCAATCTTAAAAAATAAATAAATAAAAATGTAGCTTTTTTGGAGTTCCTGTAACCCCCCCAGCCATCCCAGGAAAGGGGATCTCTCTTTGAATGGGCTTTCCCGAGGTTTCTTCCCATCGATCTGGCCCCCTGGGGAGTTTTTCCTCGTCTTCATAGAGAGCTTGGGCTGGGTCAGGAGCTCCATCAAAACTGTCTTTATTTGATGACATTAAAGTCATCAAATAAAGATGTGTTTTACTTAAAGTAAAATTTGATCAAAATAAAACTTGTTTAATTCATCTTTGCTGAGGATTCTCCTTCATTACTATTTTGTTTTGTTTTTTTGTTTTGTTTTTTTTTACCCATGGTGCATTTTGACAAATAAGAAAACTGAATCAGGTTAAAGTGTGCACAAAGACAGTCACACTGCAAATGATCTGAAGACTTGCATCTGTTGCTCTAACCCCCAACTAGTTTAGACAGATTTCCTGGTTCTACCAGAGGTTTTTTCCTTCAAGAAGGGAGTTTTTCCTTCCCACTGTTGCTGAGTGTTTGCTCATAGTGGGTTGTAAAAGCATAAAAGTTAATAAGAGTTATCACAGCGGGAACTATATAGCTTAAGTGTACAATTTCTACAGGACGAATTATAACTTCATTATGTATAAAAGCTCCTGTGGATAATTACTCCTATTTGTAACTTTACACAAGAGAAAGTTTGCTGTCACACTATTTATAACAGGTTGGATTTTGTCCTCTGAGTTGAGCCTTTGGTTGCAGTTTATTGAAGAATTTCCTCTAAAGTAGCTGTTGATAAAGATTTAAAGTCCTGTTTATATACAGAAATATGCTTTAGTTCATGTTTTTTTACATGTCTGCCTCAGTGGATCAGTAGAAGATCTGGCACAGGAAACTAGATGATGAAAAAAGGGTACGAATACACATATATATCTATATCTATATAGATACAGATATATACACACACACACACACAGGTTGCAATGTAGTATTTTCATTTTTTCTTAGCATTTCTTTAACGTCTTGGTGCAAAAGAATACCTGCATTTGTGTGTAAAGAAATGTTACATATATACTAAAAACAGTTGGAAAAAAGAACTACAAATTTGGAAAGGAATTTATTCATGTTCTTACTCATAGATGGAGTACATGGTTTAAAAACACTGAGGAAACAGATATGAGGCGGCTGTATCAACATAAAAACATTAATACAGTTAAAAATGAATAAAAAGTTGCACGCTTAAACTTATTTCTCTACAGTTTGTACAATTAATCCATGTAACAATAGGTTCTCTCTTAATATAGTAGTTAATTAAAATATCTTTACATAAAAATACATTTTTAAGTACTCTCCGGTGGAAGTCTGTTGTGGCTTATGTTTCTAAATGACACAACCATAAAGCAGCCCACAGAATATACAAATATGTCTTTGATAAGTGAATGTTGGCTCCCACAATGGCCTGTTAAGTTATTGCAAAAATAATTTACTGCATAATATGTCAGATTAGAACATGTTATAAGCACAAAACTGAAGGGGAAACAATAAAAACAAAAATTAAAAAACAAATACTAAATTAAGTTAAAGGATATTTCTTACTATACTATATAATTGTATAATGTTGCGTTTGATTGCAAATGAAAACCCACCAAGAAAAAAAGAAAGAAAGAAAAAGAGAGAATAGAGTTTAATTTATTCAAAACACATTCTTTTCTTTTATTTAAGCTGTAGCGAGATTCAAATGGACAAAAGAGAAAGAAAAATATTACAGATTTGTTTTATTAATCATGAATAAACTTTATTATACACAACTCTAAATTTCAGTTGGTCTTAGTCAGATGTGTTTTTAATTAAATCCTGCAACACTGTGCTCGCTGCCATCACTTTATATCTTAGTGTGCAATTCAAATATATACTTATTACAATATTTTTCCCCCTTAACTCTCAACTCGCGTTTTTAAAATGTCTGTGATCATATTTGTCCGTTGACTTCTGTCTGGGCCTCGAACGATTCATCAGACAGGTTGGCAGCCTCCAACTGATGCTCCAGACTTTCATCATCGCCTCTATTCTGATCAACTCTTATCTTAAACTTAGTGATGAACTCATTACTGGCCAGCGCGCCCTCCTTCTTAGGGCACGTGGGCTTTGATAACAGCCGGCTTTCCAGTCACTCTGCAAAGAAAATTCACAAAACATTTCTTATTTGGTAAGCTTGTTAACAAATTTTAGTTCAGTTTTGCTGAAAGTTATAGCATGCATCAGGTAAGAAGCAATTGGTTTTTAAAAAGCATATACATTCCCCAAAACATTTTTATTATGTGCATTTTGGAGAATAAAAGATTGTACACAATTTCCCTTTTTAAAGTAAAAAGATTATTAAGTCTAATTCTTACTTATTCAGTAGATTAAAGTATTGAAACATCATTATTCATAAAATATGCACATTACAAAATTAAAGTTATTCAAAAATTACTCAAGTACTTACTCCAATACTCACATTATTCAAGTACATTTAATTTTTGCCAATGTAATGTCACATAAAATCTTAATCTGAATAAGGGATTTGAACCCCACTGTCACGGCCAGGGGATCAGCAGGCCGCTGACTAGTAGTGTTCTCTCTCTTGCTCTCTCTGTCTCTTGCTCTCTCTCTCGCTCTCTCGCCAGGGCGGAACTCATGGTGGGTTCACGCCCTCGGCCCACGCCCCTCTGAAGAGGAAACACCTGGGCCTCATCAGTGCAGCCAGCATTTAAGCCAGGGAGTGGCTTCTACTCATCGCTGGATCGTTGTGTGTGACTCGCGTCAGTGCAGCCCGGCTCTGAGCAAGTTCTCTTTTGCTTCCCTGTGCAAAACCTCTAACGTGTGTTTCCTTCTGTACATAGATCCCCTGGACCCGACTCTGCATTCCCCGAGCGGATTCCCTTTTTGTGTGAGTGTTTGGAGAGAGAGTCAGAAGAGGAGCAAGTGTCTTTTCCCTACCTGGATTTCCCCGGAGCCTTTTCCCTGTCACCGCTTTGTATATAGCACTATCCCCTGCACTGTTTGTATATACACCTGGTGGAACTGTAATAAATACTGACTGTGCCTCTGAGTCCTGAGTGTGAGTCCTCAAGCGAACCGTGACACCCACACAGATGAGAGCTTAGCAGTGAAGCTCTCTCTTAAAATTTGAGTTATAAAGTCAGAAGTTATCACTGACAGAGATCCATGTTCTTTTAACATAAGAAAGAATATTTGCTGAAATTGACATTAATCCAAGCCCTTAAAACGCCATTTTGGATTAAGCATTTCCTTTTAGAAAAGTCTTCAATGAGCAGGAAGCTCCAGTACTGAAAAAGAAGCCAACATCAACTGCTAAACGTGCTAAAAGTAAGTAAGTCCCCGTAGACTCCTATGATCAAAACACATACAGTATAAAAGTTATAGGTTACAGATCTGAAAAGTAAAACAAATGTCAAAGTGCAAAAAGACTTATGGTCCCATAGAAGTCTATTCCATTTGCCTGGAATTAGGTGAACACCTTTGTGACAAATTTAATGGCTCAGTCATTTGTTTCATGTCATATTTAATAAAAGACTGACATGGTGGCATGTTGAATTGTCCATTTTGCACATATTTGGTCATTCTAAGCGTCAGAAGGGGAAAGATCATTCTGGGAATGCCTACTGGCGAAGGACGTGTGACTGACAAGTCCAGTGTGTGAAGTTTAACTACAGTCTAAGGAGCTTGGAAAGAAAAGCATCTGGACTTCTTTAAGTTTCTTGAAGATGTTTCACCTCTCATCTGAGAAGCTTCTTCAGTTTAGAATTTCTTCAGAGAACTGAAGAAGCTTCTTGAATGAGAGGTGAAACGCTCTTCAAGAAACTTAAAGAAGTCCAGATGCTTTTCTTTCCAAGCTCCTTAGACTACGATGACCTGAACGACTGAGAACCTTAACAGACAGTTCTTCCCTTCATTCATCATGCCTGATTTCAAAACACCAAGATGGCAGTCGTGAAAACACTCATCTTGAGTCTTCATGGGACTACGGTGAGATCAGTTATGCCTCTTATGATGCTGTCCCAGACTTCAAAGCAGTATAAAACATGTTTGCAGCCTGTAACAACTGTGCATGCGGTTATTTTTCGTTTTAAGATTTCCGTGTTTAAATCATAATAAGATTTAGTTTTCATTTTAATTAACTTGAGGTGAGTCAGATTCTTTCATTCAAGTCACTGAATGAATCTCTTGACATGTTTGGGGGTTGGTGCCTTTTGTAGCATTTTAATGCAATTATCTGACAGATTATATGGTCTACACTGTTATTAACTATACTAACACTCTGTTCCAGAAGTCTGTGCTGCAAAGAGGCAAAGTGAATACGGCACCTGCAGGAGTAATGGGGGTCATCAGTCGGTTCAGCTGGATGTTCCAGTGCCGTACATGTTGACTGGCATTCCTCAGCCTCTCCTGAACCTCCTGGAAACAAAAATCATGCAGGCATCCTCATCAGTGTTGTTTTAGAAGAGCACTAAATAAGATGCTGCTCACAAAGCCAGTCAAAACAAACTTGTTCACCTCCAGACGCTGGTGGCTTCTTTGGCGAGATGCCTGCAGATCCTGGAGCTCCTGAGAGGCAGAGTTGAGGGCTGAGGGGGTGTCCTCATCGGGACTGCCATCTGACAGCTCCTGTATGGGGCTGAGGTTTTGCATTGTACGTTGCTGCTCCTGGAGGAGCTGGAAATGTTTCCTCTATTCATCTTCAGCCTGCAGCAACCTGAAGGAGGGGAAAAAGGGAAGAAGCAACTGAAAATGTTAATACTTCTCATGGATATATCAGATCTCCATCACAAATAAAATAATAAAGGGCCATAATAAGAGTTAGAAATCCATTGTTACCGCTCAAGCTCCAGTCTGGCCCTCTCCTCCTCCAGCCGAGCCTGGATCTCCATATTAAGGGCAACTTCCAGCTGCTGCTGTGTCAGCTCCAGCTCCCTGATCCTCTTCTTCTGTTGTTCAGCCTCCTTTTCCTTCACCTGCATCTCAGCCTGCATGCTGTCTTTTATCTATGCACACACACAGCTACATAAACAGATGCACCAACAGAGCGGTATGAACTGACCTATTCCTGAATCACCTTTTCCTGGACTGTCATAACCATTTTTCCAAATCATTAAAGACTAGGTTGAAGCCGTTGTTGTGTTTTATTGATTATTTGGCTTTAGGTTTTCCAGTTTTCCAGCTGCTGCTGTTTAATGTTTGCCTGGGAAAAGAAATTTCAGTTAGTGTGGGAAGTTTGGTTAAGCTGGTGGAAAACAATACTGTTACACTGACCTTTTGGATAAGATTGTCTTACCTGTGGTTTCTCTGATGTGCACGACAAAACAGTCTCCAGGCAGCTTGAGTGCCCATTTAAAGGTTCCTGGTGGTACCAAGTGATTGAAGAGAGGATAGAAAAGCCATATTAGTTTATTGTAGATTGTAGTCAGTTGGCCAAGCTTGTAATGAAAAACGCTTCATTACTCGAAGCTTTCATCACAGTCCTCTTTGGTGACATCTGGTGGACAAATATATGAAGAGCAGCTTGAGTCTGCAGCTTATAATGAACTGCTTCATTATGATTGCCCACTCTGCAGAGCTGACAGCTTGTGTTTGATGTCATGTGACAGTTCTGTGTCATATCGGGCTGATATGTTGCTTTGAACGTGAATTTTTGGGGGGTGAAAAAATTATGTTATCATCAATCAATCATGTGGTCAGAAGAATCTGTGCTTACCTTGCAGGAATGTTTTAAATTTACAGATTGGGAAGTTTTTATTCAGTCTTGATGCTTTGGTGGATGTTAGCTCATATGCAGTTTTTTGTAAAGACATGATTATACCCCTTAAGCGTGCTAAAGTGTACCCTAACAATAAGCCATGGGTCACCAAATGCATCAAATCCTGTTTAAGGAAAAAGAGACAGGCTTTTAAAGAGGGGGCTGTTACTGACTTTCAGGCAGTCACCAAAGACTTGAAAATCGAGCTCTTGAAAGCAAAACAGATCTACAAAAACCTTCTTGAAAGCAAATTTGCTGCAAAAAATTTTGGGTCTGCCTGGACTTGTATGAAAACCATATCAGGGTTTCAAAATCCCCAGAGCAGCAGTCAGATCATTGTAGACGGTTTTAAGTCAGACAGAGATGTGAATATGCTTTATGCTCGTTTTAGTTCTTCTGAACTGAAACAGAAACTGAAAGATACTCAACACTTCATCACTGAACTCAGCGATGTCCAAAAGGCCTTTCATACAGTTAATGTGAACAAGAGCCAGGGCCCTGATAACATTAGTGCCGCCTAATTAAATCTTGTGCTAAAGAGCTCAGTCCTAAATTTCAGGTTATTTTTAATAAATCCTTTCAAATACAAAATGTGCCCTCGCTTTGGAAGGAAGCTGTCGTCGTTCATGTCCCTAAATCTAGTCGTCCAAACGTCCTGAATGACTTCAGGCCTGTTGCCTCACCTGAGTTGTCATGAAAGTCTTTGAAAAAATCATCAGAAATGTGATTATGGAAGAGATTGAATATCAGCTGGATCCAATGCAGTTTGCGTACAGGCCCAACAGAGGAGTGCAGGACGCGCTTTTGACTAAATCTGATTCTTAAACATGCAGAGAGTAAAGGGACTTTTGCAAGACTTCTTTTCATTGATTTTTCTTCGGCTTTTAATACAACACAGCCCCATATTTTAATGAAAAGACTTTTAGAAGAGTTTGAAATCAGGAAAAACCTGGTTTGCTGGATTTTAGATCTTTTAACTGACAGGTCACAAAGAGTGAGAATAAATGGGGTTCTGTCTGACCCAGTGTTCTCCTCCACAGCTTCTCCTCCAGGGTGTCTCTTATCGCCCTTATTATTCATTCTCTTTACAAACATGTGTCAGAGCAGATATGAAAACAGGGCCATCATTAAATTTACAGATGACTTTGTTATTGTCAGCTTACTGAAAGAGGGTGAAACTCACCACGGTCCAATCATTGATGACTTTGTTCAGTGGTGGGAGGAGTCTTATCTCCAATTGAACATATCTAAAACAAAAGATATGGTTATTGATTTTAGGAAACAACAAAATGGGCACAGAGTCACTTTAATTAAAGGTCAGAAAATAGAGCAAGTGCAATCATATAAATATCTTGGGACCATAATCAATGAAAAACTGAACTTTTATTGCAAATCGGTCTGTAAAAAGGGTCACCAGTGCCTTTACTGCCTCAGGAAACTTGCTCATTTCCACATCAAGCGAAAGATTTTAACTTTGTTTTCTTGTTCTTTTATTGAGTCTGTTTTATCTTTTTGTTTGGTGGCATGGTTCAGTCAGACCTCTGTCACAGAGAAAAATTGACTGAATTAGTTAGTGAGATGGTCCAGTCGTCTGATAGATGAGTCACAGGCCTGTTTAGACTCCCTGTACTCTAAACAGGTACCACAGATGGCTTAATCAATCCTTAAAAATGGTTCCCATCCTCTACGGGGTGGATTTAGCTTCTTTCTTCAGGACGGAGGTTTCTAGTTCCAAGATGCAGGACAAAGCATTATAAAAACAGCTTTGTCCCTGCTGCTGTCATTGAACTCAATAAGAATTGTTTTTGATTTGATTCACTTTGTTTAATTACTAAATATGTGTTTTGTCAGGTTTCATTAGGTGTGTGTGTTTGTGAAGGGAGGCCAAATGCTATCATTGTTCTGTAAAGCAAATTTACCTGTGGGTATAAATAAAGTAACCTTAACTTAAAGCTTATAGGAGGTTGTGAGGTCACTGCCTCCACCTGATTATGTAATTAACCAGCAGACTGGTACGTTTATATATAATATACTATAAGTTATATCATTATAATTATGTGTATATCATATTTCTAAACCAAGCCTCAGCACAGCGTTTCTGAAGCAGTGTGTTGATTTTTTGACACATGTGCCGGAGCTTCAGCTTCAAACGGGCCGTCACCATCAGAGTTGCTGGAACCATGTCCCACTACTGGCTACTCTGTTTTATTCTGTGTTAAGTTTTTGAATGTGAATTTTCTGTGTTAAGAATAACAAAGAAAATGTAATGAAGTGATTTTAAAGTTTAAAGTTTGTGTTAAATCTTGTAAATCAGAGAGAGAGAGAGAGAGATGAGGTGTGGGTGGACATCAGATGATCAAATGTCAACAACCTGATTGGCCCAAGTGTGCAGATGTGACGTCCAGTGAGGGAAGGGGGGAGAAAGGGTGAGCAGGTATAAAAGTGAGGTGAAGAAGAGATTCGGGGTTCTTCCCTTTTGTCCTCTGTGAGATGAGCAGTTCAGAAGTTTGGATCTAAGAGGCTCACAGTTAAAATTCCAGCAGAGACACTAAAAGGAGAACCACAGTCCAACCTGTGAACGTTTTTAACCCTTTGTGAAACAACAAAGGCATAAATATGATCATATAAATATTATCTACTGGGTCAGACTCATAGGATCAGGGATTAGAACTCCTTTTATCAGAGAGATGAAATCTACTTCCTGTACAGGGTTTTTTTGTGGGCCTACCGATCGACAGAAACTAGAGTCAATAAAAAAACTGGACATTGGCTCAATGTGTGTGTGGCACAGGGAAACAAGGACTGAGCGCTGTGTAGTCCCACATAAAGTCAGACACCTGGTCACCCTAGGTGGACCATGGCATGGTCTATATGGAGGATACAGACACTGCTGAAAACATGACTCTGTCTGGTTTAGATGATAAAATGTCTTTACTTTAGGAGGCTGTGGCTCAGAGTACATTCA
Source organism: Perissodus microlepis (assembly GCF_051167445.1). Classification (NCBI taxonomy): domain Eukaryota; kingdom Metazoa; phylum Chordata; class Actinopteri; order Cichliformes; family Cichlidae; genus Perissodus; species Perissodus microlepis. The sequence continues at coordinate 35,021,652 of NC_140478.1, forward strand.
CATAATGCCTTTGAATAAATGTAAAAAGCTTGTTTTTCTCCTGCTTTGATTTCTTTGTCCAGGTAGAAATTCTGCTTTTTGCCTCTAAAATCTGAAACAGTTTGAAACAAAGTTTGGCGCTCTAATCCTCTCTGTGTTTGTCCTTTGGTCAGATGGTGATATTGAATGAAATATTCCAGTATTCAGTAGCTCAGCAGCTTTGTAACATGTGGTTTTGCACACTGTTCAAACCTCAGATGTTTGTGTAAACAAGTGTGGAGGACACAAACTCACGGGGGGAGGAACGACATTTACTGTTGATGTGTCTGACATTTAGTCTCCATGAGTTCTCATGAGACTGAAGAACTCTGATCTCTAACATGCAGCTGTATGTTTTGAAATTATGTGTCTCATTCTCTGGACTTTACTAGACAACGAGTGAAGAACAGATAACGAATATCATCTTTAAAGTGATGAATAATAACTCTGCCTCTGTGTCTTCATAAAAAGATCGTACTTCTGAAAGGTCAGAGGGCAGCATCCACTCTGGTTTTACACAGTTTTGCAGGTTTAGCTCTTCTGAAGTTCAGCACCTGCTTTTTCAGCCAATCAGAAGCCAGTATTGTAGAGAGTTCATATTTCTTTTCATGCAATTGAATAATTTTGAATGTTTAGGTGAATATTTATATTTAGAGTATTTTCTCGATCAGTGTCTTCAGTCCTGACCCTGAGTGCGTACATTTAAAAATAAAGTGATATAACTTCTTTTACATTACTGTGAACTTCTTGTACAGTTTGACAGCTGATTGTTGTCGTGTTTGTCGTCATATGAAGATCGTTTCCTAAAGAGGACTGAACAGTCATTCAGCCTCTGGCTCCATCCATGAATCTGATGTTTGCTGTATAATCTGTGCTGTTAATAGTGTAATGGAACATATAATTTGTACATATAATTTCATATGTAATTATGATGATCTTTAGAGAGACTTACAGGGCTCTCAGCGAAGGCGGTCGCACTTTTCTCCTCTCCTCTCCTTATCTTCCCTACTTAGCTTCTTATGTCCTTGTCTTGTCTTGTGTTTTTACTTACTTCTCCCTGGAAGACTCTCTCACAGTCTGTTCTCTAAAACCTAAAAGAGGAATTATGGATTTGATCAACTGGTCTCTGAATGCAATTGACACCCCTTCTCAACGAGAAGTCTGGGCTCGGCTGAGCCTGACTGCTGAAGATATCTACCTATTCGGAACCATAATAACAGGGTTCTTGCTGATCGGAGCTGGCTTGGCCCTGGCTTATCGAAGAATTAAGGAAGCGGAACCGGCTGTTCAAACCCCCACAAGGCTGCCCGCTGGGATTGAAATGATGGGACGAGGCGTGAGTTTCTCAAAATGGGCTCATTGAGTGCAGCACGGAGAAGATCTTGGAGAACGCACGGCTGCCGTGAATACTCAGAACAAGACCTCTGAGTGGAAAACTGGATTACATCTGGAGGGGCTAGCTCGACTAACACCTTTGAGCGCAAATTGATCACATCTTGGGGAAGTGCACTGCAGTCATGAGTTCTCAGAACCTGCTCTTTGAGCAAAAAGAATGACAACATCACGAAACGTAAGTTTGGATAACATCATGGAGAAGCTCGCGGCTCTCCAACGGGAGATTGAGAGACCAGTGTTGGACTGTTAGAACAGCTTTGAAATTCATATGAGGTGTTCGCACTAAAGTAAAAACCATCATCACTTCATGCGGAGACCCCTTCGGCGCCAGCTGCGGTCTCAAGGCTGGAGCTGAACAAAACACCCTGATAACGACTGTTTAGACTGTTCCCCCCATTCCATGCAAGGCCACCTGGGTTGGCTGGAAGACTGTTTACTTAGCCTAGCAGGGCGAAGGACACTGTCTCAGCTGAACTCTGGACACACACACACACACACACACACACACACACACACATACACACACACACACACACACACACACACACACACACACACACACACACACACACATACACTGATATGCACACACTGACACGTACTGATCAGCAGAGTATCTGTTATCTCTGCTCTGTGGATGAACATAAAGGCCACGACACAGTCTCAGCTGCAGCAGAAAGGACTGAGAGGCAGAGAGAGCTGGAGGTGAGTCGACAAAACATCCAGCAGAGAATCCAGGACAGAGAGAAAGATGTGAAGCTGCTTCAACAGGAGGTGGAGGCCATCAATCAGTCTGCTGATCAAACAGTGGAGCACAGTGAGAAGATCTTCACTGAGCTGATCCATCTCATCCAGAAAAGAAGCTCTGATGTGAAGCAGCAGATCAGATCCCAGCAGGAAACTGAAGTGAGTCGAGTCAAAGAGCTTCAGGAGAAGCTGGAGCAGGAGATCACTGAGCTGAAGAGGAAAGATGCTGAGCTGAAGCAGCTCTCACACACAGAGGATCACATCCAGTTTCTACACAACTACCCCTCACTGTCAGCACTCAGTGAGTCTACAGACTCATCCAGCATCAATATCCGTCCTCTGAGCTACTTTGAGGATGTGACAGCAGCTGTGTCAGAGGTCAGAGATAAACTACAGGACATTCTGAGAGAGGAATGGACAAACATCTCACTGACAGTCACTGAAGTGGATGTTTTACTGTCAGATCCACCAGCAGAGCCAAAGACCAGAGCTGGATTCTTAAAATATTCATGTGAAATCACACTGGATCCAAACACAGCAAACAAACTGCTGTTATTATCAGAGGGGAACAGAAAAGTAACATTAATGAATCAACAACAGTCTTATTCTGATCATCCAGACAGATTCACTGGATCGTGGTCAGTCCAGAGTAGAGAGAGTCTGACTGGACGTTGTTACTGGGAGGTGGAGTGGAGAGGGGGAGGAGTTTATGTAGCAGTCGCATACAAGAATATCAGCAGAAAAGGAGGGGGTAAAGAATGTTTATTTGGACGTAATGACAAATCTTGGTCATTAGATTGTATCAACAACAGTTATACATTTTGGTACAACAACATCCAAACTCCTGTCTCAGGTCCTCGTTCCTCCAGAGTAGGAGTGTACCTGGATCACAGAGCAGGTATTTTGTCCTTCTACAGCGTCTCTGAAACCATGACTCTCCTCCACAGAGTCCAGACCACATTCACTCAGCCGCTCTATGCTGGACTTTGGCTTTATGATTATGGAGCCACTGCTGAGTTGATTAAAGTGAAATAGACTGAAGTCTTTCATATTGTGGGTTTAAATCTGTATTTTAGTTTCATTTTATTTTCTCTCCATCATTTCTGCACAGAGATCAGCTGTCAGTCAAACATTATGGGTGGTACCTCCACATCGTCTAGTTGTTCTCTTGATGTTTCTGAGTTTTTAAAGGAGATCTTTCCTGTGACTGTTTATGGAGGCTATCACTGCTCATCATCATTTTGATTTACTAAAATATTTCTCCACATGAAAATGTAAACTTCTCTATCCTCTAAATGTTTTTGGAATATTTGTATTGAAAAATGTCGACATTTCTCTTCATGAGTATGGCAGACCATGTGTGTGTGTTTGTGTTTGTTTTTGTCAAAATCATCAAACAAATGAGGAAAAACTGTGATTTTAATGAATGAATTCATATATTGTGTTGATGTTTTATTGTGTGAATAAACTGGAAGGTTTGACTATAAATCAAACTTTGAACAAAGTCTTTTCTTCTGTCTTCATTCCAGGATCTCACTCAAATCTGATGCAGAAAATATGAAACTAATCTGAGAGAATAACTGAAGCAGTTTTCCTCCTGAAGCATCACAAAGTTCAGAGTTCATGTTTAGAGCAGAAGATTCAGCAGTCGCTCTGTGACCTTTCAACTTTCTTCACTAAAACAGCTTCATTACAGAGAAACAAGTCACATTTTCTTGATGTTCTTAAGTCCTTTAAAATGTTTTTAATGGTCCTTGAATGCAGCATCAGTGTCGCAGGTTTAAAAGGTCACTTTATGTTGTGTTCAAAGATTTCCTTCAGATATGGTCTTTAATCAGTAAAGCCAGTGATACAGCAGTGTCATTAGCTGTGTTATTGGCACCAGGCTGTGTTTATGTATGTATTTAATTCTGTCTGAGGATGTCTTCAGCATGAAATGATCATTTGCTCAGCTGCTGTGTCTCAAACGACTCCTACAGTCTTTGCTTATGTGACCAACTTTTAAACAACCAAAACAAATTCCCCTTTCCTTGATAAAAGTCAACTTATCTCGATGCATTTTAGCTTTAAACTGCTTACAATTCTCTAGTAAATGACTGCTGTGTGAACAAAACAAACAACTATTCAGAACAGTGGAATTTGTTCTGCTTCCAGTTGATTGAGTTTTGACTCCTGGAACCGTACTGACATTAGTGGCAAAACTACTTCCCTTTTTTCTTTGCTTGGTGGAACTTGAAACTTTAAAGCTGCTTCCAGATTGTGAGTCTTGGATGTTGCCAAACACTGGATCTTATGCTACTTTCACCTGTTTTATTATGAAGGCAACCAGATCAGTGAACACTGCTCTGTGACCATTTTGTTCCTGCAGTTCATAGGCAACAACTCTCCATTTTTCCCTCAATTTGTATGGAAGTTTCATAACAATCATTCTCATATTTGAGGGCAAATCCAACTCCTTCATATAAACAACTTGCTGTGTTGGATTCGAACATCCTTGAAGAAAAAGAGAGAATGACTGTAGACCTTTCACATCCTCACTTTTAATAGGTGCCCAACTCACAATCCTCTCCATCTATGCAGAGGCAATTTTATTTCCGTTCCCAAAATGTTCTTCAAGAAGACATTTGGCTGTGGAATAGCCCTGCTCAGGAGGTAAATGCTGACAACTATGCACCAAGTCTTTAGGCTGCCCCCTAGTGAACTGCTCTAAAAAATGCAAACAGTCGCTCCAGTTATCAGTTTTAGCTTCCACTCCATTTTCAAAGGCATTCATAAATGATCTGTACTGTAAAGGGTCTCCATCAAACATAGGGATGTTTCTAGCTGGAAGGACAGAAGATAAGTTTTGTTTTACAAGCAAAGTAGTGATGTCATTTTGTTTTTGCATAATATTGACAATCTCCTTCGTGCAATTCTCAGTCAAAGTAGGAGACTGAGGCTGTGTTTGCTGCGTCACTTGAGCTGAATCATCAACTTTTACCATCACCTCATCCACCTGATGTTGTTTTTGACTTTGTCTAGGTATGATTACTTGTGATTCAGATGCAGAATTTGTACCAGAGTAATCTCTTTCTGCCGGAACAAATGTATCAGCACAAGGATTTAAATTAGGCGCTTCTTGTACGTGCCCTCTTTCAAAATAAGAGTTCATTCCATCAGAACGCTCAGAGCTACAAACTCAGTTTATTTTTAAGACACGAAGCTTTGCCTTAGTTGCTGCCAACTCTGTTTCCAAGGATAATTTCTCCTTTTCTTTTCTCAGTTTTTCCTCTTGCGCTTCAATAGAATGTTTTTCTTTAATGCAGCGAGTCGCTCCATGAGCGCTGCCTTGTCAGCCGCAGCTTTAATGCGTGCGGAAGATGTTGATGAAATTCGACTTTGCTGTGACAATGTTTTCCAAGGTGGCTTTACACTTGAGATATTAGAGACACTGTCTTCAGGATTTATTTCATCCAAACTTTCAACAGCTTGATCATTAAGAGCAGTATTGCTTTGTTCAGTATACGGCTCGCCTGCTTCCTGCAACCAAACCTTTACTTTGTCCATAAAAACAGAGAATGCTGTCACCTTAGACTGAAAATGTGCGCTTTGCCTTTTCACTTCATCTTCTGGCAGTGGCAAACTTAAAAAGGATTCTTGCAAAGCGTTTGCATCTTGATAGCATTTAATAAACTTCCCAAATTCCGAAGACACTTCCTTAACCTTCTCATGTGAGGTCATTAAAGCAGAAATTTTCCCCATGTACTTAGATGCTTGCTTACACATTGAACTCCGCTTTTCTTGGCATGTCTTTATATACAAATCCAAACCTTTTGGCGTAAATTTGATGCTTCTTTTCTCTGCTTGCATCTGAGTGTCATCCTCTTGTTTACTCTCTTGTTTACTCTTAATATCCGACATTTTTATTGTCCTCTTGGATTATTTCAAACATTATAAAGATGCACAGCACACTGAGAATCCATAGCATAAAGCGCAAACATGATTGCAGTGAACAAACATTTCCACAGAGGGCGTTGGCATGTTTCAATTAGTGATCCTATTATGCACAAATTTAGTACATCAAAACTCAGTTCATCAGTCTTTGTAATGAAATAATGTCTTTAAACTCCAATAGCTTCACCGTTTTCCTTTACGGCTTAAACAATATTGTCACTCACCAGCTTTGATGAACGAGTGACATGTTGATCCAGGCTTCAACATCAAATCCGTCTGGAGTACTTACAGACGATCCAGTAACTTTTATTCGAGTTCGACGGTGATCCTTGAAATCCATATATCCAACATATCCATTAATGAAGGATTATTCCTTTGTCCAGGGGCAGGTTTTTTACTTTTTGTAGTGGCAATTCCTTTTGTTTGACAAACCAAACATCCCACAGTTAAAGGTCCACAAGCCACTGCTGCACTGAGATAATATTTCGTACGCAGGCAAAAGAAGTCCACTGTCCAAACTTTAAAGTTGCGTTTTTATGGTTTATTTTATCCAGTTTGGCAAGCAATAACAAGATCCATTTTTAGTTACTTCCTGCTGCTTCTCCTGCTCTAGTAAAAAACCATAGGCTCACCCCAGTGCATGCTGGTCCTATACCAGTCTCTTTATTTATAGAAACAAAATGGCCCTACAGCTTTTACTGACTAATTTAACAAGGTAACATCAAACAAACAAAACATTGAAAGAAATATTAACCTACAAATAAACTTGTAAATAAACCCCAACATATAAGTAAACTAACAACAAACTTTAACTAATTTCAAAATAATAAAAAATAAGAACAAATAGCTCCAACAGAAGTTATTGCTGCAGACTGAAGGTTCTGTAAACTACTCAGTCATAGAATGATTACGATATTGAACTAAAACAAATGCCTGAATCCTAAATTATGGATATCCTATTGTGGTGATCTGAAATGTAACACTAAATGTGATTAAAACACTAAAACTCTGGACTCCGGGGCTGAACGACCGCGGGGATCACCAGCCCGAGGAAAACACAAAATACACATGACTCCGTGAGAAAGACAATTCATTCTTGAATGAAGACGTTGATCAGACACATTTAAAATGTAGCCAATTGTGTTTATTATTAAATTATTAAGGAAATAGAAAAGCGGGGGAATAGAAAAGGGGGGAGGGGTGGGGGGTAAAGAAGAGGGTAAAGGAAAGGGATAGAAAGGAGGAAAGAGATAGAGGAGAGAGAACCCCAACTATGCCCTCTGAGCAAGCACTGGGTGCGACAGTGGATAGGAACAACTCCCTTTAAAGGAAGAAACCTATGACAGAACCAGGCTCTAGAGGGGGCAGTCAACTGTCGGGACTGGTTGGGGGGTGAGGGTGAAAGAGAAAGGGGGGGTGGGGGGGAGATGGGACAGGTGTTAGGAGTTAAGGTGAAAATTACGATGCAACGGTGGAGGAGGAAGACGGGGTGACATCAGCAGAAGGAAAAGTAGAAAAAGTAGAAAAAGCAGGAGTGCTCTTTCTCCAGAAGAAGCGGAAGCGTTTTTTCTTCTTTTCCATCATCTTTTCCACGAGCACTTTTTTCTCTAGGATGAGGGTTCGTAACTCATCAATTGTTTGTGTATTTTCCTTCTCGAGTTTCCTGCATGTTGTCTCCACTTCTTCTAATTTGGCTTGTTTTTCTTCGAGCCTTTCTTTCAGTTCTTTACATTTGGCCTCCTGCATAAGCTTTGCCTCGTGCATCTCTGTATAACTGTGTTGTAATTTGTTGTGTGCGTCTTGTAGCTGCTGACTTCTCTCGAGTTCTTGAAGTGTACACTGCAGGTCTTTGCTTGTTTTCTCTAGTTGCTGCTTTAACATCTGCACCTCAGTGTTTTTGCACTTCAAGTTGTTGGAAAGTTTCTCCAGTTCTGTGTTTTTAATTATTCTTTTTGAATCATAATCAGGTTACCACAAATTGTTTTTTAATTTAGTAGAACTTGAAATGTTTGTCAGTGGGTAAACAATTCATAATGCAAAGTCAGAAACATCAAGTTATTCTTAGTACTGCATACTTGCAATACATAAGTTGTCCTAACAGTCATGTAGGGCATCCGTAGTTCAGGGGGTCGGGAAGCTCATCTTGTAACTGGATGTAATATTAGCAGACAGAGGGTTTGATGTTGCAGAATCTTTGGAGTTGTACCATGCTGAATTGAAGAGCCCAACTTTCACCAAAGGAAAGAACTAACTGGCCCCTAGATTGCCCAATCAAATCTCTTAATGCCACCAGCCCTCCCCTACCTTCACTGTGTGCTCAGCTTGTAGAAAAGAGTTGAGTGTGGAAGAAATGGCAAAAATGTGGAGCTGAAAAGCTAAGAGAGAAAAAGAAATTATATATAAACCAACGTGTCAAATTAATGGACATGTTAGTTATTGGAGTTCTGGCTGCATTTTATATATCTATATTGTGTCCTTTTTATAATAAATAATAAAAAACATTATTTATCCTCACTGTATGAACATTGTTGGAGTCCTTGAAGTCTCGTCATGTTGAAGTTACTCATGTGATGTGATGTTGTTATAATGATCCAGCTGGTGTGCAGCCATCATATTAGAGTTCTCTTTCTTCTTCTGATTTTATACAATTTTTCTGTGATGGTGTCACATTTACAGTGGTCGCAACAATTGCACCTACAGGACCCTGAAAAACTGGTGCACAGACTTCAGAGTCTAATAAGTGTCACCACTGTAACCACTGCATAATGCAAACCATGACACGAGTTTAGTCTTGGTGTGAAACTCATTTTGGTTCATAGACACCAATCTGACCTTAAGTGGAACAGACCCATAAAACTAATGCGTAATAAATCTGTTAATAAATAAATCCAAATTCTCCCATCATCATTCTTTGGTAGGAAGTCATAAATAGGAGTTAAATTCAGACTCGCACAGGCTCACCTCTGCACGACTGGCTTCTCCTGTAACCCTGCATGTTTCTAAGGTTTGTTTTCTTTCTTTTTTTGTTGTTGTTCTTGTCCTTTTTGTCCTCGGGTGAGGTTTGAAGTGTCTGTGTGGTGCAGCTGGTCTGGTCTGTCCAGGCTGCACCACACAGACACTTCCAATCACCACACATCAAAGTACAAAGCGTATGACGTCATCACATTCTGTGTTAGGAAGTCATATTTAGGAGTTAAATTCATTGTTCATCATACTCAAGAAATCTTTCTGTTATCTTGATTAACTTATCCCAACATTGTCAATCAGACTAAGTGATCACATGACGCTAGTTATCAACTCTATAAGGTAACCCAGGGTTTCCCATTTTAGCTACTAGCCTGTTTACATGAAAGGGGTGGCGTTGGGGGCATCTGACCAATCACATACAGAGCAGCAGAACAGCTGACTTTACAAAGAAAGATAAAACTATAAACATGAGCATCCAATCATGATCCAGGTGACAGTGAACCGCCATCGAGCTCATCCACTGATCAAAGCCTCTCCATTTCAGCTCAAAAGAACACAGAGCTCAGGCTGTACCCAAGACTCGGGTACAGAGGCTCTCTTTTTTTTTTTTTGCCCCCACCACCAAATAACAGGAATGCATATAAGAGCAGCGGTAGCTACTCACAGATCCCTGTCAGAACAGGCATGGGGTCTGTCAACTCCCCGGCCGTTTCTGTGAGATTGGAGGCGTACGACATCGGAGAGAAGAAATGCATCTCGGATGTGAGGAGGACTTTCTGCCTCTTTGTCACCTTTGACCTCTTGTTCATCACCATGCTCTGGATCACAGAACTCAATGTAAGTCTGTGTTTGTAGTGGCTGTGACAGCAGTTTTGTTTTTTTATTAGATATCTGTAGTAATAAAGTTTTTACAGCAATGTAAAACCACACGAGATTAAGATGTATCACCAGACAGTGAGCCTTTTTGACTGAGTCAGCCTACTCGGGAGAAATTTATTGGATGCATCTGCTGTCTTCTATGTATTTTGCTCAAGAAAAAACTAAAACTGAAGATGATTTTATTATTTCCCAGAGATTAAAGGGTTATTTAAAAGTAAAGTTAAACAAAGTCAGGAAAGATAAAACGCTAGTATTGAAGTTTTTAAAAAAAACTCCAAAGTAGGTGAAGCCGTTAAAAGGCCAGGCTCAGAGCCTTTGGTTTTGCTTTTTTGTGGAAAAACATTTATTGTTCTTTTAGAGCATTTAGAGTTGTTTCTTTCAGCTTGTGGTGGACTTTCGGATTGACAGCATCATTCCTATCTGCTTTTACTTTTGTGCCTGATCGGTACGATTAACAGCAGTCAGCTTGACGCACAAGTTCAATTTCAAGTTGGCTTTTATTGTCACTTCAACCATATACATTTAGTTCACAGTGAAACGAAACAACGTTCCTCCAGGACCAGCCAATCGGCCACAATGCTGGTGGCTTTGCGAATACAGCGTGTAGTGTAGATGTCCTCAATAGAGGGGAGAGAGACCCCGATGATCTTCTCTGCTGTTCCCACTATCCGCTGTAGGGTCTTGCGGTCCGATATGGCACAGATGAACTGAATAACAAAAATAAACACACCGTAGATTTCTGATGCACTGAATCACTTTGGAGGAAAAATGAGTTTCCTCTGCTGACTGACAGTTATTGTTTGTTGAGCTCAGTTGTATGAAAGTTCAGAGGAACTCATGAGTAGCCACCGATTTGTACACAACTGATAGCAAAGTGTGGAATATGGCATTACATGTGAACAAAGGTTTAAAGCTGGTGAAGAATGCACGTTCCTTATCTGTACAGACTTTTTCTTAACTAAACTATCAAGTGGTTTAGTTGGTATCGTGGTTTACAGTGGTTCGCCTACCAGGTGAAAGATCCCAGAAGGAGACGCTTATCCCATTGGGTTTGGTTCAGGAAAGGCATCTACCTGCTGTGGTGACTTCTTGTGACAAGGGAGAAGTAATACCATTACTTCTTCCTGTTCACAATTTTTATCTTTGTAACAACAAATCATTGAGTAATAAAACCAGCTGCCTTTTCAGTGAGTATCTCATCCAGTGGTGGTTGAGCTCCAAATCCACCGTCTTACACATCAGTTTGCGGCAGCTATCCTCATTCTGCTCTTGGTGAGCTTCATATAGAGGTACAGAAGCCAGTTCTTGACATGGTGCAGGTTCTGCAGATGGACTCTGTTGAGGGCTTCAGTCCAGTTAGGTGGAGTCAGACAGCTGGATGAGAGACTCTCTGGAGAAGCAACTACAGAACTCCCAGAATAGCATCATAACCAGAGAGCCGGCTGGTAGTGATGACAGAATAAAGGTAGAGCAGATAGACACTGAACTTTCAAAATAAGAGCCACAGGATTGTCCATAAGTAAATCAGTCGCAGATGGCAACGTCCTTTAAGATGGATTAAAAAGGTATACCCGTTGATATACCTGATTAGATCTGTGCGCTGTCATACAACGCAGCGGCCAGATTGCACCAGACTGTCCTCCTCCACAGTTATTTAAATGGATTATAAAAAATATGCAATAAGATTAATGCTACAGGTTATTTTAACCAAACCAAACTATTTGTGCTTTCTCAGCACTGCCCCACCACTAACATCTGGATGAGTGTTAGAAAGCTAACTAACTTTATCAAATTACATCCAGGCTTTGTTTTAAAAGGAAAGAATTTCTTGTCTTTAACAAACGGCAGTGTTGTTAACCCATCCAGATAAAAACAAAAACATACATCTGTTTGTTTCTATTCTTTTATCATGGTGGCAGTTTAGGAGGAGCTCTTGCAGGAACTTTTCTGGTTTTTAGTTACTGAAATGCTGCAGTATGTGCAGGGTGCCGATCTTTGTTTTTTCTGCTTTGAACCGTGATCTCAGGGTCTGCTGATTTAAACTAATGGAGAATTTACAGGCTCGTGCTGCAGTATTGAAGTGTCCAGCATGTTGGAACAGTGTTTGTGTCCTCCAGGACTCTGAACTGTTTACAGTATTTGACTGAAAGTTTTAATTTATTCTGAACATGTTTATCTTCTTAGATGACAGCAATCATTAATTAAGCCGAGTGGACTCTGTCTCTCTCCTTTTTGAAGATGTTACTCAGCGTTGTTGCTTTTTCTGTAAATGTCACATCTGAAAAAAGCCGGAAGGAACATTTAGTAAAAAATGTTACTAAAATGCCATCACGATAAGAGATGGATAAAGTCAGCAGAATTATCAAACGTATTCCTGTAAGGGTGCATTTAGATACCACAAACAAACAGAGTTTATGAACTACAGAAAAAAAAAGTTTTTTAATCTTGTGCACACATTAATACGGTTCCTGCTCAGTTTGCCTGTTTACATGTTTTACTATTTTATCTTATTTGACCTGTTAAAAACAGGTCTGTTAACCATTAATCGGGAGGAAGCAGTTACATTATTGTCAGTCGTCCTCATCGTTTCAAATTGTACGCTATCGTTTGTTTCGTGGTTTCCAAAATAAGCTGTTTACGGCAACGTTTTTCCATCGGGGCGCAGAGAATACCAGCATGGCCAGTGAATATGAGGCAGAACCAGGTAGCTCCAAACAGAAGGACTAGTCGAAACAAAACGAGGACCTTATTCCTAATGAGGGCCGGCCCCTGTAGCATGGACATGATTTGGTTATGAAAAGTCTGACACGGACCAGAAAACTCTACTATGCAAATTATGCCGCAAACCGGTTCCCACCACAGACTCAAACACGACAAACCTCTTCTACCACCTACGCAAGAATCACGTGAAAGGTTGTTGACAGAGTTTACAGATGAGAAGCAAAAAAGAGCCGTCAGGTGCTCAAAATAAACCTTAGACTCAAACGTTAGAACAGGCTTTTCCTCGCAGCACGCCGTGTAATAAATACAAAGAACATGGTGGCCGTTACATATAGTTTCATGCACCGGTCAAAACACTCGGCTCCAGGTACACGACACCCAGCTGAAAACACTTCACACAAGTCGGGTTGCCCAAGATTCATAGAGTTTACATAAAAAGCCCTTTTTTGTCATATACATCGTTATCAGGATGAGAAATGTCTTACATGAGGATATGAGATTTTGGTCATCGCACAGCCCTAACCCCAAATGTTTATTTGAATCCTACAACTTCTCATGTTTTTTGTGTTGTATTAAAACTTATGATTATTATTTTAGATGGAATAAACTTACAAAAAATATTCCTCTAGTAACAAAAAATATAACTGCCTCACTCAGGTCATTTTAGCCTCAGTTGTGTCAGGGTTAACTTTAACATTCAGAGTATTTGTCATGATGAGCTGTTTGTGTTTGTCAGGTTAACGGCGGCATTCAGAATCGGCTGGAACAAGAAGTCCTGCACTACGACTACCACGCCTCCTTCTTCGACATCTTTGTAAGGTTCTTTCTTTTGCTTTAAATGATCAACTTTATATCATTTATTTTATGTGGGGGTTTTTTTCACTATTTTTTTCCTTCCTTTTTGTTTCTCTCCTCCTTCTGTGCCACCTTCACCTTCCTCCCCTCCCTCAGCTGCTGGCAGTTTTCAGGTTTGCCGTCCTCATCCTGGCCTACGCTGTCTGCAAGCTTCGTCACTGGTGGGCCATCGCGGTAGGTTTTAAGGCTGTACGCCACAACAGTGTTTCTGTAATTGCGCCAGCAGAGGGCGCTGCCCAGCAAGAGCTCACATTGTTGGGTGCACAGTGAAGTGTCTGGCAGGAGGATGCACTAATTCTTGTTTCTGTGCATTAAATATGTCTTCAGGGGGCATCAGTGTTTGTTACAGGGTGATTCTGTGATTTTTCCATTTCACTTCATTATATTCAGTATATTTAGAGAGTTAAAGACCATTAACACGAGGATGTTTTCAGGTAAAAGGGGTTCTGTTTAAAATATTAGCAAAAATAACAGCATGAGCATTTCTGATGTTTTCTGTCTTTGTGCAGATCACCACTGCAGTCAGCTGTGCTTTCCTGATTGCTAAAGTTATTTTGTCAAAGGTAAGAAAAAGCTTTACAATTCCTAACTGTCTGCACTCCTGGGTGCACTCCTACACACACACACACACACACACACACACACACACACACACACACACACACACACACACACACCTTAACAGCACCTCAGAAAACAGGGTGGTACTTAAAGCTTTGATCTAAGAAACCTGACAACATCTAATATTTTCATTATTTGTAACAAAAATGTTGCACTGACTTTAGTTTTTTACTTCTAATAATATCTTTATTTATTTTAGTATTGGTGTCAATGTCCACACACAAAAACCTCTTAGAGGACAGTTTGTTGTTGGAGTTAATTTTCCTCTGCAGTCTTTGCTCCATATTCCCCGATGGCGATGCATACATGAGGATTTAAGGAAGTGAAGCAAACTATCTCCTTCCTGTACAGGAAAACCTGTAATTGCTGCTGCTTAACAATAATAAATATTTGTTTTTGCACCTTCTAAATTTTAAATGGTCAGATTTTGTATGCTTTGTGTAGAATTACGTATTCATATTGGGACGTGTGTGTTTCTTGTGTAGCTGCTGAGTCAGGGGGCCTTTGGGTACCTGCTGCCCATCATCTCCTTCGTTCTGGCCTGGATAGAAACGTGGCTGCTCGACTTCAAGGTCCTGCCTCAGGAGATCGAAGACGAAAACAGTGAGTCTCAATTGAGCTAATAATAAAAAAGGCACCTTCATTACTGTTGCAGTACTGCTGCTGTCGCTGCTGTGATCTCTGTCAACAGATCGTTTACCTTACAGGTTCCTTTTAAAACCTTCCTTTAAGTTAGCAAAAGAATGTGAAAAAACAAGTACTATGACTCAAGAGCCTCTGAGTGGAGAATGAAAAAGAAACAAGAAAACGATAAAGAACAGCAGCAGACGCTCTGGTGAAACACTGCCACCTGTTGGTGAACATTCAAAGCTACATACTGAGTAATTTTATTCAGTTGTTTTATTTCAAATAAAAGATCATGGGATAAGAAGTTAATATTATAATTATTTATTATAATGTTAGAGTAAAAAGCGTAATGCATCAGCTTCCTGTTGCTATTTCACAGGTAGTTTACCTGTAATTATTAATAATTATATGCCATGAACAACATCTGCAAATGTGTTTACTCACCTGATAAATGAAAGTTATTTCACCACTGTTATGTTATTTTAACCTCATTGATGTCCTGCTGATGCAGTTATTCCTGCTTCCTTCATCCTTCTGTGTTTCAGAACATCGGTCCATCATAGATACAAGTAGGGCTCCTCTCCTGGGTCCAGGTCCTTTATCTGATGGGCAGTTCTACTCTCCGCCAGAGTCTTTGGCAGGTCTGTTTCCTCCCACTGACATCAGACAAACCCAAACACACCCGACACACTCGCTTCAGCTGTCGCTCCTTCAGACTGCTCAGTCTGATGATTCTGACTCTTCATTCCCATTTAAATGAGCGTACAGACACAAAATATGAAGATATACAGTTCATTTTATTGTCATTATTATTATTATTATTATTATTATTAGAGTTTTTAGATTTCCAGCTTTGCACTTCACACCCAGAAATGAGTGGCGTAGCTCCTTCAGTATTTGTTTCACTGCACAGTGAAAGGAGCTTTTTCATCTGCAGACATCTTATTGCTTAGAAAACAATTCAATTACTCAGCTGCCTCTGCAGTGAGCCTTCCATACAATGGGTGGGCCCATCCTTTGCAGACACAGACACTCTCCAGAGCAGAAGCAGAGCTGCAGTCGATAACACAAAATACAAAAATAATTCCCGTTTCTGTAAAATGTGAAGAATTAAAAGTGAAGGTTTATTCTCACACCAGACTCCTGCAGCTGCTTTGAACCTGCAGCCTCCTGCAGACGGATTAAGACAAGCGCGCCTCAGTTGTTTCACACAGGTCAATAAACAAGAAAATTTAAAAATGATGAAACCTGACAAGACAGGAATTGTCAGGCTGGTTATCAGTGGCTGAATTTTCAAAATAAGAGCGAAGGGCATCATCTGCTATTAAGCAGTTGTAGATGCCATTAATGTCTTTAAGGATAATACATTTAGTTGGCATGAATACCTGAGCCGTCCGGGTTCAGAGGGGTCGTCTTCTAATCTGAAGGTTGGCAGTTAAAATCCTGGCTCCACCGTTCTTTTATCATCCTAAATTTTCTGTGGTGTTTCTATAAAAACGCTGACCGATTTCCCTTTCGTGCTCAGACTCTGACGAGGAGCTGGATGATAAACACGAACCTGAAAAAGGGCTCATTACACAAGTGACTTAACAGGTAAGAATACGTAATGACAGACGTCAGTCAGGATTCGTATCCACAGTATTAGTCTGATGTGCTGTTTTATTTCTCCACAGGATCGCCGATCCTGAACATGGAGGGATTTTTGGGTCCTCCAGCGTTGTGCTACTGAGGGGAAAACTTCTGCCTTACACCTTCAGCCATTTTAGTTTGTATTTGTTCATATCCACAAATGCAGCTCACGTTCTGATATCAGCCTTCTGCACGTACACCGCGACCGGGAAAGTGCCACTTAAAAGTTTCAGTGTCATGAACTCTGGTTACTGTATGAGTTTTGTTTCTCCACCTTTAAGGAACTCGAGACCTTACAAGAGATTTATCAGAAATAAATCATTACATCCTTATCAGTATCCATCCATAATTCAAAACATTACATTCATTTTAAAACTTAAAAAAATATATATACACTTTCAATTAAAAAACAGAGTGTTAATGTCTTATTTCCAGCATAATGTTTACTTATAATTCTGTGATCATTTTCTTATGCTTCGGTTGTGTCACTGCAAAGGAAAATAAGCTCATGGATGCCACAGAAAGGATTGTTCAGCCAGTATTGAGCCTGCAGACCAGACTGTAGCAGAAAGAGAAAGTCAAACTCTTAGAGATGTTTATGATTACTTCAATGTCTTAAAAATGTGCATGAAAGAATATTAAGGTAACATATAGAGATGTGAACGATACTGTTTGTTTTGAAACGAGTGAAGGATTGTGTGTTAAAGAAAACGAGCCATAAACGTGCAGCATGTACACTCGGAGATTTGGGTTTAGTGCACTGAACAGAAGGGACGCTGCTCTCGAAAGCTGCTGTGACGGGCGGGGAAACGTTCTAATGGAAATGTACATATCTTCATGCATGCTTTGCAAGCTCAGTGGATGTTTATTCTTTTTTTTCTTTTTTAAAGAAAAGCCCGTCTGTATAACAGAATCATTAAAATGTTAAAGGTTATGTGGTTTTGTTTAATTGTTTATGTCAAACGTCGACCTTAAAGTGATCAACAGAATAAGAACTTAGACATAAATTATCCTTGTGAATAAATAAAATGTGAAAATATCAGTTTGTTTCAGGTAATGTCAGCTGTTTATTAAAAAAAATCTTCCTTTAAAAAAACTTTTTCATCTCTATTTTTCTTAAGCCAAATTACTAGTCTTAATTAAGGTGAACAGACTCTGAATGGGGGACTTTTATTTTAATTGTGTGTAATATATTAATTACATTTATTGAATTAAATAAAGATTAACCCTTATTTTTTAAAGAAGACATGCTACTGAATACATGGACTGTAGATAAAAGATGGAGGTGACCTTTTACTAGAGTTATTAGTTTCGAATTTTCTAGTTTTTATTTTTCATTCCATTTTGACTTTTTAAGGTCAGTTTAGTGTCAGTTAGTCTCCAGAGTGAATTTTCTTCTTTCAGTTTAGTTTTTAGTAGTTTCAGTTACTTTTAGGCTTTTAAATTATTATTGTTATATGGAGGCCAAATGTCAGAGGGAACATTTATGAAAATCAGTAGAGAGATCACTAAAAATAAAGATTTACCCCCTATTTTTAGTTTAGTTTTCCAAGTTCAATGTCTTGAAATGTTTTATTTTTATCTCAGTTTGGGTTTAGATTAGATTAAATTTTTGGGGGTTTTTTTTGTTTGTTTTTTGCTAAGCAAGCATTGTCAACATGCTCCATCCATAAAATACAGCTCAACCTTTGTTTAATTTAATGCATTTTTTATTCATTAAATAAGATCAAACAAATTTTTTGGGGGGACTTTTTATTTAGTAATTTTTGTGGCAATAACCAAAAAAACAAGCAACATATTAACATTCTCTGACATAAGACAGAGGGGAAAAAAACAGACCACGATTAATATAATGACATGTCGTAGGGGAGATTTATAGCTTTATATTACAATGTTCCAAAGTTCGTGTTCATTCACCCAAGTATCTGGCCACACATCCATCTCTGGTGGAAGATCTCCACCTTCAGTTGCAGGCTTGCTGTCATTCTTTCCATTGTATGAACTCTTTTCAGTCTCTGTTTCCATTGAGTTATGGATGGTGAGTTTGTTTCCATTTCACAGTTATCCTTTTCCTAGCTATCAGTATATATTTTTCATCTATGGTATACCTCTCTCTAGGTATAACTCCCAAGAGAAATATGGTGGGGTTCAGTGCAGTATTTACTTGTAGGATTTTCTCTGTTTCTTCTTTGATTCTTATCCAGAAACCTTGAATTATTGGACAGTCCCAAAAGATATGTGAATCGTCTCCTATTCCCCCACATTTTCTCCAACATAGTTCTGCATTGGGTTCCTTACAATATGAGGAGATAACAAGAGGTGTATTAAAAAAATCTAAATTTTAAATTTCCAGTCAAACTCTCCATAATTGACTACTTATTCCCTTGTGACAAGTTTGACACATCTCTTCCCATACATTATCAGTGATAATAATATTTAGTTCTAGTTTCCATTTCTCTGTAATATGGCCTGTATTTTAAGATCAAACTAATTTTAATATTAGATAAAAATAACCCAAGTAAGTAAAAAAGTGTTTTATAAATGATGATTTCGTTAGAAATCCAGAAATCACTCAAACAGAACCTGTCTGTCAAAGTGAAGCAGGCTAAAAGCTCAGAAAAACAAACATCACACCACGATTTAAAGACGCTCAAGAAAACTTGTGAGAAAAATTACAAACAAAGTTATTGGCATCTATTAGTCTGCAAATGTTTGTAAGGCTTTGGGGCTCCAGTGAACAACGGAGAGGTGAACTTTCCAAGAAGCTACCAGTGACTCATCCAGGTCACATAAGAACCCAGAATAACATCTAAAGAACTGCAAACCACAGAAATCTAATATATAAAAAATGTATAAAACCACATGTGCTCAATGGGTTGTTTTTAATTGTTATTCTTCTGTTTCAATTCCTGTTAAGATAAACCAGCTGGAGGGAACGCGGCAGATAAACGACTGCAGACAGAAGAAGAAACACAAAGCAGCAGTTTCTGTAATTCTCTTTTATTAATTTTTTTCTTCACATTTTTATTGACAGAAGTCAAGTAACCAAGGCATCTGTAAACAGTGCATCCACAAATCTACATGTTGCCTCTCATCAGTGCGATCGTTCAGTCATTCAAAAACACTGTTTGGAAATAAATACAATACTGATTGTTTTTTTTTTCTTTAAAAAAAAGAAGAAGAAGAAGAAGAAGGTAAAACCTACATCTGCCTGAAGGAGCTCGTAAAGATTCAGTCTTTGTCTGTAGTCACAGTCTGGAAATGATGCCACATATGAAGCAACACACGGAGGTAAACGACTCAATGTGGTAAAATCCTGAAGCCGGAGGATGAAATACTGACACCACCTGCACGGCTGGTTATGTGAGGTTTGAGTTTTCAGAGGGAAAAACAAACACAGATGTGTAACGAGCTGTAAACAGAGAGCCAAGAGGAAAGAAGCTCCGACACTGATCTAAATTTATATTTCTGTTCCTAAAGCTCAGAAATGCCCTCACCGTTTCTAGACTGAGGAGAAAAGTTTTGGCCTGCAGCCACAGTGGAAGCAAATCCTCATCAAACTGTTTATATACAAAACACAAACATGGCTTACATGGTGGTACAGGTTCAAAAATATTTCCTTTGTAAATGTAATCTCTGGATTTAAAAGAATCCAAAAAATTTGGAGCAAAATTATTTTCGGGATCAAAAAAAGAAGTTTGTCCCATCACTGTGCGCACTGACAGTGTCCGACAAATGTTATTAATTTACTTTTACTAATACTATTCATTTATTGATTTATTGCAAAACTATTAAAACATTTTAGGAATTAAACTTGTTACTTTTTGAGCTTTCATCACTGTTAAGTAGCACTTCAGTTCCACAGTTTGTTTAGTGTAAAGTAGAATTAAAAACATAAAAGTCATGGTGTTTATTTGCTTCCACTGGGCTGCTAAATCAAAAATTTAACTACTTTAACCACTAACTAATTTTAAAACAAGCTTTAAATATGGCTTAATTGTTACCTTTAAAATCAAAACAAACAAGAAAAAAAAAGGTCTAAATTTTCTGTTATTGGGTTGTGTTTTCTTCAGATTGGTCATTTTTACTTATTTTTGTTGAGACTTCTTGTTGAAAACTTTCCAAATACGGTGACTGCTTGCTTTTCAGTGCATTTAGTAGCAGTTGTGCAACTTTTCCTTCACAGAACACGATCAGAACACGTCTACCAAAAAACGACTCTGCTTCTTCTTTGTGTAAGAGCTCAGTGAATACTCTCCTTTTGAGTTTAATATTATATTTTTTAAATGTCATAATAAATGGAGCAAAATTTATTCTGACCTTTAACGACTAAATCTGTTACACCAAACTGCCAAAAGAAAAAACAACGTCTGAGGTTCAAACTGGTGCTTCACGTCTTTTAAAGTCGAGCTGTTATCCTTACTTGCCGTTAAATGTCTGCTGTTTTAATGGTGAATATTTAAGTGAGTGAGCTGGGAAGTCCCTACTATTGTCATCTCAGGCAACACCACTCTGGGTGTGAGACCAAAGCCCCACCCCCTCCTGCTCAAACCTACTGTTTGTGAGGGGCAGCCAACCAGAAGAAAGCAGGTTTAAAGTGGTACTTTTTTTCCTATGCTCTTGCATTGACTCTAGATCAAGACCCTACGTTTGTTGTTAGTAATTGATAAAAGATGGTTTAGTGACGGGCAGTGGCGGTCCTAGCCTGTCACTAAACACTCCCTATGCCCCCCCCCCCCACCTACACACACACACACACACATTATGGATTGTACATTAACATAAAACTTGTTGGAACCATACTGAATTTCACCAGAGAAACACACACATACATGAAGAGAGAGAGAGTATGCATACTATGCAAACGGCTACCAAACAGCCATCGTAGTTCGCCATACAATGAGAACAGGACAAATAAAGAATTGACAATGACTAATTAATATTGTGCTGAACACACGCTCTTTTCTGGAATATTCTCACTAATTTTCTTGATATTTATTTATAATCACCTCTGTTAATCCTTGATATTTATAACTGAGTGATCTGTATATATTAGTGCTATTTCTTAAATGTGTAAAATCTGTCACATAAGGTATTGTTTGGAGTTTAGTCTGTTACTGTTACTATTTTTACCATTTCTTCTTGGAGCAACTGTAACCCACATAATTTCCTTAGGGATTAATAAAGTATTCTGATTCTGATTGTTTCAGGATGACCTGCCATTATCCAATGACACATCTGCTTACCTGTATTTTTTGCTCGTTTCTCCTCCTCTTGTTTTCTCTTTTTTCTAAACTGAGGACCTGATGGCTTTTTTTCTTGTCCATCTTGGTTTTAATTTTGCGCTCCAGTATGAACACCCATCCCCCAACCCGAGGATCACCACAACATGATCTAACAGACCTACTCCTTAGTTCACAGATTCACTTTGTCTAAGGTTTATTTCTGGGATTTTGTACAACCCAGGGTTCAAATCATGAATACATAATGGGCTTGGATTTACAACATTATGAATGAAATCTGCTCTGTTTGGAAGCAGCAGGGCCCACCGCCCCTTTCGACGGGTTGTGTGTGAGATTTTAAATCATCAAACTGTAAATTTTAATAACAATAACAGTTGTTATTGATCCCTATACCCCGAGTCCTAAAGTGTATATTTATTTTCTTACTCTTCTTATATATATTGTTTGTTTACTTGCACTGCTGTAACTGGAGCCTCGTCTCTCTATATACTGGACTGTATGTAGCGGAGATAACAATAAAGTTTACTTTGACTTCAGCAGCGAGCAGGCGCACCGAGGGGTTTCGCGCTCACTTTTCGTGTATAGAATTTTGAAAGAACATCGGTGCAAATGATACGTCTGTATCATAATGTCTGGTGTTTTCATGTTTGTTGGTTTGTTTTAATTTTGTTTTATTTTGCGAGTTGGTTATTAGATGCTGCTCCAGCCAGCCAGAGAATCACCCGCCGCCCCGCCCTCTCCTCCCTGTGCCGCAAGCAGCAGGCCCCAGCAAACCCAATCGGTGCCTACGACATTCCCGATATGCGCTGGCATGATGTCGGGGCAGCATGAGTACGAGTAGTTTGTTTTTTTTGCCTGTTGAGATATTCATTGTGTGTACTCATGTTGTACAGTGTTTTGGTTGTCACCACGGGGAGGCGCTGTTTCATTGTGGGAGCGCGGATGCTGCGTCATCACGCCCCTGGGAAGAAGAAAGGTGTACCACAACGAAAATGGCACCCGTGAGGAAAGTTTTGCCATGTGTAATAAAGTTCCCAAAATATTAAGAACATTTTTGCCTCCGTCGTCATTTTTCCTTCGAGTTGATCGCTGTCGATGCTGCAATACTCAACAGGTTATGGGCCCAGGGCCGACTCGAAGAAGAGTTTTTTCTCATGAAGATCCGGAGCCGCAACGGATAGCGGGCTAACGGCTAAATAGCAACATGGATCAACGAGGAGCAAGCAGGCTGCCTCGACTCATGTTTGACGGAGATGAGACCAGGTATGAACTTTGGGAAACTAAGGTGCTAGGATATTTGCACTTGTTGGGATTAAAAGACACTGTTCTGAAGGAACCGAACAGTGAGGCTGAAGTAGCAGCAGACGGTAAGAAGAACGCTGACGCTTACGCCGAGTTAATCCAATTTTTGGACGATAAAAGCCTCTCACTGATTATGAGAGATGCCCCTGATAATGGGAGAAGAGCATTAGAAATATTGAGGGACTACTACGCTGGAAAGGGGAAGCCCCGAATCATCAACCTGTACACCACGCTGACATCGCTTCAGAAAAAGAGGGAAGAGACTGTCACAGACTATGTCATCAGAGCAGAGGCCGCCATTACAGCACTGCGGGTGAGACTTTAGGTGATGGATTATTGATTGCTATGGTTTTAAAAGGACTACCTGAAAGTTTTAAGCCATTTGCAATACACGTTACCCACGATAAAGACGATATGACATTTGCTGAGTTCAAAACAAAGCTACGGAGTTTCGAAGACACTGAAAAGTCAAGCGCATTGGAGTGTAGAGACAACGTAATGAAAACAGGAGGAAGAACCGGGCGTGAGCACACGAGATCCAGCGCACAATGCAGACACAAGAGCGATGTGGACATTGTGTGTTTCAAGTGTGGACTAAAAGGCCACCGAGCAAAAGTGTGCAGACGGAGGACGTGGTGCAGTCATTGCAAAAGCAGCACACACAGTGATACCACATGTAGACATAAAGACAAACAAGATGGCGCGCGGAAGGTCGCAGATGAGAGCGGCAACGGATCCAAAGCAGAAACGCCGGATTATGCCTTCAGGATTAAGGGCGTAGACATCAAAGTCCAGCAGTCAGCATACAGCATTGAGGAGAAAGGCCTGTTGGTGGACACTGGGGCTACCTCACACATCATTAACAGCATCGCCAAGTTCAAGAGCTTCGACAACGCGTTCAGACCGGAGTCACACAGCGTAGAACTGGCAGACGGTACCCAGTGCAGAGGCGTCGCCCAACAGAGGGGGGACGCAGAGGTGTTCCTGATTGACAATACAGGCCAGCGACGCAAAGCAACGCTGAAAGATGCGCTGTTTATTCCATCATACCCCCAGAACATATTCTCTGTAAAGTCAGCCACTGCATTAGGAGCAACAGTCACCTTTAGACAAGGGCAGGACATGTTGACCCACAAAGACGGTACTAACTTTAACATTCATGTGTATGGCAAGTTGTACTATTTGCAGACTGAAGTTGAGGGTAATGATAAGTGTAACACCTGTCATGACATACAGGCATGGCATGAGATATTAGGTCATTGCAACTATGAAGATGTAGTAAGATTGCAAGGTGTGGTTAACAGTATGCAGATTAAGGGGAGAACCGATAGACCTGACCAGGAATGTGAAGTGTGTATCCAGGGAAAGTTTGCACAAACCCGAAACAGAGATCCTGATACAAGAGCAAAGGCTCCTTTACAAATGGTACACACAGATTTAGCAGGTCCGATAGCCACTGAATCTATTGATGGGTACAAATATGTGCAGTCATTCACTGATGATTATTCAAACTCAGTGTTTCTATATTTCCTGAAGACGAAAACTGATACAGTGCAGGCAACAGAGAAATTTCTAGCGGATGTTGCACCATATGGCAATGTAAAATGCATTAGATCAGACAATGGGACAGAGTTCACATGCAGAGATTTCCAAACCCTGTTAAGAAAAAATGGCATTAAGCATGAGACATCAGCCCCGTACTCACCCCATCAGAACGGTACAGCCGAGAGGGGGTGGCGTACTCTTTTCGAGATGGGCAAGTGCATGCTAATTGAGAGTCAGCTACCGAAATGCCTATGGAACTATGCCATTCAAACTGCTGCTGTAACACGGAACAGATGCTTTAATAAGCGAACAGGGAAAACACCCTACCAAATGCTGACAGGTAAAAAGCCAGACTTGTCAAAGATGCAGAAATTTGGGTCTGTGTGCTATGCATACAAACAGGACAAGGGGAAACTTGATTCAAAATGTGTCCAAGGTTTCTTTGTAGGTTATGATAAGAACAGTCCCGCCTACTTAGTTTACCACCCCGAAACTGAGAAAGTTCAGAAACATAGACTTGTTAAGTTTGTGAGCAAAGTAAATGTAGAAAGACAAACACAGACAGATGAGGGAGAACTAAATGATGACTGTAGCAGAGTAAGACAGCCTACGGCTAACAGACCTTCAGAGAAAGGTGACAAGGACAATGAGGAGGTTCCAGAACCTATTGTGACAGACAAAAGTCCACAAAGTGGTATACCTGATGAGCGTGAACGAAAAGGGACAAGTGTGACAAGTGATGGATTTGTCAACAAAAGGTATCCTATTAGGGAGAGAAGAAAACCAGGACATTTAAATGACTTTGTAGCTGCCAACAGTGGCAGCGATGAGATCCACACTACCATAGACTACTGCTACAGGGCAGTGTGTGGTGTCCCAAACACATTTAAGGAAGCCATAGAATCAGCTAACTCAAAGAACTGGATCAAAGCCATGGATGAAGAAATTCACTCGTTACGGGAAAATGACACTTTCACCCTAACCACTTTGCCAAAGGGAAAGAAAACAGTGGGGGGGGAAGTGGGTTTATTCCGTTAAGAGTGACATTGAGGGAAACGACAGATACAAGGCAAGGTTCGTAGCCAAGGGTTACAGCCAACAGTTGGGGATAGATTATGGAGAGACATTCTCACCAACAGCCAATTTAACCAGCATAAGAGTTTTGTTACAGAAAGCAGCACAGGAGAACCTGTTACTCCATCAAATGGATGTGAAGACAGCATATTTACACGCTCCCATTGATTATGAAATCTACATTGATCAGCCAGACGGTTATGAAGAGGGAGAAGGGCTAGTCTGTAGATTACAAAAATCCTTGTATGGGTTAAAGCAATCTGGTCGTAACTGGAATAGGATCTTGCATGAATACCTAACAGCGAACAGTTTCAGGCAAAACCCAGCAGACCACTGTGTTTATACCAAAGAGACAAAAAATGGCATGGTGATTATGATCATCTGGGTGGACGACCTGATAATTGCTGCTGGCAATGAAAAGGTAATGAAGGATGTGAAAGAAATGCTTTCAGTCAAATTTAAGATGAAAGACTTGGGCAGACTTAAGCATTTTCTGGGTATTGATTTCACTCAGTCTGATGGATGTGTAACAATGTCACAAGAAACATATGTCAACAAGATACTGATGAGGTTTAACATGCAGAACTGTAAACCCAGAGAAACTCCCTGTGATCAGAAGTTGTGTTACACAGAAGGTGCTACTAAGATAAGAGATGTGAGGATGTATAGAGAGGCTGTAGGCAGTCTTATATACCTCGCATCAGGTACCCGTCCTGACCTGAGTTTTGTGGTAAGCAAGTTATCGCAACATTTCCATGAGCCTACGGAAGAACAGTGGGGAACTGTGAAACATGTGTTGAGATATCTCAAAGGGTCCAAAGATAAGAAGTTGAAAATTTGGGTCTAGTGGCCTACAGTGATGCTGACTGGGCAGGTGACACTGCCGACAGACGCAGCACTACTGGTTACTGTGTACATCTATGTAACAACAGTTCTTTAGTTTCATGGAAGACCAAGAAACAGCCCACTGTGGCGCTCTCTACCTGTGAAGCAGAGTATATGGCTCTGGCTTCCACAATGCAAGAGTGTATATATTTAGAACAGCTTTTGAAAGGTATAGATGACTACAGATACACTCAAACAATAGTGTACGAGGACAACCAGGGAACAATTGCCCTGGCTAAAAACCCTGTGAGCCGACAGAGGTGCAAACATGTGGACATTAAATATCATTTTGTAAGGTCCATTGTAAATGAAGGGAAAATGTGTCTGTTATATTGCACCACTGAAGAAATGGTTGCAGATGTTATGACCAAACCTGTTTCTAAGCTAAAACTTGCTAAGTTTGCTGACATTATGTTTGGTGCTTAAAAAGAAGAAGGAAAAAAAAAAGAGAGAAAAAGAAAAAAGGAAGTGTGGTAGAGATTGTACAACTGTTTATCGTTTATTGTACAACTTTTCTTGGATTCCAGCAACCTGAGTACAAGAGGGGGTGTTGAGATATTCATTGTGTGTACTCATGTTGTACAGTGTTTTGGTTGTCACCACGGGGAGGCGCTGTTTCATTGTGGGAGCGCGGATGCTGCGTCATCACGCCCCTGGGAAGAAGAAAGGTGTACCACAACGAAAATGGCACCCGTGAGGAAAGTTTTGCCATGTGTAATAAAGTTCCCAAAATATTAAGAACATTTTTGCCTCCGTCGTCATTTTTCCTTCGAGTTGATCGCTGTCGATGCTGCAATACTCAACATTGCCGATGCCCGTGAATCTGCCCCCCACCACGATGCCGCCCCGGGCAACCGCCCGTGTCGCCCGTATCAAAAACCGCTACTATATAGCAGTGGAACAGAAGCTGTTGTGGTCTTCTTGTCCTGAGACATGAATGTTTGTAAACAACTTTATTTTTTTGAATGTGTTCATATTTCGACAGTGCACATTTGTAGGCTGAAACTGTAATGAGGAACCTGAGGTGATGGACAACAGAAGTAAATATATATAAATATGAAAACATATTGAAGTAATGTCTTTACCCTGTGCAGCGTGTGGACGCTGTGCACACAATCACCTTATTCACTGTAGTAAACGTGCACCGCTACCTCACGTGACTGACTCTGTCTCCATGGTTACATGTATATTATTAGCTGTGTAAACAGCTTCCAAAGATACCGCCATAGCTCTCTGCAGCCGTAACACCTTCACACTTTGCAAATCATTTCACGTTTTTGATAGTTATGAAGACAGAATGTGTTTTTAAGCTCATGCTAGGTGGTTGCTATGGTGGTTGCCGTGGACTAGGGTGGACCGCGCGTCCGATTCCTGTTATTAGCTGTCCGCCGTAGGAAGGCTGCGTTCCATTTAGAAGTAGCGACAGTCTGTCGTAACTTGAACTCAAACCCCGTTTTGTTCTTTAAGAAAATGCATTTATTTTAAAGCCGTTCATAACACGCACTCACATAAAACACTTTGCCTCACCATGACAGTGCAACTTTACTAAAAAATTTCGGCTCTTTCAGCTCCTAACCGGCTCTTCAGGTTGTTTTGTTGCTTTAATTAATTTATTATCAACAAAAATATGAAATTATGCACAAAAGGAATTAATAATGTAAAAAAAAAATTCTGGTTTTATTTATATATGTTTATATATAAATATATACGGTGGCCCCTATAGACAAATCACGTACAAAGCTCAGCATTGCCCCTAGCATCCTGGAGCACTTCCGTTGTGTTTTGTACATGTTTTTGTCTCTCGGGGCCACCGTAAATATACTTTTGTTTATTCACTCCACATAAAATGTAATAAATAAATCATATAATACAAAAACCAACTATTTACATTTCAACTTTTAACTATTTAAATTTTCAGCTTTTTCTTTTAAACAAATTTAAAGTGAAACAACACAAAACACTGCAAACCACAACACAATTAAATATAAATTAAAATATGAAAACAAAAAGAACATGCATATTCTCTGTCATACGGGCCTGCACGAATAAACTTTTTGAATCCTTTATCATCCGCAAATGAAAATAGTTGTGGATGATTACTATACCTTTCTAATCTGACGTTGTTGACCCTGGCTCGCTATGTTATATATGAGAGAAAGACAATATCTTCTTGGAATAACCCCCCACCCCAGGGGGGGAAACCTATACAAGGTGTAGGTCTATTAGGTGTTGATGCTGGAGTGAAAAATTGCTGATGGACAAAAATGGACAAGAAAAGGTCAAAGCCATCGGGTCCTCGGTTTAGAAAAAAACAGAAAAGGAGAAACAAGCAAAAGATACAGGTAAGCAGATGTGTCTTTAGATAACGGCAGGTATTATGTATCCTGAAACAAGACAACATTCATTAGTAGGAATTGGGAAAATTTCCAAAAGATTATTGAATCTTTTGGACTGTTCAGCATAATATTTATTCGATTTTACAGTCCTGTGGTCTCAGCCTCAGATACTTATCAAATCAAACAAAGCTCATAAAAAAACAAACAGATGGACGCTGAATAAATTATTAGATTAATTGGAAGAGGTGTTTTATTGATTTGTCTGCTACTCTCAATGTATGATGAATTATAATGGCTGTTTGTCATTTACTCTCTTTCTCTCACTATATCAAATATTTATCTGGTTAAATTCAGTATGGTCCCGATAGCAGTTTCCACAATAACATATGTTAATGTACAATCCTTAATTTGGTGTGTGTGTGTGTGTGTGTGTGTGTGTGAGAGAGAGAGAGAGAGTCAGTGAGTGGGTGGGTATTAACATCTTCGTTGGGACCAAAACTTGGTAGTTTACTATACTCGTGGGGACAAACAGGCCTCACAGGGACCAAGATCCCAGTCCCCACGTGTTTGAAGGCATTTTTGAGACTCAAAATTTGGTTTTAGTGTCAGGGTTACAATTAGGTTATGGTTAGGTTTAGGGTAAGGGTCAGGGTTAGGCATTCATTTTTGATGGTTAGGGTAAGCAGCTCGCTTGTGTGTGTGCCTTTCCTGCCTTTACTCCATGTGCACCTAGAAGCAGTTGAGTCTTCCAGCCAAGTGGTTCACAAAACGTTCATTTCTCAAAGCTTCACACAGCGTGTGTGTGTGTGTGTGTGTGTGTGTGTGTGTGTGTGTGTGTGTGTGTGTGTGAGGGTATAATGAAGGTCGTCTTCATTACTTAACCATATAAACACACATGGGTAATTTTAATATTGATATTTAACTAATACAAAAGTTTGTTATGTTTTATTGAATGTTTCTTTATAATCCTCAGATTTACCCGTTCTTATATTTTGCTTGTTCTTATGTTATTATATTGTATTTTGCTTGCAGACAAGAATTTTGGATACGATTGTCTTACCTGTGATTTCTCTTGATTGTGTGTGAAATGTGCGTGTAGCTTCGTTCAGTATGTAACCCCAGACAGTGGTTTGGCTTCAGGGTAAATTAGCAGCAGTCTATAAAGGGCTGCCAGTTAACATCAGACGGCCTCTGATGTCCAAATGAAGCTTTCTGAAGCTTGGATTGAAAAACGGTTCATTACTGGAAGCTTTTCAACACAGTCCTGTTTGGTGACATCTGGTGGACAAAACTATGAAGCGCAGCTTGAATCTACAGCTTATAATGAACTGCTTCATTATGATTGCCCACTCTGCAGAGATGAACTGACAGCTTCTCTTTAATGTCACGTGACAGTTGTGTCTGATATCGGGCTGATATGGTGCTTTGAACATGTATTTGTTTTAGGTAAAAAAATTCTGTTATGTCGATTTTAATAATAAATAATTTAGATGAATAAAACGTTCTTGTGTAAACATGTGCCATGGTGTGTTCTCCTGTTGCTTCTGACTTCTTGTAGTTTGTTAGTAATAAAAAATACACTATATATAACAATGTAAAGCACAATATTATAATAGGTTGTGAGTATGCTTGTGCTGTGAGGTCACTGCCTCCACCTGATTATGTAATTAACCAGCAGACTGGTACGTTTATATATAATATACTATAAGTTATATCATTATAATTATGTGTACATCATATTTCTTATGTACATTTTAGACCTGGGAGCAGAAATGCTGATGAACTGGTTTTTATTCAGGAACAGGCAGAGCGTCCTCTCTTCCTGGCTCCATGTCTATAATTATGTCACACACTGATTCGTTCTCACAAAATCACCAAAACACAGCACAAATCCCACCAATGATTCAATTCCTTATAAATCATTGAATCAGGTACTGAAGCAGTGACGTGCTGAATGAAGCTTCAGACGTCATTGATCACGTGACTCTGTTCAGTCAAACCAAGCCTCAGCACAGCGTTTCTGAAGCAGTGTGTTGATTTTTTTGACACACGTGCCGGAGCTTCAGCTTCAAACGGGCCGTCACCATCAGAGTTGCTGGAACCATGTCCCACTACTGGCTACTCTGTTTTATTCTGTGTGAAGTTTTTGAATGTGAATTTTCTGTGTTAAGAATAACAAAGAAAATGTAATGAAGTGATTTTAAAGTTTAAACTTTGTGTTAAATCTTGTAAATCAGAGAGAGAGAGAAAGAGAGAGAGAGAGAGAGAGAGATGAGGTGTGGGTGGACATCAGATGATCAAATGTCAACAACCTGATTGGCCCAAGTGTGAAGATGTGACGTCCACTGAGGGAAGGGGGGAGAAAGGGTGAGCAGGTATAAAAGTGAGGTGAAGAAGAGATTCGGGGTTCTTCCCTTTTGTCCTCTGTGAGATGAGCAGTTCAGAAGTTTGGATCTAAGAGGTTCACAGTTCAAATTCCAGCAGAGACGCTAAAAGGAGAACCACAGTCCAACCTGTGAATGTTTTTAACCCTTTGTGAAACAACAAAGGCATAAATATGATCATATAAATATTATCTACTGGGTCAGACTCATAGGATCAGGGATTAGAACTCCTTTTATCAGAGAGGTGAAATCTACTTCCTGTACAGGGTTTTTTTGTGGGCCTACCGATCGACAGAAAAAGGTCAGAGGGCAGCATCCACTCTGGTTTTACACAGTTTTGCAGGTTTAGCTCTTCTGAAGTTCAGCACCTGCTTTTTCAACCAATCAGAAGCCAGTATTGTAGAGAGTTCATATTTCTTTTCATGCAATTGAATAATTTTGAATGTTTAGGTGAATATTTATATTTAGAGTATTTTCTCGATCAGTGTCTTCAGTCCTGACCCTGAGTGCGTACATTTAAAAATAAAGTGATATAACTTCTTTTACATTACTGTGAACTTCTTGTACAGTTTGACAGCTGATTGTTGTCGTGTTTGTCGTCATATGAAGATCGTTTCCTAAAGAGGACTGAACAGTCATTCAGCCTCTGGCTCCATCCATGAATCTGATGTTTGCTGTATAATCTGTGCTGTTAATAGTGTAATGGAACATATAATTTGTACATATAATTTCATATGTAATTATGATGATCTTTACCCATTAAGATTTTAAATGAAACGATAAACAAAGGCCAAGAAAACTGAGTTAAACTCCTGAGTCTACTATATATTTGCACCATGAAGAAATGAATTGTTTGCACCTGTAATAAATAATCAAATATATCAAATTATCATCAATTATTTAAATAAATGAACCATCGCACCAAACAAAACAACAATTCAACAGACAGTTCTATAAAACTGTGGATGATTCAAAGTGCTGCTATAACTGCACAACAAAACTGCAGTGAGAAAAGCTTTGGATGTTCAGTTTAGTTATAATGACAGTTAAACAACTAAAATACTCGATTAAGTAGGTGAGAAAAAGTTACATTTACTGGATCAGTTTAAGACCAAAATACAATTGAATGAATTACTGACATGGACACTTTGTGAAAAATTACTAAACAGTTCAGGCAAAATTTTACTAAAACCTTTAATTAAACTTGAAAGTTTGAATTTCAAGCACATCTTGATGTTTTCATTGAAAATCCACAGTGACTGTGTACACAGGAAAAACTACAAAATAATGTTTGTTTGTTTGTTTGTTTTTTTAAACACTGTGGACCGATCTGCATTTCTTATTGCTAAATTTAAATATTTGTTACTATTTAATGATCATAATCTCATTTGAACATAGGTTTGATTTAGTGGAGTCAGTTGTTCCCATGCATCATTCTGTAAGTGTGAGAATGAACTAAGATTAGAAAATGTCAAAATATAAAGTGTCATTTATTTTTATTCATCACAGCATCCTAAACTTTGGCGAACTTTCTAAAATATAAAATGAACTCGCTGAGTGTTGACTGTCACATTTCAAAGGACCAAGAAAAGATAAACTATTAAACTTTAACTGGGTCAGACTTGTTACTGCATGTTGTAACCAAACATACCACACCCTGCATCATGTGATTGGCTCTTGGTTGCTCTGTAAGAATATTTCTTTAGCGCCTCCCTTCACAGATGTGTCTGTATCAGGATGGGTCTAAACAACATGGTGTAAATGCAGTTGCTAGTGAGCCTCATTTCCTGTAGGAGGTGAACAAGAGCAGAGATCTGTTTCCCTTCAGAGCACAGAGGTTGTTTCTGTTCAGAGGAAGTGAAACTGTCTGACAGTCACTGAGAGACGGTGAAACGGCACAGCACATGAATCAAATGGATCAAACAAAATTCTGCTGTTCAGTCTGTTTGGATCTACTGAAGGATCCGGTGACTATTCCCTGTGGACACAGCTACTGCATGAACTGTATTAAAAGCTTCTGGGATGAAGAGGAAAAGAAGAAAATCTACAGCTGCCCTCAGTGCAGACAGACTTTCACAGCGAGGCCTGTCCTGGTGAAAAACATATTAGTGGAAGATTTAGTGGAGGAGCTGAAGAAGACTGGACTCCAAGCTGCTCCTGCTGATCACTGCTATGCTGGACCTGAAGATGTGGCCTGTGATTTCTGCACTGGAAGAAAAATGAAAGCCTTCAAGTCCTGTTTAGTCTGTCTGGCATCTTACTGTGAGAAACACCTTCAGACTCATTATGATTCACCTACATTCAAGAAACACAAGCTGGTGGAGCCCTCCAAGAAGCTCCAGGAGAACATCTGCTCTCGTCATGATGAGGTGATGAAGATGTTCTGCCGTACTGATCAGCAGAGTATCTGTTATCTCTGCCCTGTGGATGAACATAAAGGCCACGACACAGTCTCAGCTGCAGCAGAAAGGACTGAGAGGCAGAGAGAGCTGGAGGTGAGTCGACAAAACATCCAGCAGAGAATCCAGGACAGAGAGAAAGATGTGAAGCTGCTTCAACAGGAGGTGGAGGCCATCAATCAGTCTGCTGATCAAACAGTGGAGCACAGTGAGAAGATCTTCACTGAGCTGATCCATCTCATCCAGAAAAGAAGCTCTGATGTGAAGCAGCAGATCAGATCCCAGCAGGAAACTGAAGTGAGTCGAGTCAAAGAGCTTCAGGAGAAGCTGGAGCAGGAGATCACTGAGCTGAAGAGGAAAGATGCTGAGCTGAAGCAGCTCTCACACACAGAGGATCACATCCAGTTTCTACACAACTACCCCTCACTGTCAGCACTCAGTGAGTCTACAGGCTCATCCAGCATCAATATCCGTCCTCTGAGCTACTTTGAGGATGTGACAGCAGCTGTGTCAGAGGTCAGAGATAAACTACAGGACATTCTGAGAGAGGAATGGACAAACATCTCACTGACAGTCACTGAAGTGGATGTTTTACTGTCAGATCCACAAGCAGAGCCAAAGACCAGAGCTGGATTCTTAAAATGTTCATGTGAAATCACACTGGATCCAAACACAGCAAACACATATCTGTTATTATCAGAGGGGAACAGAAAAGTAACAGTAATGAATCAACAACAGTCTTATTCTGATCATCCAGACAGATTCACTGACTGGTTTCAGGTCCTGAGTAGAGAGAGTCTGACTGGACGTTGCTACTGGGAGGTGGAGTGGAGAGGGGGAGGAGTTTATGTAGCAGTCGCATACAAGAATATCAGCAGAAAAGGAGGGGGTAATGAATGTGTTTTTGGATGGAATGGCAAATCTTGGTCATTAGATTGTAACAACAACAGTTATACATTTCGGTACAACAACATCCAAACTCCTGTCTCAGGTCCTCGTTCCTCCAGAGTAGGAGTGTACCTGGATCACAGAGCAGGTATTTTGTCCTTCTACAGCGTCTCTGAAACCATGACTCTCCTCCACAGAGTCCAGACCACATTCACTCAGCCGCTCTATGCTGGACTGAGGGTTTATGATTATGGAGCCACTGCTGAGTTGATTAAAGTGAAATAGACTGAAGTCTTTCATATTGTGGGTTTAAATCTGTATTTTAGTTTCATTTTATTTTCTCTCCATCATTTCTGCACAGAGATCAGCTGTCAGTCAAACATTATGGGTGGTACCTCCACATCTTCTAGTTGTTCTCTTGATGTTTCTGAGTTTTTAAAGGAGATCTTTCCTGTGACTGTTTATGGAGGCTATCACTGCTCATCATCATTTTGATTTACTAAAATATTTCTCCACATGAAAATGTAAACTTCTCTATCCTCTAAATGTTTCTGGAATATTTGTATTGAAAAATGTCGACATTTCTCTTCATGAGTATGGCAGACCATGTGTGTGTGTTTGTGTTTGTTTTTGTCAAAATCATCAAAGAAATGAGGAAAAACTGTGATTTTAATGAATGAATTCATATATTGTGTTGATGTTTTATTGTGTGAATAAACTGGAAGGTTTGACTATAAATCAAACTTTGAACAAAGTCTTTTCTTCTGTCTTCATTCCAGGATCTCACTCAAATCTGATGCAGAAAATATGAAACTAATCTGAGAGAATAACTGAAGCAGTTTTCCTCCTGAAGCATCACAAAGTTCAGAGTTCATGTTTAGAGCAGAAGATTCAGCAGTCGCTCTGTGACCTTTCAACTTTCTTCACTAAAACAGCTTCATTACAGAGAAACAAGTCACATTTTCTTCATGTTCTTAAGTCCTTTCAGATGTTTTTAATGGTCCTTGAATGCAGCATCAGTGTCGCAGGTTTAAAAGGTCACTTTCTGTTGTGTTGAAAGATTTCCTTCAGATATGGTCTTTAATCAGTAAAGCCAGTGATACAGCAGTGTCATTAGCTGTGTTATTGGCACCAGGCTGTGTTTATGTATGTATTTAATTCTGTCTGAGGATGTCTTCAGCATGAAATGATCATTTGCTCAGCTGCTGTGTCTCAAACGACTCCTACAGTCTTTGCTTATGTGACCAACTTTTAAACAACCAAAACAAATTCCCCTTTCCTTGATAAAAGTCAACTTATCTCGATGCATTTTAGCTTTAAACTGCTTACAATTCTCTAGTAAATGACTGCTGTGTGAACAAAACAAACAACTATGCAGAACAGTGGAATTTGTTCTGCTTCCAGTTGATTGAGTTTTGACTCCTGGAACCGTACTGACATTAGTGGCAAAACTACTTCCCTTTTTTCTTTGCTTGGTGGAACTTGAAACTTTAAAGCTGCTTCCAGATTGTGAGTCTTGGATGTTGCCAAACACTGGATCTTATGCTACTTTCACCTGTTTTATTATGAAGGCAACCAGATCAGTGAACACTGCTCTGTGACCATTTTGTTCCTGCAGTTCATAGGCAACAACTCTCCATTTTTCCCTCAATTTGTATGGAAGTTTCATAACAATCATTCTCATATTTGAGGGCAAATCCAACTCCTTCATATAAACAACTTGCTGTGTTGGATTCGAACATCCTTGAAGAAAAAGAGAGAATGACTGTAGACCTTTCACATCCTCACTTTTAATAGGTGCCCAACTCACAATCCTCTCCATCTATGCAGAGGCAATTTTATTTCCGTTCCCAAAATGTTCTCCAAGAAGATATCTGGCTGTGGAATAGCCCTGCTCAGGAGGTAAATGCTGACAACTATGCACCAAGTCTTTAGGCTGCCCCCTAGTGAACTGCTCTAAAAAATGCAAACAGTCGCTCCAGTTATCAGTTTTAGCTTCCACTCCATTTTCAAAGGCATTCATAAATGATCTGTACTGTAAAGGGTCTCCATCAAACATAGGGATGTTTCTAGCTGGAAGGACAGAAGATAAGTTTTGTTTTACAAGCAAAGTAGTGATGTCATTTTGTTTTTGCATAATATTGACAATCTCCTTCGTGCAATTCTCAGTCAAAGTAGGAGACTGAGGCTGTGTTTGCTGCGTCACTTGAGCTGAATCATCAACTTTTACCATCACCTCATCCACCTGATGTTGGTTTTGACTTTGTCTAGGTATGATTACTTGTGATTCAGATGCAGAATTTGTACCAGAGTAATCTCTTTCTGCCGGAACAAATGTATCAGCACAAGGATTTAAATTAGGCGCTTCTTGTACGTGCCCTCTTTCAAAATAAGAGTTCATTCCATCAGAACGCTCAGAGCTACAAACTGAGTTTATTTTTAAGACACGAAGCTTTGCCTTAGTTGCTGCCAACTCTGTTTCCAAGGATAATTTCTCCTTTTCTTTTCTCAGTTTTTCCTCTTGCGCTTCAATAGAATGTTTTTCTTTAATGCAGCGAGTCGCTCCATGAGCGCTGCCTTGTCAGCCGCAGCTTTAATGCGTGCGGAAGATGTTGATGAAATTCGACTTTGCTGTGACAATGTTTTCGAAGGTGGCTTTACACTTGAGATATTAGAGACACTGTCTTCAGGATTTATTTCATCCAAACTTTCAACAGCTTGATCATTAAGAGCAGTATTGCTTTGTTCAGTATACGGCTCGCCTGCTTGCTGCAACCAAACCTTTACTTTGTCCATAAAAACAGAGAATGCTGTCACCTTAGACTGAAAATGTGCGCTTTGCCTTTTCACTTCATCTTCTGGCAGTGGCAAACTTAAAAAGGATTCTTGCAAAGCGTTTGCATCTTGATAGCATTTAATAAACTTCCCAAATTCCGAAGACACTTCCTTAACCTTCTCATGTGAGGTCATTAAATTTTCGCCATGTACTTAGATGCTTGCTTACACATTGAACTCCGCTTTTCTTGGCATGTCTTTATATACAAATCCAAACCTTTTGGCGTAAATTTGATGCTTCTTTTCTCTGCTTGCATCTGAGTGTCATCCTCTTGTTTACTCTCTTGTTTACTCTTAATATCCGACATTTTTATTGTCCTCTTGGATTATTTCAAACATTATAAAGATGCACAGCACACTGAGAATCCATAGCATAAAGCGCAAACATGATTGCAGTGAACAAACATTTCCACAGAGGGCGTTGGCATGTTCCACTGTCCACTGTCCAAACTTTAAAGTTGCGTTTTTATGGTTTATTTTATCCAGTTTGGCAAGCAATAACAAGATCCATTTTTAGTTACTTCCTGCTGCTTCTCCTGCTCTAGTAAAAAACCATAGGCTCACCCCAGTGCATGCTGGTCCTACACCAGTCTCTTTATTTATAGAAACAAAATGGCCCTACAGCTTTTACTGACTAATTTAACAAGGTAACATCAAACAAACAAAACATTGAAAGAAATATTAACCTACAAATAAACTTGTAAATAAACCCCAAAATATAAGTAAACTAACAACAAACTTTAACTAATTTCAAAATAATAAAAAATAAGAACAAATAGCTCCAACAGAAGTTATTGCTGCAGACTGAAGGTTCTGTAAACTACTCAGTCATAGAATGATTACGATATTGAACTAAAACAAATGCCTGAATCCTAAATTATGGATATCCTATTGTGGTGATCTGAAATGTAACACTAAATGTGATTAAAACACTAAAACTCTGGACTCCGGGGCTGAACCACCGCGGGGATCACCAGCCCGAGGAAAACACAAAATACACATGACTCCGTGAGAAAGACAATTCATTCTTGAATGAAGACGTTGATCAGACACATTTAAAATGTAGCCAATTGTGTTTATTATTAAATTATTAAGGAAATAGAAAAGCGGGGGAATAGAAAAGGGGGGAGGGGTGGGGGGTAAAGAAGAGGGTAAAGGAAAGGGATAGAAAGGAGGAAAGAGATAGAGGAGAGAGAACCCCAACTATGCCCTCTGAGCAAGCACTGGGTGCGACAGTGGATAGGAACAACTCCCTTTAAAGGAAGAAACCTATGACAGAACCAGGCTCTAGAGGGGGCAGTCAACTGTCGGGACTGGTTGGGGGGTGAGGGTGAAAGAGAGGGGGGGGGAGATGGGACAGGTGTTAGGAGTTAAGGTGAAAATTACGATGCAACGGTGGAGGAGGAAGACGGGGTGACATCAGCAGAAGGAAAAGTAGAAAAAGTAGAAAAAGCAGGAGTGCTCTTTCTCCAGAAGAAGCGGAAGCGTTTTTTCTTCTTTTCCATGAGCACTTTTTTCTCTAGGATGAGGGTTCGTAACTCATCAATTGTTTGTGTATTTTCCTTCTCGAGTTTCCTGCATGTTGTCTCCACTTCTTCTAATTTGGCTTGTTTTTCTTCGAGCCTTTCTTTCAGTTCTTTACATTTGGCCTCCTGCATAAGCTTTGCCTCGTGCATCTCTGTATAACTGTGTTGTAATTTGTTGTGTGCGTCTTGTAGCTGCTGACTTCTCTCGAGTTCTTGAAGTGTACACTGCAGGTCTTTTCTTGTTTTCTCTAGTTGCTGCTTTAACATCTGCACCTCAGTGTTTTTGCACTTCAAGTTGTTGGAAAGTTTCTCCAGTTCTGTGTTTTTAATTATTCTTTTTGAATCATAATCAGGTTACCACAAATTGTTTTTTAATTTAGTAGAACTTGAAATGTTTGTCAGTGGGTAAACAATTCATAATGCAAAGTCAGAAACATCAAGTTATTCTTAGTACTGCATACTTGCAATACATAAGTTGTCCTAACAGTCATGTAGGGCATCCGTAGTTCAGGGGGTCGGGAAGCTCATCTTGTAACTGGATGTAATATTAGCAGACAGAGGGTTTGATGTTGCAGAATCTTTGGAGTTGTACCATGCTGAATTGAAGAGCCCAACTTTCACCAAAGGAAAGAACTAACTGGCCCCTAGATTGCCCAATCAAATCTCTTAATGCCACCAGCCCTCCCCTACCTTCACTGTGTGCTCAGCTTGTAGAAAAGAGTTGAGTGTGGAAGAAATGGCAAAAATGTGGAGCTGAAAAGCTAAGAGAGAAAAAGAAATTATATATAAACCAACGTGTCAAATTAATGGACATGTTAGTTATTGGAGTTCTGGCTGCATTTTATATATCTATATTGTGTCCTTTTTATAATAAATAATAAAAAACATTATTTATCCTCACTGTATGAACATTGTTGGAGTCCTTGAAGTCTCGTCATGTTGAAGTTACTCATGTGATGTGATGTTGTTATAATGATCCAGCTGGTGTGCAGCCATCATATTAGAGTTCTCTTTCTTCTTCTGATTTTATACAATTTTTCTGTGATGGTGTCACATTTACAGTGGTCGCAACAATTGCACCTACAGGACCCTGAAAAACTGGTGCACAGACTTCAGAGTCTAATAAGTGTCACCACTGTAACCACTGCATAATGCAAACCATGACACGAGTTTAGTCTTGGTGTGAAACTCATTTTGGTTCATAGACACCAATCTGACCTTAAGTGGAACAGACCCATAAAACTAATGCGTAATAAATCTGTTAATAAATAAATCCAAATTCTCCCATCATCATTCTTTGGTAGGAAGTCATAAATAGGAGTTAAATTCAGACTCGCACAGGCTCACCTCTGCACGACTGGCTTCTCCTGTAACCCTGCATGTTTCTAAGGTTTGTTTTCTTTCTTTTTTTGTTGTTGTTCTTGTGCTTTTTGTCCTCGGGTGAGGTTTGAAGTGTCTGTGTGGTGCAGCTGGTCTGGTCTGTCCAGGCTGCACCACACAGACACTTCCAATCACCACACATCAAAGTACAAAGCGTATGACGTCATCACATTCTGTGTTAGGAAGTCATATTTAGGAGTTAAATTCATTGTTCATCATACTCAAGAAATCTTTCTGTTATCTTGATTAACTTATCCCAACATTGTCAATCAGACTAAGTGATCACATGACGCTAGTTATCAACTCTATAAGGTAAACCAGGGTTTCCCATTTTAGCTACTAGCCTGTTTACATGAAAGGGGTGGCGTTGGGCGCATCTGACCAATCACATACAGAGCAGCAGAACAGCTGACTTTACAAAGAAAGATAAAACTATAAACATGAGCATCCAATCATGATCCAGGTGACAGTGAACCGCCATCGAGCTCATCCACTGATCAAAGCCTCTCCATTTCAGCTCAAAAGAACACAGAGCTCAGGCTGTACCCAAGACTCGGGTACAGAGGCTCTCTTTTTTTTTTTTTGCCCCCACCACCAAATAACAGGAATGCATATAAGAGCAGCGGTAGCTACTCACAGATCCCTGTCAGAA
Organism: Perissodus microlepis; assembly: GCF_051167445.1. Classification (NCBI taxonomy): domain Eukaryota; kingdom Metazoa; phylum Chordata; class Actinopteri; order Cichliformes; family Cichlidae; genus Perissodus; species Perissodus microlepis. The sequence continues at coordinate 35,062,493 of NC_140478.1, forward strand.
CAGGCATGGGGTCTGTCAACTCCCCGGCCGTTTCTGTGAGATTGGAGGCGTACGACATCGGAGAGAAGAAATGCATCTCGGATGTGAGGAGGACTTTCTGCCTCTTTGTCACCTTTGACCTCTTGTTCATCACCATGCTCTGGATCATAGAACTCAATGTAAGTCTGTGTTTGTAGTGGCTGTGACAGCAGTTTTGTTTTTTTATTAGATATCTGTAGTAATAAAGTTTTTACAGCAATGTAAAACCACACGAGATTAAGATATATCACCAGACAGTGAGCCTTTTTGACTGAGTCAGCCTACTCGGGAGAAATTTATTGGATGCATCTGCTGTCTTCTATGTATTTTGCTCAAGAAAAAACTAAAACTGAAGATGATTTTATTATTTCCCAGAGATTAAAGGGTTATTTAAAAGTAAAGTTAAACAAAGTCAGGAAAGATAAAACGCTAGTATTGAAGTTTTTAAAAAACTCCAAAGTAAGTGAAGCCGTTAAAAGGCCAGGCTCAGAGCCTTTGGTTTTGCTTTTTTGTGGAAAAACATTTATTGTTCTTTTAGAGCATTTCGAGTTGTTTCTTTCAGCTTGTGGTGGACTTTCGGATTGACAGCATCATTCCTATCTGCTTTTACTTTTGTGCCTGATCGGTACGATTAACAGCAGTCAGCTTGACGCACAAGTTCAATTTCAAGTTGGCTTTTATTGTCACTTCAACCATATACATTTAGTTCACAGTGAAACGAAACAACGTTCCTCCAGGACCAGCCGATCGGCCACAATGCTGGTGGCTTTGCGAATACAGCGTGTAGTGTAGATGTCCTCAATAGAGGGGAGAGAGACCCCGATGATCTTCTCTGCTGTTCCCACTATCCGCTGTAGGGTCTTGCGGTCCGATATGGCACAGATGAACTGAATAACAAAAATAAACACACCGTAGATTTCTGATGCACTAAATCACTTTGGAGGAAAAATTAGTTTCCTCTGCTGACTGACAGTTATTGTTTGTTGAGCTCAGTTGTATGAAAGTTCAGAGGAACTCATGAGTAGCCACCGATTTGTACACAACTGATAGCAAAGTGTGGACTATGGCATTACATGTGAACAAAGGTTTAAAGCTGGTGAAGAATGCACGTTCCTTATCTGTACAGACTTTTTCTTAACTAAACTATCAAGTGGTTTAGTTGGTATCGTGGTTTACAGTGGTTCGCCTACCAGGTGAAAGATCCCAGAAGGAGACGCTTATCCCATTGGGTTTGGTTCAGGAAAGGCATCTACCTGCTGTGGTGACTTCTTGTGACAAGGGAGAAGTAATACCATTACTTCTTCCTGTTCACAATTTTTATCTTTGTAACAACAAATCATTGAGTAATAAAACCAGCTGCCTTTTCAGTGAGTATCTCATCCAGTGGTGGTTGAGCTCCAAATCCACCGTCTTACACATCAGTTTGCGGCAGCTATCCTCGTTCTGCTCTTGGTGAGCTTCATATAGAGGTACAGAAGCCAGTTCTTGACATGGTGCAGGTTCTGCAGATGGACTCTGTTGAGGGCTTCAGTCCAGTTAGGTGGAGTCAGACAGCTGGATGAGAGACTCTCTGGAGAAGCAACTACAGAACTCCCAGAATAGCATCATAACCAGAGAGCCGGCTGGTAGTGATGACAGAATAAAGGTAGAGCAGATAGACACTGAACTTTCAAAATAAGAGCCACAGGATTGTCCATAAGTAAATCAGTCGCAGATGGCAACGTCCTTTAAGATGGATTAAAAAGGTATACCCGTTGATATACCTGATTAGATCTGTGCGCTGTCATACAACGCAGCGGCCAGATTGCACCAGACTGTCCTCCTCCACAGTTATTTAAATGGATTATAAAAAATATGCAATAAGATTAATGCTACAGGTTATTTTAACCAAACCAAACTATTTGTGCTTTCTCAGCACTGCCCCACCACTAACATCTGGATGAGTGTTAGAAAGCTAACTAACTTTATCAAATTACATCCAGGCTTTGTTTTAAAAGGAAAGAATTTCTTGTCTTTAACAAACGGCAGTGTTGTTAACCCATCCAGATAAAAACAAAAACATACATCTGTTTGTTTCTATTCTTTTACCATGGTGGCAGTTTAGGAGGAGCTCTTGCAGGAACTTTTCTGGTTTTTAGTTACTGAAATGCTGCAGTATGTGCAGGGTGCCGATCTTTGTTTTTTCTGCTTTGAACCGTGATCTCAGGGTCTGCTGATTTAAACTAATGGAGAATTTACAGGCTCGTGCTGCAGTATTGAAGTGTCCAGCATGTTGGAACAGTGTTTGTGTCCTCCAGGACTCTGAACTGTTTACAGTATTTGACTGAAAGTTTTAATTTATTCTGCACATGTTTATCTTCTTAGATGACAGCAATCATTAATTAAGCCGAGTGGACTCTGTCTCTCTCCTTTTTGAAGATGTTACTCAGCGTTGTTGCTTTTTCTGTAAATGTCACATCTGAAAAAAGCCGGAAGGAACATTTAGTAAAAAATGTTACTAAAATGCCATCACGATAAGAGATGGATAAAGTCAGCAGAATTATCAAACGTATTCCTGTAAGGGTGCATTTAGATACCACAAACAAACAGAGTTTATGAACTACAGAAAAAAAGTTTTTTAATCTTGTGCATACATTAATACGGTTCCTGCTCAGTTTGCCTGTTTACATGTTTTACTATTTTATCTTATTTGACCTGTTAAAAACAGGTCTGTTAACCATTAATCGGGAGGAAGCAGTTACATTATTGTCAGTCGTCCTCATCGTTTCAAATTGTACGCTATCGTTTGTTTCGTGGTTTCCAAAATAAGCTGTTTACGGCAACGTTTTTCCATCGGGGCGCAGAGAATACCAGCATGGCCAGTGAATATGAGGCAGAACCAGGTAGCTCCAAACAGAAGGACTAGTCGAAACAAAACGAGGACCTTATTCCTAATGAGGGCCGGCCCCTGTAGCATGGACATGATTTGGTTATAAAAAGTCTGACACGGACCAGAAAACTCTACTATGCAAATTATGCCGCAAACCGGTTTCCACCACAGACTCAAACACGACAAACCTCTTCTACCACCTACGCAAGAATCACGTGAAAGGTTGTTGACAGAGTTTACAGATGAGAAGCAAAAAAGAGCCGTCAGGTGCTCAAAATAAACCTTAGACTCAAACGTTAGAACAGGCTTTTCCTCGCAGCACGCCGTGTAATAAATACAAAGAACATGGTGGCCGTTACATATAGTTTCATGCACCGGTCAAAACACTCGGCTCCAGGTACACGACACCCAGCTGAAAACACTTCACACAAGTCGGGTTGCCCAAGATTCATAGAGTTTACATAAAAAGCCCTTTTTTGTCATATACATCGTTATCAGGATGAGAAATGTCTTACATGAGGATATGAGATTTTGGTCATCGCACAGCCCTAACCCCAAATGTTTATTTGAATCCTACAACTTCTCATGTTTTTTGTGTTGTATTAAAACTTATGATTATTATTTTAGATGGAATAAACTTACAAAAAATATTCCTCTAGTAACAAAAAATATAACTGCCTCACTCAGGTCATTTTAGCCTCAGTTGTGTCAGGGTTAACTTTAACATTCAGAGTATTTGTCATGATGAGCTGTTTGTGTTTGTCAGGTGAACGGCGGCATTCAGAATCGGCTGGAACAAGAAGTCCTGCACTACGACTACCACGCCTCCTTCTTCGACATCTTTGTAAGGTTCTTTCTTTTGCTTTAAATGATCAACTTTATATCATTTATTTTATGTGGGGGTTTTTTTCACTATTTTTTTCCTTCCTTTTTGTTTCTCTCCTCCTTCTGTGCCACCTTCACCTTCCTCCCCTCCCTCAGCTGCTGGCAGTTTTCAGGTTTGCCGTCCTCATCCTGGCCTACGCTGTCTGCAAGCTTCGTCACTGGTGGGCCATCGCGGTAGGTTTTAAGGCTGTACGCCACAACAGTGTTTCTGTAATTGCGCCAGCAGAGGGCGCTGCCCAGCAAGAGCTCACATTGTTGGGTGCACAGTGAAGTGTCTGGCAGGAGGATGCACTAATTCTTGTTTCTGTGCATTAAATATGTCATCAGGGGGCATCAGTGTTTGTTACAGGGTGATTCTGTGATTTTCCATTTCACTTCATTATATTCAGTGTATTTAGAGAGTTAAAGACCATTAACATGAGGATGTTTTCAGGTAAAAGGGGTTCTGTTTAAAATATTAGCAAAAATAAGAGCATGAGCATTTCTGATGTTTTCTGTCTTTGTGCAGATCACCACTGCAGTCAGCTGTGCTTTCCTGATTGCTAAAGTCATTTTGTCGAAGGTAAGAAAAAGCTTTACAATTCCTAACTGTCTGCACTCCTACACACACACACACACACACACACACACACACACACACACACACACACACAAAGCTTTGATCTAAGAAACCTGACAACATCTAATATTTTCATTATTTGTAACAAAAATGTTGCACTGACTTTAGTTTTTTACTTCTAATAATATCTTTATTTATTTTAGTATTGGTGTCAATGTCCACACACAAAAACCTCTTAGAGGACAGTTTGTTGTTGGAGTTAATTTTCCTCTGCAGTCTTTGCTCCATATTCCCCGATGGCGATGCATACATGAGGATTTAAGGAAGTGAAGCAAACTATCTCCTTCCTGTACAGGAAAACCTGTAATTGCTGCTGCTTAACAATAATAAATATTTGTTTTTGCACCTTCTAAATTTTAAATGGTCAGATTTTGTATGCTTTGTGTAGAATTACGTATTCATATTGGGACGTGTGTGTTTCTTGTGTAGCTGCTGAGTCAGGGGGCCTTTGGGTACCTGCTGCCCATCATCTCCTTCGTTCTGGCCTGGATAGAAACATGGCTGCTCGACTTCAAGGTCCTGCCTCAGGAGATCGAAGACGAAAACAGTGAGTCTCAATTGAGCTAATAATAAAAAAGGCACCTTCATTACTGTTGCAGTACTGCTGCTGTCACTGCTGTGATCTCTGTCAACAGATCGTTTACCTTACAGGTTCCTTTTAAAACCTTCCTTTAAGTTAGCAAAAGAATGTGAAAAAACAAGTACTATGACTCAAGAGCCTCTGAGTGGAGAATGAAAAAGAAACAAGAAAACGATAAAGAACAGCAGCAGACGCTCTGGTGAAACACTGCCACCTGCTGGTGAACATTCAAAGCTACATACTGAGTAATTTTATTCAGTTGTTTTATTTCAAATAAAAGATCATGGGATAAGAAGTTAATATTATAATTATTTATTATAATGTTAGAGTAAAAAGTGTAATGCATCAGCTTCCTGTTGCTATTTCACAGGTAGTTTACCTGTAATTATTAATAATTATATGCAATGAACAACATCTGCAAATGTGTTTACTCACCTGATAAATGAAAGTTATTTCACCACTGTTATGTTATTTTAACCTCATTGATGTCCTGCTGATGCAGTTATTCCTGCTTCCTTCATCCTGCTGTGTTTCAGGACATCGGTCCATCATAGATACAAGTAGGGCTCCTCTCCTGGGTCCAGGTCCTTTATCTGATGGGCAGTTCTACTCTCCGCCAGAGTCTTTGGCAGGTCTGTTTCCTCCCACTGACATCAGACAAACCCAAACACACCCGACACACTCGCTTCAGCTGTCGCTCCTTCAGACTGCTCAGTCTGATGATTCTGACTCTTCATTCCCATTTAAATGAGCGTACAGACACAAAATATGAAGATATACAGTTCATTTTATTGTCATTATTATTATTATTATTATTAGAGTTTTTAGATTTCCAGCTTTGCACTTCACACCCAGAAATGAGTGGCGTAGCTCCTTCAGTATTTGTTTCACTGCACAGTGAAAGGAGCTTTTTCATCTGCAGACATCTTATTGCTTAGAAAACAATTCAATTACTCAGCTGCCTCTGCAGTGAGCCTTCCATACAATGGGTGGGCCCATCCTTTGCAGACACAGACACTCTCCAGAGCAGAAGCAGAGCTGCAGTCGATAACACAAAATACAAAAATAATTCCCGTTTCTGTAAAATGTGAAGAATTAAAAGTGAAGGTTTATTCTCACACCAGACTCCTGCAGCTGCTTTGAACCTGCAGCCTCCTGCAGACGGATTAAGACAAGCGCGCCTCAGATGTTTCACACAGGTCAATAAACAAGAAAATTTAAAAATGATGAAACCTGACAAGACAGGAATTGTCAGGCTGGTTATCAGTGGCTGAATTTTCAAAATAAGAGCGAAGGGCATCATCTGCTATTAAGCAGTTGTAGATGCCATTAATGTCTTTAAGGATAATACATTTAGTTGGCATGAATACCTGAGCCGTCCGGGTTCAGAGGGGTCGTCTTCTAATCTGAAGGTTGGCAGTTAAAATCCTGGCTCCACCGTTCTTTTATCATCCTAAATTTTCTGTGGTGTTTCTATAAAAACGCTGACCGATTTCCCTTTCGTGCTCAGACTCTGACGAGGAGCTGGATGATAAACACGAACCTGAAAAAGGGCTCATTACACAAGTGACTTAACAGGTAAGAATACGTAATGACAGACGTCAGTCAGGATTCGTCTGATGTGCTGTTTTATTTCTCCACAGGATCGCCGATCCTGAACATGGAGGGATTTTTGGGTCCTCCAGCGTTGTGCTACTGAGGGGAAAACTTCTGCCTTACACCTTCAGCCATTTTAGTTTGTATTTGTTCATATCCACAAATGCAGCTCACGTTCTGATATCAGCCTTCTGCACGTACACCGCGACCGGGAAAGTGCCACTTAAAAGTTTCAGTGTCATGAACTCTGGTTACTGTATGAGTTTTGTTTCTCCACCTTTAAGGAACTCGAGACCTTACAAGAGATTTATCAGAAATAAATCATTACATCCTTATCAGTATCCATCCATAATTCAAAACATTACATTCATTTTAAAACTTAAAAAAATATATATACACTTTCAATTAAAAAACAGAGTGTTAATGTCTTATTTCCAGCATAATGTTTACTTATAATTCTGTGATCATTTTCTTATGCTTCGGTTGTGTCACTGCAAAGGAAAATAAGCTCATGGATGCCACAGAAAGGATTGTTCAGCCAGTATTGAGCCTGCAGACCAGACTGTAGCAGAAAGAGAAAGTCAAACTCTTAGAGATGTTTATGATTACTTCAATGTCTTAAAAATGTGCATGAAAGAATATTAAGGTAACATATAGAGATGTGAACGATACTGTTTGTTTTGAAACGAGTGAAGGATTGTGTGTTAAAGAAAACGAGCCATAAACGTGCAGCATGTACACTCGGAGATTTGGGTTTAGTGCACTGAACAGAAGGGACGCTGCTCTCGAAAGCTGCTGTGACGGGCGGGGAAACGTTCTAATGGAAATGTACATATCTTCATGCATGCTTTGCAAGCTCAGTGGATGTTTATTCTTTTTTTTTCTTTTTTAAAGAAAAGCCCGTCTGTATAACAGAATCATTAAAATGTTAAAGGTTATGTGGTTTTGTTTAATTGTTTATGTCAAACGTCGACCTTAAAGAGATCAACAGAATAAGAACTTAGACATAAATTAGCCTTGTGAATAAATAAAATGTGAAAATATCAGTTTGTTTCAGGTAATGTCAGCTGTTTATTAAAAAAAATATTCCTTTAAAAAAACTTTTTCATCTCTATTTTTCTTAAGCCAAATTACTATTCTTAATTAAGGTGAACAGACTCTGAATGGGGGACTTTTATTTTAATTGTGTGTAATATATTAATTACATTTATTGAATTAAATAAAGATTAACCCTTATTTTTAAAGAAGACATGCTACTGAATACATGGACTGTAGATAAAAGATGGAGGTGACCTTTTACTAGAGTTATTAGTTTCGAATTTTCTAGTTTTTATTTTTCATTCCATTTTGACTTTTTAAGGTCAGTTTAGTGTCAGTTAGTCTCCAGAGTGAATTTTCTTCTTTCAGTTTAGTTTTTAGTAGTTTCAGTTACTTTTAGGCTTTTAAATTATTATTGTTATATGGAGGCCAAATGTCAGAGGGAACATTTATGAAAATCAGTAGAGAGATCACTAAAAATAAAGATTTACCCCCTATTTTTAGTTTAGTTTTCCAAGTTCAATGTCTTGAAATGTTTTATTTTTATCTCAGTTTGGGTTTAGATTAGATTAAATTTTTGGGGGTTTTGTTTGTTTGTTTTTTGCTAAGCAAGCATTGTCAACATGCTCCATCCATAAAATACAGCTCAACCTTTGTTTAATTTAATGCATTTTTTATTCATTAAATAAGATCAAACTAATTTTTGGGGGGACTTTTTATTTAGTAATTTTTGTGGCAATAACCAAAAAAACAAGCAACATATTAACATTCTCTGATATAAGACCATTTAAGAGAGAGGGAAAAAAACAGACCACGATTAATATAATGACATGTCGTAGGGGAGATTTATAGCTTTATATTACAATGTTCCAAAGTTCGTGTTCATTCACCCAAGTATCTGGCCACACATCCATCTCTGGTGGAAGATCTCCACCTTCAGTTGCAGGCTTGCTGTCATTCTTTCCATTGTATGAACTCTTTTCAGTCTCTGTTTCCATTGAGTTATGGATGGTGAGTTTGTTTGTTTTCCTTTTCTTAGCTATCAGTAAGAGTATCTGCAGAATATATTTTTCATCTATGGTATACCTCTCTCTAGGTATAACTCCCAAGAGAAATATGGTGGGGTTCAGTGCAGTATTTACTTGTAGGATTTTCTCTGTTTCTTCTTTGATTCTTATCCAGAAACCTTGAATTATTGGACAGTCCCAAAAGATATGTGAATCGTCTCCTATTCCCCCACATTTTCTCCAACATAGTTCTGCATTGGGTTCCTTACAATATGAGGAGATAACAAGAGGTGTATTAAAAAAAAATCTAATTTTAAATTTCCAGTCAAACTCTCCATAATTGACTACTTATTCCCTTGTGACAAGTTTGACACATCTCTTCCCATACATTATCAGTGATAATAATATTTAGTTCTAGTTTCCATTTCTCTGTAATATGGCCTGTATTTTAAGATCAAACTAATTTTAATATTAGATAAGAATAACCCAAGTAAGTAAAAAAGTGTTTTATAAATGATGATTTCGTTAGAAATCCAGAAATCACTCAAACAGAACCTGTCTGTCAAAGTGAAGCAGGCTAAAAGCTCAGAAAAACAAACATCACACCACGATTTAAAGACGCTCAAGAAAACTTATGAGAAAAATTACAAAGTTATTGGCATCTATTAGTCTGCAAATGTTTGTAAGGCTTTGGGGCTCCAGTGAACAACGGAGAGGTGAACTTTCCAAGAAGCTACCAGTGACTCATCCAGGTCACATAAGAACCCAGAATAACATCTAAAGAACTGCAAACCACAGAAATCTAACATATAAGAAATGTATAAAACCACATGTGCTCAATGGGTTGTTTTTAATTGTTATTCTTCTGTGTTTCAATTCCTGTTAAGATAAACCAGCTGGAGGGAACGCGGCAGATAAACGACTGCAGACAGAAGAAGAAACACAAAGCAGCAGTTTCTATAATTCTCTTTTATTAATTTTTTTCTTCACATTTTTATTGACAGAAGTCAAGTAACCAAGGCATCTGTAAACAGTGCATCCACAAATCTACATGTTGCCTCTCATCAGTGCGATCGTTCAGTCATTCAAAAACACTGTTTGGAAATAAATACAATACTGATTGTTTTTTTTTTCTTTAAAAAAAAGAAGAAGAAGAAGAAGGTAAAACCTACATCTGCCTGAAGGAGCTCGTAAAGATTCAGTCTTTGTCTGTAGTCACAGTCTGGAAATGATGCCACATATGAAGCAACACACGGAGGTAAACGACTCGATGTGGTAAAATCCTGAAGCCGGAGGATGAAATACTGACACCACCTGCACGGCTGGTTATGGGCGGCTAAAATGAGAAGTGAGAATTTCTGGACCTTTGAACCCCTTAAAAAGCTTTCAGCTTCATTATAAAAATTACAGTATATCTATCAGTGCATCAGGTGGTCCAGGTGTGTGATTAGGAGGCTTCCTGTGTGCCTCATTACGAGGTTTATTAAGCTTGTACGACACCCAGAAAGCCACAAACTTCCTCCTAACAGCACTTCACCGCTGTCCAAAGACGACTGAAATGTTCCTTTATTACCATGAACACAGACCCACTCCCACATGCATCACTGTGCTGCCCCAAAAGTAACAGGTTGACTAATCCGCCATGAAAAATAGTCCCCAATAAACGCACCTTTTCCTCCTGTTAAACAAAAACTTCCCATTTTCTTTTTGTGTGGTATCAAAAAGGGTTAAAAAAAAGCCAGCCATCAAGAAATACTGGTGTCAGCAGTTCATCCTCCCAGTGTCGTTTGAGACGTGAAACAGCGCCGCCTGCAGCTAAACCGCAGCGCTGCATGGACAAACTGAAACAGCAGATGTTCTGGTTGTTAAATGTTAAACGGATGGACGAGCATCTCTAACACGACACAGACGGACATGGGTGAGACTTGTATTAGTTGTTCTCGCTGTACATGAAAATGGAATGATGTGCTGAAATTTGATTCTACTCTACTTTCTCTACTGGAATCGTGCGTCAAGTTTTCCTTCCATTTACTGAGAAGTGGTGCGATTTTTTTTTTCTCCCAACGACGTTTCTTGTGTGTGATTATTGTCCACCTGTCCTTAATTTTATCACCTCAAAAGTCACTCTGACATTACAGAAACATGTTATTGCATCAGACATGAGCTCTAACCTGTTCAACCATGATAATCACTTTAATTAAAACAAGAATCTTTTTTAACATCACTGAACCCTTAAAGCTCACCAGTCAGTCATCAGCTCCAGCACGCGCCTCATCTTGAAATATTCTAGCTTGAATTTTATTTTTTATCCTATTGCTGCACAAGATGCACCGCGACTCTCTGAGGGGAACAAAATAGGAAGCACGTGTAAAACAATAATAATAATGATAATAATAATAATAATAATATTAATGCAGTAACTGTAAACAAAAACAAGGGTCGACTGATCGATTGTTTGTTGGCTGTTATGAGTTTCATGATAACCGTGTATTGACGATTACAATGAAGTGACAATACTGTGTCAATAATGCACGTATAACGTAAACTTATGAGTAACTGTTCTCTTTTTACAGGTATGCCTAGACTTGCTCAAACCTTTGAGTTTAACTATTTTGAATTTTAAATTCTTTAAATCTAACCAAGGAAAAAGGGCAGATTAGCTTGGGTAAAAGAATGAAAGTTTAGGCACACAACGATGTGTGCCGCTGGTCAAGTTTCTGGGCTGCTTTTCCTCATAACAGCCATCCCTCAAGATTTTCTCCATTTAAAGCAATGCATTGTCAGGGACTGTAACATCATGTCCTTTTACTGAATCTTTGATGAATGCATAAAAATACAGCCCAAGTCGACCTGTTGGTATCTGTCTGAAGTCTTACTGCTTAAATAGCTGCTTTTATTACGTTTTTATTAGTTTGGTTAAAGAGGTTAACCGCCAGAAAACGTTTTAAAAATTGTCCTTCACCTGCTGGAGCTCAAACCGTGCAGCAAATGAAACAGGTGGCTTTAAATGAGTGTAAACTTTCTGGGGTTCAGGAGTGATGGTCAGGCATCTCATTTTAAAGTTTGCCCAGTTTGAATGCTCAGCATTAAATATCAGAGCTGCTTTTATCTGAGGTCTCAAAAGTAAAAACACCGGGACAAAATGAGGCACCAACCGTGCTGTCGACACACAAAAATACTGTTTTGGTTCTTGTTCTCTGTCTCGCATGTAACAAGTATTGATCGTCTTTCTCTTCGGTTGGTTTGGGACATGATGTGCGTGTCGGACGGCTGGTACACATCTGCCCAGCAGGTGTCCTCACAGGACAGCGATCGATGAAACTGCGCGTGTACAGTAAGAGCACATGTAACATCGAACCTCCACGGGCATCGCACCTCGACATCCAAACACAGTGTTTTTGTGAGGTTTGAGTTTTCAGAGGGAAAAACAAACACAGATGTGTAACGAGCTGTAAACAGAGAGCCAAGAGGAAAGAAGCTCCGACACTGATCTAAATTTATATTTCTGTTCCTAAAGCTCAGAAATGCCCTCACCGTTTCTAGACTGAGGAGAAAAGTTTTGGCCTGCAGCCACAGTGGAAGCAAATCCTCATCAAACTGTTTATATACAAAACACAAACATGGCTTACATGGTGGTACAGGTTCAAAAATATTTCCTTTGTAAATGTAATCTCTGGATTTAAAAGAATCCAAAAAATTTGGAGCAAAATTATTTTCGGGATCAAAAAAAGAAGTTTGTCCCATCACTGTGCGCACTGACAGTGTCCGAATGTTATTAATTTACTTTTACTAATACTATTCATTTATTGATTTATTGCAAAACTATTAAAACATTTTAGGAATTAAACTTGTTACTTTTTGAGCTTTCATCACTGTTAAGTAGCACTTCAGTTCCACAGTTTGTTTAGTGTAAAGTAGAATTAAAAACATAAAAGTCATGGTGTTTATTTGCTTCCACTGGGCTGCTAAATCAAAAATTTAACTACTTTAACCACTAACTAATTTTAAAACAAGCTTTAAATATGGCTTAATTGTTACCTTTAAAATCAAAACAAACAAGAAAAAAAAAAAAGGTCTAAATTTTCTGTTATTGGGTTGTGTTTTCTTCAGATTGGTCATTTTTACTTATTTTTGTTGAGACTTCTTGTTGAAAACTTTCCAAATACGGTGACTGCTTGCTTTTCAGTGCATTTAGTAGCAGTTGTGCAACTTTTCCTTCACAGAACACGATCAGAAAACGTCTACCAAAAAACGACTCTGCTGAGTTTAATGTAATATTTTTTAAATGTCATAATAAATGGAGCAAAATTTATTCTGACCTTTAACGACTAAATCTGTCTTTTAAAGTCGAGCTGTTATCCTTACTTGCCGTTAAATGTCTGCTGTTTTAATGGTGAATATTTAAGTGAGTGAGCTGGGAAGTCCCTACTATTGTCATCTCAGGCAACACCACTCTGGGTGTGAGACCAAAGCCCCACCCCCTCCTGCTCAAACCTACTGTTTGTGAGGGGCAGCCAACCAGAAGAAAGCAGGTTTAAAGCAGTGGTACTCTGATTTCTTTTTTTTTTGATGCTCTTGCATTGACTCTAGATCAAAACCCTATGTTTGTTGTTAGTAATTGATAAAAATGATTTAGTGACAGGTGAAAACAGGATCAGGCCTGAAAATGTTTAAGAACCACTGGTGTAAAATATTAAAAGAGCTTGTTTGGGACAGTGGACGAATTGAGGGGCTGAACAAAGGCCTGTATGAGTTAAAAGAGGATTATTTTAAACTGTGAATCATGCAAAGCTACTCTAGTCGAGTCCAAGAGTAAAACAGTAGAGCTGGAAATGAGCCTAATTGGACTTGCACATTTGATAGGTTAAGCGTTTCGGTTTTTCATATTGCTAAAAACATCTTTGGGTTTTGGGGTTGAACAAAAAAATTTTGAGCTCAGAAAAACTGTTGATTTACATTGTTTGACTTTTTTTTAGATCAAAGAAAACGATCATTAGCTGCACTCCATCAGGAATCTGTGACCTTTTCTCTACTTTCTCAATAAACTACTGAACCATTCTGCAAACTGATGCCTTATTTTCTTATTTTTTCCTCACTTGGCTGCGACTTACACCTATCAAACGCAACACACATCACATTCTGGCAGACGAGCAGGTCATTACCCATAATACACCAGGACTACTGTTTCATATTAAACCAACAAGGTGCATTCATACAGTTTCCATCTGCAGACGCCGCTTTCATTTCTGGAGCAGACAAAGGGAACAGATGACTACACTATGACCTCTACTTGATGGTCGACTACTCGCCATCCTACATGTTGAGTACAAATGTTAGAGTTGCTGTTAGTAAAGTGGACGGAAGTCACTGAGCCTGAAATGCAGTCATTTTCTTTCCTCGTTCTTCCAGTCGTTTATTCGGAGAATCCGCCGCTGACTCGACGGGAATGTGGTCAGGAGGAAAATGCCGATCCTCTTTTTTTTTTTTTCTCCCCAGGTTAAGCTGCTTATCACAGGGTGCCAGTCGGAGGCCCGGATGTATGGATGCATTGTATGGAGCTGGAAAAAGCCAACACAATCTGACTTTAAGCAGTAATACTGCGTGTCATTGTGTCAGGGGAGCAACAAAAGGCCTTGCATCGAAGAGGAAGGCATTCTGTGCATGCCAAGCTGCTTAGCCCAGTGACCTGTTGGGTTTTTTCTTTTAAAAAAAAGATTTAAAAAAAGGATGCTGTTTTTCACATAGCACCATGCCATCGGTTTCCAGTTCTTTAACGGTTGTGTATCACATTTCCAAAGGTTTTTCTTTTTTTTCCAGTGAAAGCGCTGATACAAGAACAAAAATGGCTCAAAAGAAAATCGCAAATGAGGATGAAGCACGCAGACGTGAGGCGACGTTGAAGCTGAAGGGAGAGGTTAGCGAAGCTGAGGTATCTGTTCAGGTGACTCCTACAAGGTGACCAGTCTGTGTGTGAGGGGCTTCCAGTGTGTTTTGTACTATTAATGTGAGGATCGTGGTGACAGAAGGCACACATTGCCAAGGTGGAGGGGTGGAGGTGGGGGCTTATGAGCGATGAACTGTCTTCCATCTCAAAGGAAACCAAGCTTCCATTTGCATTTCAATGAACCGAGCAGAGATTTCCACCTGGTCTGGACAAAGTGGAGGTCTACCTGAAGGTTTTCGGTCCACGTAGTTTACCAGTGTTTCACCAGCTAATCAGAGATTTGAGATGCGAGCAGGACATCCGTGTTATGACTGGTGTTCCTGACAGCGGCTAAAAATCCAGCTGACTGGAGAAACAAGATGTCAGTGGAAGAGACCTACCTCGTCGCCTGGCCTCGATCTGGAGCTCAGACTCGGACTGAGACGTGTTCCAGTGATTGGGCAGGTGTGGGGTTGGGCGCCGCTGCGGGTGAAGGTGCAGCCGTGGCTGCCGGAGGAGTTATTGCTTTCAGCTCCTGGCCGGGGCAGCTCTGGGTGCTAACGCCACGGTTCAGGGTGCCGGCGCGCGGCGGTGCATTAGCAGGCAGAGCGTTGGGGTCGGTTCGAGGGATATTTACGGGACAGGATCGGGTGCGGGCGTGGCCCTTGTGGCCGCCGGGGTGGCAGACGAGGCTGCCCACGGTGTCGACGGGCGACAGGTGGCGCTTGAGCCAGCGCTCTACCCGCTCCTCTTTGTACTTAATGGAGTACCAGGTGAGGAAGATGAAGAGGAAGCCAAGGAACTTGAGGCTAGCAGCGAGGCCGAAGTACACGAAGCGCAGAGAGGTGACGTCGTACTCCCAGCAGGAGCCGTGGACGCCGCAGTCCTGCTGCCACAACATGCAGGTGGTGTCGATGACGGCCCCGAAATAAATGGGAGTCGGGATGTAGGCTGAGTAAAAAAAAGAGAAGAAGAAGAAATCAGGCGGGGGAAAGAACGAGAGAGTGGACAGAAAAGGAGATGGAAAGAGCAGAAAGAAAGAAAAAAACGATGACATGGAAGAGAAAACAGGGAAAGAAGAGGTCAAGGGAGGTAAAAAAACAAACAAACTAAACCCAGAACAGACGTGAGCTCTCAGCTTTCTCATTGAGGTGAGACGCCAATAAAGCTGCAGGAGCTGCTGTGAGAAACTGCAGCACAACATGAG
This sequence comes from Perissodus microlepis, assembly GCF_051167445.1. NCBI lineage: Eukaryota > Metazoa > Chordata > Actinopteri > Cichliformes > Cichlidae > Perissodus > Perissodus microlepis. The sequence goes on from NC_140478.1 coordinate 35,078,235, forward strand.
AAGTGCCATCCTGGATTTCATAAATTTCATAATCCTCACCACCTGATTAACCCCAAACACCTCAGAGTTTCTAACTGTCCTCCAAATAATTTACACTGACAGCAGCTCCCTGAACATGCATCAAATATAATTCACCTCCTTTGACTCCTCCTTATTCAGGATAACTGCCACTTTTTAAAACTCTGTAAAACATCTCGTCAGTCAGGAGGCACCGAGTGTTTACAAGCAGTGAGCCCATCTCTCCATCGAGCTCCACAAATAACACTGCTGATATTCTGCTTTTCTATTTAATGTCATGGCAAAATAAAACAAGACGAGCAGCTCTGTGCTTTCCGGTTCTACTCACCGAGAGTCCTGAGGAGGACAAACTGCATTCCCAGAGCGAACGGCCGCTCCTGCTCCGCTACAGACCTGCAACACACAGACAGGAGACTGAGGAAGGCAGAAACAGAAGATGATAGAACAAAATAAAGCAACTGCCTAAGCTAATGTTAAATATTACAGTTGAATTGCTAAAATTAAGTGTTTGTTCAGAGAAAATTGAAATTTTAACTGTTTGTTCAGTGATAACAACACACAACTCTGTGTTTCCGTGAATGTAGATTTATTTCCAAGCATCGTGCCTGCATCTAAAACATTTCTGAGACCACACACAGGAATAGAAATGGAAATTTGGTTGAGGTAGTCAAACTTCACAACTCGAATAAATATTCACCATCCATGCCTGTTGTGCAACCTCTTGGTCTGTAATATGCAATAAAATCCCCCAAAGAAACGAAAAGCTTCACGGCCATATTTATGAAAAATAAAACGGTTAATTCTTAAAAAAAAAAGCAAAAGTAAAAATGAACCAAATGGATGGGAATTGATCTGTGGACTTGGCTAAGAGTGTTTTCACCACAGATGGCACATAACCATGTTTTAAAGGGTTAATGTCTCTCCAGTCACTTAAATTGGACAGCTTTTTTCAAGCATTAGCCAAATTACCTTTAATCTTAGTGCATTACAGGGACATTAAAAGGGCGGAGATTCGCCAGTCGACTCTGATAAAACTCTTTAAAGTTTGCTGACTCTGCACACAGACGTCACCATGTTTGGATGAGAGCAGGAGAGCTTTGTTATCAGATAAAGATAACAAGACTGATGCCGGCAGACTTGATCAGCTTAGACGTGATTCAGCAACAATTCTGCTCATTCACAACAAATATCTGTGTTTTTGGCTTTTTTTATTATGTTCATCTTAATTGACTGTCCTACTGCGTGAATACAAATCTACTTAACAAAGACCCACTTATCCATTTTTAAATCGAAAATGGCCCCATGCCTGAATCCTTTAATGATGTTAACATTTTTATTTGTCGAATGTTCAGAAATATCTATCAAATACACACATTTCCATCAGGCAAATTAGTTACACAGTCATTATTTTTACTATATGTGGTGATTATATTTAAAAGGTCCAAAGTCACATCATCAGTCTAATAAGAGATGCCCAGACCTCTCCAGCTGATCTGGGAAGGATACTGAGGCATTCCCAAGCCAGCACTATCCCAGTACTATCCCAGGGGTCTTCTCCCAATGGGAAATGCCCAAAACACCTCACCTAGGAGGCGCTCGTGAGGCATCCTGTTCATATGCCTAAACCATCTCAACTGGCTCCTTGCAGGCCAGCTGTCCATAAGGTAAGAGAGGGAATGTAGATCAACCAGTAAGTCAACAGTGTCGCCTTTACTCTCACTCTCACAGTTTGTCTACAGTCAGTAAAGTTTCTTCAACTTTTCAAGCACTTTGATTATTTTTGAAAACTCATTTCCTACAAAAATAGAAAATTGTTTCTTTTTTTCTCAGAAAGGTGATAAGAACACCTGGTCTGCAGAGAGGCTGTTACTTAAAAACCAAAGAGGCTGACGACTTTTAGTTGGAACAAAACATTGACATCCCATCCTCCTCACAGTGAGTGATTCATAAAGGTGTACCTGAGGGTGACAATGATGGCGGAGGGCTGAGCGCAGGCAGTGATGAGCGTGACGATGAAGAGAAAGATGAGGAAGGGGATGAGCGTATTGCAGGTGCGGTCGCACTTCCCCGACACGGCGTAGCCGTTCTCGTTCAGGTAGGTCTTGACGATGACGAGCTGCAGCTGGTTGCTGCCCTGACTGCCGGTCGACGGCGTGATGACCTGCCGGCTCTGAACGCAGGCGCAGTCGGAGTAGTTTCGGATCTGGAGGGCAAATGAAGATACGTATGGAAGTTTAGATACATGATTCACAATGTTATTACTTTAGACATTAATGTAACTGCTAAAAACAAGTGAGAAAGCCATGAAGCAGATGTTCCTGAGGTTCTACAGTTTTGGATGAATTAAATGAGACCAACCAAACAAATCCTTTAAAATAAAAACAGAAAGTAACAGGAGTGTCCCTCAAACCACTGCTGCTCATATGGCAGTCTAACAGTGGGCGCCCTGAAGATTTGCACTGGTGTATTTTTAATGTCTTTAGCACTGGAAAAATAAAGGCCTTTTATTACTCTTTCAAACCTATCCGAGTGCCTCCGTCTAATAATGACGAGACGGCCTACAGAGGGCAGATCCAGCATCTGCTGACTCAAACAAAAACCTTGATCTTAATGTTATAGAAAGTCCAAAAAAGGTAGACAGAGCCCCATCTACAACAGGGTAAAGCTGAGAACATAACGAGCTTTCAGTTCCTTGGTCTCTATGCCTCTGGGGACCTGACATGGTCTCTATATACTTCCTGATAAGCAACAACAATGCCTCCACTGCCTGAGGAGACTGAAAAGGCTCCATCTGGACAGCTTCTACCACTGCACGGTAACATCTTGCACAACAGCTTGGTACGATCACTGCACCTGCAGCGATGAGTGAAACCAACAGAGCGTCCTGTTGGCACCCGCTATGTGCCGTTAAAGACTGCTACCTGAAACGCTTTATCTTGCATGCGTGTAACATGAACTATGACCCCACTCCCCCTTTCAACATTGATCCCCCACCGAGTGTGAAACAGTACCAGTGTCTCACACTATAAGGCTCAGGAACAGATTTTTTTGTTCCCGGACTGTAAATCTGTCTCTCCAATCATGTGCACCATAAGCACTGAACTCACAGTCACACACTGTAACACACATAATCACTGGATCAGAACCTGCCACACTCTGACACTTTATCAGTAACAACAGATTACCTATAAGTCACTAACCTGCTATTTTATTTTCTTTATATTAATCTATATGATTTTTTTTAATTTTTATTATTTATTTTATCCTCTTTTATATCATTTTATGTTTTTGCTTTTCTATTATGTTACTGTGTCGTGTCATTACTGTGTTGTGTTGCGCTGCACCTACATATTAATACTGTATATATCATTGTGTTGGCTTTGCTTGTATAATAACAACAAAATGAATTAAATTTGGTAACATTTTGCTTTTTTTTGCCAAAATTATTAAAATCTTCTGGTTTTTGGCCTTGAAATCACACATATACAACGCCAGGATAGTGTCCAGGTTACTACTACCCCGTAGTGTTTACAAGTTCAAACAAGTTAAACTGAAGATCGTTTAAAATGAATATTGAGGGAAAAGCACATCAAAACTAAAACTTTCCATCTCACTTCGAAATAATTTATAAAGTAACAGTTAAGTTCAAGAACACTGTCTAAATGCAATTATTAATTTGAAAAGAACAGAAAAATATAATTTATACATCAGTTAATATACCAAATTAGAACCTTTTTCTAATTTAAAAAAGAAGCTGAATGGTTTAAAGAAGCTAACCCAGCAAACATCATGACTGTTTGAGAACATCACCAAACTCATGATCCATCACAGTTCAGAGGTTGTTGCCAGTAAAAATGACATACGTGACCTTTAGTTTGTGCTAGTTTGATTAAATTTGGACCAATGCTGTAGGTGGAGTAGCAATTCTGCTATGAGCTTATTGATCCTTTAATTTAATTCAGTTTTATTTATGTAGCGCGAAATCACAACAAGACGCTTTATATTTTAAGGTAAATTGCTAAAATAATACAGAAAAAAAATCCCAGTTAACATGAGCGAGCACTTGGTGACAGTGGGAAGGAAAAACTCCCTTTTAACAGGAAGTATTCTCCAGGAGGAACCAGGCTCAGGGGGGTGCGGCCATCTGCCGCGACCTGCCTGTGGATGAGAGGACGGAGCTGCATGAGCTGAAAATAGCAACAGTCAAGCTGAGAAAACAACGTGCCGTGGGCAGAAAATAGTGAAACAAAACATTTAAAATACATCTTAGACTGAATTTAAGATCTTTTAGTGTCGACATTTTTAAAAAAAAAAGACACAGGTATCGTGGCCTCTTACCCCAGTGCTGTCGTTGGCCACGCTGCCACAGCCAGCTAGGCAGGGGTTAAAATATGTGATGCCATCAGAGCCGCAGACCGGAGCGTACTCGTGGATTTTACAGCCGCAGTTCACATTACAGCCTCCGGTCAGGTTCCTCTGCGTCATAGTGAGTGTAGGTCTGAAGGGAGAAAACAGAACCTTTTTAATTAGACAGTTATTTTCCTTTAAAGCTATTCCACTTCTGAGTGTTCAACACTGAAAACAAATTAATTCCAGCACTTAGTGGCATTAAGTCAAATTCAGTCTGTTAACAGGCGACATCATTACACTAAACACTGTGTAAAAGCTCATTTCTTGCTCGCAATGATCCGCATATTAACTGCTTGTCTAACACATTACTAATAAGCAGCATGATTTTCAAAGTAAAGCTCAGGCTGATGGAAAAGTCATCACAGCTTTTAAATGAGCACTTTCGGTACATTTCTCCATTATTTTATTTAGTAATGATGACACTTGTTACGGATTCAAATATTGGGGATGGATACAAGAGGAAAAACCACAATAACAACACTGGTCCGGCCGGGTTGAGTCAAACGATGATTTTAATGATCACACGCGTGGGAGATGGACACCGTACGCAGACAGCATCAGATCTCAAAATGGTGGAGCATTGATCAAACTCTTATAGCCTCTAGTGGCCCCCACCTAATCATAAAAGCCTAAACATTCACATTCTTTCTCTAAGCTACGACCTTGGCTCCCTGTTTATCTGCTCCTGCTGAGATGGGGCAGAAAACCTCTCCAGTATGTTCTGTTCTCTTCTAATCAGACAAATAAGGCGATGACTTTCTGCAAACAGTATTTCTTATAACTCAGCAGTATAATGCATCATAAAACAATATCATTCATTCACAATAAATCAGCAGTCTAATCTAATGTAATGCAAATCAGTTTAACAAATGTAATAGTTATCACCTTCTTCTAATCCAGGAGAATAATGCAAACTAAAACTACATAATAATTCACCATCTTTAATTAGGGGTCTAACATGGCATGAAATAATATTATAATCCCACACACTACGTGAGGAAAAAGTTACAAATCTTCTTCAGAGAAATCTGACAGATAAAGAAATTCACTGAACACTCAGACGTTTTGACGTGTTTGGGAAAAGCCAAAAAGAAAAACTAGAATTCTTAAGTTATGGGCAAAACAAGCTGTTTTCAGGTCACAGTGGCCTTGGTCCTAGACGTAGAAAAACTAATCATTTCTTCTTTCCTTCGTCCATGTAAAAGTTTGTGCCAAGCTGGCACGTCCTGACCTATTTTGTTCACAACAAGTTAAGCAGTAGGGTTGGATGGACGACCGTAGCTGTCATCAAAACACAACAGACGAACAAGAGGAAAAAGCAGAGAGAGGACGAGGAAAAGGAGACAGAAGGGAGGGAATCGAAAAGGGCGAAAGGGACAGACAGACAGACAGACTCACAGAGGGAAATAAAAAAAGACCAGAGGGACAAACGAGAGAGAAAACAGAGAGGGCACGCAGCCAAAGATCCTCTCTTCCAAGCTGTCCTTGGACATTTTCCACAGTTGCCATGTAATCGCTCTCAGGGACGCTTTGTGCAAAAGAAAACGCCTCCGTTCACTGGCTCGTTATCTGTTATCCTGCACTCATCCGAACATTTGCTTCCTCCCTGACATGAGCCACAGATGGGGTGATGAAAACTACCACCTACTCCGTCAGACCGGGAAATGATTAAACAGGAGAAAGGCCACACTGCAGTCGGCAAACGGATGTCTGCGGTTTAAGGGAAAGAGTCACGATTCCAAGTTTACATCTGGAAGGAGAAGCAAAAGAACGACACCAGGGGAGGTGCTGAAAAAAACAACTAAGGTTTTAGACTTAATACAAAAAAAATCAAAAAGATGGCTGAATGTCAAATATGTGTAAACTTTAAGGAACAAAATTGTATTTCTTCTTGTAACCTGATGGCTGTCAGGTTGATGAAACTGCAGACTTGCTGCAGACTTGAATGGAGCAGATCTGGCCAAAAACTTGTGCCGCCTCTAAAGTAAAACATGACTAAAAATGAACTTCAGAACTGTGTGGGATGATTGCAGGGGAAAAGATGTATTATTATGACTTCATATCAAAGATTTGAGTTTGTTCGGTTTACAGCAGCTATATCATTTTAAGAAAACTAGCCTGATATTTTATTCTGAAGGATAAAATCTCTTTTTTTCCTATTATGTTGTCAACAAATACACCTGCTGCTAATTGTCTTCAGTAACCATCTAGCTGTTCAGCCATAAAATAGTTATAAAGCTGGAGGATATGCCCACCAAGGTTTCCTAGTAAAACAAAATAAAAATAAATAACAGGCAAGAAGTTATTCTGTTTCTCTAAATAAGAATAATGCTAAAAAATGCAGTACAGGAAATGAACAGATAATAACGCTGATAAACCAACACATTCCTGACGTTCATGAGGTTTTTTTCTACCTTTTTTAATAGAAGAGTTTTGACTTTTTGTATGTCAGATAAAACAAGCTCTTTGAAAATGTCACCTGGAAAACCGTGAAGCCAATTTTTTCTGACATTTTCTAAATTTTTAAGATCGAACAAACAGACCAGTTTGGAGCAGACGTCACTGATACGTCAGTCGGGTGACAGGAAACAATTAGAAGAAAAGAAATAGGGGAAAACTTTCTGTTTCATGTGATTGTAGGTAACAAATGTATTTTTGTGTCACTGGAAGTCAGTATTGAAATAGCTGCAGATGCCCTTTACAGTGAAAAGCAGAGGTTTATGGTTACAGTCTGTTATAAGTGACAAACTGGGCTGAATGAAATCATTCAGAGAGCATTTCACAATCAGCCAGGCCTCCAGGTTTGGTTGATCATCTTTAAGACACATGAAGGCACCATTTCATTACAGTACCATGTCAGCAACATTAGCAAACAAGCAAACTAGACTATTTATAGCCTGCTTACAACACCAGCCACTGTCAGTGCAAGCAGCAGGGCCTATAATGACATTATAACCACGATTTACTTTTCAGTCTGGACACAGACTGAGTTTCTAGGATCCACTCTGGTCCAAGTGACAAATGCTAGTGCCACCGACTATGCATGCATCCTTCAGTTGGACGTTACGTGAACTGTAACAGGAATGATGACCCGTGCAGGATGTCTGTGACTCTCCGTGTCTGTGACTAAGTTTAATGCCTGCCTTACAGGGGAACCATTCACAGATCCAGAAAATCCATCGCCCACCTCTTGTACAGAAGTACTTTTTGTCTTTGCCTCTAGCAACAGGCAGTACATCAGTCCTTTACACAAATATCGGTCAACAAAACGCTGTAATAAATGTCCTGGACATGACTTCAAAGTGCAAGAATGCATGTTGCAAGAGCTTTGTCTGCTTGTAGACTGGTGTTTGGATGTTTAGTTTTTCCGCCACACAGAAAAACTTTGTCACAAAATGTCTTGTGTTGTTATCAGTGTGTTTTCACACTGCGCTGTTTAGTCTGTTTAAATCAAACACTGGGCTGTTTTTTCCTCTCGGTGCAGTTCACAGATGCAGATGTGAACACAGTCATTGCACTTTGGTGCTGATGAAAACATTCACAGAGAGACCCTTTGGAGGAGGTCTCAGTCTTGTCTTAACAAACTTCGGAGCAATTTGTTTATGATGTGAACGTGAGCCAAGCCAAATCTGAGCTAAACACCTCCTGTACCTCCAAAAGTTGATTCTGTTCATCTGTTCGTTCCCACAAAACGCTACGTTCTATGGAGTTTGTTCTGTGTGAAAAGAAACCAAATCATGGGGAAAATCTACACGTTTACAAACTCATCAACTGATTTGGACCAAAGTAAATAAACAGTGTGTGAAATCAAATCAAAGCCCACCAGAATCCAGAGACCTCACCCCATTTTAAGACTTTGTATTATCCAGGTAGGGAGGATGCTGCCTCTCATGTTTTTGAGGCTCGAAGATGATGCTCATATGGTTCCAAAACAGGGCCGAGGTCAACATTACACAAAGTTAGACATGAAATAAGGCTGAGAAAAGTGGCAGGAACAGATTACATGTGTTTAAACGACCAGATAAACTATTTCGCTGACTTCACTCCTTCAACCGCTTTCATTACTCAGTTTCTTTAACCCTCCTCCTCAGTCAGTCTGATTTTCTTTGACTTCTGTCTGTTTATTCTTAGCTTCGTCTTTGTCTCCTCCATCCTTTGAGTGTTTCTCTACATCCTCCACAACCACATCACTGCAGGAACAGCACACACAGACCCAGTGTAAAGACTCAATTCAGACATGAATGAAGTGGCATTGACGCCGAAGTGACGTCAGTCTTCCTCGTCAGCTGTGATGCAGCACGACCCACCACCTCCCCGGATTTCACCCGCCCAGCTTCTCCTTACCCGGTGGTGTAGGGGATGTTGATCCCTCCGAGGTTGATGCTCTCGCAGCCCACGATGAACAGCGTGGAGAAGCAGAGCAGGGACACGCCGCTGCAGATCATGGCCAGCTTGGCCGACTCGCGAGCGCCCAGCTTCAGCTTCTTAATGATGTAGCCGCCCAGGACGATCCCCACGCCGGCGCTAGGTACAATAATCACACCTGAAGAGACAAAGACAAGCAAACAGAAATAATCAAATGTGGAAAAAAATCTTACCCGTACCTCTCAGGATCAGCAGATTACAATAACTTGCAGCCACAGAAACTTTTACCTTCATACTATGAAAAGTTTATGAGGCAAATGGAGGTGGGGCCTCACAGCTTCATCAATACAGGAGACAAAGTAACAAAGACTCTTTTCTATTATAGGATTTTTCAAAGCTTCAATACCAAAACGGCAGCAATTCAAGATCTGTGACAAAGAGGAACAGAAAAATGAACCGAGACTCTGTCTGTTGACCTGCTTTCTGATAATTCACTGGAGGAAAAAAGGGGTCGTATTATCATGTGGTACAGGTGGTTTTCTAAACGGTGGGAGACACTGACTGATTTCTTCAAATGTGTTTCATTCAAAGCTGTTTCAAGTTAGTCAAGCAAACTCATAAAAATATAAAATAACTAGAAAGTTATGTCACAGAAACATGAAACTGGCTTTAATGTTTATCATCTTTAATGTTCCTTTTGGAGCCCAAAATCTCTAGGAATATTTTTTTTCTATATCAGTAATAAATATAATGAATCTGGTATAATTGAAAGATAGAAGATAGAAAATGTACAGTCAGCCGGTGAAGAAAGAGAATATTTTTAGAAGCTAAAGTCACAGATATGTTTCTCAGTAACAGCTGAAACCACAGAGGAGCTAACTCACCACACGTGGTTTCAAAAAACCAAGATGGTGACGAATAAAATGCTTCACAGCAGTTTCACTATGACAGGACGTCAGCCGGTGGCATCGCTGCAGCTGCATCTATCTTTTACACCATCTATGGTCAGGACACTGGTATATTAAAGCAGCCATGCCACTAAAACCAGCATCCAAATGCATTTATTTTAAAAAAGATTCAGCATCCTATAAGTTGTTAGGAAGCTTGAGATTATCAATTTAAGCCAATTTCTTCTAAGAGGAAGTAAACAGTAAAATAAAATAGAGGTCTACAGGAGATTTGTAGCCAGCCTCAAGTGGCCTTTAAAGAAACTGCAACATTTGTCTTTGAAATTTTACTTCATATTTGAGTCTTTGAGGACGCTGCGTGTTGCAGACTCACTAGCCATAAAAACTAGACGTGGTATTTCAGTTTGGTTGTGCTGCTTTTCTGCCACCAAGTGGCCATAAATTCACCAGGGTAATGAAGTCAGGTTATGTATAAGCAATATAAACTAATCCTGTAGCAATTAAACCTGCGGCTGCACATTGTGGTGAATTCACTTTTTCTTTTTACCGTGTGTGCGTTTCAGAGTATGACGCACTGCACTTTGTTTCTATAGTTACAGTGCGTTTGATGAAGCGGGTAAATTATCTGGACTAAGGGCCAGAGATGATTTTCTCTGTGAGCAAAACATATGTCTATCGTTCAAGCCTCAGCTCGCTTTCAAGCTGGACTTTCACAGATCAAATCGGCGGCACACTGTGTAGCTGTGGCCACTGCAGCTATCGCTTTCTCTTCAATGAGATCCTAAAGAAAACGCAGCGATCACAACAACATCCGCCTCCGGGCAGCCTTGCATTGCCATGACAGCACACATTTATAGTGTGGGTAGCCTCGGAGGGAGTGAAGCCTCTAACCCAGGCAGAGATGCTCTCTTCACTCAGTAGGTGTTAGATAATGTGTCCTGTGCAGCTGTCTGTCCTCTCAGCTTGGAAGATGGAGTCTAATGGAGGAAGCTTCTGTCTCAGAGTAGTGGCTCCATGTTTTTTTTAACTCTATATCACGAACCCAACAACACACAAAAAACACTGCTGTTGCAAGTTGTAATTAGTTGGTATGTGTAATATATCATGTGTGCATTCCTGTTAAATGGGAATTATAACAGGAAAAAGTCCATAAAGGTATGTAGTTCCCGAGGGTAAAAGCCCAGCCGTTAGCCTCAGGGAGTCCCCAGATGTGTTCAGTCCTAAGTGAATGTCATTAAAAGCTCACCACACTGTCTGGTTCTCTGTAAGCAATGCTTCCTCCTTAATAAAACCTGCCCTACGTTCAAGATTGTTCTAGAAATGTTAAACACAATGCCAGCATGACTAAAGACACGTGGATTACAGACTGACTGGCCATTTAAATCCAAAACCAAGCATCAAAATCTCAGGATGAAATTGAAGCTGATATGTGCAAGTGCCACAAAACTGCAGTTCCTCTAAAGGCCACTTGAGGCAGGCTCCTAAAGCAAGTAACCTGTGTTCAAATGTCCAACGCAGTGTCTGATAACAAAATCAGTTTGGGGCTCTAAGAGCAGTTTCAAGTGATCAGTGGGTGAATTTTCTGTTTCTTTCTTGATGCTCGCAGGTTTAAAGCTAAAAGAAGTGTGGCTACACAACATCAACGTGCTTTCACTAAGGCCTTAAAGTACAGAAGACACTAAATTGGAAACTGCAAAAACCAAGTATGATTTTTTTCCACAGTTGAGGACAAAACACTAAACTGTGGATTTAACTCTAAAGACGTGGGCACAAAATTATATCCTACACTTTATCTTACTTGTTCTGCTGAATAAGCGAAGGGAAAGCGCCGTAACTCCAGGCAGGTGGGGGCTCCTGCTTTGCTCTACCCACTCAGGCCCCTTAAAGTGAACAGCTGTGGATACCAAATTGGGGTCCTGGGACCTTCACAAACTCTTGAGCAGGTTCCCAAGAAATAATTTTATTTCACTCACCGGAGGATGGCATATTCTGAAAATATATATGAGTGGCAGTTCTAATCACAGGCTTCACAGCCCACTCCGCCTACAGCTGAGACAGTTATGCAACTCAAACACTAAAACATTTCTGATAACAAGATGCAATTTCCTGGAGAAAAATCATACTAATGTGGCTAAAAGGAATGAAAAAAAGGAATAAACAACATTAATGCAGAACCAGTGTGAAAAACACTAGTTTGTTGGGTGTTTATAAACTCCGCTTTCAGTAATCGAGTTTTTTATGTGGAAAGTTCAGATGACTCATCAGTGTGACTAATGTGCTGTTCTTTGACGACAGCAATCAAAATCAATTTTTTAAAAGGGCAAAGTTTTGTTTTGGTTTTTGCTCATTCAAAGCAAAGAATAATCCGTACAGAGAGTGAGAATCATTTAGAGGGACTGAGTGGGGTCATTTTTGACTCCACTGTGTGTACGGTTCTGATATTTTTAACTATAAAAAGAATTTCTATCATAAATTTGTCCTTTACAATCTGAAGATCTGGAGACAGGACACGACTGGCTGAGGAGGCGACCAGTTAGGGCATCTCTGCTTAGACTGCCGCCCTTGTGACTCATGTAAGCAGCAAAAAAAGAATCAATGGACGAATGTTTTCTGAAACACTTTACGTTTCTCATTATTATCATTATTACTAACTAGCATAGCTCAAGATCACGGTTTGATTTCAGAAGGAAACACAAATGGCTTGGGGGCTGCATCAGGAGGGTCTGCCAGCTTAAATGTGTGGAGTTATCCCTGTGAGTAAGGGAGCAGCTGTAAGTAGCCTTATATTTTCTCCAGTAACAAAATAACTTCCTAAATCTGGGATGAAATGGAATCATAAATGACCTCACTCTGACTTTCCAGTTCCTAAAATAGTCCAAGTCAGTTTCATGAGGGCCCACAGTGGTGAATAAGAGTCACATTAATGGCCACACATACACAGCATATATATTTAATGTCAAGGACATATGTTTGACACCCCTGCTCTAATTGAAGCACTCCTTACAGACTTGTATACCATGCAAGCTATTTCATATCTGCAGAGTTCATCAAACCTGATAAACAACAGCATTACGCAGACTTCCACATGTGGTCCAACTGCAAACAGCTCTTGTCTACCAAAATAACCAAAGCCACTAAAAAAGGTCGTCAGCCCCGAGTGTCATGTTCATTTCAGCTGCTTTATTTATCAGCCACAACAACGGGATGGCTTTAAACAGGACTGTACACTTCTATATGGATCGCCTGATACAAGGCAGCACTCGCCTCAGGTTGGATTTTCAAATTAAAAGGACAGTTCACATCAAAAACAAACCCATGCGTTAACACATTGAAATGCTATTTATCCATCTAGATTGTTGTTGTTCAGATCAAATACAGAAAATCAGCACAACAAGCATTCAAACACTCTGTGTTTAAGCTAAAGTATTAGCCTGTATGCCCGTTTAAGTGTGCATGTGCATCGGCGTGTGACTGTGAGTGTATGTAGGACATTAATGTGCTTGTATCTTTGTGTGTTTCTTAATGTTTTGTGTGTGATGCACTCAGCGCTCCAGCTCAGCGTCCCAGGTGCCCCCTTCATTTGAAGAACAGCAGTTTCTTTATTATTAATGTGCTGGCTTGCAGTGCTAGGGTAACAGCCTCTCTGGCTCTGCTCTCTGATAAAACCAGCGCTGCAGTTGCACAAATTAAAGCCCTGGATGTCGTATGAATATTCTGGTCTGTCTGCATGCTGTCTGCATGCTGTCTGCAGGAAAATCACAGGAGGCTTCATTTAATATGAGAAATAAATTCCAAGTTTAAAAACCAGATTTATTGAGCCCAGTTTTCAGTCTTTGCAGGATTTCAGAGGTGAGATGGTGAGGCGAAACGCTCTTTAAAATGTGTACATTTAACTCACCAGTGTAGATGCTAGCATTGGAGGCAGGGATCCCAAACTGAGACTCGATGAATTTAGGGATGAAAGTGATGAAAGCAGTTACGATGGCGCTCTCTGCCGTGTAGGACAGGCTGACAAACAAGAAGGTCACATTGCTGAGGATCCTCACTGCGGCTTTAGGCAGGTCTGGAAGAGGGTGAAGAAAAAAAAACATGAACACAAAGTAAAGCTTTTGGTTTTTTTCTGTCAGCGTCACAACAGTGAAAATAAACCCTTCTGATTTTTGCAAATCCGTTTGTGATTCAGTCTGAACTACAGATGGCTGAGACAGACTGACATGTTCACTTTAGTTCAACTGTCCTCATAATCTGCACGCTGTCAAAATTTGTACACATTTGCACACACGTTGTTCACTGCACACAGGTTTAGAGTAGCTTTTCTACTCTCAGGAGTACAGAAAATATGACAAGAAACAAACAGAGCTGTACTATCACAAAATAAATAAAACCACTCAACTGGGAAAAAAGTGGCCGTAAATAAATATGAAATATTTCACACGGGGGTAAGAGAACCATTTAGCCCTTCAAGGGCTGCCTGTAAAAATCCTCACAATCATGAACAACAGCTAAAATTGAAGCCTTCAATACTACTTCCTTGATTTGGCACTTCAAATCAAAACTTTAACCGCCCCCTTGGCTAAATGTTCCTAAATCAGTGCTGTGAAGAGGGGCAACGAAACCAACTCCATTTGGACTTCTTTTTCCAAACCTTGCAGCACTCTGAAGAAAAACAAAGCTTGCAGTAACACGTAACACGTTCTCTTGACTTTGCTGTCAAACCTTTTCAGAAGGAGCTGCCTGAGCAACACCGAAGTCTGCTTAAATCATCAAAGATGCTACCGCGATGTAGCAAAAAGTATATTTTTATTTAGTTGCAATCCTGAAGAGATTAAAGCTCCAGCAACAAATGTAGTATGTGGTCATTTCATTGTTTCGGCTTGTGGCTTTCAGCAGGGTCAACACGAAACAAAAACAGGACTTTTGTGGACAACGATCGGCTCTAAACCATCTGTTGTTGCCTCACTTGTTGCTGTGCGTGCTGAGATATATAACTGATGGTTTTATATCTTTCTACTCTGTACCCATCCTATTTTAAAATCCTATTGTAGAAGTTATTCTCTATACTAAAAGTGTAGCTATTGCTTTAACCCGGGCGTCTCGAAACTGAAGCTCTTTAGCCCATTCTCAGTGGAACCGCGTGGCTTTGAAAGAAAACTAGATGATCGTGATTAAGGAAATTATTTCATCCTTTATTGTTTTGGATACTGTTGTGTACTGGAAAATAAAGTTGTAATATTTTGCGTGTCATTGCCTCCATGTATCATCCGGTTACTTATTCTCTTAATTTTGCTGACTAGCTACAGATTCCAAACCCAAAAGAATGAAAGTCAAGGAGGAAAGTCAGAATTTAACAGTGATGTCACTACATCTACATGTTTGCTTTGACCACCAACACTGCTGGCTTAGCAGTACGCTTTCAGTCAAAATTACTCCAAATATATTTGGGATTCCTAATTATCCTGTTCCTGTTACTAATTATTAAATTGGGGCAATTTTAACGTGGTTAATTTGAACCCAGGTGGGACTCACAGGGGACATCTTAGCGTTACAGCTACTTTGTTTCAAAGTAGGCCTAAAAATGCTAACAGGTGTTTTTGTTTCTCTCTACTTCACAACTGTTTCATAATAAAACTGACAAATTCTTTGGTTTAGTCACGTTTCCTAAATGCAAAAAAACCCCCAATGTTACTTTAATGAAAATAAAAAGTTTGTGGATTGCAGAGTAGAAACATGTGGTAAAAGATATGAATTACTGACATGCTCACAGGGTTATTTATACTCAATAAGCTGTATCACCTTCATTATAACGCTGAAATATGTTTTGTGGCCCCAAACTGATTTTTAGGGTAACATATTTCTCAGAAACAGCTCTTAATAGTAGAAATTTTCCTGCTTTATTCTCTTCTCTGGTAGCTGCAGTTACACGATAAGCCTCTACTCTGTTATTCAATTAGAGGAGGCTGACTTGGGTTCTGCATTCATTAGACTTGAAAGACCGTCTGAACTCGTCTTTTAAGGTCAATAAATTGAACTAAAGAGTTATATTTAAACAGCCCACACCCTCATAGTTCTGGGAAACACTCCTCTAATAGCTGACATCATCGATTTTCCAGTACCTTTGATGTCCTTGCCAAAGCCCATGGACGAAGTGACCGTCTGGGTCTTGTTGTTGTTGCTCTTCTCCTTGAGGACGTCGTCGTCACTGGACAGGTCGTCCAGACTCAGCTTTTTCCTCCTCTTCTTCTTCTTGTGTCGGGGCGGCAGTTTCTTGGGGAAGGTGAACATGGGGAAGATGACCAGCAGCATGGCTATGGCGCACAGCAGGAACCCGCTCCACCTACACAGCCCAGAGATTATTAAAGTAAAATATTAAAAACACATGTTTTTATTAAATTCTGAGTCTGTTTTTACTCCTTTTGCTACCAAAGAGTCAACCTCAGACTTGGTATCATCTCATGTGCCTCATTAATATGCACATAAACTGGTACACCATCATCTTCCTGCTATCATCACCTATGATTCATGTAGAAAGCTCGTGGCTGTTCGCTTGTGAGTCACTGATTATGCTGTCAGTCAGAGGAAGGCATCAGTGAGAGCTCTAAATAGATGACTAACCACATCTCACACACAACAACAGATTTTCAGATGGATGATATGTGCGAAAACGTGACCTAAGGACCAAACACGTCTTGGTTTGGAAGGATTCAAACCCGGAGTTTGTTTTCAGATGCGACCGTGTTGGGAGAGGTTTCCTTTTCTTCTCACACATTTAACACAGAGACGAACAGGGACAAAGTGTATTCTACCCCTCCAGACTTTAACAGAGTCCTATTATTTGGTGTTGAGTGAAGTACACTCTGTCTGTTATTACTGCCCCAGTCTATCATACAGAGCCGCCCAAGTGTGTCCGTCCTGCGACTCATTTAATCACAGATGCGCTCACAGCTACGTTGGTCTCGTTGCATCTCTGCACCCACAGTACGGGGAAGCCGCGAGAACAAGATATTCCCGCAGTACAGCCTGTACCAGGAAGAATGCGACACTGTTAGAGTCACATACAGCACATAAATGATCGACTCTGTAATTGGTGGACATAAGTATTAAATTGTAGCATTTCTGTTTCTTTTTTCCTTAGTTGCATTTTTTCCAAGATCTTTTTAGAAGTGTAACAAGTGAAAGGGTGATAGCAGGTTAATAAGATACATTCATCCAATTGTTGTAGTTTTATACATAAAAAAGAAAATCATGGTGTTCTGCACAGCAGGAGGCCAGTTTAAGCCAGCTGTAATTCACTAGTAAAAGACCTGAGTTGCTGCTAAGCAGCTAGCCCCAGCTAGTTTAGTTTTGCAATGACCTTTGTCAGATGTACTCCAAGGATCTGCACTATAGCTGCCAGTAGTGCTCATTCTGGTGTGGAAGTGAACTCTAACCAGAACCTGCAGCGGGTGGTTCATGAGCTCTTACGTCAAGTTCAGAGGCTGCAGAGCAGGAATGCAGTTGAGAGACCCATTGGAGAAGCAGCTGATTATAATGCACCATTATTTATTTGTTTTCATTAGAGTGCAAATAAAAAAATCTGCAGAACAGAAAACTATAAACAGAATTAATCATTCATTAATGAAAGCGTGTGAGCCTCTTTTCCTGACATACATTTACACATAACTCCACCATCATCACCTCAAATAGAACCAAAATTTGTAAATACTGGATCTTTCAAAGTTTTGAGACTTGGAGAGTTAAATCTCTTTAGACTCGTTTCTGATACATGTACATTTATAATCTGTATTTACTTTCTGGTTTCCATTTTTAGTCGGCGCAGCATTCACCAGCCACGTTAATTTGGCTATATTTGGAGAAAAGGAGGAAAGTATTGGTCACAATGGAACCTCAAAACAATTTAACTTTTTATTAAATTTTTGAAAAATGCATCTAGATCCATAATCCTGCTCGTCTCCGAGGCAGAGCCATTGAATATCACCAAAGGGTTAACTTAGAATCCACCCCAGGTACCAACTAAAGTGTGTCTCTAGCACTTTCATTAAGAAAGATACTACTGAACTGTACTGTGTTAATGAACTGAAACTTAGGTAATACAGTTTATTTACCACTAACACTCAGAGAAACTGGGGATAAAAACTCGAGGGATACTCTTCAGTGCCCCGTTTGTGAGCTTCAGCACTAAACCCAGTGAATCACACTGAAGACACAAATGGTTAACTTACTGTGTTGGTAATAGTAGTGATACTCACAGAGTGTATTTGCTTTAATGGAAATTTATATAAAAACCCACCAACTTCAACATACACACATATTTTACATTTCGATGGGCTCATGGCAGACTCTTCTCACCAGTTTCCAATGAAGCGGGGATCACTCTGGTCGATGTTGACAACAGTCTTGGGGTCCACGTAAAAGCCGATGAGGACTCCACCCAGCAGGTAGCCAGCTGCTGGTCCCAGCGCTCCCATCACGTACATGATGGCTGAAAAGAGCAGAGAGAAGCAGAGAGCTCGAACTTTAAATGTGTGCAAGTTTTGGCAGAACATCAAAACTACTTTTAGAGTTGAACAACATCCAGCAGACACAAAGCAGCCTCGTCATCTCACTGGAGTCAGTTCAGATAAATCAACTCCAACATTCATGCATCTTTTCTGCTTTGTTTTGGTCTCAATCTCTTTTGAAGGCCATCAAAAGCTCCCATCTTTGGCTGTGTGCTGTCTGGTGCTTTGGAAGTTTTTTAATGTGACCAAAACTGAGCTAAAACATGAACTGTGCACGTGTGTGAGAAAATCTGGTTGGATATTTTGTAGTTCCTCTCTCTCACATGTAGCACAAAGCAGGAAGAAGTCATTTAACACAAATTTGCACTATTTTTGTATGCATTAAGTGAGAAAACTGAAGGAGGCAGCACACGACACGACATTAGCTACAACCAGGATCCCAAGACTGATGGGATGGTGGCAGGTTTGGAAATGGCTAAAATCAATTCTTTGTCAGACACTTCCCTTTTCCAGCAGTGCCACTAGACTAGTTTTACTGCAGCACATGTCCCAGAGTTCATCTGCTGCCCCTCAATAAATCCTAAACTTTTTTCAAGTACCTATAAATGACAGAGGAATGATTTAATACTGTGAGTACTATGAATGGATTTCATTTTGTAATGAATGCTGAAAAAGCAACCATCCATCCATAGATTGTATAAAAAGGTGGACATACCACTACATACACATTACTTTTTTTTAATCTATAAAGAAGGGCCTAAAAATACCATTTAAAATCGGTTTTTGTGAAGTTGTCAATTATGTGTGACAAACAAAAAACATTTCACTGAAAATGGACAGGTACGAGGACTGAACTGAAAAAGAATGAGCTTTGCATTAGTGGGCACTGCTCTGCCATCATGGCTGAAAGTAAAAACCCGAGGTTGAACTTAAAGCTAATAAATGCTGAACAATAGTGAGGTAGATTATCACAGCTCAGAATGCTGACTACATTAGCATTGACAACAACCGGTACAATTACAGCATCCTGCATTTTGTTTAGCTTCTGTGTCAAAGTTACACCATTACACTGAACTCAATGACATTTGTCAAACTGCAGGCCTTATGCAACACTAGAACTAATCTAGCCATTTACAAAAGGTCGTGTGTGTGTCATGTGTGCAGATCATATGACTGTGCAATCAGGAGGCTGCTGAGGCTGCGAATAAGATTTCTCCAATTAGAGGGAATTAAAATCTTTAATTCCTTGGCTGGAGTTGAAAGCACTTAAGAACTCAAAGCTGGGCCAGGCACTGGAGGAACCTGAAAATTATCTGAACCAAAACTGTCCTGGGAGTCCTGGGAAATACTGGGAGCACTGGGTTTCCGTCAGTGTGTCAGTGATGGCTTAAACTGTTAACTTCACTTTAGTTGTTTTTTTTTTTTGTTTCTATTTTTTTATTGTTTACTGTTGTTAAGCGAACACGACATATATTTTCTGACATCTGTCTTTTACATTCTTGCTAGTTAATCAGCAGCAAATGATACAAACTTTGACCAACAAGTATGAGATTTAAAGTTTACTTGCTTATATTTTGTTATCTGTACTTTTTTTGTGGATACTCGTTTCGTAGAATAATTGAGATGTTTTTGCAACATGTCTGGAAAGCCAAGTGAAAAGGCACTGTTCATGTTTAACTTCAAATCACTAATTTAGTCCTGTGATGATTATTTCAGTTATATTAGTGCTTGTGAACGCGTAACATGGTTTCCACTGTGTTTGTGGCCTAGAAGTGACTCAGTCAATCTAAATGCTACAAACAGTACGGTGCACGGGGAACAGGAATGACACTAAAACTGAGATGTTTGTCTCTTAACACAGTTGTAAATGTTGTGTTCCTGTTCTTTTAACCTTCTTTTAAAGAATCAAAGATGTCCATAATGACATTTTTTGATTTATTTTTATTAAGCTGCCAAACTAACACTTAACAAGATGCACTTAACTTTCACTTATGTAGCATGCTTTTACTTCAATGTACTATATGAAGGTTTAAAAGCCTTATTATAAATAGTGCAAATCAAACAACTTGCCACTCTTACAGTGATGTTACGTTTTTGATCATATGCTGAAGTGTGTAGTTGTCGATACTTGTTAATTAATAAATAAATAATTTGATCTTCCTAAATACAGAACACTTCTGCAGTAGCTCTTCACAGGACTGATCAAGTTTAACTTGAAATCATGAATTTTGTAGCGTTGTTGTGGTTGATTCTTGCAAATATGTGTTGTTTTTTCCCAGTGTTTGCATGGGTAATTACAGCCCACTGTTACTGAGACCCTTAGAGTAATTGCTGAGTAAGGATAGGCTCCAGCACCCCTAATGGCACTAAGATGGATAAGCAATTAAGAGGATGGCTCGATAGATGACCGGTGTGCATAACTTTTTCAGTGTTTTTTCCCCTCTCACGCTGCACTGCTGCTCTCTGTCACTCTGAAGCATTGCTGCTCAGTCACACAACAAACAGGGCACAGAGAGAGCTGTTCCTCAGCTGAGTTACAAAGCAGTAGGTCACTACCCAGAGATTTAGTTCTTCTTTTTTGCTAGATCTTTTTGGGAAAAACAAAACTCAATTCAATGGGTTGGAAAAACAGTTAAAAAGTAGTTAAATGTCTTGATAAACCGCCAAGACTAGTTAAAGTGTAATGACTATAGCTGTGCCATATCTTATCGTATGTGATAATACCTGTGAATATTTGTATGTGACATGTGTCATATTGTGATATCATTGCTATAGTAACACCATGTGTTTGTGTTTCCTAGCCTCGGCATGTCTGACAGCAAGAGCCAAGAGAGAAGAGCAAATGGGTGGAAATGACTGATGTGTTACATGGAAGAAAAGCAGGACTTATACAGCACAGCAGCAAGAAAATATAAGTAAACTTTTACTATGACCTTATTGCTCTATGTTACTTTGCTTATTATAAAAGAAACATGTTAAGCTGTTATTTTATACGTCTCCTTAAAGTTTCCAGGGAAAACACCACCTGTACTTCCATTTGACTCGTGCTGTGTTACAATGCTGCTGCTGGCACCCTGTTTCAGTAAACTCGCAATTCAATTTCGGTAGTGTGTCATCACTGACAGCAGCTCGTTGAAAAATGCCCCTCATTACTGAAACTTGTTCAGTATTTTTTTCTATATCGTCATAAATATTAGTATCGCAAATTTTCTTGAACTATAATGACAACATTTTGATATGGTATTAATTATTATTTTTAAAAACACTTTATTCAACAGAAACATTTTCAATAATAAAAACTGACTGTTGATAATCCAGATTTATGTATAATTTTTTAAAGTCTCATTCCCATAGCCAATAATTCACGTGATGTATCTGATCTTCTCAGAGGCTTTCAGCTCACCCGTTATAAATACAGCAGTATGCTGCTCATCTATACTATGTTGATTTTCTGACAAGGTTAATAGTTACTTCAAATAAAAATAACAGTATAATAATTCCCTCAGCTACATTTTGAAAACTGATCAATATGTACCTGCCTGCCTGATTTCTCAAAAACCCCCAAACACTCAGCAAAATGAAAAGATTCAGCACACATTCCTCATTTAGGGAGCGTTTCCCAATCAAATCAACACATTCCAGAAATGCCGGCAGCAATGTGAGCACTGCAGTTACTCATCTGCAGAGCATCTTGACAGAACCACAATGTCTGTCTCTCCACGCCATCCTTCCACTCGATTATTACATCATCTGACTAAGAGAGCCAGACTCTGGGATGATAAAACAGAGTGATGGGATTGAGGGCTCAGGCCTTCCGAGGGGACCCGTGGATAATCCCTTACAAAGCAAAAGAAGAGGGAAAACCCTCGGCTGGCAGGTTGCCGTGTTACACAACGTGATGCAGTAACGTGACTGTCTTCAGAGGGATAAGAGACGAGCACGCTGCCGGTCATAGGTCAGGCAAACGGGCCCAGCTGAGATATGAGGAGCCAGAAAGAAAGTGAGAAAAATAAAAACTGAAAAGAAGATGATGAATCATACAAAGAAAGACAGACTGTGACAGCAGAGATGTGAGACCTTCATTAAAATTTTATGATAAAGTAGTCAGGGACCAGAAGGATGATGGCTTTTCTTTGCTGCTCTTTATTTCCAACGTAGGCTGGAAGTCAAATCTTAATACATAACCATTAAGCACCAAAAACTTTTCTAAAAGCCTCTCAATCATGTGTTCTAGTGATATTAAGAATTTTTCTAGATTAACCACTTTTATAAACAAAAGAAACGCTTTGAAGAGAAGATTAAGATGCCTCTGAAAGATGCCCATAGGAAAATTCATTCTCTCCCATTTAAGCCATCCGAAATATTAGGAGTGGTACGCAGCCAATACAGCCAACTCCAGCTATAAACCAGTGTAATGAAAGGAGAATTAATGTTTCAGTGATGGAAGAAACCAGAGCACCTAGAGGAGTGCGCAGAAGAGCCCTGCCCTGGTATGAACCCAGGACACTGCACCTCACGGAGGTGGAGCATAAGTGAAAGGAATTATGTCTGTGCTTGTTTGTCCGTCAGCAGTATTACAATTTTTTTAAACTAAGGTGGAGCACAGGAAAAAAGCCATTAAAAATATGGAGCTGGAAATTAGCATTATAGGTCCACCTTAAATTTTGGTGTGGATCTGGATTGCGGTCTTTAAAATTGCAAGATAAGTCTAGAAGCTTGGCGAAGGTCTCTGTGAGTCCTTCCAGTTAATTAAGCAACAGTAATGTGCTTTATTTGTTAAAAGTGGTTTTATAAGCAGGTTGCAAATGCTCAAAGGAGCCAGTGTGCACTTTTTTCAGTGGTTAAAGAAATAGGTCAAAAACAAAAAATCCAACAGATGAATGTGCAAGCCACACAAACCATGCTTTCTGTCACATTTACTTCAACTGTGTACCCTGCACACATATGGTTTGTCATAAAGAGGCTTTCATGAAGAGAAAAGGAAAAAGAAAGATGAAATAAAACCAGACAGGAGACAGGATGCAAAGAGAGAGGAAGCAGAAGGAGAGCAGAGTGCACACCAACCTGCTGCTGTCGAGGCAGCAGTGTTTGTGCTGATGGAGGGAAACCATCTTTGGCCTCAGCGTTCCAACGATCAATGTTAAGGTAGAATAAACCCTGGGAATGAAAATCATCCTAAATCTAAAGTCTGCATAACACCTTTATGATCTATAACCTTAGACCGGTTAACACTGTGCAGTCCCATCAACAACACCCTATTATAAATATATGTTATGTTTTTGCAGTGGGGGTGATGGACTTGTTTAATGGTTGTGTCTTTGTTTTATCATTCAGATACTTCGGGGTTTTATCTCTGCATAGATCCTTCTGTATGCTTGCCTTTTCTTTTATGTTGTTACATAAATTGCATCAACCTGCAGTTAAAAATCTCAGATATTTACATAAGTGCTGACGTTAATTAAATAACTGTACATTACCCCTTTTAAATAAAATAAACATAAAACACTATGCATAAGTCATCCTAAGAAATACCCACAAACGTCAGTGACATAGCAGCTTATCCGCCTCCTGATCCGTCATAGTTCACAGGTCAATGCCGGTAAAGCAAGACATGTGAGCTTGAGCAGAGTTTGGGTTAAGACCCAAGAAGTGATCATTGTGTGTAAGTTTTATTAAAATCTGACCAAGTAGTAGTGATGAAAATGCTCATAAAATAACAAATATAACCTTAACCATGACCACAAATTGTAGACCCACGAGGTGATTGTTATTTTGCTTTCCAAAACTACAGGAGCATGGATTATTGTGAAATATGGACTGACAAACGGACACTTCGCCTCACTTGGTCACAGTATAAATTCACTGAATCTTTGGCCAGATGAGTTACAAACACTAATATGTCAAACATGCATGCCTCATTTTACATGTCCAAATGCCAGGTGACAATTTGGGCAGTCTCAGTATAACTCATGGACCTCAGCTGAGGCTGAAACTTCTCTCCACACCATGCTGGAATTGAGTGACTGGATCCAAAAGGCTATTTGGATGAAGTGGTTTGTAAAGTAGACGACTCGCAGTTTTTTCTTAATTCCACAATTCAATTAAATTTTATTTAAACAGTGAAAAATCACAACAGCAGTTGCCTCAAGGTGCTTTATATTGTAAGGTTGACCCGACAATAACGCAACAGAGAAATCCCCATATGACCTCTGGCGCTTTGGCGACAGTGGGAAGGAAAAACTCCCTTTTGACAGGAAGTAACCTCCAGCAGAACAGGCTGTGGGAGCCATCTGCTTCAACAGCTTGGGGTGAGGGGAGGAAGACAGAACAAACAGACAGATGTTGGTCCAACCCCGGCTACAAAAAAAGCTGGACTGGGTATCCGTGACAACAGACTGATTTGTAATGCCATGCGTTGGCAGCAGTTCAGCAGTTAAAGCTAGCACACTATATGGAGGAGGCTAAAAGCAAAGAGTGACCAATTTGGAAGTACTTCACAGTTACTGCTACAGCTTTTCTTTTATGTTTGCAAAATTTAATTTTAACCTAACAGCAAAATGCGGTCAAGAAAGTCAAAAGACTGAAAGCTTTGATATGACAACACTTTTATTTCTCTACTGCTCACTTGTTTACGTTCATTCTTGTTATGCTCGGACATAGAGGTGTTACAGCAAGCAGAAGCTAGGATGTTTGTTCACTGCAACTTAATTTCACTTCACATTATGTGCTACTGTAATCTAGACTGATACAGGATGGGCCACATACAGCCAACTTTGATCTGAAGTAGGCCGGACCAGTGAAACTACATGATAAATGTGTAAAATTACAGAAAATGTTGTGACAGTTCATTGCACAGACTGACCTGTAATTAAAACATATACATTTTTTAAAATTTATTGTGGACTCGCTAATAGCTGAAAAACAGGAACTTTCCTATGATTTGATTGGTGTTAGTTAATTATGTTGGCGTAGTATGAAGGAAAATCCAATGGGCTTGATTCGAGGCTTCGCCACGGCCGACTTCGGCACCCAGGCCTTATGTTTGACACCCCTGCAGTAGGCTGGGACGAGACAAGTGCAAATAAATTACATGAAAATTTTTGGTACCACTTTAAAATAATGTCACACTATTAAGCATTAGCAAGGTATTAGCAAGTGCTTAATTAATAATTTATATAGCATTATTTCTCCTTAGTAGGCCATTTATACATAAATTATAATGACAGTGATTATGATTATGAATATAACTAGCAGTGATAAGCTGTACATCGTGTATCGGTAACAGATGGATAAACATATGTGTATATTTACAAATGACGAGGATTAAGGAGGAGTAATGTGTATAAATGTTGAATTAAGCACTTGCTAATACCTTACTAATACTTAATAGTGGATGAATTTGTTATAATTGACTTTAAAAGTCACACAATCAATGTTTAAGTCAATCCTGATGTTTCCTTACACATCAAACAATGCCTCTCAGCTTATTCATTTAACCCTGGCTTCGGATCGGTACCTTGCACCAGCAGATACCCAAAGCCAACATAAATCTATCCTATCAAAAAGAGTTGCATGGGTGCATTCCTAGAAAATGAGGCAGAAAGTTCAGTTTTGTCCAATATCACAATAAACAATCCTTCAAAAGTCCCAGTATCCACATCTGGATAAGATCCAGATTCTGGGTTTGTCTAAGCCCCACCTCTGGCAAAAATTTTCCACAAACCTCTGTAACTTTTAGAGTAACACTGCTAATGAACAGGCAGACCAACCAAACCAGTCTCTCTCACACACACAGAGGCCTCGTCCTCCTCATCAGCTTCAGCTGTACACCATGTAGTCTGAGATGTCTCTGAGACATAAATATAATACCCTGATCCTTGACAGTGTGCCGGACTTACATAGAGAGCCTCAATATGCTGCTTGTTACACAACAGGTAGAAGCAGCCAAGCAGTGTGATCTGGTTGGATCTGGTTTGAGACACAATCTGAACTGCACTGTGAGTCATGTTTCAGTGGCGCCAGCATCAGCTGTTGCAGTGAGCAGGTAGCTAATTATCCATCTTTCCTTCCCTCTTTCAAGCACATCCTTCACCTGGCTAGCATCATGTCACTCACTCGTGTGTTGATAACTGCAGATTACTCTGTAACAATACCCTAATGTGCTGTAATACTGCTGCAGCCAAAGAGTTGCATCAACATCACGCATAATGAGCACAGAGAGCACTCTCAGGTGTTACAGCATCAAGTACAGAGTCTGCATATGTAGTTCGGCTCCCTGCTACACTGATTACACTAGTCTGGACCTGCTGGGGCAGCAACACACACTCACAGCAGGGCCGTGAAAGAGATTTATGGCAGCTGTACATTAGAGAAAAAGCTCAGAGCTTGCAAAATGCTCATAATAAATGTAATTTTGAAATTAATGTTTAAAAAAAACATCATGAGATTCAGAAAGACACGGAGCTCTGTCAGCAGGCACAAGCTTGTGAGCCTTCAGTCTATTCAGATAAATCAGAGGCATAAATCAGGACTGGAGTTGCCAAGTTTCATTTGATGTTTTATTAGATGTTTGCCAGTTGATGGTATGATTTAATCATGGTGTACAACAGTGCAGCTGCACACGACAGGATTAGTAAAAGCTGAGTGAGGAGGCAAGC
The DNA here is from genome assembly GCF_051167445.1 of Perissodus microlepis. NCBI lineage: Eukaryota > Metazoa > Chordata > Actinopteri > Cichliformes > Cichlidae > Perissodus > Perissodus microlepis. The sequence goes on from NC_140478.1 coordinate 35,105,091, forward strand.
GGCGTAGCGGTACGCTAGACAGACTGGCGGACGGACAGCGCTGAGGCCAGCCCGGCCCAGGACGAGGAGGAGGAGGGAGCGCGATGAAATGTTATGGTATGATAGCGTTGTCATAGCAACCTGCTGACACAGCAAGGTCTGGTTACAACTTCCCAGCGGGACGTAAGCGCTAACGTCAGACTCCCTGCCTCCATGAAATCTGTGAGGAGGCTTCCTGCGTGTTTCACCTCAGCACGTGTTCTGATCCTCATGTTCGTCAGCGTTTCACTCGCTCCTCACTGACCTGGCCATCACACTGCACTGCAGCTCAACAATCACAAGTACTAAAACCACAGATGTGTCAAAGCTTTAATATCACAGTTCCAAATATCGCGGCGCTTTCCAGAGACAGATTTAAAAAAGCTGAAGCATGAGAGGCCAGGTTACCCCTATCACTTCATTTCATTCTCCATTGCAATAGTTCTCTATGCACTAAAGAAGCTTGTTCACATAACAGCATACGGTTTAAACAGGCCCAAGTGGTTCATTTATATTTGTTTATCAAAATAAAATATCTCCACATTTTAAATTTGTACAAGAAATCAGGACAGAAGACATAATAACATTAGTATGGAATCAAATTAATGGTGTAACCCATTAAAGGTCTATGGTCGTTTGTGCCATTGCATGAAATGCCCGATTTCTTTTGTAACAGATTTAGAGCAGCATCAAATAAATCATTTTGCAAACTCTATTACTGCACTGACTTTATTATCATTATCTGAACTGAAGGTTTACTGTTTTGCATTTGCAGTGTGGGTAATTTTCGAGCAAGCTTTGACTGCTTGCAGGTAAAAAGCTGGGTGGAGCGCTAACACGTTTACTGAAATGAAATCTCAAAACCAATTTCCAACTGTTGGGGAGTTAGCCTTCATAATTCATTCTAAATAAACAATGACCAGTGCACAGAAGAAGTAGTTAGTCAGTCATCAAGGGACAAAAATATGTAAAAGAACCAGCGATGTGGTCATTTATCCCCTGAGAGGAAGCAGTTATAATATAAAAGACTTCTTCACAGGGAAGTAAAAGGGTTTTAAAAGTGTTAACACAAAACACTTCTGATCTTGTGCGCTTGTTTGTGTTGAAGACTGCAAGTGTGCCTTTATGCTGATTAAATTATGACCACACCTCTCTAACACACTTTTCCAGAAACTACAGAGCCTCAGAATCAGAAAAATCCATTAAAATCCACTTTAGCATTAAAATTGATGCATTTCCAATAACCCAAAATAATACTTTTTAAAAGAAAAAACAGGATTTGAGTAAAGATTACCGTTGTGCTAGTATTTTAATGAAATCATGCATTAGAGTAGAACAGCTTGGAAGCAGAGATTCCCAGGTTAACTATACTTAGTCTATGGTTGTTCAAAGCTACAAAGTTTCTGGGGCAGATGAGATAAACAGGCAGTGTAACCTGGGCTTTATGAAATATTGGGAAGTCCACTAGAATTTTAAGTAAAGTTGACGGGCTGCGTGACTGGGATTTACAGCATTAGCGGTCTTCTGGCTTCAAATCTTTTAAAATATTAAAGTGAGGAAGGACAGCACCTGGATCCCAGAGTGGATCATTAAACACCAACATATCCGCTCTAACTCTGGAAATCTTAGTACAGGAAAGTGGAGTTCCCCTCTGTGAAATAACAGAACTTTCAGTCAAAGATTTAATTAAACCGTTTTAAAATTGCTGACAAGAAAACCTGTTACGTTTTAGAAAATGACCACACATTAAAGCCACACTAAACATAGCCGACAGACACACACAGACAGTTTTAGCACACCAACTGGTTTGTGGTTTTTGCTGTTAATCCCCGACGGTCAGTCTTTTTTTAATGCACTACCTCTGCATTAAAAACAAGAGACAAGTAAACTGCAGCCTGGTATTAACGCAAACCCCCAGTGATGATCTTTTAATTCCACTGCAACACAACAGCAGGAAACCAGACCTGATCCGAGAGAACAGCCTGACACCAAAGTGGTAAAATAATAGCATCAGCCACATGAATTTCTTCCTGACCTATATATGAGCCATTCCCTTAACACACCGACGGCAGCTTTTCAGCTACAGCAGACAAACAGGCAGGAACAAAACTTTTTAGACGCTTTTGTTATTGAAGTGTGATTTAAATCAGAGCATTGAAGCCGATTCCTGCTCGAGGAGCTCCAGCTGCAGGCCTTTACTCGAGCTTATAAGGAATTGTAAAGAACCAAGAAAAAAGCCCTACAAAGGCTTAAAAGAAGTCAGTAATGCACATTTCCTGTCATCACTTCATAAGAAGTGTAGAGGCGAGGATGAGATGAATCTCAAAAGCTGCAGTAAAGGAACTGACTTTCAAATGCACCTGCCTCTGAGTTTACTTTATATCTAACCTTTACATCCACACAAGGTGAACCGTGTCCACGCGAGTGACTGCTCGTTTTTTTATTTTTCACATTTCCTGCACTTTTATTTCCAGATTGTTCCTCGATTTGTCTTGTTACGTTCACCTTGAGAGGTCTACCTCCTCAAATCCTTCTTTTTTGTATTTCTTGTATCTCTGCGTGTTCAGCCCCATAACGGCGATTCAAACTGTAATCCTGAAACAAAACTACTGCTCTCCAAAAACTAAGCACCAGGATTTACCTCCGACTTCAGTAAATACATATTTAGAAGTTAATGTCTTGTTTAAAACTCTACATGCTGTCTCAATCGTTTATTTTATAGTGAGCGGAGCCCTTTCAGGGCTGGCAAAGTCACACCTCGTATCAACATCAACAGTACCAGTGAAGCCGCATTGTCTCCATTTACACATATTTCTAAAAAAGTATTTAAAAGTAGCAGTCACCTTCAAAATAAAATACACCAAACTGACAAAGTCTAAGTGTAGTTTATCAACGATTGTTTTGCCTGTTTGCTTAAGCACCTTGCTCCTCTCTTACTTAAAAAGAAAAAGAAAGAAAGCCCTCAGAGGTAAATAACACCAAATCCTTCCTCTCACGTTGTCTCTGCTGCTGACCAGATCAACACAAACCCAGAAACATGATAACCCACCCTCGTGTCATGTGCGGCTCAAATCTGGAGAGTGAAACGCTGCTGAAGCGGCTTGTAAGAACATCTGATGCTCGTCAAAGGAAAAACAAAAACAAAACAGTTTTGTTAGAAATCCGAGTGTTTTCAAGCTGTGACAGCATGAGGGTTTCATGCCTTCACTTTACAGGTTGCTTTTTCTTGGAGCTTGACGATTTTTCAAAGAAAGAATCAATTGGCTGACAGAAAAGTAACTCACAGCAGTTTCAAGATGAACTGCTGGCTCGTTAATTCTTTGATTTACAGGCCAAGCAGAAAGCGCAACATTCTTCTCTTCTCTTCTCAATGTTGTAAACATTTTCAGGTATAATCAAAGAGCGCAATAATCATCCTTTTTTTTTTTTTTAATTTAGACGTACAGACTCAGTGTAAAGTAAAGTTAATACCTCAAAGCACTAAATGGATCACAGTATCTAAACATGTAGCTTATTCTATTCGATGGGTAACCACCACAACTCGTGGTGGCCTAGTTTAATATTTCTGAATCACTTCCACCTTAACAACAACTTCACCACTTACTGTGACAAATGCAGATCATGCCGATGGGAAGAATACACCAGGCTAAATAAGGCATGGTAGCTCATTTCAACAGTTATTGTAAAATGTTGTTTACGTTGTTTCTCATCATTTCTCCTGACTGGCACCTCACTGTGAGGAAGCAGTGTTTATGCACCACATATAAAGCTGATGACAAACAGTGAGGGGCTCAGGTGACTCTGTTGTGCAGTGGAGGTGGGGGCGTCTGGCTGGCACTGTTTGTGCTCTCTTAGAGGGAAGGTGCACTACAGATCAATACAAAGTTGTTCTGAGTGATCACATTTATCCTGTGATAAAACATATTTATACTTATGGGATTGATCTGACCGGGGCTGATCTGGTTACACTTCACTAAGACACTTTATGGTTGCTTTATTATGTAATTCGCAGCCCAAATATCACGTCGTCCAAAGCTAAAAACTGGAAATGTCACATTCATATTGTATGTAGCTTCACTGTAATGACTGATACCATTTTTTATTTTATTTACCTGTTTATTGAGACAGAGTAAACAGTTAAATGCAGTCTTACATACAGTCCTGATGTATCAACTTATTTCTATTTTTTGTTTGACTCTTTTTTTCCCTTGTTTTACTTTTAGATCTTTCTTTTATTGCCTTTATATCTTGAGTGAATACCTTTCAAGAGGCCCTTACAGCATTAAGACTGTACAAACCTGCCATGATAGTTTTTTATGCTTAATCTCTGAGTAATAAGAAAACTTAGAAGGAAGCTTCAACACGTGTCATGGTGATAACCCTGTAAACCCTGAACGAAAAAATAATTGCCAGAAAATTTGAATTTAAAAAAATAGTGTTTATTGAACTTTTAAAACATTTTCTAGTTTTAATTTGTATCATATTTGCTATATCCCGCTTTTCTTTTCAATTAATGGAGCTTTCCTGATTTATTATGTTTTGCTGTTTATTTGTTTGTTAGCAGGATAACCTGAAAAGTTACGGAAGGATTTGGATGAAATTTTACCAGAGGTGAATTACATCTGCTTTCGATCCAGATATGCTTTCGACTGTTTTTTTCCCCACTGCCAGACACTGTAAAGCTGGACGCCTCATATCACAGCTTTAAATTACACAACAACAAGACATAACAAAAAACAGAGATATTTCCCAAAGGTTTTAAGATAATATCGCAAACGAATCCTGATCCTGAGACAATTCAGTGGGGAGGTGTATGCAGACTCAGACACAGAAATCTGTCTCCTGTGGTGTGGATGCACCAAAGTCTAGCCAAAAATAAGTGATTTAATCTGCTGTGAACTTAAATCCAATTAGACCGTCACACTGGCAGTTCATGGTCGTAAATAACACTGATTTTACTTGTCTCCCTAAAAAAAGAAAAAATGTTTTAAAAAATTGCGAGGCGACAGGTCTGAGGTCATATTCATGGAGCGCTAACGTAATTCGTTACCAAACATGGCAGCAGCGTTACACCCGGCGAGGACCACATTGCGTCTCTGAGCTGGCACATTAAAATTTCGAGTGGCTGCAGCGTGGCCCTCTGCCTCGCATGGCAACCAAACAGAGCGCCTCTTATTGGGGTTACAAAGCAATATTGTCCTGAATTATTCTAATGGTCGTCTGTTATTGCCTTTGGGCGTGATCTCATATGTAGGCTAACACAAAGAAGGGCCAATACGGACCAGAATGTGTGTTTACAGCAGACAGTTAAGCATCTTGATAAATGTTCAAAAACAAGGACCTCCCCTGTCTTTACCTCGTCTCAGTTCAGATGCATCACCTTATCACTCATCAGTCAGCTTGAAAATGCTCATGAACAAGCTACACGCCAGAGGTTTTAGAGTATGAATGGTGTTATCCTCTTAAATGAAAGCCTTGTGTGTTCTGGGATGGATTTTAAGCTTTATTAAACTCTAAGGTGAAAGGTCTACCGGCTACTTATCAGGCCTTTCACTTTTCCTTCACCTTTGGCCCAGGAGTCCAGGCTGAAGGTGCTGACCTCGAGCTGCGAGAGCCCCAGTACAATCATTACACACCAGCTTCCTCTTTGAAGTCCATCTTTAAAAGCATGTACTTGAACAAGAAGTACTGTTATTGTGAGCAGTGATAATAGCAGTCTTATAAACACCCAGTTGTTCTAAAGCTCTCTAAATAACAAATTACTTTTGCGAAAGCCCATCTTTGTCCCAGAAAGACCTTTCTTTTTTTTTCCTTTTACAAGTCAGGGCCACACTCAAAGAAAACGTTGCATTGTGTTGCTGTGAGTTGGCCCAGTTTCCAATGGGCATGCCAGTCGGACTTAAGATTTACTAGAAACTCCAGTTTAAAACTCCCTCCCAGTGGCCTTTTATTACCATTAAGAGCCCTGAGAAACTAAGTGACGCCCTGAATCAGGAAAATAATTTGTCATGTGTCACAGATTGATTTCAGTTCAGATTCACCAAATTTGCTTTGGTAAAATTGTGTCTGCAGAGTTAGATCTTCAGCCCAGATAAACGCAGCTGTGGTCTATTTGGATAGCTGAATTCACAGTATGGCTTCAGATTCAGCAAAGATATCATCTGTCTCCACTCATCTCATGTCACTAATATAATAACCTAAGTAGGCTAAGCACCGTAAGAGCCTATCCGAGTACAGTCAGCCCTTTGTGCTCACTCTCCATGGTCAATATCAGACGCAGAGTAGATCCCAACTCATGCAAGAGAGAGGCAGAGAGCCAAACCTTCAAACAAAGCCTCAAAATGACTACATGTGATATTTAAAAAAGCCTGGACTGCATTTAAAACAAAAGAAAAATACTGCTTTTAACCATTACTGTGTAACAACAGCAACATTTCATTCTTCCTGTGTTTACATGTTGAGAAATTAACAGATTAAAGGAACTGTTAACAGGTAAATTAATCTGTGCATGTGCTGACCACTGTTACAAAGCTTGAAAAACACTGCAGTCTCTTCCCATTCCTTCTGCTGTGCATTCACTGGGAACTGCGAGGTGAACTGGTTGCAACTTATGAGAGAAATCCAGTGATATAATAAAACTGATGACTGGGAGGATTCGCAGTGTCCAAGATTTAAGCATACTGACGCAGACATGCTGTCAATCTGCAAATCAAACACTGAACCAAAACCAGTAGAAGTCAAGATTTTACAGGAGCAAAAACATTCTGATTCTGTCTCCCAGTAACACAGCATCTTACTTACATAATATCAGGTGATGGTAATGTAAACCTACACACAACATTCACCATTAGGACTGAAAACAAGACAATTTGTTTTTAAACAGCCAATGTCCTCATTCTTGTAACTGAAGGAGCTGTCAGCTGCCATTAACCCAGCCGACCACATCACTGTGTTTCTGCAGCCAACCTCCTGCTCACTGAGGATCCTCTGCCCTGCTCTGCATTGCTCTGTCACATCCAGCCATTGCTCGCTGCTGTGAACAAATGCTTTCTTTAAGCCACCACAAAAGAATGCCAACGGTTACTGGTCAACTGGGTCCTGCCAGACAAACCCGATTCAGTTAGGGGAGAATGTGGGTAAGGTTTTTTGTTTTTGTTTTGTTAGATTTTTGTACATATACCTACTCAAAAAGAGAAAATAATAACAATAATGTATCTATATTTTAAAATACAGACATATTTATATTTTAATAAGAATATTATGGATCGTATGAGACCTCTGATTTAACTTTGAAATTCACTTTTCTCCCAGACTGATTTTCTAACACAACTAATTTTTAAATTTCCCCTTCCCAGCACCAAATGCTGCTGGCACGGTGGAGTAGTGGTTAGCACTGTTGTCTCACAGCAACAAGGTTCTTGGTTTGAACCTTCCGTTCGCCTGGGGCCTTTCTGGAGTTTGCATGTTCTCCATGTCCCTGTGTGGGTTCTCCTTGTCCAGGTACTCAGCATTCTCCCACAGTCCAAAGACATTACAGGCGTAAAAGGTTGACTGCCTCTCTGTGTTGGCCCTGCGACCCATCCAGGGTTTACCCTGCCTTGACCTGTGACAGCCAGGAAAGGCTGCTAGTCTCTGTGACCCTGAATTGTCCAGGTGGTTAAGAAAATGGATGCGTGGACAAAAAAAGCAGAAAAGACAACACCAGATGTTGCTCTTTCTGAGACAAACTGAGGAGCTATTGAGGCGTCTTTCGGGGAATTTCTGCTTTGTTTTTCATTAAATTTCTTTCCCCCTGAAATGAAGACCAACAGGCTGCACTTTTCAAAATGCAGCCAAATAGAGCTCATTTTGAAACCCTTACTATACATTTTGCGTGCTTGGAAAGCATCCAATCATGATCCAGGTGACAGTGAACCGCCATCGAGCTCATCCACTGATCAAAGCCTCTCCATTTTAGCTCAAAAGAACACAGAGCTCAGGCTGTACCCAAGACTCGGGTACAGAGGCTCTCTTTTTTTTGCCCCCACCACCAAATAACAGGAATGCATATAAGAGCTTCCCCTCTTCCCTCCACCCCCCCTACCCCTTTCATAACTCAGCTCTCATTTGGCGGTTTAATTAGGCTTTACCTTGTTTGAGGCTGCTGGAGCGAGAACTTCTGGGGAAGCATGTGAAAACAGGGGGGGTCACTTAACCCATTTGGCTGCAGAACTCTCTGGACCAAGTCTGCGGCTCAGTAGAGTCACAGAGCAGGTAATTAAATATAAAAATAGTTTTAGTTTTATGAGATTAACTGGTCTTTCTCCTCCCCAATCTAACACTTTTGGGATGAAGCAAAAAGCTAAACATCACCCAACAACTGCTGGACCACACTGATGCTCTTCACTCAATAAAATCCCTGCAGCCAGATGCAGATCCAGCTGTGCTTTCCCATAAGACTGGATATTGTCTTTTAATTTAAAATTTAAAACCACTTTAAAAAGAAAAATAATAATTAAACACCTTCAACATGTGATAAGCATTTTTTAAGCCAGGGCTCACAAACTGAATGTTTTGTATTGCCTTAAACTAACCAGCGGGCTAGCTTAAAAGACACTGTTATTATTCTTCACCGCCTCGATGTTTCACCATCCTTGGAGTTTGTAGTTTTAAGCCTTTTTTAAATATAAGCTACGGCCAATGAGTTATAAAGAACTATAAAGAAACCTCTAAAAAGAGGTTTCTTTATAGCTATTATCTGAAATCAAAGCTCTAGTTACAGTCAGCTAACCCAAAGTGAATGTAGTTAACAGGGATTACGTATCCTACTGATGGCCTGTTATGATAGAAGAAATTACTAGAAGATAAGCTTGATGTCAAAAAGGAGAGACCTTTCCGATGCCACAATGGTTCTGACCAGATACAAGCTGGGAAAATTGAACTAAACTGAACTTTTTTAAGTTTTCTTTGGTGAAATATCAGAAAACAGATCTGACATCCAGGCTATGAAAGCTTGTGTCTGTTCCTCTGTTGAAACGATGTCGAAACTATGATCTATCCCACGATATCGATCAAATCTGAACAAACATGAGATTTAGATGAATTTGGATTTAGACTATGAAACTGATTTGCTTGCAGTTTTTGACAGTTCTTTTTACTTTTAGCTTAAATGTGTTTTTATGTGGTTCTCTGCCACACTTACAAAGTTGTGAGGGTTTCAAAAATATAGGGAAATGGTTGATTCACATGTGACAGAACATAATTCATAAAGTTCTCATAATATGAAGCTAAAATTGCATAAATTTAACAAATAAAGTTACTCTAAATTTAAAATACATCAGCTCATTGTGAGGGAGTCAGGTGGGAGGACTGATTGCTTTTCACAAGAAAGACGTGGCAAAGATCAACAACTTCAGTTTTTCATAACAAAGCTCAGTATTTAACACTAAAATATCTTCTGTAGCACATCTCTTCACTCCGCATGTCTTTTTTCATTTTATGACTGCGTCACCAAAAAAAAATAAATAAAAACAAAAGCTTCACAGCTATAGGTTTTAAAGAGGCTGTAAGAGTCCTTCATCAGTGTGGAGAAGCAGCTGCAGCCACAGTGAATTCACAGCTGTTACACTGGATTGTAATGACTGGAGGAAAAGAAGCATATAAAACACACATAACCTAACAAACCAACATGTAACCAGCCATTCTTCAGGCTATTTAATCCTTTAGTCGATCACTTTTCTTGATCATGTATGAATGTAAACTTCTGCTAACTTTTAGGCATTTGCTTGGACAAAAGACACGACACGGATATTACTTACTAGCTCTTTCAACCATTTTATAGATAAACAAAGAGCAATAAGCAAAATTGACACTAATTATATGTCTGTGTCGTAGCATCTGCTGTTAAAGTCAACTACCTTGTGCTTCGTAGGTTTTCAGTGCAGTGCTGAGATCAACTAAACTGTAACATTTTTAGTCGTTGAGTTTAATAAACCGGATGTGTTTACAAACCTCATAGCTTTCTCTGTGTCATATAAATTGGATTTTCATTTGTTTTTGGAGGTTTCTTCACACAGTAAGTGATGTATTAAACCATTAGAAAACACAATACACAATGTATAATTTTTCTTTTTTTACTTTACAAAGGGTTGCAAAGCATTTAGACATTTCAGTTTTTCCCAGCATTAATCAGGTGAGGTTAGTTATTGCCTGTTTTATTGTATTTCATTTCTATTGTGACTCCATCATTTTCTTCTCTAGAAAAAAATCCAGGGACTCATCGAAATAAAAACATAAGCAATGAGTTGTTTTTCTCTGGCTTTCAGTTTGTTCCCAATGGAGATTCAAGTGCTTCTACTAAACACTGTATAAGAGAGAGACATGGAACTCAAAGAATCACTAATAGAAGTTTTTGGGAGGACTCCATAATGGCTCTAGATGGCGGTTGTCCCACCACTGCCTCTAAAAAGAGCCAATCATCAGCCAAACTAGTAAAACATGTGGGCTAGTTGTGTTATTGCACTGCTGGTGAACACCATTTACAATAAACATGTAGGTAAATGTACTTACAGTCTTTCTAATGGTAATATCTGTTCAGATCTCCTGTGGGAGGAGCCAAAGTCACTGAACTTTAACACAGCCATGAACGAAGCCATCATGGTGCGTAGCTTTGCATGTGTAGTACAAGTATAAAATGTTGACAACCAAAGCTTTTAACCTGATTTCGATTTTAACTTTGGCTTCCAATTATTATTAAACCCAGATGATTAAGATAAAACAAACTACTGTTTTCTAATAATAGTACTATTTTGCCTTTTAGTACCTTAATTCCCTTTAATTTTACACTTCTCTAAAACTCCAGATTCATTCAGTTCACATTTTTTTATTAATTTATTTAAAATTAACATAATTTCAAATGGACTTTCTTCATTTAAAACTTGATTAAAACTTTGGACGGGGCCAGTACGGCTGCTGAGTGGTGAGCACAGGCAGTATATAACATGGATCTTAAAGGTGAAGCCAGCGCGGAACTGCCTTAAACTTAAACCTGCGTTCCTCTTAATAGCCAGTAGGGGCCAACAGCTGGACTTCTAGTTGTATAGAAGTTAATAGGAGAACAACCTTCCAACCTGCCCTCTCTAAACTCTGTCCTGATGAGTTTATGGACTCAGTTACTCATCTAAGGTCACACTGAATAAACATCAAGCCCAATTTGGAAATTTTAGTCATTCTAAGAGTCTCTAGAGGATAATCGTGGGTGCATTCATAGGGAAAAGGTGGGTGTTTTTACAGTGAAATGATGCTCAACTTCAGGCTTCATAGTGGGACTTCACAAACCAGTTAGTAACCATGGTGGCTACTTCCATCTTTCATAGTGTCTGTAGTTTTGTCAGATCTGCCAGAGCAAAATGCAAACACAACATGCAAAAGTGTCACAGCGCTGTCTTGCTGTGAGCCAGTGATGCCCAATTCACCACTGTGCTGCTACTGGCCTCCATGCTGGTGGTGGATGCATGTTCAAATCCCAGCAGAACTGCTCCATATTTAAGGTGGGCAGGAAAACTAACCAAACATTCCCCCAAACTCTTACCTAGATACAGCGAGGCATTCTCCTTCTTCACATTGTCGTCCAGGTAGGTGGGCCCCAGCGTGTAGATGGGCGTGGACCCCATGCCTACCAGGATCTGAGCGATGACGAACAGCGCCACGTACAGGTTGTGCTCGTTGCCCTCCTGGTCTCTGGGACAGGAAGTGATATCAACGCGATCCCTGCTGCTGGCATTGCTATTCATGCACAGGCCCTCGTTGGCCGAAGATGAGTTGACCTCCTGGATCTGGTAGGGCGGGGAGATGAAATGAGGTAAGGAGAATAGGGCAGCACCCACAGCGATGAAAATGCCCCCCACTGCCAGCCAGCGAGGCCTCTGGCCCCGCCCACCAAAGTAGCTGATGAAGACGACCACCAGGAGGCTCCCGATGTCGAAACAGCTGACGAGCAGGCCAGACTCTGAGCTCCTCAAGCTGTACCTTTTCTCTATGGTGGTGATGACGCTGCTGAGGTAGCCAGACACCATGAGCGACTGGATGAACGTCAGGTAGCACATGCAGAACAGGAAGCAGCGAGAGTCCTGCAAGATGACGCCAAGGTGCTTCCGACTGGGCAGACGAATCTGAGCTAGCCTGGCTGCGAAAAACCCCGGGGGCTTCCTCCTAGCCATGTGTTTACTCCTTCGGATCTCCGTGTTCTCCATGTACGAGGCCGGCCTATTCAGCGCAGACTTCCCTGGCTTTGGCGGGTAGTTTGCTCTCGTTGGGGACTCGGCCTGGAATGACTCAGTGTTGGGCGGGATCTGGATGAACTCTGTGCTCTCCTCGGCCGTTATGGACATCCGCACTGAGCTCGCCAGTAAGGTTTTCTCCTGAGATGCAGCTTCGTTTAAAACAGGCAAACTTTTAGATTTGAAGTTCGTACCTGGATCCTCCACCTCGCTGGAAAACCCGTCCTCCTTCTGAAGGGACTCGGACAGCTCTGCTTCCTCGTGGTCAGCCATCATTTTCAGTCAATTTTCTTTAGAGGTTCAAAAAAACAAGCCGGCCCAGTCAAAGAACACATTTACAGTTCAGGGGCTGCTGGCCATCACATCTATTATTAATAGGAACACCTACTCCCACAAAGAGACCCAAAAAAGCAACAATGACAAGCACGCTCACAGCCTCTACTTTATCTCTGCTGCAGGACAGCAGACAGCTCTGGGTTTGTTTATCTTGTCATGCACACTTGCCTTCTGCCACCATCCACCATAATCCGGAGGTGGAGACCGCTCAGGCCTCCTCTGCTCGGCCAGCGGAGCTCCGGGGCCAGGGCTCCCTGCAGATGCTTGCTTCAGCAGGACGCTGGTGCTCCTGGGTCGGGAGCAGGGATGACATTAATTCACAGAGCATCCCTGACAGCCCTGCCGATGCAGATCACACAGCCGCAATAATGTCACTTCTTTCATCAGGTTGCATGATCGTCGTCCCCTGCTCCTCCTAACTCCTGCCCAAGTCAAGGGCAACCCCGACTCCAATGTTATCACCGCACCAGCTGTCCTCCCAGCGGGCGAGGGGGGCTGGCATTTAGGGATTATCTTTCGGTGCAAATTCCTGGGGAGGAACATGAACGAATAAAAATCAGGGAAACGGGGAGAAGTCGTCGAGGAGAACCAAAGACAGCGAGCAGAGACAGAGCTGCAGCTCACTGCAGTGCTGCTCGGCTGCTGTCTGTCGCTGTTTTGAAAACAACCAGGTTCAATCCAGGAAACACTTCAAAATAAAAGCTACAATTTTAGTGACAAAACTCCCAAGACACACAACATCATAACTGTGAAATGTAATGGCCATTTCGGGCTTTCTAGGCTATTTAAGATAATATAGCTTGTAGTAACTTTCCTGACCAATGCATGTTTTCACAATTATCTCCACACGGCTTCAAATATTGCAAAAATAAATAAAACAAAAAACAAGAATCCCATTAACTGTATATTACATCTAAAAAACGTTTTCTGTGTATATTCACGTGCCTCTATATATAATCACTCTTGAACATGTGACTGAATCTGCGATATTTAATATTAAATTCGGTCTGCTTAACACAAACACAATAAATTCCTAACAGCAAAATTATCAAATTAGAAGAAAGGCCGTCGGAATTATCACAATTTTACTGTTTGTTTGTTTTGTTTTGTTTTTTGTTTGTTTGTTTGTTGTTGTTGTTCTTTTTAATGTACGGTTTACAATATAATGTGTGGAAGATTAAAATGTTTTATTTTGAAAAGAACCATGGCTAACGGCCATACAGCTAGCGGCTAACAACCCGTAACAATAACAATATCGACATTGTCTTTCATTAACCTGACATACGGTAAAGATGAGACATCATTCAGACCTTCATGTCCAACTTCCACTAAATAATACTCAAGGGCTGGTAGTGAAGAGTCATTCAAGCAACGTCCATGTTAAAATATTCCACATCCAAAACATCATGTAGCAAATTAGTGGAAAAAATACCGGAAAAGTGTTTTCAAAATAAAATAAAAGCGTCAGAAAAAAGGGGGCGATCGCTCATTAAAGCAAGGGAACTTTGGAGATTCATTTTGAGGAATTGCAGGTATTTAAAATACCAGTTTGGCCAGTAGCCGATGCACCCGAGTTTGTTTATTTGTTTGTCATTTATTCATACTGTAGTGTCAAATCAAAAGATAAGCTAAAATGTTTCAAATCTTTCAGCTCTTTGTCAAAGATAGCAGATGTAAAGAGCAAAGAACACCCCTCTTTGTGAGAGTAAAAAAGCCAAGCAAAGGTTAGACGAAATTTCGATATATATCGGAACAAGTTTCCACAGGTATCAGTCAGTGAGGCCAATACTTGAATATGTGACCAATATATAAATATTAAATTAAGCCTTTTTATCTTACATTTTTATCTAGATCATAAAATATGCAAAGAGTTTAGATAAAGGTTAAATATAAATTAAAATCTAAAAAAGTGAGAACAATGAGATTGTGAAAAAAAAATATTAGAATACAAAAACACATACTGCATGTTAAATATACAACATACACTTAATGATAAGTATTTATTTATTTATTTGTTTAGTTAAAACATCATGCAGCATAATAAGCATAATGTGGTTTCAAACTTCTCCGAGGGCTAAATGAAGACCTGCAATGCTTTGCCTAAAGTATGTAGCCAGGCACTTACACCTCCGCTCTGCTGCGTCTCAGCCACCATCGCTCTAGCAGCAAGGGTGCTAGAGCCAGAGTAGGGGAGAGGCGAGCTGGAACAAACCATTTTGGGGGGGGGGGGGTATGTATACTTTTGTTGTCAACCAAGTACTGTATGCTTTTATATTTTTAGTAGTGTGTCACACAAACAGCAAATATTGTCAAAAAAGTAAGAAATCTTTGGGGGTGCTTTGATTCATCCCCAAAAATGGGCTAAAATCGCCCCTGGATGCAAGTAAAACACAGCAGAAAATAAATAAAATCAAAGACTCAGCGGTCCTGTTGCTCTGTTTTCACCTGTATAGCAGGAGTGGGACAGGCGGAGGTTTGCCCTGCAGCGGTCAGTGGAAGGATCTGGGAGTTTCACATTCCCGTGGCAGAATACTGTCGGTACTTGCTCGGACGTTTAGGGTTTTTGTCGCTGTAAAAATAAGTTTTCTTCCCAGGCAGTGAACAGTGGACACTAATGTTTTTGTCACTTTTTACAGAATCAAAGGCAGCGTGCTTACAGGAAAGTAACAGTAATCTAATGACCTTTTTTTGCAATAGTAATCCCTTACTTTACTCGTTACTTTAAAAAAGCAGTCGGATTACAGTAACAGTAACACGTTACTTGTACTTGTAATGCACGTTACTTGTAACGCATTACTGCCCATCTCTGGTAGATACATAAGAAAAAACATATAAAAACCACAAATATTATTACCAGGCATCCAAATTCAAAAACAACCCAAAAAAATGAGATGCAGACACTGAACATGGGAGCAGGCATTTACACCCATTTAGCCAGATGAGAAGTTAGAGAAGTACCACACTGATGTTGTGCAACAACACGTCCACAATCATTGTTTCAGTTCATCGCAAAGATGAAAGATTAAGTTACAATTATCATGCAGATTGTCTTTATGGACCCAGCTTTGCTGGCATGAACACTATCAAGTAAACACTGGATAGGGTCTTCCATAAGAGTTTGCAAAAGACAAGATTATTTAAGTTCAGTAGCATGAAGAAACATTTGAAAACAAAAACTATAACAACTTAAAAAAAAATACAATAAAGTAAAATCTTTATTTTTTTTTTATTAAATTTGCCAAAATATCAACCAAAGTGAGGAATTTGTACATGTGTTTATTGAGCGTGTGATGTCTACATCTCACAAACAGTCAAGTGTAGTTTGAAAATTAAACATTCTCAAAATAGAAACTCATAGAAACAAATAGCCAAAAAACTTATCTCTGGAAACTAACTGAATTGAAATCCAGCTAAAATAAAACAAAATATTAACAACTAATGAAAAACAAACTGTAAAAAAAAAAACAGACACCATTTAAAAGTTTACAAAGGGTGTCCATATACTTTTGGGATATGAAGGTAAGAGACCTGAGCTTGAGAAAAGAGCACAAGAACGCAGCGACCTCTGGTGGTTAATATGAAAACAACAAATACAGAAACCTGCATTTAAATTAATCACATTTTTCACATTATTATTAATATTTAACACATTTAAAATTATTTTAAGTAAGTAAGAAGAATGTATTTATATAGCACATCTCACGTAAATATAACAAAGTGCTTCACAAAAAAGCAAGAAAAAAACAACATATCATATTAATCTGAAGCAATAGACACAACATAACATCATTTATTGTTTGGAAATACTAACAACTGTCACTCAAAGTTCTAAAGCCTCACAACGGCTGCCCCATTAATTCATTGTACAATACATACTTTTTATGATTTAAAAAAATCAACATAACGAAGAGCATGAATTGTTCCTAAGAAAAAGGAAAAGTAGTTTTGTAGTGAACTGAGTAAACTTAATTTTCCAAAATATGAACAACTATAAAATGTGCCCGTCTGTGGTAAGAAGCTCATTCATCTGATAAACAGTTTTGTTGGTCGCTATCGTGCAGGTGTATTGTGTAGCTGCTGCATGTTATGTGTGCTAGGTTTTCATGCTTTGTGGTCATCTCTGTGCAGCTAACCAGTGGGTTAACTTTAGTTGTGTCTAGCTGATTTCCCACTACCAGAGGATCTGAACCAAGGAGCCATTACTTTGCACAGTTTTGAGGTGGAATCACTTTTCACGTCAAAGTCGCCATCAAACCTCTTCTAGTAGGTACAAGGAACCACAACCAACCACCACCCATCACTGGTCTCACTAATGCCAAGCCGGCATGTCGGCAGAACCAAGAGGAGCGTCAACAGTACAGCATTAATGATGAAAACCAGCGCAGAGCTAGGAAGGGAGATGCACCCAGGGCTGTTCAAGGACAGTGGTAGACCACAGAAAATCCTGGAGGGTGAAAATCAGACCTACATCCAGCTGCAGAGCCACACTAACAACAGCAGCAAGCCCCACCGTGAATGTAAACACTGGCAGACCAACAGACACGCCTCCAGCAGGGCAGACACAGACGGAGGCAGCAGTGGCACCAGCAGTAGCAGCAAATATGTAGTCATAAAGGGTTCAGAGTGGGTTTGAAACACAGACAGTAAAATTATTTAGCTCAGTTCAGTTCAGAAAGTATCAGAAATAGTATCCTGAATACCTTTTGTTCTACGATTTTGGTGCATGTTTTTATTTACCTTGATTAAGCAGAGACTTTAATGCCCCAATTGAAAGTTCCTTACTTAAACCATCTTAAAGCAGCTTCATTCAAACTGAGCAACCCTTTATGTTACACCATTAAAGTTTTCTTTTTCATTGCCATCCACAGTTAAAGATTTGAATAATTTTGTTCATGCTTAATTCTGCTTAATTAATTTGTTGTTACTGTGACCTCTAGCAGTACATCTGTCCGGATGATTAGGATAACATCGTATTACCGTCATGAATGTCGCTTTTCTGTTTTTTTCTGATAGTAACACATATTTGTTTGCTGTGTTTGGATCCAGTGTGATTTCACATGAATATTTCAAGAATTCATCTCTGGTCTTTGGCTCAGATTCTGGTAGTGAACCATCCACATTAGTGATTTTCATTAAGATGTTTGTCCATTTCTCTCTTAGAATTGATTGTAGTATATCTCTGGTCTCTGATAGTGCCCTTTGCACTCTGTCAAAATGCTGCAGACAAAAGGAGTGGATTGTAATAAAGCATATAGACTCACTGAGTGCTGACAGTGAGGGGTAGTTGTGTAGAAACTGGATGTGATCCTCTGTGTGTGAGAGCTGCTTCAGCTCAGCATCTTTCCTCTTCAGCTCAGTGATCTCCTGCTCCAGCTTCTCCTGAAGCTCTTTGACTCGACTCACTTCAGTTTCCTGCTGGGATCTGATCTGCTGCTTCACATCAGAGCTTCTTTTCTGGATGAGATGGATCAGCTCAGTGAAGATCTTCTCACTGTGCTCCACTGTTTGATCAGCAGACTGATTGATGGCCTCCACCTCCTGTTGAAGCAGCTTCACATCTTTCTCTCTGTCCTGGATTCTCTGCTGGATGTTTTGTCGACTCACCTCCAGCTCTCTCTGCCTCTCAGTCCTTTCTGCTGCAGCTGAGACTGTGTCGTGGCCTTTATGTTCATCCACAGAGCAGAGATAACAGATAATCTGCTGATCAGTACGGCAGAACATCTTCATCACCTCATCATGACGAGAGCAGATGTTCTCCTGGAGCTTCTTGGAGGGCTCCACCAGCTTGTGTTTCTTGAATGTAGGTGAATCATAATGAGGCTGAAGGTGTTTCTCACAGTAAGAAACCAAACACACCAAACAGGACTTCACTGCTTTCATTTTTCTTCCAGTGCAGACATCACAGGCCACATCTTCAGGTCCAGCATAGCAGTGATCAGCAGGAGCAGCTTGGAGTCCAGTCTTCTTCAGCTCCTCCACTAAATCTGCTAACATGGTGTTTTTCACCATCACAGGCCTCGGTACGAAAGTCTGTCTGCACTGAGGGCAGCTGTAGATTTTCTTCACATCCTCCATGTCCCAGTGACTCTTAATACAGTTCATACAGTAGCTGTGTCCACAGGAAATAGTCCCCGGATCCTTCAGTAGATCCAAGCAGATCGAACAAGAGAAGGCGTCCTGATCCAGATCAACTCTTTTTATCGCCATTTCTCTTCAAAGTCCCAGGGTACTTAAGATTGCTTCAGTTTCCTTCAGCAGAGTTTGAACTGTAAGCCAAAAGCTCGCCATGCTTGTTTATTAAAGAGCCTGCAGTAAATGAAGCTTATCAACTCTGACACTCAGCCGCTTGCCAGTTACACCCATCTAAAACCTGGTAGGTCTGTGAAGCGGCGGGACACTTAAAATATCTGGACAGACTGAAATGTGCCAGTTCGCTTGTTTTGTTTTGTTTTTTAATCAAAGTCTCAGCAGCACTTCTACCGACCTCAACCAATCAAATATTTGGTTTCATTAGATTTGCATTCCTTGAGTCCTTTTTCAGTACACACATTCTTCATCATTTCTCTGCAGAGTGCATCAGTTCTGTTGTCTGAGTAAGTGTAGTCAAGGCAGCAGATTCAGACACACATACAATCTACTGTATAGATTTATCACAGTAAATATATCAACAAAGGATCCAAAGTGATATCCTGCTCTTGCATCCAGGTGGCCAAAAAAAAAACGAAAATTGTCACAAGCTGTGAAGAAAGTATTGGTTAGTCCAGAAGACCCGTCATCAGTAAACTGGTATTGGCTGGGATGTTTCATGTAAAAACCAACTGTTCATCATCTGCAACCTTTACAGACATATATGTACATTTCTGTACACAATACTAGTAGCTAAAGATGTTTTTTATTATCAGGAACAAAAAAAAAACAGGTTCTGTTATCTTTGTAGTTGTTGTAAGTTGTTGTAGAGCAGCAAAGTCGATAAAAAGAGGAGGTCAGGGCGGATGGACGAGCCAACAATGCATCTTCACAATCAAACTTTAACCTCTTATGATTTCAGAAACAATAAACGAGATGCTTTTTTCCTTCCATGAGAAATTAAAATAATGATAGTGATGGCATTTTAAGTCAAAATTTCCACTGAGGGGGTACTTTTGAATTCTTTTCTTTTTTCTTCCAGCAGAGTAACTTTATACAGAAAAATGACCCCAAAAAAAGCCATAACTGAATACTCAGCTGAGAGAGCTTCATTCAGCTGTTTAATAAACACACAAACCGTCAAGTCTAATTGTCAGATATTGTTAGAGCCCAAAATAGGTCTTCATAGCAAGGTGTATCTGGTGTAAAGTTGGATATTTTAACATGAGAATCTATGAGGATTGACTCAGTTTGGCTCGAGTGGCCACTGGAGCAACATTATCTTTTACCATGTCGGATCATTTTTCACAAACAGCTGCTTAAAAGCAGGATGAACGTCAAGACTTGTGCGCAGTGGAGTAAATCAGTAAATCATTTAAGCTGCTTTCCAGAAGAAGAAGTTTTATTTATTTGTGGGTACAAAGTCACAGTGAACTGAACAAACTATACGTGCTGTTTCCTTTGTCGGTGTGATTGGATGAAATGTGTCACTTAAAGAAGAGTGACTTTCAGTTTTGTTTTTTGTAATTAAGATCCTTCTGATCAGATCTGTGTTACGCACCAGCTGCTCACTGCAAGATATCTTATCAAAAAGTCTGTGAGGAGCGATAGGGGAGAAATTAATTTCAGTGAGAGCTGCAGCGCTGAACATTCAGACTGTTGAGTCTAAATACAACTGGAACGGTTTTATTTTGTTAGAGTCAATGATTAAACATCCAAACAGTCAAATTTTTAAAATTGGCATTCAATCTACAAACAGGTTTGAAAAAGTAATTTTTTAAATGTGTTTTTTAAATAATCAGCTATGTTTTCACTCACTGTCCGTATTTATTTCACTCTTCTTTCTTTGAGTGTGTTGACATTTTAAAAGTATCTTTGTGTAGCAAATACTTGACACTTTACTGTCTGGTGATGCTCACACTGGATTTCTGAAATTCAAAGTTCCTCCACAGATGTAGGAGTTAGAAATGTGCATACCATGGCACACATCCATAATACAAGACAAAATTCAGATGAATTCCAATGACGTTGTTGGGGCGTAGCGTGGCGTCATGGTAACAATCCACTAGAATTTGTCTCACATGTCGACTCAAAGATTTATTGGCCAGATTTTGACAAACAGCTTTATAACTTAGAAATTATGACTCTTACAAATGTGCTGTGTATTGCCAAGCAATAAAATACCATATAAAGATCACATCTGACCTCTGACCTCTCCTCAAATATTGTCAGCCTTTCATAAAATGTTTGTTATATTTAAAACTATGCTTAAAATTCTACTGCTGTTGTTTGTATTGGGAACATTTAGGAAATCATACTAAACATCACATTATAGTTTGCATCCAAACATCACATTTGACCTACGAACTCGTCGCATTTCAAATCTGCCTTTTTGTCAAGTTGACTCCAAACAGTGTTATATCTTTATAGAAAGTCTTATCAGGAGAACTAAAATGAGCTGTCTGCTTAGTTAGAAATATACTGTAGCATAGTATTTTTTAATAAGCCCAAGTTATTCATGTCCAGTGTTTTATTAATCAATACCTATTGTCCATAACCTGATCCTACATAATGTTTGTGTAGTCAAAGTGAATGTCTGTCATGCTACACTTGTCTGGTTTTAGCTGCACTACAAACATCTTAAATTACAATTAGAAAGAAAATAAAATTAATATTAAAAAATATGTAACACTATTCTCTGAAAAGTAAATACAGGTCAGAGGGGGGCCTGCCTTGGTGGATGTTTGCACTCTCAGAGTGCTTCTTGTTATTTATTCAGTATACTATACTAGTAACACTTTCAACCACTCCCTTATTTTCAAAGGAGGTTCAATGGCAGATGGATCTACGTGTTTGATTTAGCACAGATTTTATGCAGGATGCCTTTCCTGACACAACCCTCTCATTTATCCAAGGCTGAGACCAGCATTAGGAGCCCACTATAGCTTGTGATGCCCGTGAGAGGATTTCTGTCTCCTCCTGGAATCAAACCAGGGATCAGTTAAATGTATTAACCACTACACCATGGAGCCGCTGTCTATAGTCTGTTTTCAACACAAAGGGGTTGTAACACAAAGCTTATATGTTCATCAGCATCAGTTTCTGTTCATATCAACAAATATCGGTAGAAAAAAATCTGTTCTCAAGTTTCTCCCCATACAAGTAGATTCCAGTAAAATGTTTACTCAAAAACAGGCCCGCTAAGACTGTTTGAAGCGACAGGTTTGCATGATATGAGATCATAAGATGAAAATGACACCTGAGACACATCTGGAACATATTTATTTATTTATTTATTACTTATTTATTTTTAATATTCAGATGTATCCACGTACATGTTTCTGTTAATCATGACATCTGAGCTGAGTCTATAAAGCTCACGCAGTTTCCTCTTGCTGCCACTTGGTGCCGCCTGTGCTCTTTGTTTCCCTAAAGCAGCTAACTCATCATGAGGCATGATGGTTTTTGAAAATAGAGCATCACACAGGTGATACTTGTGTGTCAAATATGATGCGCTTGGCTTTACAGGGTTTATTATGTCACGTGAGACTGATAGCTGTATGTTCTGTTAGTCTGTAATGATGTTAATGTTGTGAGTTTTATACTTGTGTGTATTCCCATATTTTTACTGCAACCCTTTTTACAGACCAGACACTGCAGGTGACAACGAGGCTTTAAAAATCCTCTCTTTAAGAAGCTTCGGTGACCCAGCTGTGGCTTTCTATCAGTAAATGTATGAGCACCAGGAAAAATAAATAAGCTCACTTTAAAGCGTTCACCTTTATCCATGGCTTTTCATATGAGTAGAGTCAGTTTCAGCTGTATAAACAGCAGCATGACGACTGCAGCCTATTAACCTGTTTAACACTGCAAACATATACACTGAACCCGGGAACTCAGGCTTGTTTGGAATCACATTAGAATCTGCTAAAGCCATCTGGATCCTGGATTTGAACCCAGGTTCTTTTGTTAACAGTCTTCATATCCTCCCCCGAGCTTGTAAAGGTTCCTCTGGTAATTATGCTTGCTGTTGTTTTTTTCTCACAATATGAAAAAACAAAGTTACTCTGTGAAAAAAAATCCTTCAGTTTGGTTCTCGAAGGGCAAAAAGACCATCAGGTTTCAGAAATAAGCCAACAAAAGCTACTTTTTCCCATAAAAATAAAGCAAAAACTTTGTAAAAATAAAAAGCAGCACTTGTTTATTGTGACTGAGGTTACAATGACTGGAACTATGCGTGGGATGAGTTACCTTTATTTATTATTTGTTTAATCTTAGGAGCAGATAATAACGTGCATAATGTTAGAGTGAGCTCAGCTCATGTAGCTTAAAGGGTGCAAAACATTCAGTATGTCAGAGTACTAACGTTTAAAGATTTGTTAAAACTACATTTCTAAAACCAGCAAAAACTACAGAGAAACTGTTTTGTGCAGCAGCCAGTTCCAGATTTTGTTTGAGTTGTATGAAGTGAACTTCAAACCTTGATGTTGGTCCTTTTATAAGATAGTAACTGCATGAGAAGAGTTTGTTCATGTTTAAGTTTGTGCCAGTGTTGATTGTGTCTGTAAGTAACTAATGAACATGTGCTGATCATCTGCAGTGTTCTGCTGAGTCCTGGGATTCCTCCTGATCGATCAATTCATTACACCTGCACTCCCCAACAGCAGCAGCTTCTCCTGGCAGTATCAGCACAACAGCAACTTCAGTCTGACCACCAGAATAAACCTGATCCAGGGACGCCCCCAGACAAGGACGAGCAGCTCCCAAAGGATCCACTGCCAAAGTCCTCAGACCAAAAGGTGGTTTGAATGTTGGGGGTGACTGCTGTAAAGTTGAAGCATGAGTGAAGAGGACCAAACACGAAAAACCAGTTTGAAATAAAAACAATTAAAGCATTTTGGTCACAGTCCTACTTCATACACGCAGACTAGATAAAATAATCAGCTGCAAACCTAAAAATAAACTTCAGTTAAACAAACAACCACGTACCTGATTAACATACAGTTATCCGATGCTGCTGTAGCGCTGAAGCTGTACAGTAGGCCGTTAGGGAGATGTGATATGATCTCCCAGTCTGTCAGCGAGGAAACCACCAGTAAATATTTAATCAGCAATTTAGTTTGCCTTTCAAATATTCATGAAATCTAATCAACTTAATCACGGTGTGATCGTTATTTCACAGCGTAATGAAACTCCCCGCCAGTTCACTCAAGTGTGTCCAGGGTGGCTGACTTCACGCCGTCGCTCTCTAAAACAATAAAACTGAGACACACACACACACACACACACACACACCTAAAGATGCAGGCACACATGCATCACATAAAAAACAATGTAGCTGACTAGGAAAGGAGAAGGGAAACCAATAAATAAAAAGATTAGCGTGAAAGGAAGCAAAAAAAGGAAAGAAGGAAGGATAGAAGTAAGAAAAGAACAAAGGAAGGCTAAAAGAAGGAAGGATATAAAAACAATGAAAGAAGGAAGAAAGGAGGAAGGACAAAGGCAGAATAATAGATAATTGTAGTTGAGGAAAAAAAGGAACAAATAAAGGACAGAAGGAAGGAAAGAAGGAAGCATTGTGTTTTTCAGCTTTGCTGTTATTCTGCCCCCTGGTGGCTAAAAAGCCACATAAAGCAGCTTTAAAGATTATTGGACAGTTTTTGCACAAAAAAGGAAACGAGAGGATCAATATGAAAGATATATTCAACTTCACACTAAACAGACTCATAAATTATTGACACCATCAGCCATAACTCTGACTTTAAAGGAGCTGTTTCCCATTTTTAGAAATACATTTATTCCCTTTCTTGCCAGGAGTTAGTCAATAAGACTCTTGGGGGGCCGAGCTAGCTGTCCTCCCGCAGAGCTTCCAGTCTTTATGCAAAACTAAATGTGCAGCTGGGAGTTTTGCATACTGATGTGAGCGGGTTATGAGGCTGCTATTTTATTATCCGAGTATTTTCTTTTTTATGTTACAGCTTTTTCAGATGTTTGGTTTGGGCTTTAAGTGGTTTCCAGAAGTTCTCCCCTGAAGGCGAGATGACACCAGAGGCATCGGATGGATTGGAGTACCCTTGGAGCATTAATTTTTACAAAACTTCTCAAGAGTTTATTTTATTCATCTCAAACTGATTAACTTTTCTGCAGTTTTGAGATGAAGTTGAGCACGTACCAGCAGATTTGATCCCATGTTGGTGAGGGAGAGCAGGAAGCAACATTATGAAGTGTATACACACATGCGCCTCAGAGAAGATCCTGCAGCTTTCTGCTGTGTGCAACAAAATATTATAATATGGCAAGAAATGATAACGTGTACAGCTTCTCCTCCTGCCGTTTCCCGACATCCAATCTGATAAGATGAGATAAAGTGGATGTGAGACTTTAGCATCACGAAGACACAACAGAGAGGCTATTACTGCGTCTGATGAAAAACAGATAGATTGCACTGTATTCCAGCCTGTGGCTAAGATCCCACAGGGCAGGCAGAATGAGGTGCTCTCCAAAATGAGCTCGACATCGCCGCAAATAGGACACAGCAGCTTTCCCGTGTTCTCCTCGGGCCAAGCATTACTCTGTACATTAGATCCATCTCACCGTTCCTCTGTGGAGAGCTGCAGCAGCATGTACGGGATAAACGGAGGTGTATTGTTGTGTCACCTGGAAACATCCCGTGTTATAGAATTAGCATATTTATGCTTCACAGTCCTCAGTTTCTTTGTCTGGCTTTAACCTGGATTTAATTCTCCACAGTTTTAAACGTGCTGTTTAATTCAGTTTAAAGCTTCTTAACGTGGGATTCTTCAGTGACTGTGGTCATTGTTGGATTCTTGTTGCTTTGCATTAATTACTGTTTTATTGATACGCATGCAAACACGCACACACACGCACACACACGCACACACACACACACACACACACACACACACACACACAGTGTAAATGACTAGAAAGGGAGAGGGAATGGGGTTGAAGAAAGGAAGGAAGGAATAATTTTAAAAAGGCAGGAAGGAAGGACAAATGGAAGGAAAACTGATAGAAAGGAAAGAATAGAAAAGCAAGAATAGAAGAAATTATGGACAGAAGTAAGTATGGTAAGAAAGGAACCAAAAAAGAAGGAATGGTACAGAGAGAGGAAGAAGGAAGGAAAATAGAAATAAAACATGAAAAGAATGACGGATGAAAAGAAGAAAGGCAGAAATAAAGGAACCTGAAGGGTATAGAGACGGATTAAGGGGAAAGAAAAGGAAGAAGCAAGACTAAAAAGGAAGGAAGGAAAGAAGAAATTTTATAGAGAAGGAAAAGGAGGAAAGTTAGGAAGACCGTAGAGAATGAATGAAGGAAAGGGAAGAAACAAGACAAAAAGGAAGAAAGGAAGAACAATAGAAGGAGAGGTAGAGAAACAAGAAAACAAAGGAAGGCAGAAAGGAAGGATTGAATATGTATTCTATTAAATTTGTAGGAAGCACTCGTGCTGCTCATCACTATGAAACACAACAAGCAGCATTAATGAAGGATAGACTGTATCTAAACAATGGACTTAGCTTCAGGCAATGTAACAAATTACTTTCTATCACTAAAGTTTTTAAATGTTTTTAAACATTTTTAAACTCTAATGAGTAACATGTAGTTACTGCTGACTGACTCCCTCGGTGTTTCCTCCAATTAGTCCTAGATACTGAATTATTATTATTATTATTATTATTCTCTCTCTTTTTTTTTTCTTTTAGACAAACCTGCTGCATTCTGCGCTTGAGGCCTTGTTACAGTTTTCATCTTGTTTTCCACCCACCTGCCTTTTCCCTGTCTGAATACCAGGTCTCTTTAGATGAAGCGTGACAACCACTTTGCGTAACGTCAGCCTCGTGGGATCATTAGTGTGAAAATAAACTTTGTTATTTTGTTTTTTTGAGGGGGGTTTCTCTTTATTTCCAGCTCCTGTGTCAGAATGCAGAATTTATAGTCTGCATAAAGACTGGAAGCACTGACAGCTAGGCTGGTCCCCAAAGAGTGTTATATATTATCTCTTGCTAAGAAAGAGAAAATAGCAATGAAAAATGATGAATTGATGACGCTCAAGAAGATCTCACAACCATAAATTTGAATAAATCTTACATATTGATCGCCTGATTGTCTTTTGATGTGCAAATCTGGCTGATTTAACCTCTTTAAAACTGTCATGGGTGACACAGAGCATCATTAGCATCCTTTAAAGCAGAAACTTTAAAGAAATGTTATTACAGCTTTCCAGTGCATATGGGATTCATGTCACCCAAACACAAAAGATCCCAGAATGAAGTTACAACTGCAGCTTTACCAGTTCCATGTCTGTCAGATGCTGCGGGAGTCACGGAGTAAAAAGCATTTAAAAATCATGTTCTGGGGCAAAGTCAGTAAAATTTCCTTTGAAAAAATTCACATTTGACTGTTGACTTTATATCAGCAATGTTTTTATGTGACCACTTAAAATAAGTTGAGATTCAGTAATACTTCAAAGTAAATGCCTAAATATGGTCCCAGAGGCATTTCATGGCGTTTCTGATCCGCTGACAGTTTAAAGATGGACTGTGATTGACACTGACATCATCCATTTATTTTAACTCTGTGTTTTGAAGCCTCGGCTTTGGAGTTTGGGTTGCCAACATGTTGCTTCAAGCCAGAAGTTACTATATTTGGATGAGAAGGTAGAGTACAAATGTATCCTTTAACAATGCCTATTTTGGTTCGTAAGCTGTATTTTTATATGTGCTTTAAAGTCCTGAGTTTCCTTCCTGGTTAAGGGATTCCCAGGATCGTGCTTGAAGAAGCTGGATCCTGGGAACTACAGGGAAATTTTAAGCAGACATATCAGTTTGAAAATACAGCATTCATATAGTACATAAATGTATTTGATTGTGAGTCATGTCACGCCAACTTTTCTACATACAAATTAGAAAAACCCTTCAAATAACCGAGTCTTACAGCTGCCTTCGGTCCATTCCTCCTCTCCTGCTGAGCCACACTGATGGAAGAAACTGTACACAGTCGTATAAAAACACAGCAGTGGAGCTTCGGGAGTCAGCAACACTGATAAAAGCTATTTTGGAGAGAGGTATATATAATCTATGCAAATCATGTAAAATTTACTCAATTATTGCACTCAGCCAAGGAATTATAAAGTAATGGGTTAATTATACCCTTTTCCTAACAGTTACAACATTACATTAAAAAATGCAGTAAAATATACCCCCAAACAATGAGTCTTATGTTCCTAATTGCGCATGCGCCAGACCGCGCTTTTTGACCAAGCGGGACAGCAAGAAAATTCTGGGTCCTTTTTCCAGCTTCCAACAAACCCGATCGAACCACAGAAGTGAAGGTAAGCTATTTACATAGGGTGAATAATATATAATAGCGTATGCAAATGGTAATTTTTGAAGTAATGAGCTATTACACTTCACTTGTATTGCTTACGTCTGTGTAATGCACCATTACTTGAAATAAAACTTTGAATCTGCTGCTGTCTGTTAACCATCTAGACAACTGCTGGTAAGTTACAATGAAATGTGTTCGTGGTGCGCTTTTTATCAGTCAGCATGCATGACCAGTCCCGGACTGGTAATTGGAACACTGAGGTTGTGTCCAAATTCATGGGCTGAATCCTCCTGAGGACCCGCTTTCGCGGGCTTTGTGGGCCGGTCCTCAGAAGGTCGGGTAGGCCGGATGTAAACCTATGTTTAACCAGAGTAGCGAAAGGCCTCGGTGATCTGAAAATGATGTGCCGGGATTGTGCCGTTCTCGGCGGCTCTAGTAACCCTCGAGCTCTCGGCTAGCTATCGAGCTGGTGGGTAACAGACATCTCCGAAAACGTCGAAGCACTTTTGCAAATATGCGATGTCTCGATAAACGGAGCAGATAGTTGCAGTTTACACACCCACATTCTCGCCTGAAAATATGTTAAAAGTTTATTTTGTGACCCAGAAAGAGTAATTTTAAAACTTAGTAGCTGCCGCCATTGCCGGAAACTGGAGTTTGGCTGGGCCGCGCTATGAATTCTGGGATATGGTGGGCCACGAAGGACACACCCGACCCATCCTTAAAATTCGAGGAAAAGGAGGACGCATTTGTCGGGTGCATTCGGAGGAGTCCAAGAATTTGGACAGCCTTCGGCGCGTCGCTGTGGCGGAATCGGTCTACAAATGCGTCCCCAGGAGGATGAAGCCCATGAATTTGAATCACAGTCTTTGCAAACTACTTTCCTGCCTTGATGGAAAAGAAAACGGACGTCAGACGATTTTTTTTTGAGACATGAGAGGGGCAAGTTGTGGTGGCTCTGCTTCTGGGTCAACACATAAAACAGGTAAACAAACTTAAATCCTGTATGTCTTTGAGATTCTATGAACATTGGGCAGATCATTCCCAACAGTCGTGTTTTAAACTTTTAAAAATCAGCTGTTGCTTCTGTCTGCGTCTCCCCATTGATCTGTAGCTCCTCATCATCGCGGAGAGCTCACTGAAAGCTTTTTTCCAGCTGTAACTGGCGGCTTTGTTTTAGCAGCACCAGAACTTTCTGAAAAGCTCTGAAGCATGCTTGCTTGTATTTAAAAATGTGCGCGGCAGTAGTCGCTTGTTCTGTCATGCAGATACAGCTTTGCTCACGTATATGCTTCATTATCCACTCAGATGATCGCACTGCGTGGAAACACTGGGACACAGCAGCATCATGAACTCCAGCTATAGGGAGATTTTTCAGGAGGAAAACAAATACATAAAAAAAACATTCATGTTATAACTATGAGATCTGGTCTGTCATTTAAAATTTCATTTTTTTTTGTCCCCTTACTTAGATCATCGAAGAGTTCAGACGCATCACCAGTTTTGTTGGTGGAGACATTCATGCTGAAACTTGATGAGTACACACCAGGTCTTTTGCAGCTTATGCATGCTAAAGGAGGAGCTGCTGGTTCCAAGATGAGACCTCTGCTGGACACTTTGAATGACGTATGTTATTTGACTTTTTTCACAAATATGTAATTATGGAGGGCTGCAGTGGGTAGCAAGAAAGTCCTGGGTTCGAATCCTGGCCCAGGGTCTTTATGCATGGAGTTTGCATGTTCTCCCTGTGCATGTGTGGGTTCCCCCCAGGTATTCCTCCCACAGTCAGAAAACATGACTGTTAGGTTAATTGGTCTCTCCAAATTGTCCTTAGGTTTGAGTGTGTGCATGCATGGTTGTTTATCCTGTCTGTCTCTGTGTTGCCTTGTGATTGACTTTCCAGGGTGTACCCAGCCTCTCACCTGTTGAAAGCTGGAGATAGACATCAGCCACGTTTTTGTTTTTAATTCAGTCTTAATGTAAGTAAATCACTCGACTTAGTCTTTTCACTAAATTGTATCTCCCGACAGACACAAAGCATTGAGAAGAAAAGGGATCTCCTTATCTGCTGCCTCATTAGCTACCTCGGGGAAAGACAAGAAGATCTTTTTCATGACATACATACTTCTCCTTCTCCATTCATCTTCTGTCCACTCCCCTCTTTAGATAAACTGAAATATATTGAAAAAGCATCTTAAATAAAATAAAACATGTGTATGCTTTTTGTTTCTTTCTTTTTAACACGTAGGAATGTGAGGATTATACAGACAATATGATGAAGGTGATCGTGATCCACAACATCATGGCTGAGGAGGATCCATCAGATGTGTCCACTGTGATTGAGGGAAACCAAGTGATGGAGGGATGTGGAAGCCGAACAAAGGCATGTGTACTGCTGATGGGACTGATATATGCCCTCAACCTCGAATATCCGAAGGAGCTGAAGAACACATTTGATACTTTTCAAAAACTTTTTTTAGAACTTGACGGGGCCAAACTACTGAAAAAGGTCCACGGACACAGAAATAAGCTTGTGCAATGCACACACATTTCCCCTCTTGTTCCAAGAGAATCTTTTGTCCAGACATAGCTTGATGGAGCTGTCATTTTTCTTCTGACAGCAAGCACAGATTGAATGTTGGTGTTAATGTTCTGTTCTATGTATCCATATTTTTGATAACGTACATGCACAGAAACAACCTTGTAGAGTTTCTGTGCTTTTGGCTTTTAAAATGGACTGAGTGGCCTTTGAAAGTGTTGTCTGCATTAGCTGTTGTGTTGCACTTTATTCTGTGTTTTTATGTAATAAAAACATTGAGATG
Organism: Perissodus microlepis; assembly: GCF_051167445.1. Lineage (NCBI taxonomy): Eukaryota > Metazoa > Chordata > Actinopteri > Cichliformes > Cichlidae > Perissodus > Perissodus microlepis. Next base: position 35,136,001 of record NC_140478.1, read on the forward strand.
ATGAACCATCTGAATGCCTTTTTTGGGGGGTACATTTTACCTTATATGAATAGGTAATGTTTATCAACTGATAATAATTAAATTTTATTAGTAATTATATAATTAATTTTACCTAATTTCAATGAGTAAGTAGCTGTTGAATATATACGTAAATATGGGGTAAATTTTACCCAATTTAATTAAGTATTTCATAGCTTTTTATTGAAGCTATTTTATACACAATATATTGACTTAAATCTACCCCAAAAAAGTCAATGCAAATTGTTACCTCAGATTTATTGGGTAAATTCTATAGATGACTTCTTACAGTGAAGGTGAACGCTACAGAAAATGTGAATCCCAGAAGCTCGACACGTGGCGATAAACAAAGAGGAAGAACACCTCATTATAGAGGAGGGCTGAAATGATGAAGTGTGATAGCAGCAAGAGCTATGTGAAGGTGAGGAGCAAAGCATAGGGGATGAGTAGATGCAGATGTAACACAGTCAGATTATCAGTGTGAGGAAGTGATTGACGGGGATTATACAGCCATTGTTAATTGAAAGTAAGGTTGAAAGGACAGGAAATGAGAGGGGATTATGCAAATGAGACATTATGATGCAAAAGAGTTTCAATTAGAGCAGAAAGCTTCAAATGTCTTTTTAGATTCATCATTATGAATAGAAATGTATTTTTGAGCATATGTTAGTATTACAGGGGGTTTGCAGTGGTTCCCAGTCACTTCCACTTTGTTATAATGCTGATAACAGCTGATTGTGGAACATTTAGAAGTGAGGAAATTTCACGGCTGGACTTGTTGCACAGGCGGCGTCCTATCACGGTACCACGCTGTAATCCTCTGAGCTCCTGAGAGCGACCCGTTCTTTCACAAATGTTAGTAGGAGCAGTCTGCATGTCCGGGTGCTTGATTTTATATACCTGAATTTGATGATTTGGATGGGAGTGTGAATACCTTTGGCAGCTTAATGTATTTGATATATCACAGATTTTCACACAGGACGCCTTCCTGCTTAGTGTCACCTCCCGGTCTTGAACCAGAGATTGTTTCACATGTTTGAATGTGAACGTTTTAACACTTGATCCTTTTGTATTTGGGTTTAAAGTGCTCCTCTGAACCTGCTCATAAAGAATACTGACGGTGCTTTGAATTCAGCGTTGGCAGGTCTCCTCTGTCATCTTTTAGACAGCACAGCATTGTAAATACACCTTGTCTCTTTGCCTTTTTTTCCCTTTAATTAGGACACAGTTTATGCATACATGAAAATCTTTCATCCTCTGCCTCTTTCTCACTTCCATAGGGTTGGTTTTGAAGCCTGCAGACCTCAAGCAGGAGACTCAAAGCAGATAAAAGTGTAGCACGACGAGAAGTTCAGTTCGTCTCCTGCTGTTTCTGAAACAACACAGCGGGAGCAGCTCGCTAACCTACATTTCAAGCTTTAATGTTTAATATGTGCGTGTGTGTATTAAGTGTTATATTGTTGCATGCATGCAGTATGCACAACTGTCACATGTGCAGCACAGTCCATATTTATCTGTGGCCACTGCAGAGTTCTGTGCATTGGTCGGTCTGTTTTAGGCATTTCGTGTGTTCTCTAGTATTTTATAGTATGTGCTTATTATTAATTCATCATTTTTATTAATGCTATGATTTCTGGATGTTTTTGAGTAAATGTGGAAAACTATATTACAAATCTGAGACTGATAGTTTATTTACAGCCAGAGATTTAACATGTTTTAGCGCTGTAACCATGGGACTAGCTCAGAAACTTATAGGGTTTTATGACTTCCTTTCCACCTACATGTAGAAGTGGTTTCATGCAATCCCCCCTAAAAAAAAAACCCAATTTGTGTCTAAAAGCTGGCACAGTATCAGACCTGGGTCCAGAGTTGGACCACTGACATCAGTGACTGTGGGAGGAGTTACTCCAAGAAATTCACCAGCAATCTGCAGATTTTCATCACTCTTAAATTACTTAAACAAACTGTTTTCACACTCCAGAAAATTTCAGGGTAGTCACGTCTGCATAGTTTCAAAAATTGTTGTTTTCTCACATGAAGCACACAGCAGGAGGGAGTCTGCTTCAGCATTCGTGTAGGAGCCGTCTGGATAGAGCATGTGGGACGCGTAAACTCAAAAGCAGCACATTGTTTGGACTAGATGCTTCTCTCACATTGGCTCAGTCTGACATCACACAGGTTAGAGACGGGCTGATGTCCAGTCTGACCACATTCTCACGTGCACCTCAGTCAGAGGATGTGTGGAACAGTTCAGTGCAGCAGAGCAGCTCACGTGATGTTCAGTCCTCAAACAGCTGGTTTCTCTGCTCTCTTTCCACAGTCCAACGACATGCATGATAGGTTAGTTGGTGAAAATGATAACTTTGAATCCTCTGACCACATGCTTCAAATGTTCTCCATCTTTCTCAGAAACACTGATATTCCTCTGTTTTCTCCCCTAACATCAATATTCTGATGCTTATGTTTGGTTGTAGCGTTCAGACACTAGTTCAGCACCTCTGTATGATTTACAAAATGTGCCACTGACCACCAGCTGATGCCACCAAACTCAGTGATGCTGAATCACAGCCCTTTCTCTCCTCGTGATGTCACAACCTCAGCAGTCGCCCGCCTCCTAAAGCCGGCAGCAGGAGAGAGAAGTCAGTCACTGTGCAGGGCTTCCCGCTGCAGAGCTGCACTCTGATTCATTTGTTTCAGACCAGCAGAAGAGAAGAAGCAGCAGAAGGACAAACTAGTATAATAACAGAGGAAAAAACATCTCCTGAATGGCACCGGGGACCTGCAGCAGAAACATGGAGCAGTCAGACTGTGACCTGAAAGGAAAGTCTAAGAGGAAGAGGAGGAGGAGGTGCAAAGGCAAAGGTGAGTCGAGCAGCTGTGATTGTTGAACTTTATGTGGGAAACAGATGATGATGCTGACAGTTATTTGTGGCAGTATTCAGTGAGCTTGGGTCTTTTTTTACTCCACTGATGACATTCTTACACAGGCTTTGTTTTGCTTTGCCGTTAGAGTTACTGCATTATATTACATCACTTACAGCGAGTGCATTTAGGAAGAGATATTTTACAATTTACCACAGTCCACCTGCTGTATTTGTGAGTTCAAGAAGAGCATTTACAGGAAAAATAACACTTATTGCTTTAGTCTCTGGGTTTGGTGATGATTTCAAGTGTTTGGTTTTCTGCTAACTTGAGCTTTGATTTGGTTTTGTCCTTCGCTGCTTCTCTGTCTTTATGTGGGGATTTTCCTGCTGTCTCTGAGTTTTGAATCCTTGTTTGGGTCTTTCTTTGTTTCTTGGATCCTGTTTGTGGGTGCTGGCTTGGTTTTGTTATTTTGGGGGTTAGACTGAATTTTAGCTGCAAGCATAGTTTCAGAAATAGTCAGTTGTTACCACTGACAGACCTTTTGGGCTGTTATAAGACTTTTTTAGATATGCTAAATCCCACGTGAAGGTCTAAATAAAAACTAATCAAAAACGTCTGGACACCTGGATATTAAGAGCATGTTACAGGGATAGAGCTTGCTCGTTGAGGTTTAACCAACCAATAGATGGAAATTAAGTGCAAATCGCCGGTAGTGTGGCCGAGTGGTCTAAGGCGCTGGATTAAGGCTCCAGTCTCTTTGGGGGCGTGGGTTCGAATCCCACCACTGCCAGGCTTTAGTGGCTCCACATGTTCTCCTCCCAAGCTGTGATTTGAATTTTTAAAATGCTTAAACTGGTTATCTACTCTGCATATTCACATGAGAGGAGTGGGCTTGGCAGCACCTAACCAATCTAAAGAAAAAAGAAGAGTTTCTTCTGTCTACAGTAACTGCTCCCTATGATGGAAATTGCTTCAGTTTGTCAGCAGATCAAAGTGAAATGAATTACATTGGACAGGTTTTTGTTCTGTCTTCTAGTAGCTGTAGTTCCAACCGGGTAAAAGAGACTTAAATGCAGATTAGAATCACATATAAAAAACATTTATGTTTTTTTTTACCTGTTGGCAATCGACAACGGTACAGTTTGCCCTTCATTCACAGATTTTAGTAAATTATGGCTTAACAATCTATATGATACATAAAGCTGTAAGGAAAACAGTGATTTTAAACATAAGCGCTGAGCGTAACCTGCTCCCGCTGTGTGAGAGTAAAGATTAAATATAAAAGTGATTTCATACCTGTTGATCTTTAATCTGTAAGAAGTGACCTTCCTAGTGCAGAAAACCCAGGATTGATCCTGAGGTTATCCGGATAAGATCCTGCTTCATAGTACAAACTTCTGCTGTGGCGACACCTTAAGGTACACAGACTTTACAGGCTCTACATCAGGCGGGTCACTGGCAACCTGTTAGGAGGAATGGATTTTTGATATATCAAAAAAAAAAAAGGCTTCGACCCTTTGCGCTGCTAAATTTAATATAGCATATTGCAAAAGCACTGCTATATTATATTTGCATTTGCTTAGAACACAACGAACCCTAGCTCCGACCCTAAGTAGGTCATGGTGACCTGGTGGATGTGAATCAGTCTTATTTTGGGATATGAAATTGAAGCACTGATGCAGACACTGGGATTGTTTCTCCCTCTGGAGCAGTTAAAAAGTCAGGGATCATCTCATCTTATTAACTGCAGTCAAACTCAAACTTCAGCTCTAAATGATGCTAAAAATGCTTTAGTCATCCCTTATGGTCCAGTTGGTTTCTGAGTGATTAAGTCAGGTTGTGCAAACTTCATTCATCTTTATAGCACTGGAAATCGTTCATTTTTAAGCCCATGAATAAAAACTTTACGTGTTTTTATCAACATGATAATCTGCTCGAAGTACCAATACTAACACATATATATAGCAACAAATGCAAATAGCCTGAGCTAAAGAGTATTTATAACTGGTTATTTAACAAACTGAATTAAAAACAGATGTGTTGGATTCGATTTTGTTAAGATCCGTGTGTCTGAATGACAGAACAGCGAGATGTCTGCGTGCAGGTTTAATGTTCCTGTCAGACTGATGACAAAAAGCCTTCCTGAGGTTTAGGAGCTGGTGTAAAAAGCCAAATTGGTGCAGTTGCTATTTAACCACATGACATCAGTCAGGACATTCACATATCTGCCCTGGTGATTGTTGTTTTCAGCTTTAATTATTGTCATCTTCAGTTGGTGGATGTCTGCAGAGAGTCTCAGGTGTATGCTCCCTCTTTGTCTCCGTGGTTCAGACTCTCCCGAGAACCTTTTCTGCTTGATTTGTTTGTTTGCTATTTTTGCTCATTCATTTCTGGGCTTCTATGAGTGTTTATAGCTGTAACACAGGATGAGCCAAACGCAAGTGCTGATCAAGCAACAAAAATGTGACCAATCCAATCATGGCAACGCAGTGCATCTCAGGCATGTTAATCAATTAAAGAAACCAAAGACGAGATCCTCTGCTGCCAAAAATGAAGATGTTACAAGAAGAAGGAGTTACAGGAATACAGCTGCTGGCACGGCCAACAGCGACACCATCACCTCCGTTCACCTCCAAAAAAATAAACACTTGTGAGGAAGGACAGAGGCGATTGTGACTCAAAAGTGTCAATGAAGTTTTCAGTTTGCTCCTTTTTCCACTTTCTGTGTCTAAGAAGTCCCAACGTGCAGCCAAAAATGTTCACTTTCTGTTTACTCGTGTGAGTATAAATGTCTCATCAGGATATGAGCTCCGATAATCATAATTACAGTGGTCTGACCAACAGGTCAGCCTTTTAGGATTACACTGGCATTGTTCTGCACATGATAATCCTCGGTAAATGCTGCAGATTACTCCATGATGGCCACGGTATTAAATCCAGCAGTTATTCAAAGTGCTCAAAGCCTTTTCCACTTTCATTAATGACCTGTTGGCCTTTTTTGTGCATCAAAGTGTGCCCTCTACGAAAAATAAATCATTAGAAAATCACCAGAAAATCATTAGTCCCCACAAATCCCACTATTTTCGGACCACAATGCACTCAGCTAATGCTTCTACAGTATCCAACAATGAGCTGTACTATAATGCCAGCTGTCATTTTAGAAACAGAAGGTGGCATCTTTTTCTCAAATGGCAAACGTCTCCGCTTACAATGGAGCTCTGTGAGCGCGCAGCAGGAGGGAGACTCGTGTCGTGCGACTGCTGTGCGCTCAGTAATTCAGCAGTGTTTGAGTTTCTCTGTTCTTCTGAGACTGTGTGAGCTTCTAGACAGCTGGATGTATAAGCAAACTGTCACTCAAACAAGTAAATGGGGAGGGGGAAAAGAAGAAGTAATCACATGGGATTACCAAGTCTTTTCTGTTTACAGTGTTACAGAAACATCAAATTTAATTTAAAAGGAAGTTGAATGTTTTTCTGAGATTTCCCATTTTCCTTTAAGTCTCTTATAAAGCCTTTATGTGCATTAAAAGGTGAGAGAGTTCAGAAAACACTGCTGCTGAACTCTACAGGAACATTTCCACATGACTGGCAGCAGCGCTAGTTTGGCAGAGCCGATTCCTCCTTCACAGTTTGGTTCAAACATGAACAGCCATTACGCATCCACCCATATGTGAGGGTTCACGTCGTATTTTTCATCATCGGTTGGGTGAACACGAGGCTCCGCGCACACATTTGTCTACCTTCCAAATCATGGTGAGAGCACAGACCCTTTTCTAAAAGGTGCTGGTGACTGCTTGGTGGACTGGATGTTATGTGGACTTTAAGGAGAGAATTGTTGTTATGTTCTCAGTCATTAGTTTCAAATCTTACTGAATCCAACATCCATCTATCGATCCGTTATCTTCAACTTATCCAAAGCAGCAGGCTAAGGAGTAGGGATGGGTACCGGTATCCGGTGCCATTATGGCACCATAAACGGTGACATAAACGGTAGTAACCAGACCGAAAAGCAGCGCACATTTCGGTGCTTTATTTCGGTGCTTTTTTTTCCTGAGATGTCACACACTTTGGATTCTAGCCAATCATTTTACCTTTGCAAGCGTAGTAGGCGGGTCCAGGTACGTATGTTCTTTTAGAGCAGAGCTACAGATTAAAAATGCCCAAAGCGAAGCGGTCAAAGTCTGGCTGTACTTCACAGCAAAAGATGCAAACTCAGCAGCAACAAGTGCTTTAAGCTGATACTGTGATACTGTCAAAGGAGGTAACACCTCGATCTGATGAAACACCTGGCGACGTATAGCATTTTGTTAAAAGCCGAGAAATGCGCCGTATTTGATAGCTTGCTGCGAGACCTCACACCGGGCACATCTACTGCGCGTGGGTTGCCTGTTATCGACCCGGAGTTATCAACATCCCCCAAAAACCCGAAGAATAGAGTCCTGGCCCCTAGCCCTGCCAGTGTAGCAGAAATGATGATGATGATGATGGCAGCAGCAGCCGTTCTTCTCTGCGTGAGTAGCTTAATGTTGTTCGTGTGTAATTTACGTTGAGTAGGCTAACCACGTTATTACATTAATGCATGTAAGGTGAACTAGCAAACATCATCATAGCTACATGCGGCTGTCTTCTTGTTTGATGGCAGATACTCCCTTCACCCTGGCCAAAAAGGCTAAAATGACCAAAGAAAAAGTGGAAAACAGTTAAACATGAGAGGTTTTTGGACAAAGTTTGTGTTTTTTCCATTGATTAAGCACTGCTTCCAGCCAAGAGTGATACCATATATGCCCTATAGCTGCAGAAAAGGCTAACATTGTTGTCTTTTTACAAAAAAACAGTTGAACATGAGAGGTTTTTGGACCAATTTTGTGTTCTCCATTCTTTAAGCACCGGTTCGAGCACCGTTTAAGCACCGGCACCGTTTCAAAAGTACCGGTTTGGTACTGGTATCGGATAAAACCTAAACGATACCCATCCCTACTAAGGAGGATATTCCCAACGCCCTTCTCCCCAGCAGCGCTGAACAGTCCCTCATGGCCCCCAAGGCCTGATCTCCCCAGCAGGTTCTGGGCTTGCTCCAAAGTCTCCTCCCTATTGTTGTGTGCTCAAGAAACCTCAACTGGCTCCTTCCAACATAATGTAGGAGTAGTTCTTCTCTTAGCTCCCACCGGGCGTCCAAGGTCCTCAGCCTGTCAGCCTGCCTCAAAGACAGGGAAACTCATTTCAGGCACTTGAATTCACAGCTTTGCTCTTTCTGTCATTTCTTAAGATTGGATGAATGTTTGGAGCTCTCTCTTCACCACTTTAGCCGAGTATAATGCCTCCAATACTGCTGATGCACCAATCCACGGGTCCACCTCTCACTCTACCTTCCCATTAGTCATGAATAAGACACTTGAGTATCTCGCTTTGGGTTATTTCTCTTGCCCAACTCATAATGATGATGCTGGATATTTTGTTCCTTTTAAATATTTTTATTTAAATGACTGTTTTAGCCTAATGAGAGTTTTTTATGGTGTGGAGTGAAGGTGGTGGAGAAGATGACCCAATTAGACAAGAAGTGAAAGCCAGGGAGAGACACACAAGGAAAAACAATTCCAAAATAAAACAGGAAGATATGATAAACACAAGGAGAAGACGGAGGGAGGGAAAGGCTGGAGACACACAACACATTAAAAATCAAAACAAGAATAAAAACTCAATAAATCCCCAAAAATCTAGGACCATGAAATTTATAAACCGGTGGGTTTCATATCGATGACATCTGTTTTTAATACACAGATCAATAGTCATACATGACACTGAGTACTGCACCGTATTGTAGACCCCTAAATAAAGTCCTGAATCTGCAAATGAGCACAGCCCCGTGGAGCAGCACTCGCAGCTTATTCACCTTTTTCTGTCCCCATAATTAAGGCACTCAGCTGTCACCTATATTCCTCCACAGGGAGGAGGTTATTTTGAGATATTTTACAGCAGTTTCAGGAGATCAAGCGAGGCAAAGTAAAAGTCAGAGAAGAGAAATAATGGGAAGCACAATTATGTCAAAAGATGCGCAAAAAGCTCAGAAACAGAGAGACAACAAAACCGGCAGGGTAGTTTTCAGCTGCATCGGAGTTCACCTTGAAATAAAAACATCAGTGAGTTGATTAAAGAGGAAAAAAATCAAGAACATGTCAAGAACTTTCTAGATGCAAAGCCGCTTGATTTCAGCTCATTTATTACAGCACGCTGTGAGGACCCTCTGAGCGCAGACTGCAATGAAATTACTTTGTTAATCTGGATTTGTATCTGTTTTTTGTCTGGATACAGATGAACTTTTTGGGAGCATTTCAGTAAAAATAAACTGCCATTTGGCTGTAAAAAAAAATCCCCTTCTGTTGCCTTTTCAGTCAAATTAACAAACTGTCATTTGTTGGCTGCAAAGTCTCGTTGGAGAAATGATTTGATTGTCCTGCTTTTAGCGAGGATTATGATTCTCCGACATGCGACAAACAGCTGCTGTCTGCTACGGCTCTGTGTCATGACGTGGCGTGTGTTTGGCTATATTTGTATATTGGATGCATTTTGGATAAGTGAGCTCCATCGTGCAGTCAAACTTAGTGGGGCATGTCAGTGCGCAATTTCACTGATGGATTCTTCAATCGCCACACTTCTCTGGGGCTTGGGCTTTGTGAAACCATTAGCAATATGGTTTGTGCGCCCATTTAACTTAATTGCAGGGATGCTCAGCGGGTAAAGTGTAGCCATAACTCTGCAAGCGTTAGGGGTCCCATCTTCTCTGCAGCTTGGAAGGACAGTGCCGCAGCTGAGTTTTGATCCCCAGTGGGGCTGAAGCAGTGACAGAATAAGATAGTCACTGATTTTTATTTTTATTGCAAAATCCAGAATTTTTATTTTTAAATTGCACTTTTTATAGTAAATTATAAAATAAAAATAGCAAATGTGATTAACTTCAGGCTGACAGTGCTGCGAAAAAGTATTTGCCCCCTTCTGGTTTTCTTACGTGTTTTTTTTTTGTCACACCTGCGTGGTTCAAATGATCAGACAAATGTTCTTATTTGACAACAATAACCCGAGTAAATACAAAATGCAATGAGATGAGATGCAGCGAGAATTCCAGGGATTTAAGTAAAGGTTGTTGAGTTCTGGCAGGTAAGTGAAGATTAATCCTTTCCTTAGAGGAGCAAACCAGCCTGAGACAGCAGGTGAGTACCAAACACAAGAGGAGGTCTTCAGCCAACCGAACACGAGATTGCAAGGCAGAAAAAAGGCAACGTTAGGAAGCACACAAGCATAACTGAGCCCGATCACCACAACAATCTGGCAGAGAATGGCTGCTCGAGCGGGTGCTCAAGTACTGGCAGGTCATGAGCAAATCAGAAACATGTGTGTTGGCTGAAGAGCAGGAAACTGAGAGACCCTGACAGTCAGTGGAGTCCAAGAACAGAGCCTTGGACTCTAGACTGAGGCAAAGTGGAAGTCACAAAATGTGAAATTCTGTTCGAAAAACATGGATGCCACTGCTTCTAGAATTAAGAGGAGAGGGACCATTTGGCTTGTTATCAGCTGGTATTGGAGGTCATTAGTACTTATGGAACTGGCAGCTTGCACATCTGGAAAGGCACCATCAGTGTTGAAAGGTATATGCAGGTTTTACATCAGAATATGCTCCCATCCAAACGACACGTGTTTTAGTCGAAGGCTTTGCATCAACAAAACGATGCTAAACCAGCTGAAAACATTTGGTGCATCGTGAAACAAACAGAACAAACAGGACCCCTGAGCAGCTGGGTTCAATCGCATTCTGCCTTCATTTAGATTTTACACAGAGTCCCAACTTTGTTAGAATTTGATTTGTATAGACACAGAAATGTAGGCTGAGACAACATGCCAGTTTGATAGAATTTAAGATCAGATTTTAAGGGAAAAAGAACAATAACATTGTTGCTACAAAAAGGTTGTGTATGTATTAAAGACGTGCTTCAGGGGAAGACAAAGATTTTAGATGCTTATAGAATAAAACTTTAGGTTCTCCTGTTATCTGTGCACAGTGATCAGAGACATCTACAAGGAATGGTGATGATATTTTCCAGAAATCTGATTGGTCAGTAGGCGGTGATTTCTTACCTGATCTTTAATCTAGAGCACAACAACACTGCTCCAGAGATGATATCTGCAGCATATGTAACCATGGCGATGTACGTATGACATAGCAAGAAGTAAACCGTCTCCATAACAGCGAACACCCAGGGTTAACCCCGAAATCACCTGGATAATCCTGCTTTGTAGTACAGACCTGTGGCTGATTTAAAGCAGCCGGACTTACCCTGTGCAATGACCCCAGAGAGGACTCAAACACAGGACCAGGCAGTCAGAGGAAAAGCACTAAATCCTAATCTTTAATCCAGGCTAATGTCAAAAAGTCAAAAGGGCCAAAAATCAGACATAAACATCACAAGGAATGCGACTGGGACTAACAGGATGCAAAAAATACAAAGAGAGAAAATGGAAAAACGAGGAAAACGGTGGAAAACTCGACTGTAATGAGAATGAGACAGTCTGACGGGGAATAACGGGGAGCATCAGCTGATTGACAGCAGGTGAGGATGTCTAACTACAGTGCAAAACAAGCAGGGATTACAAAGTAAGTCAGGACCCAAACCGGCCCCAGTTAAGACCAAATGTGGCCCAAAGATAAAGACGCCCTGCACACTTTAGCCAGATGGTTTATAAAAAAAAAGTCTAATCTACAGAAAAAAATGATACATTTCTTTCTTACACTGACAGCAACATTAGATTTAACCCACTCATTTCTCTGACTACACTTGGGCCTCGATAAACTAACAAAACAATTAAGCGATTCTCCAACTGTGAGCCAACAAACACGGCTCACAGTGAGAGATAAGCACCGCCTAATCATTCAAACTGATGAAGTGACAGCGAGTCTGCAGGCGAGGGCATTAAAAGCTGAAGCGAGGCCCATTGGAAGCAGGCAACAGGCTGCCATAGATTACTGCTGCCACTGTTATTGTCTCTCGTTTTAGTTTCATTGCACATCACCGTATGTTTCAGGCAATAATTTCATCACTCATTTCCAAATAATGATCATCAGCTTGTTGATTTGAAAGCAGACGTTTGTTCCCTGAGTGTGATGAGATGAGACGACGTACTGAACTAAATTTAGGCCGGAGAGAAGCTTTGCAGCCTGTTCTCGCTGTGTGGGGAAGAAAATGGTATCTGACATGGATCTGTGGTGAAATCGCAAACACTTAGCTGCAATATTTTAATTAGACAAAATGGAAAAATGGGTTTGAAAGCCAGCACAATACATTTGGAAAAATGCAGTCAGCTTGCTGCTATTTATTAAACTTTAGATAAAGATTTTAAACTGTCTTTGTGCTTTCTGCTCTTCTTGACTGCCTAAATATCATCAGTGAAAATATGCAGAAAGGGTCCAAAAGCATTTTATCCGGATTTTGTAGATGTGTTTATCATTTTTAATGAAGATTTGACGTGCGCTTGGTGTGCTCACCAGGATTTCTTAAATTCAAGTGAGAAGGGTGAGATCAAGAACCAGTCAGAAAATTCCTAAACCAAAGAACTGTGAGGTACTGGACTGACACACACACACATATACCTTCAGACACCAAGTGACTTTTTGCACAATACTCGGTGTTTTGCACATTTCTGTTGCACTGTTGTGTCTGTATCACTCTGTTCTGTCTGGTGTTGCACTCTCTTTGTTTTGATTTTTTGCAATTTTTGCACACTTGCACTTTATCTAGTCCTGTGTTGATTGTTTGTTACATGTCATATGTAGCACCATGGTCTTGGAGGAACGTTGTGTTGTTTCACTGTGTGCTGTACCACTGCACATGGTTGGAATGATAATAAAGCCACTTGACTTGACTTGACTAATGAAGCTAACACAGAGCAGTCTGGATACAGCTGTAACTATGTGTGTTTAGGGGTAAAAGTAAAGACATTATGTCACACATCCTGAAATGTCCCACAGCAGAAGCCACAAAGTGTTAATGCCCCAAAACCCAGTTTTTATTGTTTCTGTCTTGAGTCTTATTTGAACAAATGTCAGAGCAATAGCATCAAGAAACTGCTACAGTTTATTTTCCTTAAAAAATTAATTCAACTTTATATTTTCATATTTTTCACCTGGTTCTCCGTCACCTGCAGTGACTCCATGTCTCACTCACAGTGGGCCTCGCCCCACAGTTGGAGAACCACAAAGTTAATCACAGTGGTGCACATCCCAAAAAGTTGATTCTGTTCATCTGGACGTAGCGTTTGCAGTGGGAGAAACGTTTCATCGCTCATCCAAGTGACTTCTTCAGTCTCAGCTGACTGCAGGTTTCCCCAATCTTATAAACAGTACATTTGCATAATGACTGAAACCAGCCCACTGAATGAACAATGGGCTGTGAGGTCCGTTCCTTGATTATTAATATGCAAACTGTCATGACCATTGATCAATAGCCATGAGTACCATTCACAGAGTTGGGGAACAGCTGCAAGATGGTGAAAGATGTACCCTTAGGCCCCCTCATCAGTTCAGAGATGGTCTTGGATTTATTTACCTGGATGATTGAGCACACATCAAGACACAGTGGTGCACTTTTTTTTTTCAAAATGTGAAAATTGGTAGTTTTACATCTAATAATACCAAAAGTTTTCATTGCATATTTAACATTTTATAGTCATATTTAAAATAATTTACTGAGGAGGAAACACTGTATCTTCACCCCTTTGTTCCCACAAGGAAGCCTCAAATGGTTATACTGGTTTGACAACACATTTTTATTTGGGGCCAGTTAGATTTTAGATTTCTTAGTTGATGTGACAAGACAACACATACTGTGTCTGAACCACAGCTTCCCACTACCTCATGGGTATGTGGGTTAATCTGGACACGGTGCCAAAAAGAAGCACTTCGCTGTGAGCAGGATTTGAACCTGCGCGGGAAGATCCCATTGGATTTCAAGTCCAACGCCTTAACCACTCGGCCATCACAGCTGCTTCCTTTTGCTTCTTTGCTTTCGTTTTTGCATGTATTGTGACACCACCAACTAAATCATTTTCACTGATTTCTGCAGTGAATTTTTTTCACTTGTCTCTTTGCATTGTCTCCACCTGAATCTCACCTTTTTCACAGAACAGCTTAGGTTTGCAAAGCTGCATTTAAACAAACCACCTAACCCTTTGCACAGACAATGTACAATACTGTGCTAGACCTTGGAGGGGTGATGATTTGGACTTGCAGTTTTTGAGTCAAACATGAACTCTTCTGTATACCAAAGTCACATGAGAGGCCATCTGTCTGGCAGTCAAAACGTGGCCAAAATTGAGTCATGCAACAGCACAATGATCACAAGCACAGCAGCAAATGGTGCTGCAGTGACCGAGTAAAAGTCCAGACCAGTGGTGCAACCTTAAGCAAGTAGTGCACCAACAGCCATACTTGTCAAAAAAATCTTTGGCTTTAAGTTCAGGCATCTACAAATACAGCTTGAAAAGATTGTGATGATATCTTTGGTCATGGTTATATCTACTAACGACCCAATCAAAACGCAGCGTGAGACATGCTGATTAAGACGTAGCTCATTTGGATAATGATGATGATGTGTAATATCATCAAACGTCTAGTTTCCAATTCTGTATCCATCAAATGTAACGTCCTACAGGTTTTTAGATCTACATCGCACACTGAAGTGAAATCGCAGTGTGCTCGAGCCTTCAGAGGCAGATGGCTGTTTAACCCTGTGACGAACTGTACAGAGACTTTGATCACAGTGACTCACCTGCTGGTGGACAACAGCGCCATGCTACGTTTGTCATTCACTTTGGTGCGTTAATCGCTGTTTTTCTGTAACTTTGTAGGAGTATGTGTGGGACGTGTGTTTGTGTGCATCTGTGTGAACAGTGCGTGTTGTGTGCAAATGTTTAGCTCATTGGAACATGCTGTCAGCAGTTTGCTCTCTCAGCCCGCCCACACGTGAACGGAGAGCTGATCAAAGCTCGAGGCGTTATCACAGCAGATTTTCCTCACAGGTAGAAGATAAAAAGGATATTTTTCTACTTTGAAAATCTAATTTTTTCTCAACTCTATAGTGTTTCTTCTTGTAATGAGCAATGAATTAGGTCATGTTTGAGCTCAGCTCTACTGTGCACACCTTCTCTTATCTCCTATAAACAAACTCTAAAATGAACATTGGTGGGATTTTAAGGAGGAGCATTTTGAAATTCAATTCATCGTTCAAAGACGCAAACAGTCTCTTTCCATCTTAAGAAACATAGAAAGAGACATCAAAACTAATCTTAGGCAACACTGGAATCTGTAGAAGCGCTCTTTTTCTACTGGATAATAAAAGAACTGCAAACTCTTCAGCATTTTAAAGGACAGTGACAGTTATTACAACTTTAGCCCCAGCACCAAAACTCAAGACTGCGCTGCTTCGGTTAAAACATCTCATATTAAATTAAACTTCAGCCGGTACACTGGACCACTAAAACAAACTTTTCTGTTCACGAATGTAAGTAAATAACTTACTTACATTACAGTTACAGTTATTACAAATAACTTACTTAAATTATCATCTTAATCAAAAATAACAAAGTGCTTTTCTATTTTTTTTCTTTGTTTTGTGAAATAGTACATTTGATAATTCATGAATAACAACAATAATGAAATTTTACTATTAACAATTACAGAAACATAAAAAATATATTGGTGATTACAATAATATAATTAATAAATACAGTATAATAATTAACATACTTTTGAAATAGCTTGCACATTTGATTGGTTACAAAGTCACATGGTTGTCTCCATGCAGGTCCATAGATTTGGACCTACATTCCCTCACTGAGCTTCCAGTCCAGCGCCGTAACCACTCGGCTATCACTGCTCAGTACCTGCGCTTGAATGTTGCATGTAAAGGCAACTTGTGAGGAAATCTAAAAAATAATGCATATGTCAGCTTATTTAACTGACCCAATGTGACAAATGGCACATGCAGTTGTAATTTGTCATCACTTTATTGTCTGCTAGCAAAACACAGATGAAAGATAATACAGACTAGTTCTGCTGTTTACGGTCAGAGTAATAAATGAGGGTAGGACAGATAAATAGCATAAAGTGTGGATGTAGCTTCTACCTTTTTTCTCTGGGACTTTAGAGGACAGCTGATGCATTTATGGTCATAGTTTCAGGCCATACTGAATGAAAATGAAGTCAGGTTAGTAAAGTTTTATCATTCTGTAAATCAGAAAGGAGGATTATCTGGTGAAAATGGTTGAGTCCAGGATTTTCTCTATTTTCACTCAGTGGTAGCATATTTGATGAATGTAGGCTGTAGAGCCTGGACCAAAATCTTCAATGCACGACTGCTTTTTCTTTCCTTGCTGCATCAGGAGGACATCTGGAGGTCACATCGTGCAAACAAACTTCTACTGATGCAACTAAACTGGATTTTGTTAGAAGCTCACCATTTCATGCTGTATTATCAGCTTAAAGGTCACCCATGCATTGCATGTATTGAAGATGTCTCCACTACTGAAAAAACATCTTAAGTCAAAATTTCAAGTTTTTTCTCAAACCTTCCA
The DNA here is from genome assembly GCF_051167445.1 of Perissodus microlepis. Classification (NCBI taxonomy): domain Eukaryota; kingdom Metazoa; phylum Chordata; class Actinopteri; order Cichliformes; family Cichlidae; genus Perissodus; species Perissodus microlepis. The sequence goes on from NC_140478.1 coordinate 35,152,500, forward strand.
GCTATTAACATGTTTTTTTCTGGAACACCTCATAACTGCACAGTGCTCACCGGTAATCATGGCTTTAGAAAGTGTTGCCTGTTATAAATATTAGAGACATTATTTTAACTTTAGCCACTGGGAACAGGATTCAAACCCGTGCAGTGAAACCCAACAAAAGTTCAAGCCGGAAACCCTAACAGCAGAACAACCACAGCCCTGAAGTCCTGGCCAAGAATGGCATACTTACTGTCTCATAAAAGAAAGACCCGCCTTTTTTCCTCTTTTATATTTGTACTGAGACTCATTAAAGACAACACATATAAAGTAAAAAAGTAAGAAAGGAGCAGGAGCTTTAATAAAATAAGAAAAAAATCTACTCTTACAAATTTCCTTCCTTATACCGAGTCAGTCGATAGAAAAATTAAACCAAAAAGTTTTCATATTTCTTTGCCCTTGAGAAAAGACAGTCCACATTACAAGTAAATGAAACCACTTGCCATTAATTATGCTTAGCAAATGAGATTATCCACAGCTGTCAGCCCACACACACAAACCGGACAGTGAGCGGGTGCTTCTTGCTTCCCCCCGCCATGCCTAATTTCATTATTCTATTAAATAAGGTTCATTAACACCGGCTGAATGGAGAAACTTCCCTTCTTAAGCTTTGATAAACACAAGCAGTGTGCAATACGAAGCCATGCAAGCTTCCTGCTCTCTCTCTTTTTTTCCCTCTGCTGTTCTGCATCTTCCAGAACATTGTGGCCTTTTGCGTGCAGGTAGCAATCATCTGAATGACTAACATCAGCATTTTCTTTTGCACTTTCTGCACCCACTGATGCATTTACCTCAAAGAATGCAAGGGCAGAAAATCCTGTGGTGGCTGAGAGGCTAAAACGAGGTACAGAAATCAGCTGGATTATAACACCGGTGATGTGTGGCCCCAATATTTGATAGGTCGACCTCAACACATCTGCATACCGGTATACAATGATATATACACTAAGGAATGTTTTGTGCACTTTTGTGCAATCTATAGCGACTGACTCTCCTTTGGATCCAGCCTCAGGCGGCCACGAGAAGAACTGTGGGGTTGTCTTATTGTTGCTGCTCAAGTGCATTATCACTTTTTTATCACTTTGGTATGACTGCTCATTTGTCTTCATGTAAAAAAAATCATAGTTTGTACTGCAAACACTTTTTTGACATAATTAAGTTGGATGACAAAGACTTCCGTGCACCCCTATCCAGCACCAATCCCCTCCGGTTATTCACTAATTTGTTCTTTGCTACATGCACATGCTCTCTAAAATCTGCTCACCTGTTTTGCAAAGCTCAAGCTGCACAACACCATCGTGTAGATCTGCTCATGTAAAACTTTAGAGGTAGATTAAGCAGACAGTTTGTCACATTGCAACTTGGATAACTTCTATTTAAATCAAGTGGAAAGTCTACGACTTCATTCACAAATGGGTGTGAGTTAATGAAGGGCTTTTTGGACTAGCGAGGGTGTGTTTTTGAGTCTATATCAGAGGATGTCAAGTGAAAGATGATGAAAAACGTGAAAATGGCAGCAAGTGTGGGAAGACGGGAGAGCTCAGTGGATACGACGCAAAGAAAAACAGTTATTAACTTCTTTTTTTGTCTGAAAATAAATGGTCCCATTAGCTGTGATGATGCAGGTCATTAAAACACCTCCAGCCTCCACCTGCCTTCAGAAGCACAGGACTCACATCATTACGTTCACATCCCATCTCACAGCTCTCATTCATATCATCCCACCACTTAATGGCATCACACGCCTAATATAACTGAAAGGTGGAAGGTTAATGCACAATAGTTTAGTGTGCACTCTTCATTATTCTAATGACTTTTAGTTTGCTTTGCAGTGCCCTCCAGATTCAGCAGTCACTTGGGGTAAAAATTAGGAAAATAAGCAATAAAATTACCCACAAAGAAGTCAGAAAAGTTGCATATTTAATCTGACTCTAGCTTCTTTAATATTACTTTGTTCTCAAAAGAAATATCTCAGTTTAATGGTGAAATTGACACCACTTTTATTTGCATGGAGCACAACTAATTTCATATGATTCTCTGTAATTTGCAGCCATGTTCAGCTCATAATATTGGTTTTTAAAAAATAATTTTTAATTTCAGGAAGCCTTAAAAGTGAAAAATGGCATGTAATAAAACTGCAGACTAGTTTAATGTTGATCCATAATAGTTATCGTTTTAACAGGAATTCATTAATAGCTTATGAACAGTATAATTGCTGCTGCTGCTCATATTTCTGTGTTTATGTGAATGTATTCTAACAAAAAATGCTACAAAATAAAAACTCTCAAATGGTACTTGTGCATCAGATAAATGGGAATAAATGGGGTCACTGGTTTGGGGACCAACAGGGATCAGCAGGTGATCTATTATGGTGGGTTTTTTTCCTGAAGCCAAACTCCAAAAACAAAACAAGTGGAAGTTGTAGTGGAGATGGAGTAGAGAGGAAAGGGCTGCATATAAAAAGTAAGGTGTGAGAGCTTTACAGAGGATTGTGCATTTTAAAATCCATGTTGGAATGCTACTACTGAGATGTCATCATTCCCACTCTGCCAGTAACCTGCCTCAGTACCACAAGCTCCTGTCAGGCATCCCCACTCTCCAAAATTGGGTACCAAGCCCCAAAAACAACTTGTTACGGCTGATGCCGGTGAATTCTTAAACTTATTGTGTTTCCCCTCATTTATATCCATTCATCCTCTTCTGCTTATATATATGTGTGTGTGTGTGTGTGTGTGTGTCAAACAAAAAATGAGCCGTTACTGTGGCCGATGAAAAATGTTCATGCCTTTTTAATTTGTCATTTATTAAAATTATAAATATATATTTTAACTCAAAAGCACAGTTTTTAAATTTAATGTTGCTGAAACAACAAAGTAATAAAAAATAATAAATCTATCTGATCGAGGAATCACTCATCTTTGGAAAAGAGAGTTTATTACAGAGAAATGGTTCTTTCCAAAATAAAAGCTATACTATACGCTTCTTCTGGGCTATATTCTCAGCAGCATATTAAACATATCAGGTCCCCATAAGGAGAATCATGTGCTAACGGCTGTCTAAATGACTCGGGTAAAGTTTGTAGCATGCATGCTTGTTGTTTTTGTCTGCTTCCACTTGTCTTTGCACTAGGATGATGTCGGCGTAAATGTGCAGTCATATTCGTTGTGTTCCCACTATTGCTGTCAGCGTTAATCTCGTTGAAATGACGTTAACGCCACAACACGGCAAATCTCCGTTAACGAGCTACCGCGGATCGCCCCGTGCGTGGGGCTGGCCAGCGTCAACACGTTAACGAGCAAACTGCGCTAACACACTAGTTCTCACCAATGTAATTGAGCATTGTGTGGCACATCCGACATACTGTTTTACTTTTGTCCATGATGCACTTACTTTCAGGGTCATACATCACATGAAAACCAAAATAGTTCCAAACGCCAGATCTGATTGAGGGTGGGGGAGGTTCAATTTGCCATGTTGCAAGGAGAGCTTAACTTCTGTCTCGCTAGCTTGCGCTGCGCTCAGTGAATCTGCGTTCGACTACTCCGCCTAAGCTGCACTGTCGAGCACAGATCCACTGAGCGCTCAACACAGACAGCATCGTCAGAAGAAAAGTTGATAAAATAAATTAAAAATTTTGTATTGTTCGATGCATATGCGTACCGAACCGAAAGCACTGTATCGAACGGTTCAATATCGATATGAGTATTGTTGCACCCCTAATATATATATATATATATATATATATATATATATATATATATATATATATATATAAGCAGAAGAGGATGGATGGATATAAATGAGGGGAAAACACAATAGGTTTAAGAATTAATCTTCACCCTAAACAAGATCCAGATGCTGACGGGGTATAGCTATACCATTTTGGAAACGATTAATAACTGCAGTTACTGAAGACTCCCCCACATGGCATGTGTGTGAGGGATATTGTAGATATATGTTACCATGAGCGATAATAGCCACTAAAAGCGGAAATATCATTATATCCACCAGCAGTCCAGATTATAAGATTGACAAAGAAAAAAAAAGGTTAACGGGGAAAAGTGCTCATTTACTATCCATCCATCCGTTTTCTTCCACTTATCCAAATTAGGGTCACAGGAGCCTATCCCAGCTGTCATGGGGCAACAGGTGAGGTACACAGTGGACAGGTTAGCAGTCTGTCACAGGACTAACACAGAGAGAGAGAGAGAGAAGCATTCACACTAATTTTCACACCTAATTTAGAATCACCATTTCAACTAACAAGCATGTCTGGACTGTGGGAGGAACCCAGAGCACCTGAAGAGAAGAACCACACAGACACAGGGAGCTCATGTGAATCTTCTTCATGTGAGGCAACAGTGGTCACGACTGCACCGCTGTTACATCCCCACATATATGTATATAATGATATATAAGCAGCAACTTTTTCACCATCTCCCAGATAGCACAGGACCATCATCCTTCTCAAACTAAACATTTGACAGAACACATTTGTGCCAGTTTTCCTTAAGTGTATATGGTAAGTCTGCACACTTTCTACTACATTGCGCAGCTGTGATGGCCGAGTGGTTAAGGCGTTGGACTTGAAATCCAATAGGGTCTCCCTGCGCAGGTTCAAACCCTGCTCACAGCGGCTCAATGATACCATGTGCTACTCAAATATAACCAGGGGTTTTTTGCAAAATAACAGAGGGACTGGATGTGCTGGTGATTTTGACCCTCAGTCTTAAAGCAGCTAATTGTCTGCACAGTCTAATGGTCTTCGCTCTGAAGGTGATAAAGTCTGCGTATGAGGAAGGAGGTGGCAGCTGACACTACAGTTGGAAATCCATACAGCACAAATTTTTGTGCTGTCAGTTTTATTTAAGCTGTTTAAGTTTCAAATCACATAAAATTACCAGGTTTGGGTTAGAAAGCTTAATTTCTTTATGCATGCAAAGAAATTAAGCTTTTTAAGTTAAGCCTTCTTCAGTCTCAGCTGACTGCAGGTTTCTCAACCTTATAAACAGTACATTTGCATAATGACTGAAACAAGCCCACTGAATGAACAATGGGCTGTGAGGTCCATTGTTTGTGAGGTGACCGAAGAAGTCGCTTGGATGTGTGTTGAAACATTTCTGAAAACACTACGTCCAGATTAACAGAATCACATTTTTGGGAAAAGCTTCATTCCTGTGGTTGGTTTCTTGATAATATTGTCCCATACTACCAGCAGTGACAAGGACAGAAGCAAAAATAAAAACAGCCGAAAATCCTTCAGGAGGAAAAAGGAGAGAGCAATGTTCGGTGGCCACTACCATCAGAAATATTCATATTTTGTGGGGGGTTTGCACCTGTTGTTACTTTGATTTGCACAAAGCTCGTGAAACCGATGGTCAGAGTGGTTTTTGCTTCCTGTGCACATGGATATGCCTGAAGTTTAACTGACTCTGTGTTACTGCGATGGTCAAGTGTTCCCTTCATTTTTTGTGAGCAGTGTAGTGCAGGAGACATGTTCTTTTCTTTACAAGTTTTCTCTTATTTGTTTCTTTATTTAATTGTAACGAACCATAGAGTTTAGAATAGTGTGGCTGCTTCTATGACTGCAGTGCTACACTAGCAGCATTAAAGTCGCCTCTGTGTGATAAGGATTAGAAAAGTCTGTAAAGTTTGGTAAGTCTTACTCAAGTAAATTACAGTTTTCTCATATTCCATCACTTTAAAAGATTTTTTACGGTGGCCCTGAGAGGCCAAACGGACTGCAACTTAAGAAAACACCAGCAATAAGAAAAACGCTGCAAAAGCACACAAAACACAGCAGAAATAGGAAAAAATAAAACAGAAATAGAATAAAACTGATTTTCAAAAGCACTAGGGAAGTGTTTCTGGGGAGACAATAACCTGACGGACCAGTTGCAGGAACCAAATATGCTAAGATTTGCGCTGGCTGACACTTAGAAGAAGTGGAGGATCTATCGGTTTTGTGAGGAAACAAAACATGAGCAGTGTGTTAGCCTAACTATTTGCCTAAAAATCTGTCATCAGTATTATATGAATCATGATAAAACACGCCTACCATGTTTTGGGTGCCTGCAACTGGTCCGTCGGGTTATTGTCTGCCCAGAAACACTTCCCTTGTGTTTTTTCCTATTTCCATTGTCATTTTTCCCATTTCCGTTGTGTTTTGTGTGATTTTGCAGCATTTTTCTTATTGTTGGCGTTTTCTTAAGTTGCAGTCCATTTGTCCTCTAAGGGCCACCGTAATTTTTATCACCTTTTTCTTACTAGTTTCTTTATTTTCAAATCATCTTGAAAAAAGTAAGTGATTTCCAGGAAATGTTACTTTCAATATACCCTTATAAGTAAGAAAGGATGTGGGTGAATATGCTTGCCGTAATCTTATTCATTTTTACGTATTAATATAATTAATTTGGAAAACTGTCGTAGGGTAGAGGCTGGGTAAAACCTGGACACACGTGGGCAGCCTGTCAGTCGATCACACTTTGAGCCACTCGCCAATGTCTTTGGAAAAGATTTTGTGCTCAGTTTAAAATCTCTGTGACTGGGTTAATAATACAAAGCTGTTCATTTAGTTTAAAGCCCATGATGCTTCTTGTGTAAGCCTCCGTCCTTATCACAGACACCTTTCAATTACCCCGGCTGGCTCTGAGCCACCTTTCTGTTTGTTTTCATTCAGTGGGAACTCTAATGGCGTTCATGGCTTCCTGCAGCAGATTTTCGCTATCACCGTATATGTGTTTACCTCAGTCCATTTAATTTCTTCTGCAGTTCAGGGCGAATATAAAACTAAGCATCAGAATCATTCAGAATCACAACACTGACTCGCTTCACAAACACAAAATGTCAGAGGACACACTGTATATTTCCATTTAGATGAAAATTTATATAAGATGAAAATAACCTCAAGTCTTTCTCATTGTGTTTTTCAGGATGCAGCAGCACGCCGTCAACCTTCATAAGCCCCATAAAACACTGGGATACTGAAGCATCATCAGCTGAGGATGCAGACAGTTCAAGTAAATGCCGTCCCTCGTCTTACTGCACACAACTTGCTCTACATCCATTATTTCAATGTGCTACATATCTAACATTTGAAGTGCAGACAGTTTATGTGGCTATTTTACAAACACAGATGTTGTATCAGCCTACATTACGCTCTCAGCCATGTTAGCAGCATGTTGGCTTCATGGACTGCAGCATAAGCCTGTCAGTCAGTTATACAAATGCATTGTTCCAAATTTCTCTTTATGAAATGTTCTGATATTAAAATGTTTGCAGACTTTGTTGGATGGACGAATCATTCTGCTGCCCTGACTTTTTAGCACAAATGCTCATCCAAAGTAGGCCAGTGCAGCCATTACCTACAGTCACAGGAATCCCAGTGACTCTTTTCCTGCCAAAAAAATAATTTTGTGCCTCAGCAGCCATTACTGCGAGTGCTACAAATATACTACAGTCAGTATGAATGATAATAATTTAAAGGGACCTAGTATGCCCATTGCCACATCTCCATTTCCTTCGTCTCTAATAGAATAGCTTTGAATTATCAAATTAATAATTATTTGTACTTTCTCGCTGGCCCCTCAGTTCATCTTCTGTCTAAGCTGGTTTTATGTTGATTGGCTGCCTCTCATAACCACAAGATTTGAACAGCAGATAGGAGAGAGTTGAGAGCTGTGTTTCCAGAGATGCCTGTAGGAATATATGCTCTCATGTTGGCATCATGAAGAACCATGAGTAACATAATGTCTGAATCTCAGTGTGTAGTCTGAAGCCTGAGCTCACAGGGACGTCTGTATGTATGCCGGGTTTATTATTTAAAAACTTTGGCCAATGGGACAATATGTGTGAGACTGCCACTTCAACCTCATCCTCTGCCTACTGGCAAGAATTTAGTTGGTACGATTTTTCATAATGCCAAAACAACAAGGTGGAAGTTCCTTTTGCTGGACGAGCTGTGGGGAAATTGCTGCAAACCATACCCACATATTCTGGTTGTGTCGAAAACTTTCTACATTTTGGGAAGATGTTATATCAAAGATAGAACAGACTATAGGCTTTAAATCAAAACAACGGTCCGTCATAACATTTTATTTAGGAGACTTACCCAAAGAATTAACAAGCAATGACAAATATCTCCTGAAGATTCTTACTGCTGCTGCAAAAAAAGCAATTACTCGTAAGTGGCTCTGTACTGACCCCCTGTTCTGGACGACTGGTTGAGGGTTGTTGAGGAGATTCATAAAATGGAAAAACTTACCTTTTTGTTAAGGTTGCAAGCTAATACTTATACTAGAGCAGGGCGATATGACCAAAAATATTTATCACGATATACATTCGAAAATTTGCGATAACGATATAACTGACGATATAATTGATACTAGACAAAATACTTTACAACTCCTCAACTTTATTAGTGCAAAAAAAACCAAAAAATCATTGTATTTTCACTTACACAAGCAGCTTTTTTAAGTGCATTAAAGTTATATAAAAAATTAACAGTGCAAATGCAAATTCCTTGCTGACAGTTTAACCAAAAAGCATTTCCAGAGGAAATTGTCCGACGTCCTCAGCATAACCATGTATAATATCCACAAAACTTAAAAAGAGGTTATACACACACAATACAGTAATATTATGTTGAAGCACAGTACGTATCACTCCGAGAGGCTCCTGCCTACGACAGCCGTAATGCTCCGACAATCCATCAAGCGGTGCAACAGATTTTCGAGCGCAGTGTAGCACATAAGATCGTTTCGAGGTCAGTAAACACAACCAGAATTCATACATAAGGCACACGGGATTATAAGGGGCTCTGTCGACTTTCAGAAAAATCAATGGATTGATTTTAAATGTGCCGTATTTTCCAAAAAACACGGTAATAACAACGGCCCGCTAGCATGCTCTACCAAAAATAGTGCTTTGTTGTGTATCTGAGGGACGAAAGCCAAACCAGTTCCACACCGCTGAAGTTGCAGCATTTTAACAAATCAATTCTGGTTCATCCGTTTCATTCAACGATCCACTTTCGCTCTTCTCATTCTCCGTCGCCGCCATGTGCGTATGTAAACAAAGGCACTGCGCACGCGCATTTTACCCATATTCTATCGCGATATTTCATTTTCTTATCGTTGCCCAAAATTACACCGGTATTACCGTGAACGGTATGATATAGCCCAGCCCTAACTTATACCACAGGATGGTACAAGTGGTTGAAATCTGTCCAAAATTAGTATGGGTTCCTTTTTTTCTGTTTGTGCCTCCTCACTATATACACTTCTGTTTGCCTCTCCTAGGGTGCTCATACATCTGTACACGTGTTGTCAATTCATGAATACAATGTTATGTTTTCACTGCCAGAACGGCTTTGTAGAAAAAGCTGTGATTTTCAGTCGACTGCTTGTTTTGTTGTGGTTGTTTTCCCTTTTTTTGTTCTAAAAAAAATGTAAAGCCTTTATTAAAAGCTTAGTAATAAAAAAACTGTGGCCATGTTTAATGTGAGCTTTCAGAAATATAACAATATAAACATGACAGAAGACGTAAAGTACAAACCCTGGCTTTACACAGATGATTACACAACAATCATTTGCTGACACAAACTCTTTATGTACCTGAATGGTTTAAGTACACTCATGATTTAAGTACATGGAGACACAATGGATGTGTGCACTTCAGATTTAGTCTCTGTTTAGACTTTATTGGAAATGTTAGCATGCTAACAAACTAAACTAAAATGGTAACTAGGTAGCTAAAAAAATCGTATGCCTGGTAAATATTAGCGTATTTGGCATTAACTGTCCTTTCCATGGACAGATGAAACCAAAGTGGAGATGTTTGGCCATAATTCCGGAGTTCCGGATTTGGCATGAACCACAAAAAGCATATCAGCACAAACAACAAGTGGCGAAGGAGGGATGATTTGGGCTTGTTTTTCAGCCACAGGATCTCACAGGTCGACCATGAACTCCTCATGAAGTCTTCTGCAGTCAAATGTGAAGCCATTTTTCTAACAGCTAAAGCTTGGCTGAAATCAAATCACAGGATACAAGCTGAAAAATAAAAGAATCATTGTGTTGCAATGGCCGAGTCAAAGTCCTCAACCTGACTGAAAGGTTGTCACGGGACCTTAAAAGAGCTGTGCATTAATGAATGTCCAAAAACCTCAATGAACTGATGCAACGCTTTAAAGAAGAGTTGACCAAAACGCCTCAACATCGATGTGAGAGACTGATGAAGTCTCAGAAAACAAGTTATTTCCTCAAAAGTTGGTCCTATGAGCTTTTGAATCATAGGGTTTACTTAGCTTAGTTTTAGAGTCCAGTTAAAATGTTTTAATCATGTGGCTGTGTAAGAAAGCTGATGATTTTCATGTACAATAAAGCAGGACAGGATTTCTCACTGTGAACACTTTGATCTTGTAAACAGGTACCAGCAGTTTGGAGGTGAAGGAGAATCAGGATGACAAATGCCAGGTGGAGCGTGACCTCCTTAGAAAGTATCACCCATCAACTTTTTGCACAACTTTCCCCAGAAATGGACAAAGAGCTTTGAAGAGGAAGCAGCCGCTGGTGGACGGAAAAGACCAGCTGCTCTACCAAAGTCACTCGACCTGTAAAAGAGCAGCTTGGGGTGTGACTCAGAAGAACGCACTGGTGCACCTGAATGAGCTACGACCAGGCCTGCAGTATGATATCACATCAAAGACTGGCCCGCTGCACGCACCGGTGTTTTCTGTAGCCGTGGAAGTAAACGGCTTCCACTTCGAGGGCCGAGGACCAACTAAAAAACAGGCCAAGATGAGGGCTGCAGAGCAGGCTCTCCAGTCATTCATTCAGTTCCCAAACGCCTCCCAGGCTCATGCCACCATGGGGAACTTCACCAGCACACCTGTGGACTTCACAGCAGATAAAGTGGATATTCCCAACGGATTTTTCAAAGAGTTTGAGCCGTCGGTGCTTCGGAACTGTGATCTACTCCACTGCAACGCAGCAAAAAAGGAGGTCTTCTCCAGCATTTACAACCACAGAAGACTTGTTCGTCTAACACTGGACTTGGTGTCCTCTACAAATCCAAAAAGACGAGCAGTCACCACCTCACTGTTAGAGGACCTCAGTCCAGTAGCACTGCTCAATGAGCTGCGACCGGGGCTCAGGTACATGTGCCTGACTGAGAGAGTTCCTGGCAGGCCGATGAAGACTTTTGTTATGGTGGTCAGGTTGGAGGGGCGGGTGTTTGAAGGGTGTGCCCCCAGTAAAAGACTGGCCAAGGCCAAAGCAGCAGCAACTGCCCTACAGTCTCTTTACAACATAAGTCTGGGACCAGAGAGGACCTTCATGGGCCTGCAGGACAGCAGGGCCAAAAATCAGCTACCTCAGGTGAGTATTTTACCTCTACTCTCCTTTTATAAGTATAGTAATAAAAAAGGAGTTGTATATGGAAAGAAGTGAGGGAATAGTTTCACTCAGGTCATCTGTAATGAGTAAATAAACAAATTTTAATGAGTTGATTTTCAAAAACATGTCCTGCTTACATGGATGAAAAACTGTATTGAGCTTCGAGTCACCTACCTGAGCAGACCCAAAAAGGATCGGGGAGCACGTGGACCAGAGCCCCAGCTAAAAGTCAGTCAGCCATCAATCAGTGCGCCCCAGGGTGGCTGTGGCTACAATGTAGCTTGCCATCACCAGCGTGTGAATGTGTGTGTGAATGGGTGGATGACTGGATGTGTAAAGCGCTTTGGGGTAAAATGTTGAAAAGACAAAGACATCACACTCTCTAAATCTGCCTTTTTTTTCACCTTTCCGGTGATCTTTGTTAATTAAACACAAATAACTGAATAGTAACTGGAATTTTTTTTTTTTTTAAAGAAAACACAGGATTTTGAAGGTAAAGAGATAAACTGACAAAAACTGGGAGCAAATCAAGATGCAGCATCCAAAGCTGAAAAATGAAGCCAATGCAGATGTGCCCAAAACTGCAGCTCCTGTAGGGAATCCAAAAGGAGAGTCAATCCAATCAGATAATGAGGGCGGAAAAAGGGGGACTGTAAACAAAACACATATACAATAAACAGCAATTTCTCTGTTCTTACGTTTTTCTATGCAGATTTCTCCAACCCTGATCATAATAACATAAAACCAGTATTGATCTGGTTTTGTTTACAGTTGTGCAACACTTGTTTGTGTCTTTGTTTCACAACAGTACCAAGATGTGACACGTTTCAGTGTTTCACTTTCCCCATTACAACAAGCAAGAGAAAACACGAGGGAAGTGGAAACACCAGGCTAACAAGGCACAGCTGAAAGTAATTAAGACAATAACAAAGGAAGTCAACCTAATGGAAAAGCACAAGAGACAAATGACTAACCATGTAATCATAAGGATGAAGACAACAAGAGACGACTGGGGTGGGAAGAAAAACCAAAACACATGAAACCAAATACCAACAAACCAGCAAGGCACAAAACCCGAATCCTTAAAACATAAAGTCCTGTTAAAATCACTAAACATAACTTCTAAACTAAAATCCTGAATGAGAAAAACAACAGACCGTGACAGAAACACACAGAGGACATGAAAAAGGAAAACATCACATCAAAGATGGAGTTAGAAGATGGTCAGAGATAGGGCTGTTCGATATAACGATATATATCGGATGATGATATAAAAACGTCTATCGTTTCATTTTACGCTATCGTTTGTTTCGTGGTGTCGCAAAATAAACTGTTTACGGCAACATTTGTTCATCGTTTTGATGGTCACTGTAGTGGCTATATTAATTTCTTAAAGTTCTCTATTTCTCTTATATTTAATATTACCTCACTACGAATGTAAGTAAGTAAGTAAGTAAGTTTATTTATTAAGCGCTTTTCATAGACAGGTAGTCACAAAGCGCTGAATGGACAAGCGCCTGTTTTTATGAGTTGTCCTTAGCAACAAAGACGGTAACACCATCGCGTGTCCGCTTGTTTATGTTCCACACAAACCTTTCACAATAAAGCTCAAGATCCTGTTGAGACTTTTCAAAATAAACTGAATCACGTGAAAGAGCAGATTATTTACGGATGAGAAGTAAAAAAATGCCGCCAGGTGCTAAAAAATAAACCTTAGACTCAAACGTTAGAACAGGCTTTTCCCCGCAGCACGCCGTGTAATAAATACTCACAAAGAAAACGGCGGCCGCTACAACTTATGTCTAAAAATGTATCGTTTCATGCATCGGTTAAAACACTCGACTCCAGCTACATGACGCGCAGCTGGAAACACTTCACACAAGACGAGCTGCCCGAGATTCACAGAATTTACAGAAAATGTTACATTTTTGTGATTTATATCGTTATCGGGACGATAGAATTCTTATTGGTCATATCGCACAGCCCTAGTCAGAGACAACAAAACTGTTCCCCAGATGTTTGTTTTGTGCCCACCATTTTTATAGTGAGGTGACTAAACGTTAACAAACTGCAACATTGTTCTCCTCTTACATCCTGTGGGTCCTCGCTTTGAAACTCCATGTCAGCTTCAAGTCGTGACACTGAATTTCTCCCTCATCTCTTTAGCATTTGCCATTGTTCGAAGCAGTCTGGATAAATGGGTGTGAGGTGCACCGTATGCTACCAAATGGAGTGTGCTGCACATCAGCATGGCCATCATGTCCTGAGGCCTGAGAGCTGGATGGTGTCCTGCACACTCCTCTGCAGCATCTAAACAGCTTCATTATGTCTCAGAGCCGCGGAGAATTGTCCCCGACGTCTTTTACTGTCGTGCTGCCGTGTTTTATGAATACAAGGCGACTCGTCTCCTCGGATCGACTCCGGGGAGATGAAGGGAGTGACTGGGCATAAACCCTTTTACACAGTTGTTGAAATATGCAAATGATAATGGAGAAAGACAGATATGTACGTACTTCATTGAAGGCTGAGGGAGGTTTGATGAGAGGATCCACTGATGGGTGGGTGCAATGGCGACATTTTGGGTGAAAAAGGGGATTCAGATGCTTTGATTTTGAACAAAAAGCACTTTTACATGGCTGTATGCTGATACACCAATAAGTGAACAATTTGCCAAATCCTCCCTCCTCCTCCTCTTTGTGTGGAATTTTTATTTCCCATCATTTGGCATCAGCCCTCCCTCCTTCGCTTCAATATGAGCTGTCTGTCAGACGGCGTGACGCATTAATGAACATTATTACAGCACATTAGGGATGAAGGAGGAGCGGCAGCGGAGCAAGGAGATAGAGGTGGAGCAGGAAGGCGGTGTGAAGAGCATAATAATCCAACAGATAATTGTTTAACACACTCATTACACACGACCTTGTGCCACTGTCATCCAGAAAATGTTGAGCTTGAGAGTTTCACTCAAAATAAGCTCGCTCGGACCACAGAATAGTTTGAACCTTTAAAAGGTGGTCGTTGAGAACATGCTGGGTTAGCATTACTGGAAGTTTATATGGTTAGAAATATAAAAAAGACATTAAAGTGTGACACTTTCTTTTTAAAGGGGGCCTGTTCTTCTCATTTCCAGCTCCCTATTTCTGTCCCTAGTTTCTAATAGCATAGCTTAGCATGATCCACTGGCTTTGATTCGGCAGCTTAGTTCATTCTCTTATCGTTGCTCTGACTGATCTGAGGAACTTAAGATCATGTGCCTCATCACTTGAGCCAAGGTGTGAAAAAAAGCGTGTGGGTCATTATCAGCAGAGCTTTCACTTGACTTTATCAGACTGCTGTTTTCTTTCAGTTTATTGTTGCTTGATTGTCCGTTAAAAGATTTTATTTAAAGGTTTATTCTCTGAGCTCTGAACGTCATCGTGAGCTTCAGCCAGATCTGATCCAATAAATATAGATTTTTTGTTTGTTTTGAAAAAGCAGAGAAATTTACACAAGTTCGGTTTTTGGTTTTTTTTAGCTAACTTGTTATTTACTATTCTTACTGTGGGATAAATAAAGTATTCTCATTCTGATAAATTCCATAATAAAGTACACAAATCGGATCTTTAAATGTAAATTTTGCAACAGAAAAAATATTATTCTGAGTGTAAGTAACAAACTGTTTCCTAGTGATATTTCTAAAAACTCTACCTTTGGTAACATCCAACATTCCTGTCAGTTTCTGTGACAGGAATCTTCCCACAACAGACTAGAATAAATATTTTAAAGTCCAGACAGTCAGTGGAAGTATAGTTTACCTCCAATCACATCTGAATTTACCATAATATGAATTATTAGCAGTTACTACAAGGCTCAATTCAGACAGTCAAATATTTAATCTGCTGTCCCCAAACTGAGGGAACAGACTGATGTGCTGGGCAGTCTCTTATCCTGCAAATATTCAGCAGACGGTAAATAGAAGGACATTGAGCAGGGCTGCTGTTTAGTTTAAACTTCCTGTTGTTTTGATGCTGTTCCTTTACCTTACTGTAACCTCCAGGTGTCTCTCAAAAGAGTGACAGGCCTGAAATATCAAACAATGAGAGATATTTTGGGATTGTGACACCTCTTCCTTCGAAAACTGGGGGAGTTAATTGATAGAAAACTCTCGGCCATCGCTGACAAACTGTCGGATTTTTAGATGAGCTCATGCGCTCGTAGTCTTGGGGAATATGGCATTAACACAAGTTTACCCAGCCAACTTTTCAGACAAAGTGAAGGAGCATTAAAAACTGTTAACATCTGTGGGTATTTGATGAATAGAGCAAGTTTTATCAACAAAAATGGTAAAAATACTGCAAAAATGTATGAATCACAAATCATTTATTCATTATATATAAAATAAAAATATAGTTTTAACAGTCCCATAGTTATTTGATCATCTGTGCAACACTTCATCAGCTAAAGGTACTTTTTGTATTTACAAGCAAAACTAAACTAAAACTTTCGCCACTAGAGGGCAGAGTTTTCCCTTGAGTGTTTTACTGTAGTTGTTCATTGACAGCATGCAAAGTTATCCATTGCTGTGTGTGCGCTCTGGCTGGTGTATCCTTTCTTCTCATGCTGGAATGAGGACAGTTTCACTGTGTTTGCACAGATGTGGAGAACAGCTGCCTGAACAAACACATTTATTTGCTTTGTGCTACAGTTAGCCATAGCGAGTTGTCACAATCTGGCCAATAGCCAGTGATAAAGAGGAAAGACAAGCTAGGTAGACCACTTTATGTCACTAAAAGATTAAAAAAATGGGGTTTAGTGCTTCCGTTGTAACAGTATATTACATGGTTACATTCCTAAAGCTTAAAACAAAGACTAACAGGCAACAGTATCCTCTGAATAATGAAGCATCTCGTGATCTTCAACAAAAACACACTTTCAGTTTGTATCCTCAGTTTTCTTTTTCTGTAGTTCTTTGCAGAGTCAATCTTCCACTTGGTGAGAGAGAAATACACAGCGCTCGCAGACAGCTGTTCCTCTACCTCGCACGCCCGACACAAGGTGCTGGCAGGGATCGTGATGACCAGAGGTGAGTGTTGGCGCTATGATGGTCAAAAAGTATGACCTAATTCGACCTTGAAGAAGAGGTCAGAGGTCCAAAGTAACGTGATCACATATCATTCCTTACATGCCGATCTGTTGTCAGTACAAAAAGTAATAGTAATAAACATTAACAGTAACAAAACAAACCAGTTAAATCTATTGACCTTCAAGAAGAGGTCAGAGGTCAAATACACAGCGCACTTGTAAAAATCTTAGTTTCTAAAAGTTCATACGTTTTATCCATTTTCAACTAATAAATCTGTAAATTGATGTTGTAGAATAGAAAAGTTTCCAGGCAGAATTACACACAACAACACTTCCTCCAAACACATAACCTCCTTAGCATAAAGCGACCCAAAGTATGAAGCATAAAGTGGTGAAATGACCAGTTTTCTAACTGGAGCACAAAGGACTCTTTTTGTAACTGTGCACCTGCAGGAACAATGTGTTTTGTTTCAGTTCATCTGAAGTAACACCGAGCCACACCTTTGACCGTATTCCTTACTCAGATTTCTGTCATGGAGAACAACAAACACCTGTTTGTTGTTTCATTGAGGTTTAAAAACGGGAGCGACCTTCAGGAGAAACGTCCTTCCCTCCTGCAAAAATATGTTTTTGTAAAGCAATTAATTGAACTTTGGTATTTAGTCCAGTGAACAGTAGCATCATGTAATCTTTGTTGTCATTCATCACAGTAGTGTGCTTTCTTCATCAGGTATCTTTTAAAAGAAAAGAGACATGCACCCATAGGGCATCCTGTGTAGGCTTTGTTTTTCATTATCTGAAAGAGTCATACATCATCTACATTCGTACTTTACACACTCCCACTTAAGTCACAAAAAAGCACTTTGGGCTTTGCTCTTTTCTCTAATTTGTGCCTCGTCGTCTCCTCCATCCTCCAGCCTGAAATTAGCCTCTCTAAATTTAAAAGAACAAATTACAAGTCCAGAGTTATTCCTAAATTGTTCTTTATAACTGCTTCACATCTCCTCCTTAATTATTAAAGATCGTTAATTATTATAATATCTGATTTTATTTTACTTCTCTTCCACTTTTTAATTTTCTCTATCTCTTGCTTTTAAGCCCCGTCTGATGCCATTTCACCTTTATCCTTGTAAACATTTTATTTCTGTTTATTAGATTATAATTCTGTGATGGACTTCATACAAAGTGTTGTAGAATTAAGTGAGAGGAGTGTGTGTAGGTTATGTTGCTTTGCTGATGCTGTTGATACTGATCAGCGACAGTCTGATGCAAATATCTGAGACAGGGTGGGATTGTTAATGCAGAAACTATAGGAGGTTCACATCTATGACCTTAGGAGCTGTGATCTGACATGGCGAACACCCAGTGAGTTTAAAATATTGCTCTTTATTTCACAGAAATCCTGCATCATAGTGACACAGTTATCAGTCAGTCCTGGTTCTGTTCTCTGGCTCGCTTCATGTTATCGTTCGCTCGGCTTTTTGTCATCTGAAATTTGACGCAGACGCAGCAGCGTCCGATCTTCTAACAGGATGTTTTGCCACTTGTCTGGGCTCATCATTTAAAGCAATCAAAGAGTCGCCCCGGATCAGAGGCGAGACAGCCCTGTGAATGTTTGATGAGGTCGGATAGAAGCACAACAGCCCCTCTTGGAGACGACGGAGTGATTGTTCAGTCATACACTTTTCATTAGCCCGTCTCAGCCTGTTAACGCTCCGGTTATGACCCGACACAGAGGCGGAGGGGAGGAAAAGAGGAAATGCCTCGTTTTCCTGTTCCCTGAGTGAAATAAGATGGCCCGTTTCAGCGGCAGCATGCCAGCAGTCTCGTTCCATTAGAGCCAATCACAATCATCCTGCCTGTCAATTCCCACATGCTTCATTTCTCTCCCTCCAGGACTCGATCTTCGATCAGCCCAGGTTGTGTCTCTGGCCACAGGGACGAAGTGCTTGGACTTGGGTGGTGTGAGCGACTGTGGCTGTACGCTCACCGACTGCCACGCTGAAGTCGTGAGTCGACGGGCGCTGGTTCGATTCCTGTACAGTCAGCTGGAGCTGCTCCTCTGGTATGATTAGCAGTCTCTGATTTTCTTTGTGGCCTTAAAGTGGTTGGTCAAATATCAGCGTTGGAGGGTTGGCTGTAAATATGAGTTAAATATGGCATTATAAATAAATCGCATCGTTCACAGATCTGAAGTGCAAATGACACATATTCTGAAAACTTTGGATAGATTTTCTTATTAAGTATTTTTATTCATTTTCCAATAAAATGTTCATGTTTTTGATAGATGAGGCTTAACATTGTGTCCAGTTTTATGTGGATTTTGTCTTTTTGGACAGTTTTCTAATACCTGGATTAAACCTAGTGCTGAACTAAGGTTTTAGTTTATAGGACGAGAGTTAATCCATATTACCTGGTGAATTAAACTACTGTGTCTCTGCCCACATCTGTGTCTTCGATGTGGGCTTGAGGTCAAAATACACAGGCCCTCTGATTAATGGTCTTTTTTTTTTTTTCAGTGGATTTTTTAAAAATGTATTTTGTTCAGTTTTGGGTGATATTTGCTATTAAACCTAGTTTAGCCTCTTTTTGTGTTACATTCGTGTTCATTTGCATTAGAAATGTTAAAAAATATTATTTTGTGTAAGTTTCTAGCCGTATTTTGCCATTAGAAATGTACATTTTTAAGTTTTTTCATTATTTATGTGTGCTGCTGTGTTATTTCACAAAAAAAGATGAAAATTGTTTTCGTCCTTTTTGCTCCTTGTTGTAAAATAGTGTTTTTGTTTTGTTGTTTTTCCTGTCTGATCGTTTCCTCTCTGAAGCAAGCCAGTGGACAGCGAGGATCAATCGATCTTTACACCAAATAAAAGCTGCGGTGATGGCTTCCGGCTGCGGGAGGGCGTCCACTTCCACATGTACGTCAGCTCGTCGCCGTGTGGAGACGCTCGACTCAACTGCCCCTACGAGACCACAGCTGCATGTGAGAGGAACACATTTAGATTGTTTAAGTAAAGCCTCTGTGCATCATTTGCAAAGCTTCTGACCACATCTTCTAAATACTCCCACGTTACACCTCTGCTGATCCAGTTGCACTGGCTCCCCATAAAATTCAGAATCCACTTCAAGATTTTGACTTTGACATTCAGGGCTCTGCATGGACAAGCACCAACCTATATCAGAGATCTTTTACATCAGTACATCCCCAGCAGGTCCCTGAGGTCATGTGATCAGGGCTTCCTGGTCGTCCAACATACAAGGCTGAAATCAAAAGGCGATAGAGCGTTTGTAACTGTGGCCCCCAGACTCTGGAACTCCCTTCCTTTAAGCCTGAGATCTGTGGACTCATTGGTTTCATTTAAAAAACAGCTAAAAACCATCTTTTTAAACTTGCTTTTGGTTGATTTCTGTTTTTCTGTTTTAGTTTTTCTGTGAAGCACTTTGTGATTTCTGTCTTGAAAGGTGCTATACAAATAAAACTTTACTTACTTACTTACTTACGATTGTTATTATCGTGATGATCCTACAGGAGCCCATTAGAGGTCCATTAAATCAATTTAAAAAGTGGAAAAACATATGAAAATGATCTGGATGCTGATTCTGTTGCGTTATCAGATCTAAAGCATCCAGATCCGGGCTTCAGGAGACAGGAATGATGAACAAAAACTAGAAGAAAACTAAAAACACTTCAAAAGTCTCAAGCATAAAAGATCAAGGCTGAAAAACAACAGCACAGGGAAAATACAGGGAGTGGATAATTAGGAATAAAATGCCATATAAACCAGAACTGCAGGCTGAAATGACAGCTGAACGAGCCCAGGTACACAAACAGATCGTGTTAACAGGTGGGAACAAACAGCAAAGATCAAACAAGAAAGGTGGAAGCAGTGCGAGCAGGGCGCACAATCACAACAGAGGGAAACAGGATGTTATGGTCCTAATCAGCTTACCCAGCATTTCCAAGTTTTGTTTTCCTAATTTCCTTTGAGATGCTTGATTTACTTCGCACTTATATTGCTGAGTATTTTGTCCTATTTAGTATACTTAGTTCTGATCCTGATTACTAGTTGCTTTTCTTTTGTGCCAAGTCTCTTACATTAAATTGTGTCGGCGCTTTCCCGGCTTAGTTTTGCTTCCTGTGTCTCATCTTCTCTGATTCAGTTCAGCTGTGTGTTGTTTTCCCAGCTCTCTCCACTCTACTGTCCCTGTCTCCCCTTGTCCTTTCTCAGTTCTCCCTGCCCTGGTGTTTCCCTGCCCCCATGTTTGAGCACTAGTGTGTTTTCCAGGTTTTTGTTTTCCTATTTTGTTCTTAATGTTTCACCTTTGTGCAACCAGCCTCCAGCCCACAATAAACAGCTCGCCCTCCTTTAATCCTCCCTGCCTTTGTATCTTGCATGTGGGACAAGCTCATGACACAGGAAGTAAAAACTGCGTGATTTGAAACTAACGATTTGGACCTTTGTAAATGTTTTTCTTTAGCAGAGATGATGCTTCTGCCAATACTTTCTTCTTGTGTCAGATCCCAGCAGGAGATTTCGCTGCCACCTCAGGGTGAAGGTAAAGGGAGGTGAGGGGACGCTGCCCATCACGGCACGGAGAGCCAATCAGAAATGGGATGGCTTATCGCCCAGTAAACCTCTCGTTACCATGTCATGTACAGACAAACTGGCAAAGTGAGTTATATTAAAGGCTTAGTGTAGTTTATTCATTATGTTTCTTTACTGCTGTGCTTTCACTTGTGTCACCAACACAGTGGTGTGGTTACCTCTGCAGGTGGAGCGTTGTGGGCCTCCAAGGGGCTCTCCTGTCTCACCTGGTGGAGCCGGTTTACCTCCAGAGCCTAACAGTGGGCACGCTCAGCCACACGGGTCACCTGGGTAGAGCTATGGCACGCCGCCTCGCGCCCATCAAACACCTCCCCTTCCCCTACAGACGACAGCAGCTGCTGCTCGGCTGTAAGTTTAAATGATGATGATGATGAATGAGCCAGAAACCACAGCTCAGTTCTTGTGACACTTAGGGGAGGTCCTGAAGCTGTGCCGAAGTGGGTTCTTAATAGCACTAAATATGCTACGAAAAGTACAAAAGCAAAAGCCGAGTAGTTACCGTGAGCAATAAGAGGCACTAAAATCTGAAATGCCATCACCAATCAAAGCTCTAAGGTTGTCATATTAAGAAAAACACAGGTTAGCAGAGTCTTGTGATGCTCATTCACTCTTCAGTATTTTCATTTTTTGACTCTAGGGTAGCTTGGCATGATTCACAGGTCAAAATAATCCTTATTTGTCTGGGCTTCAGTCCAGTCTGATGTTTAATGGGAAACACAGGTTCATGTCTGAGATGATCATATTAGGGATTTCACCTCTGCTGACATCATAATATTTGAAATATGAATTTGAAATCTTTAGGGAAATTGTGCTTGGTTTAAACTGAACGTGTACCATCCATCCATTTACTTCCACTTATCCAAAATTTGAACGTATGGAGTAAATTTCATTTGACCAGATGCCATTAAATGTAACATTTTATATTGTACTTATGTAACAAACAAGTCTTAGCCTGATGTTTTAGAGATGTCTGAAGCCTGTTGTCAGAAATGTAAGAACGCTCCAGCCTGTCTACTCAACAATCAAGAGGAACACAGCCTGAAATGATCCTGAAATAAACTCTGTGCACCTCAATCAGAGGGAGCAGATTAAAATTAAATATGCAAATCAAGATATTTGCGATTCCAGCAACAAAAGAAAATCCAGTTGAGCAGAAGCTTTGTTTGTATGATATGCATAATTATATCATTGGAAGCGAGATTATTAGGTCCAGGTTGGACAGTGGGTGCATCAAATTTACAAAAAAATCTGTGTTTTCAGGAGGAAACGTCTACAGGTGTGTGTTTCCATGTTTGCCACGCAGGTTTGAGCAGCAGGGACGCCCGGCCAGCAGGGAAGCCTCCCAACGTCAGCGTGAACTGGAGCTGCGGTGATGGAGGCTGGGAGGAAATCAGCACCTCCACAGGGAGGAGGAAGGACTCAGGGACGCCATCGCGGCTCTGCAGGCGCTCGCTGTTTGCCCGCTGGCTGAGGCTGCAGCAGCAGGTGAGACAATCGCAGAGCTGAACCAGTGAAATGTTACACAGCTTCAAACGAGGAGACACCCCAGTCGGTCAGACGAGCTCGGCGCTCATGAAGAATTAGGGTTTGATCACATGGATCTATAAACCTGCATTTTTTCTAGTGACCAGCAGGGGGTGGCACCTCTGGTTCTTATTCTATAGAGGTCTGTGGGAAAATTACCCACTTCACACTTGACTTGTGTATTCAGTAAACATGTTCATGATGGGATTGTGGTATTAAATGGTAGCTCCAGGTTTTATTTAATGTAATATGATGCTCATTTTGTAAATTGTGCTCATTATTAGTATTCAGATGGATGATAAAGCTCAGTATGCTTTAGGGGGTGCTGTTTTATTCTGTTAAACTTAAAACTAAAGACTGGGACCATAAACTCTGAGGTATTTCTTCTATACAGCCCCCTGCTGACCATTCAAAATAACGCAGGTTAAAATGCTTTTTTATATAAGTGAAATAGGGGGAGCTACAGTGTGCCGCAAACGCCCTTCTTTAAAAACTGGCTGTAAATGATTATTGAAGCAGCACTGACTTATTCACATCATCACATGACATGAAATGATTATAAATACTAAAAGCATGCTGGTAAATTAAAGCACAAGTCACAGAAGCATGAATTTCTTAAGCTGAAATCATCTGAGCTCTGCCTCAGACCAAAGCCATCTACATTATAATGATGTCTTTGAAAGAGAGGTCTAATTTCCTCTGTGAAATTAAAATATGTATGCAGAATGCACTGTGTTGAACCAAATGGCTTCAGTTTAAAGTTTGATGACGGCAGCCAGAGTCGTGATTATTTAAAGAAGCGTCTGAAATCGCTGCAAGAAAAGACAAAGCCACGGCCCAGGAGAGAGAAAACCCACACTTTTAGATTCAGTTTAAAGAATTGAAATGAGGAGAAATAACCTCAGAGTTTGTTATGGATGTGTGACGGTGTGGACGTGCTGGGAGACCAGACAACAAACAAACACATAACTCTCTATAATGCTTTATTATCATTAGTTTGAAGGGAAACTCGATCACTCACACTCCAGCTGCATCAACACAGATCTCGTGCGAAGGCTCTAAATTAATCAGCTCATAGACGTATTAGAACATTAAAAGTCTCTCCAAGTGCAACAATCGCCGCCCTGCATCAAAAATGGCTGCAGTGCAATTTACAAAAACTGCAGGGTGGCTCCGAAGCACACGGCCAGATGCTGAGGTTGTTTCAGCCTCCAGCAATGTTGAAAACCAGGAAAGATCGCTCATAGCACTGTGACGGTATCACACAATATCAAATCTTTTACTGTTCTGAAGCTATTTGTCCCACTGAAGGAATACAGACAATGTGCTTATTTAAGCCTAAAGAAATCTCTTGTAGCAGATCAGCCCAACTTCACTAATCCTCCGAGCATCACTGGTATTTAGTTTTCTGGCTTCGTTTATGTCTGAAGTCATAGCAAGGATGTAGTTTTTAAGAAACTACTTACTACTTTAGTACTTGGGGTCCAGCATTTAGCCCTGGCACTAAGGGGTGGAGTGTCAGGGGTGATTTGTGACAGAAAGATAGCAGGAGGAGCGGAAGGGAAGGTTTATAACGTGGAGATGGTGGCGCTGACAAAAAGACGGGGCTGAGGTGGAGGTGCTCAGATTTTCATTGGGAGTGACAGCATCAGGAGCGAGTACATCAAGAGTACAGTTCAGGCGAAGCTGTGTGGAGACAAAGTGCAGAGGAGGATGGTGGGTATATTTGACAGAGGATGTTAAAGATGGAGCTGCCAGGCAGGAGGAAAGGAGGAAGACCAGAGAGGAGCTTCCTGGATGTAGGACATACAGAGGGATGGTGTATGCTAGACTCAGATGATCTGCTGTGGAGATCCCTAAAGGGAGCGGACCAAAAGGAGGAGGAGGAATACTTCAGTCAGATTGTGGTGTGTCATTTTAGATAGAAGTCACCAGGTCTATCTCTCTAAGACTAAAGGTGTTGAATGAATGTGGAGGGTTTTTAACTCTCAGCCGCTCCTCAGCGTCTGTTTGCTTTCAGGAGTTGAAGACTGGAGATGGAATCAGTTCTGCTAGCAAAGACTAGATGGGTTGTAGATCTTCACTGGTGGGAGGCAGCAGTGCATTTCCAGAATGGAAGCTGGAAGTTACAAACTGGGTCCATTCCAAACCCGAATGAGACATCCCTTCATGGCTCTCCAGACTCCATGCTTACCCGTTAATACCAGGTGTGAGCAGGACCCAAGTTTCACACTGGACCATAATTGGCTGTCAGACTGTAGGAACTTTCCTCCTTCAGCAGACGGATTTGAAAACCGTCTTTTACTCATTTACATTTTCAGTTTGAACACTTTTCTGACGTCCTGACTTGTCACACTCTGCTGGGTATGACGAACAACATTAATGCCCATCCAGGCATGTCACTCCCAGGTCCCAGCTGCTGAATCTCCACCTCTCCTGGAGCCATTGTTAATGTCATTAGTGCCACCTTAGTTTCCTGTGTCACCTCAAAGTGACACCTGTCCATTTCCACTAGACAGGTGTCATTTTGAAGAGGCAGAGAAATATTTTTACCTGAAAATATAATTTAAGAAGTGCATCACACTGACTGGACTGTCAAACTGTAAAAATAAATAAAACCAGAGAGTTATATTGCAATAAATTGTTTATTTGTGCCTTTCTTTCTCAGCTAATCAACCCTGTAATCGGGGCAGAACCCACAACAGGGACGTATTGTGCTTCCAAGATGTCTGCTCAGTGCTACCAGAGGGCGGTGCAGCAGTTCAGCAGCGCTCTGCAGGGAGGTGGTCTGGGGACGTGGCTGAGGAAACCGCCAAAACTGGGTCACTTCACTGTCAGCGTGTCAAAAACTGAGCGTTAAATGGTGATTATGGAGGCTGCAGGTTTTCCTTTTGGCACAGCATCACGAAGAAGTTTCATTTTATTTATAATAAACTACGAAAGTAAAAGTGGCCTGAACAGAGACAGCTGGGACAGACAAAGTTAAATAATTGCAGATTAATACAACGTAACAACACTGTTAAATAGCAGACTCTGAATGGACAATCTCCTTCTCCTGTGTTGGTCCTGATGCGTTATAATTAATGCAGAGGGTCAAGAGGGCTTCACGAGGTCCCCAATGTGAATAGCAGTTGTACTAATAGCACCTCTCAAATCTTTTGTACAAGTAAAGATAGGCCAGCATATCCTCACCTTCCAGAAGTGTCCTAATAAGGTCTACAGCTCGTGTCAGTCCTTGTGAGAAACTAAAACAATAAATGTACTGTAACAAACTTTATCCCAACCTTAACCAACCAGCTGAGCCAGCGACACTGAAATTTTAGCCGTCAATCAGAAGCGAGTCCCAACATTGAGTTTGAAAGATTTCCCTCCTCACAAGCTTTTTTTTTGTGTTCTTGTTTATTCTGTTTAGAAATGTTGTGTTTGACGTCTTATTATCTTAATGTAGGCTGGAAAGTGAGTGCTGTAGGCTCAGGAGTGTGATGGCACACTGCCCCCTAGAGGTAGGTGGTGTGCTTTACAAACTGTAGAGTCTAGGTTTGATGAGCAAGAAAGTCCCGTTTTCTCCTTTTAATCTAACTTTAATTTACTTTAAAATAAGTCTCTGGAATATCTGTAATTAATGTGTTTCTGTGTTAATTTATAGGAAAAACTACATTTTGTTGAATGTGACCTAAAAGAGAACTTCTTATGAAAGCCATCGGTGTTGGATACTATGAAGTTTCCATTATTAGACATGCAGATTGTCTTCTATATTCGTCAACTATTTTTATCACTGGAAATAAAATTATTTGTGTTAGTTTGTGTTATTTTTATCTATAAATGCACAACAAATTTAAAATAAAAGCCTCCGTCCTAAAAAAGTCCCAAGACATTAACACAATATACGCACACACAAATCAGACAGCAAATGTTCAAACAGCACAAATGTTTTATTTTTGTTTCACAAGCGACTGCTTGTTCCTCGTTGCACAGCTATAATCCACAAAACTCAGTAACATATTTTCCTTTTCTTTCTTTTTTTTGGAGAACTGTGAGCTGTTGTGTTTTTGTTTTACATCGACCACACAAAACACAGTTTAAACACCAGGAGACCACAGTCTGACGAGGGTTCAGGATGGCAGCTTAATGACGGGCGATGCTCAGTGATCGGGTTTTTCTGATGGCGTGAAAGATGAAACTTAACGTTCGGTTAAAACTGGTGAGTCGTGAAGGTGGTAACAAAGTGGCTCAGTGTTGGTGGAAAGAGCAGTCGAGTGCAGTGAAAAAGTCGACAAGGACACACACACACACACACACACACACAAACAAACAAATGTTCTGTCATTTAAACCAGGGATGACGGCCAGAGGAACAGATTAGAGTCCCAACTTTAAAGATAATGCAGATAATGACCACCTCTGCATATACATGCGAGATAAGAATACAACGCGTCAGTATTTACTACAGATTATTCATCTACTTCATGTAATCAGTCTATTTTCAGTCTCTTGTGTGGCGTCACTTTATCTTCAACATCAGAGCACAGAGCCCTGCACAACAGCCTGAGAGCGCTGCTCGTCGTTTTCTGAATCAGTTTTCATTTTTTCCTGATACAATTTTGAGATTTCCTATCAACCTCCTACTCCTAGCACATTTATTTAGATTTCACTGATCTCTGAAGTTCTTTGTGTTCTCGTAAGTTAGCAAAAGCTGTGACAATAACAACATATGCAGTTTAATACAAAATAAATATGAGTAATGCTGATACTGGAAGGAAATCCTGTCTGTGCAAACAATTCTAAAGATACCACAAAAAATGTACAAATGTACAAAACAAAACCTCTGCCTGCGTCTTCCCTGGCATAAGTGACAAAATGAATTCTGTGAATGTGAATGAAAAAAAGAAAAGAAAAAAAAATCACTATTAAGCAACAAAACTGAGTTACACCAGACAAGTGGTAACAACGTGTCATCATGTTATAAAAAAGAAACATGTTGCAGCCACGTACAGCCAACCTTTCTTAATATATCACAGTCTGTGACACAAATGTTAAAGTAAGAGGAGTTCAACATTTTGCACACACACAGACACACAAAAGAAGATTGAAAAATGGTCTCACGATGTCCAACCAAGCAGAAACAAACATGTTTGCAGCCTGATATTTAAAACTGTTCCAGCCTCTGTGGCAGGCTTCCCTAAACTCTAACTAACACTGAAGTTCAGACCTCTGTGCTTGTTTCACTTTATTCAGACTAATGATCCTTTCACACCTTCTATCATCAAAGTTATTCAACAAACAGTTCTGCTGGAAAGTAAATATTCAGGGTTGTAAAAGGCGGCAGTAAAGCTCGACCATGTTTACCCACAAACAAACAAATAAAAAGGTATTTTGTTCCCACTGAAGAGATAAAATGTTAATCATATCAGTGTGCTTTCTACAAACCAGTGAACGCTCCACAAATATAAACTTAAGTTTTACATGAATTGTGCTTGTTTACTGTGTCACTGCTGTAACTCATGAGTGGAACACACACACACACACACACACACACACACACTACAGAGTCTCCCATTCCCTCAAATGCAGCTTTGGCTGAGTCTTTTAGTGGCAGTGGGAAAGCGAAGCCAGTAACAGTAAACACATCGCAACAGTGCTCACTTGTTTTGAAGTACCATTAAAAAAATGTGACACACAAGGGAATCCCCACAATATCGTTTCAACACTATTCACTAAAGGGCACTGCGATAAACTACAAAAAGGTTTTACAATCATGTCAGGCATTGGTACAACAGCTGGACTGAGCAGACAAGGGAACATTTCAACAGATTGATCTCTACGTTTGACGACACTTCTTTGATGCTCATTTAAAGTGGATGTTTTTTTCCTTTATCAGATGTCTGCACTGCAGAAAAAAAGTGCATGCCTGTTGGATTCCTGGATCTGGGATAAACACACAGGGAAAAAAGACATGAAATCTTCATTTCTATCTGAGCAAATCCTGATTTTGCTGTTTAACACCGACTGGCTTCAAACAAAAGTGAGTCTCTAATTAAAATTCTAGCGAGGAAAGGTTCGTCCTGAACATTGCAGCACAAACAGAGCTGCACAAACTGGAGTGAGACAAACCCCTGTGCTGCCAGCACGAGATGTTACCCTTTTTCAAAACCACCATCCTGATCATTAAAGTCCTTCAGGTTATGTGCCACCATGTCAGCTGACCAACAGCCAAAAGTTACCAGAAAAACATTTATTTCCAACAACAGCAGCAAAAAGAAAAACTGTAACAGATACTTTTTTTAAAAGTGCATCACTTGTTTATGCTTGCTTTGGCATAGCTGTGACATCATCACGCCAAAAAAAAACTTTCCACCACAGGACCAATCGGGGAGTTTTAGGGTGACGGTTTGCCAGTCTGTCAATGTGGGACTTGTTTCAGGGTCAAATACCAGCTACTACAGCTACTTAAATTTAGAGAATTCTTGAATGGGTTATACTATGAAAAAGACAAGAAGAAGAACCAGCAACCTACTGGAAGCCAGGTGGAGAACAAGGAAACAGAGAAAAAAGATGAATAATGCAGGATGCCAAAGAGTCATTGCCATGCTGACCCATGTTAGCCTTGGCAAAAACCAAACAGTGATGTGAAACGAACAAACAAAACAACAGTAGTACAAATGTCCTAAACATCCATAGGACCAACACATCAAAAGTGGCTCTGAAACATAAACAAGGCCAGTGGATGCTTTACTGCGTCATAGATCAGCGTAGTCTGGTAACACACCTGCACATGACTCACTGCTAGACTCAATGCTAAGTTTTGCAGTAGATGACAGCAACAAGCAGTCAGGGGTTATGTACTGAGGATTAATAATAAACCCAACATGGTTTAACTGAAGAGTCTACATTATTTAGCATGCAACGTTAGCTAGTAGCAAGTAGCTAACATTAATATCCATAAACAATAAGTAGCAACTTTTAGAGCTAAAAACTGAAGATGTGCTCAAAACTGCAGTTCCACTACTGTCCACTTGAGGCTGGCTCCAGAAGTGAGTGAATTCACAAAGAGCGCCGTGTTAAAATGCCCAACTTTACCGCATTAAAGAGCCTGTTTATAGCAAAAAACGCTTATAGCCTAGTAGATAGTTTCCTCCCCCATAACAACTCTACACAGATTTTTTTTCCTATATCCATCCATTTGCTTACTGTTAGCTTCAAAATTGGAGGTGTGGCCACTTTATCTGACAGGTATTGCAACACAGGTCACTGTACTGGACATCGATACCATGTTGGTGCCTTTTGGATACCAACACGGTGGCTCCGAGCAACCGTCGCTAATACACTCATCTAAAACCAATGAGTGACATCACAGTGGATACATGCATCTTTTATATACAGTCTATAGTTCAAACAGACAACTGCAGTTGGTTATGTGGAGTAGTGTAATGTTTTGCTGCAGTACCAGTTACTCTTGTAAAATTGTTAGCTACTTGCTAAAGTTTCATGATAGCTCACCAACAAGCGGCCACTGGATGAACGTCGGCAGGCTCACATCGAGCCCTCGCAGGAGTCATTTTACAGCCTGTATTGTAGCTTACTGGTCCTCAGTTACACTATCATAACTATTGGTTTTCATTTATTATGCGAGTTACAGACAGAGCCAGGAGCCAAACAAAATGTTTGGAAACTTATTTCAGTTTCCAAGAAAAAAAAAAAAGGAAAAAAAAAAAGAGTAAAATATAATACTGAATACTGAAAAGGAACGCTTTGTTAGATCCCAGTGCAGAACATGAGACTCAAGCTTTCCAGCAGTGAGGGCTTCCACTGCCACGTTGCATCATAACCTAGGAAATGTACGTGACGCAGAAAGTAAACAACAAGTTTCACAAATAAGTTTTCATTGATGTAACTCTTGCAGTGTATTAAAGAGGAAAAACGAATGATATAAAATGAGTGGATTTTTCCTTTAAAGCAGCAGACCGCTGTCTTTGTCCAGCATGAATCTGCTGTTAGTGGCACAGATTAGATTTCCAGTATTGCATTTTAAATCAGCATCAAGCAGAAACGTCAGCACGTCACAGATCTGATTTAGCATTAACAGAATGCGTTTTTGTTCGCGGCAAAGAAGAAGCTCGTGTGCTTTTTTCATTAGAGATACACAGGATTTTTTTTCTCTTTTCCAGATGTTAAATCACTTCCACGCAAAGACCACAAATGTGTTTTGTATATTTTGGCAGCGGTGATTTAGTGAGCGTGACAGATGGAGTAGACAGCAAGTGCAAGGCCTTTTTCTGCTCTACCCCAAACAAAGGAGGAGAACAGAGCTCAAAGGACATCGAGTACAAATACCGACCCCCCCGTGGGCTCAAAAGACGGCTGCTGGAAACGACAGGAATTTCATCCTGTACATTACAACATGAGACAACTTTTCATCGACACAAAGGTACGAGACAAAAGTTTTCTCCAGCCGCCTTTTAACCCCACTCAAAGGTTTCAGTGTTTGATACTCCAAACAGACTTTTGGTGGCATTTCCCTGTAAGGTGACAGTAGGAGGAGGTCATTTCTCCTGCAGCAGAGCGGGGATGTTTATGTTCCAGCCGATGGCTTGCCGATCGAAGCCACAGGTGAACAGGTTGCAGGTGGTGTTGTCTTCACACCAAGCGGAGCAGCACACCATGCGCCGGTGACCCTAAATCATAAAACAGAAGACGCGGCAGCTGTGAGGGTGACATTTTTACTTTGACGTGGATCCTGAGCATCCTTGTTCTTAAGCAGTAAACAAATATTTTTCCTGATAATGTTAAGATGACAAAATGCAGGTTTAGTCCAAGTTAGAAGTAATTTTGTTCTAAACTTATAAACAATCACTTTTTTCCCCTCAAGAATCGCCTGCTGTGCATTAGGAAAAAAGCAGGTTTAAGACAGTTCTGCATTGGTTTAACTTTTAAGACCCAAAAGCTACAGCTACATTTTCAATTCAGTTCAATTTTATTTATATAGCACCAAATCATAATTAATTAACAGGAAGAAACCTCCAGCAGAACCAGCATCAGGGAGGAAACGCCAACTGCCATGACTGGCTGGAGGTGAGGGGAGGAAGAGGAATATATATAATATCTAATAAACAATATATGAACTCTATACCCAGAAGCTTTCCTTACACTACATCACATACTGACAAAGGGAAATCTTCAACCTACATGGGTTTTTATGTTTTTATCTTCTTTGTTAAGCATATTGAGTTTAAGTATAATAATATGTGCTAAATAAATAAAATTGCCACGCCCATAAATCTAAATAAATCAGTACATTCAACTCTGGGTTAAATGCTAGAATGTCTCACATCTGCAATGATTAAGAATAAAGTGGAAAAAAATAAAAATCTCAAAGTTTACTTCAGTTTAAGTGACATAATAAATTCAAGGCTCACATTAGAATAAACCCCACTATGAAAATTTACCTCTAAAACATTATATATCCAACAGACTGGATACATTTGTATTTATTCAGACCACCTCCTGTTAAATTTCAAGAGGCTGCACTGGAACGTTTTCATTTTTATTTCTGTGGCTTAAATTTTTAGTGGAGGTTTAGTCTTTGTTTTTTGTTTAAATGGTAAATCTCGCACTCACCTGTCTGTTGCTTCGTGGGAGTCGAGCCAGTCGCACCCCGGACATGTCAAACAGCCGGACCTGCCGATTGTCGTGAGGAAGAGCGATGATTTTCTGGTTCACCGACACGCTGATCCTGAAAGGTGTAAACAGGGAACACAGGGTCAGGCTTTATCTGCAGTATATGGTCCCTCTGATTTAATCAGAGCCCAATCACATTCATATTTGAAAGAGCAGGGACGCGTATGTTTGTGACATTTAAAACTGAGCCTTTTAAGCTCAATTCTGCTCCCTTATAAATACATTTGTAGATTTTTAGTAGACCTGTGTAGTCATTTTAATGTATTCCTTCCTATAATCGTTACTTTTTAATGACATAAATATAAACAGGTTTACACACCTGTTGACTGCAGAGTCTGTGCGGATGGTTGCTATGGGCGACCTCATGTTCTTCAGGTCCCACACTTTGACGGTTCGATCGTCGCTCCCAGACACCACGTTATCTCCCACTGTGAACACTGCTGATGTCACCGTGCTGCCACATGACGAGAAAACAAGTCCAGTTTAGACTTCAGAAAACTTTCATTTCATCAGCTTCTTGTTCTGTTTCCTTTTAAAGCCGCTGTAACCGTTTCCTGCAGACGCAGTTAGAGCCAAATTCTAGAAGGTAGGAACTGAAAACGTAATGTTTTATAGTGGATTTCCTTCAGATATCTATCATCAGTAAAGATAGTGGGTGAAGGGGTGAAGGGGCAGTGGTGGTATAAAGCCCTGTGCAAATATTAAATGATTTACTAGTCGTGCTTCACTCTGAAGTTGATAGATGGTCACTGTAAAGAACATAAACTCTGATTACATAGATCTATCTTCCACCTAACCTTATATCCATCTGTGCTTTCCTTCACTCCCTTGGTAGTAGCTCCAATAAGCTGCTTTAAAGTTGAGAAGCAAACAGTAATTCCAGCCCCGCCCACTTTGCATTAGCATAACGTCACATGTAACAGGTCGCTGAATTTTCTTCCACCCTCTCTGGTAACCATGTCAGTGTTAGTCTCTTGCTGTGTGCAAAGCTCATTTCACAGGTTTGTCACCAGCAAAGAAGAGCTTGTGCACAAATATGCCAGCAGCTGAAACCAAGCAGCACCAGCACTCAGGAATGAGAACTGACTATTAGTCCCCATAAAGTCCCTCATTAAAATATCCATCTTTATTGTGGCAGGGCTCGCAAAATTTCAAAATCCCTGGTAGCCCTTCGGGCAGGGACTCTTCAGTTTTTGGTAGCCCAAAATAAATTTAAGTAGCCTGAATAAAAAAAGAGAGCAATTTTTTGATTGATGTTTTGTTTCCTGTTTTGTTTCCTTTACAATATTATACATTAAAGTATAATATTGTAACGGAAACAAAACATTAATCAAAAAATTGTTGAAACACAAATTACAACATTGTATAAAAATTACAATCATCAACTCAAATACTTGGTTCTAATTGAACAGAAATTTCTATGAACTTGTAAGAACTGTGTAGAACATGAATCAGCCTGTGTCAGATCCTGAATTTGAAATTTCCACTGAAGTCACGGGAAAGAGGCAAGTGGAACCAAGATCGAGGCCATTTGCTTTTTGAAGTTTGCAAAGACTGCTAAATTTTGCCAGTGGTAGTTCACTCTTTGCAACATAGTACGCTGTTCTAAACAGATTTTTCAGGTTTATTTTTAGTATGTTATTTGCAATTGGTGTTTGTTCAGGGAAAGATATTGCAGACTGAGCAATAATGCATTTCTTGCATTTCTCATGGGTTCTAATGGGGGCCTTTCTTAAAATGACTGGTCCCAGTAACAAAGGCGCTTGTCGACTCAGAAATCGAGGGAAAACCAACAACACACCCGGCAGAACATTATGTTATTTACACGGGTGCACATAAGTGGTCCGCAGGTGCGCATTCGCTGTCAAAATAAAAGACGCGCACCAGATAAGAAGTTGCAACGCGTGTTTGCGTCCATATAAAATGCACTGTTTTTGTCCGCTAGAGTGGGATTTTCACGGCACATTCTGCACCACCTCTCTGTGCGTTCATCATTTGTTTGAAGCCAGCTCACCTCCTGCAACTACTTTTCCGAGAATACGCGCTTCTTTTGTGGTTCGGACTCCTTCTGACATTTCTTTGGAGGTGGAGGAACACCAAAGTAATTGCTTAAAGGAGCTTCTTCGACATCTTTAAGAGTTCTAAACAAATGTCTGTCCTCCTCCAGAAAATCTTATGTACGCAAACACGCGTTGCAACTTCTTATCTTGTGCGCCTTTTTTTATTTTGACAGCGAATGCACCTGCGGACCACTTATGTGCACCCCTGTTTATTATTTAGTTTGTCATATTGCAGCCACAGAAATTCTTTTGTCCATGAAACCATAAAGCTGCACTTTATTTTTTGCCTTATAGTCTGATTTGTCATAACTTTTCCGTTTTGTGGTAAGCTTTTCTTTGGCTGTCACTTCTTCACCCTGACCTGTCTTATTTGGCTCAGCAGAACTAAAATATATATATCCTGCTGCTTTTACACACGCACTCACTTAACGCTCAGCGATTCTCTGCGCGATCAACCTCTCACATGTTTAAGCTGCGGGAGATTTCACTTGTCATGTTTGCATAGTAAGCTAACGATTGATAAGACGATGTCAGAGGAATTGGTGCGCAAATTATCGTCACTCACCAATCAGTACTGTCGCTCTCTATACACAGTTCGCGCGATTGCAAAGTGAAAGCAAAAAAAACAAGCAAATTCAAACGAAATTTCCGAAAGAATGCAAAAGCATTGACATATATTTTCCCTTCCTACGATAGCCCGACGGGCAGGGCAGAGATAGATTTTGGTAGCCCGACTGGAAAAATCGCTAGCCCCGGGACGTCGGGCTAGCGATTTTGCGAGCCCTGTGTGGCTTACAGCAACAGAAATGACCGTTACAAATGGTACTGAAAAAGGTTTTTGTCTTTATAGCCAAACTCTCTATTCCAAATACAACATACACATTCACATGTATGAAAGTTTGCATTATTTGAGACATAGCTATATGCATCTATACACCAATGCAAAATAACTGGGCTTCCACTCCACTATGGTTAATTGTACTACAGCACTCTAAAGTGCTCTTTATGAACCACCTGCCATGAAGGCAACAGATAGAGATGGATCCATGGATGTTCGGCTTACTCAGTGTGCCCCTGGAACACGTTGACAGAGTGGATGGACGGGTCTCTGAAGTCCCACAGCCTGAAGGTGGTGTCCCTGGACGAGGTGACTACCAGACGCTGGGTGGGGTGTGTGCAGCAGTGGGTCAGCTCTTGGTCGTGCCCTGAAGAGACAGCAGCACACAGTGAGGAGCATACACACCTCCTTTTTTCCCTTCATGTTTATCTTTCTTTTTAAAAGCTGCCATTCTTACACTGAGAAATCTTTTCCAACCCAGCTTCACTGCACCACCTCCCGTTTAATATCTTAATTTATTCCAATTTCACAGAGAGACCTTAATTCGGCTGAACACCACCCAGTTCAAAACTGACTGCAGCACCTTTAATGACACACAATCCCTCCCAATTTCCTGGTTTTTGTTCATCAGTCAGACAGATACAAACTCCACTGTCTGATATGACATCAGTAGGCAAGTGTAAACACGTCCATCACAGAGGCAATCAAAAACTTTAGGAAATATTGAATGTTATAGTTTAATAAGCAAGTAAAAATAATGATTTAATTTAGACATATGGTAAAATACTTTCTTGTCTGAAACTACATAAACGTGGAGCCTGATACTACATTTCTACACGCCTTAGAAACACCACAGGCCTCCTCTCAGGAGCAGAGGAGGCCTGTGGCCATTTAAACCGATTACATTCTCACTGCATTCCTCTTCTGCTTTGATGTAATTGGGAGAAGATTTACGATTCCCTGCTTTTCAAAAATGGCAGATTCCAAGTTGTACAGGTCATCTGTGTTTTAAATACAAACTGAAAGAATTAAGGGCAACACAATTACATCACTGAGATAATAAACATCTACTTTAGGGAGATGACTAAATACATGCCAATGAAATAAGATCAGCACCATAAAAGGAAGCAGAATTTCATAACTGTAGTGCAGAACAGATGAGCTGAAATGTTTAAACAGTTCATTTTCAACCAGAAAGGAGAACCACAGCTTTGCTCTAACTAACCAAATCTGACAATATAACCAAAAACACTTCACAGAAGTTGGGTCAACTCAACTCAACTAATAAAATGTCGTCAAGTCAACTTCAGAGAGATTGAAAGGCATATTTTTCTCAGTGTGGGCTCCACATTTTTATAATAAACACAATATTTCATATTTCAATACTTTCGTCTTCCTACCAGTGAGTGAGTGGACCAGCTCTGACGTCTCCACATCGTACAGATTGGCGGCTCGGTCCCAGGAAGCCGTCACAACCTGTTTGCCCCCAACCAGCCAATCGGCAGCGATCACCACACCCTGATGGCTGCGGAGAGTCGTAGTCGCCACACGGATGGAAGGGCAGTCGTTCGGCCCCTCCGCCTCGCCGTCGGCCTCATCTTTGTCTGAGAAGTCCACGTCGTCTTCACAGGGTGTCTGCTGCTGATGTAGGAGGGAGAGGAAGAGGCGTTGATGACAGGAACACTAACAAGTTTTAAAATATTAAGGGGGGGGGGGGGGGGAGCGACTTTGTGCTTACGCTGATATCAGCAACAGGCTGTGGAGTCGGCAGCTGCACCATGTATCTCCAGATGTGAGCTGTCTGATCTCCAGATGCTGTGGAGGAGGCAGAGATAAAGGGGTAAAACAGCTGCTGAGAGTCAAGGAAAAACAAATAAAAAGAAATAACGCTCCATTTGTGTCCATGTTTTACTTTATGGTTAAACCCAGCAGTAAAAAAGACAACAACACTTATTCGTTGACACTTTCAGTCCTTCTGCAGAAGCCTTCTCATGTTTGGGTTATTGTTTCTCAGATGTATCGAAACAATATTTCACTTCAGTTTTATTTTTCCAGCTGCTGCAATAAGTACATGTAACACAGATTTGGCTGCTTCTGCTTTAACTCTTAGTTATGTTGATGCTGTCGATGGTTACCTGTTAGAGCCATCTGTTCAGTGGGGTGGAACTTGATGGAGTTCACTGTGGAGACACAGATATGCACTCTGTCACATGACAAACACCACTGAGGCATAGTATACCATGTTTTTCTGACTGTCAGTTTTATGATGGCTGTTTAATCACTGTGCAATAACAATTTTGGCAGGTCACAATGCTGCAGGATCTACTTCTTAAACAGAAGAGATTATTACGTGCTGGTTCAGCAATTCCAGGGTTTGACATTTCTAACTCTACCTGATCCTTGATGACCCATATATTTGAGGAGGCACTTTCCCGTCTCAATGCTCCACAGCATAGCAGAGTGGTCTGTTGGAAAGCACACAGGACAGTCTGAGTTTTTATTTATTAATAATTGTCCATCACGCTTTAGTTTAGGTCTCAGCTTGGAAAGAAAAAAAAAGAGCTTAAACATGTTTAAATATGTTGACATTGCAAACAACAGAAGGAAAGACAAAGACACATGAACCTCTGAGTTTGAAGACAGAAGATGAAGCTAGAGACAAAACCACCGCCACAGAAATGAAGAAAAAAAAAGACTGTATGACATAAATAAAGTACAAGAGCATAAAAGAAAATACCTGCAGACGCTGTCCCGAGCACCACAGGTTGGGTCCTGGTGACGCTGAGGTCCCAGATGCCATCCCTGTGACCCACATACTCTTTGACCAGCTGGCACACCGCTCTGGACGTGGTCGCTTTGAAACTGGACACAATCTGATGGTAACATCAAGCCAATGTTAACACGGACCAGGAAATCCCAGATAATCCCAGACGTGTCCCTAACAGGATTCCTACACACCTCACCTTCTCAACCCCCCCCCCAAACATTCATAATGTCACTAGAGGTGACTGAGGGGTCTTACATAAAGACATTTCTTACATATTTTTAAGTCTTTTCTGAATTGGTCAAATCGTTCAACACACCCAGTGTGAGGCCCCAGACAAATGTAAAACTAACAATGGAAATAATAATAATAATAATAATAACTAAACTGAAACCAAACATTTTTAAACAATCAACTGAACTGAAATGTGTAAACTCGCTCTGGAAACTAACTGAAACTAAATTAAAAACTAAATAAATAACTGATAATTCTGTTATTACAAACCACCAAATCCCTGACCCCACTGTCTCTCCTGACACTTGTCATCTTTC
Source organism: Perissodus microlepis (assembly GCF_051167445.1). Classification (NCBI taxonomy): domain Eukaryota; kingdom Metazoa; phylum Chordata; class Actinopteri; order Cichliformes; family Cichlidae; genus Perissodus; species Perissodus microlepis. The sequence continues at coordinate 35,191,011 of NC_140478.1, forward strand.
TCTGGGCCCCTCTTTGGCATTTTGGTTTGTTTTTTTTTATTCTTTAAAGCGGATTAAAGTTTTAAGATGTTACTAAATCTAAAGTTCAATTTGATCACAGATTTTATTGTTAAGCCATCAGTTTCTCGAGCTGTGTAGGAACCCTGGTCTGATGGAGGGAGGGAGGAAGCAGGTCAGCAGGACTGAGGATCACTGAGGAGCTGCTCAGCAGGGTCCTTATAGTATGCCAGTGCTAATTAGCTTTGGTGAACAGCAGTGTTATTCACTGGGTTCAAGAGCTTTTACCAAAATATCTTTGTTCCTGTTTCTTTTAAAGCTCCTGAAGTATCAGACTGGCAATCGCACACTCAGACGAGCTTTAAAACAAACTACCAGACAAACCCAGATCAAAGCATTCGCATTATTCATACTGTATCAGTACTGCGGATCACTAAAACTAAAAGAGGGAGGAAAAAAGAAAACAAAGCGGCCAAAGTTATGGTTAGACACGAAACCGAGGAGTAGCTTTTGTCATCTGTATCAAGATTTTGTTGAGACATTTACATTAAAGATAGGGATGATACAAACAGGACTTCTGGTTCGTTTTGGGCACAGACCACTAAATAAGTTCCAACTGAAACAAAGTAGGAGAACATCAAGACAGAAATCAATCATCTGATACACGAATCAAGAGAAACATTAAACAAAATCTGAAGGATTGAAGACAACAAATGATAGTCAAACTGATGACAGGGTGTGAACCAGTGGTTGTGATTGTTAGCGAGCAGAGCAGTACGTTCTCGTGTACAAAAATAAATAAATAATATGAAGCAAGTAATTTCTTATGTCTTCTGTTATAACACTGGGAATGATATTAATCCATAACTTGTGCACCTGTAACATCAACGCACCATGTTACATTTAAAAAAGCAGCAACAGGGACATTTGGGGAGGTTTAAGGAAATGCAAAGCGCTGCAGAAGAATTATGGAGCAGTGACTCTCTACAGTTTGTAGTGTCAGAGTGCAGTCTGCCACAGCCACAGTGAGATTTTGCTTTTCTTAGTAAAATAATCAGTTAAAAGTGTGAATTTATTATTCAATATATCACTCCACGGTATGAATAACAGCTGGTCTTCTGTTCGCGGTCCCCCACTCGGCTGCTGGTTTCAGGCTGCTCTGCATAAGTATCAGTCTGGCCACCAAAGTCCTCAAACTCACAAAGAGAGCAAACATCAACTTTCTGATGAAGGATCATCAGCAGTGATGAGAGCTGGACATGCAGCTACAGCTGAGCAGTTTTCAACAGAAGAGTCCCCATTTTCTATGTATTAGAAAATAGTATTTTCTAATACATAGTATTTTGACTACTCCCACTTGGGGATCTTAAATTAAATAAATAAATAAAGCAGCTATGGTAAGGCTTTTGAGTTTTAGAGTCCCATGCCCTAAAAACTGTGATCATACCTCATGTTTTTACTAGGAAAATGGGTCGTTCTGTCTGGGTTGTTACTTTAATTGAGGGAGTTCAAGTAACTCGGGATTCCTAGGGCCATGTTTTAAAACAAATATGAAGATATGTTTGGGTTTTCTGTCATTTTAAGTCACCCAAATATTTAAAGTCACCATTAATACTGACAGTTAAAAAGTAATCCAAGTAAAAACTCTAAACGTTTTTGTTTAAAAAAGCAAAATCTGTTATAGGCAAAGACTTTTGAGCAGGCCACACACGTGACTCTGCCAACAATGATCTACAGCAGCCAGGAAATGCTCCTCAAAAAGCATTTTGAAGCTGGTCCGTGTTAAAGATGCCTCCAGAGTGTACCATTATGTGAATGCCGACGGTAGCGACATAAAACGAAATAAAAAGGTGCAACTGAAAAGGCCCGTTAGGGAGATGATAAAGAGCTGGTTTATCTCACGCAGGTAATGAGAGAAAAGCTCAAAAGCCTACATTTGGATGACCAAGTCTCTTGGGGAGGGAGGTTCGCCCCCCTGGCTGGGCTGTTCATGCATATTGGCACACAAGGGGAAGAAATCAACAAGTTACCCATGAGTCTCCACCCCACAACTCCCAGCTGGTTACGCTGAAGTTGCGGGATCCACCTACTCTGGCATGGCAAGAATTTGAACGCGGCTACAAGCAAAAAGGTGAAAAAAGAAAGCAAAGCAATTCTTTTCTTTAACATTCAAAAGTCATGTGAGCTCACACGGACAAAGCGGAAACAGGCGCCAAATAAACCTTTTTTTGTCTTTTACTGACCGCAAAACAAGTGACACTGAACATTTTTACTGCGTTGTTTTCTTTATATAAATTGAGATGGACAAAATTATATTAAAAATAGACTAAGGGTGCTTTTCATGATGCCAACGAGCTTCGTCTCTCCTCCCATGGCTCAGAAATGATGCATCTATACTGAAGTCTTGTTTTTTCGTTTGTGTTTTTAAATTGAGGTGACGTATACGAGCTGCACCTCTACACGGCACAGTTTACTCTCACTGTGCTTCCTTTGTTGTGCTGTGAGTAAGAATCAACAGATAATAGAACATTTACATGGTAAATATATGATATGAATAATGTGCCATCACACATAATGTTTGATAAATCTGAAATAAAGAAATAATTTTATGGTAAAATGTTGAATCATCACACAAAGTAGCTGTTTATTTTACCACTGACACGCTTACACAGCCACACCGTTTATTACCCTTCAGGTTATAATAATGAAGGTAAATAAACAGCTGAGAACTTATAAGAAGAAGACACTTGTACATAAATTGGAAGGTTTAAAAGGAATATTCAATATATAGATTAAAACAAACAGTATTACTACTGCTAATAATAATAATCAGCTATTTTTGTCAGTTCAAGTATTTAATAAGTAACTACCTTTTATTTGAGTTCTGGGTCATTTATATCAGTTATTTTGAGCTCATTTAAGGAAGAGCCACAGTTGGAGGAAATAAGGAAACACGTTAGTATAATGAAAAGCACTCAAAGGCTCACAAAAACTGAACTTCAGATCTTTTGTGAAGGACGGATTTACAGAAACTCTGTTTAATAAGCAATAATTACAGAAACTTTCCAAAACCTTACAAACTGGTAACTTATAATATCAGATACATAAAACAATTAAATTTACAAACATTTTCGATTTACCTTGCTCGTTGAGGCCTTGTAGGTCGTCTTCAGCTTTTGAGAGAGCTGGCTGGTGCTGTGGCTCGCTGTGAATTTCATAAAAAAACAAAAAGAAATCAGAGAAGTCAAAGGTCAGAGGATTAAAACACACAAAAAAAAGATGAGTAATATATCTATGCTACCTATAACATAACTGTACATGAATCTCACCTTTTGTTTTAAGTGCTCCTTTTGCTAAATCCGCCCCTTCAAATGTTTGTCCCTCTGCAGCCAAGCGATCATTCAGTGTTTCAATCTCTCTGCGTACTGAAAGTCAAACATGTCGCGCATTAAAAGACATCTGAATGTGTCGCTTTATTCACCACAGCAGGGTTAGCAAGTTACTCTCCATTGCTGAGTAGCAGCTTTCTGCTTACTGGCCACAGAGACTGATAAATTCATTTTATTTTGTAGGAATTTATCTTTTTTTTCATGCATCTCAATAAAAAAAAAAGTCAAATGCATTGAATAAAATTAAGAAATGCAAACTGCTTTCGTTTTTGTGTTGGGTCTCTTGCTGCACAGTGAATTATTACAAAAGCTAGAGCAATCACTTCTGCTTTCATGGGAACTTACATTCGAGGTTTTCTATGTAGAGGTTTTCAAACTCCCTCTCGATCTGACTGAACAGGTCCAGCAGATTGCTCCTCAGAGACAGAGGCAGCTTGGAGTCCTGGAGAGGGTGGAAAAAAGGAGAGCATTAAAAAAACGTGGAAATATGAGGGATTATCCAAAGAAGCTGATCTGGTCACTTGGCCACCTTACTCATGTGCCTCTGCCCACTTATTTTGAAGGATTAACTAAATTATATCTAACTTAATTTCACTGACTAGGGCAAACAAACTGCTTCCTCTGGATGTTTTCAGTGGGAGGAAGATTTCATTACCCTGAAGAGAATCGACTTTGTGCCATTTTCTAACCTGGATCATTGAGCATGCATCAGGACTGACTGTGAAACATGGCAAAAAATGCTTCAGACATTTTCTGGCGCTGCCCCAAAATAAGGCATTACAAAGACGTTTTCCCTAGGAAGGTAAACTTCTACCATCCTGTTGCAGAGTTCTCCCACAGATTTCAATCCATTCTCTGAGCACGAAAACAACATTACAGAGTGAGAAAGCCTGAAGAACAAGCAGGCTATATATCTGGTACCAACAGCACAAATTTACTGCAACAAAGCACAGGAACAGCCTCTTATCACACCATAAACCTGGAGGAAGGAAATAATCGTGAACTCAGGCTCGGGCAGGAAAGAAGGAAAGAATTAGTAAAATCATCCATAAAAGTGAAAGAAACAGTCAGATGGTTACAGAGCACTGGGGAGGTCTTGGTGCCTTACAGGTCTGAATGTGTTTTTATAGGGCAAACAAACAGGCTTTGACAAATTGATACCATTCTGCAAGACTACTGCTGCTATAAAAGGAAACTCTAGACAGAATTTCTCTTTATCCCATTTTACAATGTGCTTTAAACTTCCTTAAATAATCTATAATGTGTTGTATTGGACTGATATACAAATAAAAATAAATACACAATATTTGACTTTTTTTTTTTTAAAGAATGTCATGATATTTAGACGATTTTAAAAAATGTCCATCAATGGGACATTAAGCACTGCAGTTTAAGTTAAGAGTCATTTGATAACTGTAGCTTTCAAGTTTCTTTAAATTACATGAAAAGTACAAAAGATTTAACAGAAAAAACCCAAAAGACAGAAGAAAAAAAAAAAGAAAAAAAAAGGTAAGCGTGCACAAATTCAGACAACATTTTTTTAGGGATTATTCCCAAAGGCAACATAATGTGATTGGAAAGTCTGCACAGTAACTGCCTCTGATTAAAAAATAAATAAATAAATCCATCCTCCCTCTTCACCCCTTATCCAGCTCAGAGTCACAGAGGTCAGGTCAGGTCACCAAGCAAGACCAACACACAGAGGCAGACAACTGTTCATGCTTCAGAAGCTCTAATAAACTATACTCGACAATAAATAAAAAACAAATACCCAAGGACAAAAACTATGATGAAATATATGAATTTTTCAACATATAAAACTGGATGAAAATATTCTGAAGAGACAAGACCCAGTCAGAAGTAATTAAAATATGAAAGGTGGGACAAGTTTGGAAGTGATCCAATCAGAAAAGATCTTGTGAAGTAAAGCTAAATGCGCACATCTGATCTGTCTCAGGGAAACAGTACAGCTAGCATCCAGCTACCTGTTTCTCATGAAAATGTGTCAAAATTTAAATGCTTGGGAGGACGAGAGCAGCAGGCACGTCTCCCATTTGATGGCAAGGAAAATAAGAAGCTTTGTAAACCATGTGTCACCAGTCTCACCAGTAAAAGCACAACAAACATTTACACTTTGGATGTCAGTCAACTGAACCAACTTTAGATTTAATCTATGACAATCTTACATTTAGTCGACTAAAACTAAAACAATTTAGATGCCCAAATTATTATTTAAATCGAAGTTTCCTGTTAAAATTAACACTGCGGCCAACTGGGCGGTTCAAGCCTACAACCTTCTTCCCATGATGGCTGAGGTCATTCTTTAAATATTTGAACACAGAGTTTCCTCAGCTTTGTCCTATTACAAAATAAGCTCCTAATTATGAGCCTGAGGGTGTGCTCGCGTCAGGCACTCCACACTGTGCCTGAGCATGCCTGCAAAAACAGCATAGTTGGACACATGTAGCATGACTGGTGATGAACTCTACCCTAACGACAGCCAGCACATGTACAGAGAGGGCAAAAGTCATCACCTCCAAAGATGATGACCACAAAAATGTATAAAAAGATTAACCTTGTCATAGTCTGTAGGAGCACTTTACAAGAGAAGAGTATGTGAGAGGAGAGGGTACATCCTCAAACAACGGTTAAAAAAAGTCATTTCAAATATTTTTAAAAAACAAAACAAAAATCAAGCGTTATAAGTCAGATTTGAATCCACCTGAGAAGGCTTTTTCACAGCGAGTCAACAGTTTTGTGTCGCTTTCCGTCTGTAGTTGAGTCAGCAGCTTCGACACAAGCACGGAGTGGAAGAGATCTCCAAGCTTTGGCCAGTCACGATGAAACGGGTCAGTGTGTGGAGCTCTCTTCGTTGTGTACTCTGCACAAAGCATGCCTTCTTTCTTTGACTGCCTTTGTGCTCGCAGCTACTTACATAGAAATCGGTCGTGGGTCAGCATTCAAAGGCTAAAGGGTTTGTGCTACATTTGAGATAATGACATGAACAAAAAGAGGGCTGACTACGACACAACGCTGCATGATGATACATGTACTGCTGCGTGAAGCCACAAGTCTACAGACTAGAGCACACTGAGGTATGAGATCTCAAAGTCCAAAACGACTGAAAATCTTTGCCTAAAATGAATCAAATGAGGGCAAAATGCAAAAAAATCTTATGTTTTTAATTAGTCTTATGCTCAAAAGACAAATTCCTTTATATTAATCCTTATTACCAGTGTGGAGAACATTTTACGCACATGTGAGAAGTCAGAATATGTTTACATATATGGGCCTTTATCCCACAGGATTCAACATAACCAGCGGGTCCAATGTTGGGTACATACACTGGCCAGGTGCTGGAGAGTGACGGTGTTTCCAACAGTCAAGTTCAGCCAGGAACCGACTGAAATGAAACATAACTAATGACTATTATTTTTCTGTTTTTCAGCCTCATTATCAGTATATAAAGAAAGTGATGTAAGATTCAAACACCTGCTGATTCTTCACATCAGTAGAAACATATGCAACATTGAAGTCACATCCTTCATGTGCATCATTGTTTACATAGAGCAGCACTATTGTGATTTGCATAAGAACAACAACACCTCAAGTTCACAGAGCTGAAAACATCCCATCTTCTCTCAAAGACATACTAAACAGGTCACAAACACTGATTTATTTGGAACTGCAAAATGTAGATATTATTTAAATAAACACAAAAGAAAACGTCCTGTAATCTAGAAATAGACACATTTTTAAGGAGACTAGAAGTGCAGCAACGACCACACCTCACCTCCACCCATTACTAATCAAACCTAAACTACACCAAACCTATACAACTAATGCTAAAGCTCTACAAACTATGAGGGAAGTTACACTATTATCCGAAACACAGAGGGCGAAACACCTGAAACTTACCTCCATTCTCATGAAGGATTCCAGATTATCAGAGGACTGAGACCAAAAGGGACCAGAGTGAGAAAACAAAAAGTCATGAGGAAGGGATTACACCACGTCTGGTTAGAAACAGGCGCTTTCAGCAGGTTTAAATCTGCAACAAATTTAAACCTCTTTTCACTGCATGATCACAAGTTCAGCTTCCACATTCAGGGAGTTTTAGATTTGCAATTTAAGAAATTTGCAACATTTCTTCTTCTTAAGGTTATGAACCTTTCTTGCAGCAGGAAAAGCACGGGTGCTGCTGACAACATTATCAATGTTACAGCTACGCTCAGGTGTCTCAGTAAACTAGAGCTGCTGAATGGTCATAAAGTGATAAAGACCTCCATCTGTGCTTTTCCTACTGTGACATGTGAAAAGGACCAACATACAAACGCAAAAATAAAACAATAAATTACCTTAACTCAAGAAACAAACGCACATTGATTTTGATTCTTGGACTCTACTAACATAGATCAAAAATAATCCTTTTTTTTGTTCACTATCAGTTTTAATTATGTTTTTCTAGTTTCCTTTCTGCTCCCTTTAAGGGCACTTTCTTCTGATTAGCTGTCTCTTACAAATACAAGGTTTGAACAGCAGGTGCTCAGAGACAGAGCTGTGCGCCTGAGTCAACCATATTCATCATGTGCCACATCACTGACATCATACAGAGCCAAGAGTAAAAAAAAAAAAAAAAAAAAACTGTCTGAAGCAGGCTGCCTGAGTGTTTGGCCCACGGGGAATACAATGTTTTACAACCATCAGCTGCAACTTTATATCCACCAGTAAGATAATCATGTATTAACAAAGCATTAACAAACAAGCAATAATAAACCTGGTTATTAAAAAGTTTTACTGAATTTCTTCATATAAAAACACAAAGACACTAAAGTTAATTAGGAAAAAATCCTGCCAACCTAAATGAAACACAGGTCTGAATATCTATTAAGTCTACATGGCAGAGTGTGTTCAACACAGTCAGTCAAGACTGAAACCCAAAACCACATGTATGGGCTGAGCCAACAATGCCCTCACGTATTAAGGCTCACATGAGGACAACATTAATCCGCGCGAAGAAGCAAACCCTGCTTTACAGATGCAGCTCAGCACTTTGTCAGACCCGAACAAACGATTCTGATATTTTTATCTGAAGGTGCTGGACAGTATGTTAAAGCCAAATGCTAAAATGCCTCCCTGGCAAATAAATGACATGCACTGATCCTTTAAGAAACTGCAATAAAAAGGTGCTTCAGTGATTTTTGTAAGTGGTTAGATTACAGGTACACCAGGCAGGTGAGACAAGCCAGTGAACTGTGTTTCAGTTCAACGGGCTTTAACTCTCCCTCCTCTACATGTGCACCTCTAACTGTGAAGCCAAGTCTTAATTCAGAGGCTCCTAATCCTTTCCCTCTCCCATTTTTTTCTTGATTTACTCTCGATTCAGATAATTACCTCCAGGTAAGCTGTGTTTACCCTGCATCCCACGAGTATTTCAGCTCCTTATTGGCAGGCCACAGAGAAAGCGAGCAGGTTTTTTAACACCTGAGAAACAGGAACAAACACCACTGAGCTGAACGATCCACCCGAGCGAAGTTCAAATGGCTCAGCCTGTTCTAAATCCATCTGTTTATCCACTAAATGAAAACAATCTTACAGCACTCATCCAGTAATTGTGGCAAGCCAGCAACAATATAAACCATCATGTGTCCTCTAAACGGTTGTATTAAAACCTAATTGGCTTAGGCTTACAACCAAAGTGCTTACGGGTGCTCACAGAAACAGCAGGACAGCAGCAGGCTAATGCTGAAAGACAGCAGAGGAGTGCCGTTTCCAGAGGAGTAGCTGGAAATACAAGGCAGTTTTCATCCGTTCTCGGGGTACAATTTAAGGAATCATCACCTGTCCCTCCAGCATGTCTCTCTGCAGGCCGGAGCGGTCCTGCTCGGTGCTGTTGGTCCTGCGGATGGACAGGCTGTGGGACTTCCTCTTCTGCTTGGCCTGGCGGGCAGCAGCGCTACTCCCGCTCTCCACTGGCATCCCTCCGTCCAAACTTGATGCAACCACAGACTGAAAGTATAAAATCACAAAAGAGAGGCTGACCAAAGGGCGAAGAGAACAGATCCAGTCTTCTTCACTCACTGCAAAGCATCAAGACGAAATCCTAACCACTGCCAAGTACTGCACTTGGCAGTGGTTTTATTTGGCAGCTTCCACGTGTGAATGTGTGAAATGACAACGTGAATGAGTGTGAAACAGAGTGTTGCTCAGCGAGCACGCTTAATAAATCCCACTGGGATCGAAACTGAGAAGCTAACAACCACATCACAACCTTTTCTTTCAGCTCCAGAAACTGAAAACTGTCTGTGTTCAATATTTTGTTAGAAGAAGCTGAACTGTTCCAGTGAGAGACGAGCAATATTTGGAAGAAAAAAAAAGATTATGGTTTCACAACAGCCAAAAGCTCATTCAATAATTAGACATGTAGATTTTCTACATTCACTAATAGAAATGTTCTCACTTTATGCAAGAAACGGCTGCGCATGCAATATATGAAAAAAAAAACCCTCTGAAATATTAATGTTAGTCTTTTTAACTTCATTCTGGAAACAAATAATACATTTGTAAAATGGATGAAGCAACAGGCAGAGAGGTTTTTGGAGAAACAAAATAATTGTTTCCAGATTACAAAGATATATTACTGTAATAAAATCATGTCTCAGGTAACATTAACCCTTCGGTTATTTATTACAGCATTAATCTTCATGACAAAATACAGAGAAAATTACATTGGATTGGACCTTTTGGCAGGCCTGCTCTGGCCCGGATTGTTCAAACCAATCTGCATAGTGCCACACCCACTTTCCTCTACCCAAGGAAAACGGTTTACCTGTAGGCTTACCAGAAAGGAAGCGGTTAAAGTTTTATTAAAAAAAATTAAAAAAAAAAAAAAAAAGGTCTACAATATTAAATCTAAAAAAGCATCAGAATTTCCAACAGAGGAAACTGAAATAACAGCACCAGAGAAGGACGCCAGAGACGGCAGAACACTCAAAAGTGTTTTCTCTGGAGTTTAAATGTTTTAAATAGGGTTACTTTTGGCTCTGAGATGCAATAAAATGAAATCTGCAAGTAAAAAAAAGAAAAGAAAAAGAAAAGGTCTCATGTCAAATTTAATGTAATAAATAGAAGAATGGACAAAAGAGGAAAAGAAAGCGAAGGACGAGGAGTTGTTGACCTGTGAGCCCAGGCCTCAGGTACAAACCTCTGAAGTACATAAAGTCGAGTCAAAATGTCAAACATTTTAATTTGCATTATAAGAGAACTTCAGTAAAGTTATTTTTATACTTACTCCAAGCATAATTATCTGTGGCTACAATAAAGTACTTAACGAAAGAAAACAGAGTCACTGATGAACTGCAAAGTCTATAACCCAACACTGGATTAATTTTGATACTGTCATTTGAGCAATTTTAACCCAATATTAATTTTTCTTTTAATATCACCGTTAATGCCAATACCAGTTTATCATGGCACAAGTGGCCAGAAAATCAGTGTTTTTAGATGATTTTATCCTTAGGCATTTTTTTAAAAACACATATTTTACCCAAGGAACATAACTTTATGGAGTTGACATCCACCCACTCATGTCTCCTTATGAGGGTGGGCCAGGTCAGTCATTTTAAGGGCTGTAACTAAAACGAATGCAACATTTTTCATGACTTCATTTAATGTTCTAAAGATACAGGAGAGAGAAGAAGAAAAAAATCAGGTGGGCAGCACTCACTGACTCGTTCTTGTCATTTCATAAATCAGTGAGAGAGAACAGCAGAATATTTTCCTCTTTGAAGTGTTCAGGTTGGCGTTTAACTTGTTTATCATGAATCATAACTACAAAACAAAATCCCACACCATGATAGAAGCGGATGATCAACATCCTGCCCACTCCTACTTGTTATGCAGCTGAATAATTTCTAAGATGTTAAAAGAAAGCCTGCTGATCATACATTCATCAGGACCCATCACTTAAGATGTATGTATTTTAAAATAAATTAATTAAAATTAAAATGACAAGTTACTTACCCCATCTGACTTACACAAAAAGCCTATGTGTGTGTTTTGCTCCAGGAACATTACTGAGGTTTGAGTGATGTTTATACTTCACTGCTTACTGCCAGAAACAGATTATCAGAAGTCGGCTGAGGTGATAAGAACGCCAGGTTGTGTTGGATGACTTTACCCTTTCTACCTAGAAAAGAGGTCTGGCCCCTGTGTGAAACCAACAGTCATCGTCGACCTCTTAATTTTATTTTTTTTTCGGTTTTAAGTTTCGTTGGATTTAAGAACCAAAACTACTCAGTTATATTTAACCAACAAAACAGTTGGATTAGGTTCAGGAAAGGACAGTAATTTAGGTTCAACTACACAGAGAAACACGAAAGGAAGATTAATTTTTGGATGTTCAAATCAGTCTTCACACACATCTGAGCCTGGTGTGTGTTACATTTGTCCTTGAGTTGACACAAAGGTGTCTGGATACTAAAACATGCAAATAAGATGCGTTTTTAAATCACCAGTCAGGCTGAAACTATCACAGACATCAGAGAGTCGTCCATCCGTTACTGCCCGTTTCTGAGGAATAAAACCAGCCTTGTTTAGCTGTCTGGTGCCTAGTTCCTCCTCCTGCTGTCACTGGTGTAAGCGCAATGAAAACAGCGCTAAGGTCACATTATCTTGCACTACATTTGGATAAAATATTTTTTATAATACAAAAATAGCATTGAAGGTTTTAAAAAGAACGAAAATACCTGGGAAAAAACGTGGACCTTAACATTAGCAGTTCTAGACAATTTAAAGCGGCGATGCCCAGCTTAGCCAAGCTAACGTTTCCCCGATTAGCTGGTGCTGCCAGGCATGCTAACGGGCTAACGGTGAAAATAACCTGCTCAAACATGGAGGCCAACTCACCAGAAAGTCTACAAATACTCGTTTTTATTTCGGGAGTGGATGGGAACTGATGTCGTCGCTAACATTTTCTTCAAGGTCTGAGAATGCTGCGCAGGTTTTGTCCAAAATCCGCGTTGACAGCAGACGGGTACCGTTACGCGAGAAAAGATAACGAAGCCAATTCCGGTCCGAGGTTTTTTCGCAATAAAAGCCTACGCCGGTCACAGCAAAACTCTATCCAGACTTTGTTAGTTTCTTGTTTTCTTGATTGTCGCCACATAAAAACAAACTACAGTCTAAATTTATGGAGCTTTTACAAATAAATTACATGTTTTTGTAAATTTGGCTTCATGAAAATTAAAGTAGGGCATGAAGCCATTTCAGAGATGTAATAAAAGCACTAAAAGCGGTTTTAATCATGCTGGTGTAAATGCTTTCTAATAACGGACATAATGAACGGGGTCTAGGAAAAGGTCCAAGCTCTAAAACCAGGTCTTAAATATCCCAGAAAACATACATCCGTAAAATGACAAAAAAAAACCAAACGAACAAAAACGTGACAGTAATCGACCCCAAATAGACATAATGGTGGTAAAAAAGAGATGACAAATAATCACAGCATAGCACAAAGACATGAACAGCTACCACAAGGAGACACAAAACGACCCCAGAGAGAGAATGGGGTAAAAAGAGATGCAAAATGAGCTAAAACTGTAAAATAAAAAAAATCAAAATGTAACACAAAACAGTATCAAAAAACAACTGTAGGAAAAGATGCAAAAAGGTCATACAAAAGGATCAAAGAGAGAAAAACAACCGAAATGAGACAGTTACTACCAAAATGTGAACCATCACAACAAAAAGAGTTGAAAATTAACCATGAAATTAAACTAAAAAAAAAGAAAAAGATGATTGGTAGGACTGTCTATGTTTGTTATGAAAAAAATGAAACATTCAACTAAAAGGGTTTGAAAAACATGTTGGTGTGCATATTTAACACAATCAAGAAAATGTGTTATTAAAATGTGAAAGTAAGTTTGGACGTGATGTTTCAGTGCAACAAAACTGCACGTTTGGTGCTGCAAAATTGGCACAACTGTTGCACAACTGAGACAATTATCACCAGTATTTTCAAATCAGGAATATAAACACACAATAAGGTTCATTCCTGTCACCACCTCGTCTCTTTAAGATAAAATCACTCCATAGAGAAAAATATGACACCTGAGATATTTTAGTTCCGATGTGTTTATTTGGCTCCCGTGTTAATATTTCTCAAGAAGAGACTCTAAAGGAAGCATCATCATCACTTTATCCAAAGTAGAGCCACATACGAGCTGTAAGGCAAAAGGTTTCATTTTACTGATACTGACAAGAAGAAACCTGACACTGAATACAAATCAGCTTCACACATGAACTACTGCAGTAACACAGTAAGACATTAACCACTACAAAGTCTCTGCCATTCAATACAGTTATGTTTTCGTTACAGCTGAGCTTCACTTCCATGAGCAAATGCTTGAGCTGAAAATTGGTATTAATATAATCACTAATCATGTAAATGGTTCCCCGGCAATGGTGCCAGCAGAGTGTCCAGGTGTCAACAGTCCAGGAAAAGCAGTTTTATCTGCGATCTGTGGTGCCTGACTTCCTCTTCCCAGCCAGGAGGTGTTTGGGTTTGAGGTCAAACACATGTCTGTCTGCCTCTCCCTTCTTGCCCTGGCGGTTCATGTCTTTCTGGGATTTCTTCATCATCTTCTTCGTCTTCTTCGCCATCTGATGAACAAACGGACAAAGCTAGCGGTCAGTTTACAGAATGAGGGATTCACTTCATGCATCTATTACATTTTGAACTCCAGACTAGTTACTGCATATAATCCACTCCTTCCTGTGATTCAACTGTCACTAATGAAAGCAAAAAGACACCTTCAAAAAACATTAAATCACACTTGATGCTTTTTAAGAGCTAAAAAATAAGAAATAAGAACAATGCTGAAATTGTATTTTTAACCTTTATAAATAAGCTGCAACTACTAGTAACGTATAAAACTACTGATAAATGCAGTAATTCCTGCACACGACAGTATGCAGTTTAAGTGAATCCTTGTTGGTCAGACAAAAAAAGGAATTCAAAGGTAATCAGGTATTTAGGGTTTCTGCTGGTTTACTGACAGTCAGCTCAGCCTAAACTGACCATCTGAGATTAAACATCAGCAAGTAACATTTAGGATCAAATTTTTCTTTGCAGAAGGTAACTGGATTAAAGGTAAGCTGGCAAATACTTCAGTTATTTCAGTATTGGCCACTTTGTGATTAATTAAGTGTGAAACAACTAATGTTTACAGATCTCTGATGTGAGGTGTGTCTGATGTGTCCACCTTTTCAGAAACCTAAAAGACTAAGCGAGTTGATCACAGAGCAGATTTTAGTTAAAAGCTGAGCAACGCCACAGCCTCGTACCTTTGCATCTCGTAAACCAGACTGGTCTCGGGGTGGACGGGAGGCGCTCTGGCTGCGGGTTCGGGACGTCGGAGGGGCCGAAGCTTCACGCTTACGCTTCTTAGCGACGCTGCGGGAGCGTCTGGCCTGCTGCGCGTAGTGACTCTGAAAGTACACGACAGGAAACACTTAAGACACAAACATCTCCAAAGATTCACTCATCAAGAACCAGTATGAACAAGAACATGAGACCACATCAACACCATCAACCCCGAAGAAACACGTAACCACGGAAACATGAATGAGTTTACAAACTCTTCAATAATGAAAATAAAACAAATGAATCTCAAAACAACCAAACTAATTAAAGAAAATATAAATAAAAGGACACATATTTACCAAAATAAAATTCGTTCATCAAACAGATTAAATGAAAACACCCTAAAGAAGATCATACTGAAACAAACGTTTCACTGTAACTATTCAAAAAACCCTTATATTAAAACTCCAACAGTCCACGCACCAAACCCAGCAAGATTTTATCCTTTATTATTAGCAATAAACAAAATAATATAAAAACCTAGCCTCGTTCCACGCCACACAGTTTGACAACCTTTTACTATTAAACCACATAGTAAAAGGTTGCCTCTTTTTTATTTGTTACCGTGGGCACCATTGTAATTAATATCATTATCATTAATTCAGTTACATACATCCTGTAGGCGCCGATTTCAAATCAGAACTTACATCGTCCTTGTCGTCCATGTCCAGACCGAGGTTACCCATCTCCTTCTCGAGCCGCTTCCTTTCAACCTGAACATATCAGAACAAACACAAACACGAGCTCAGACATCCATGTGAAACGTGGGTTCAAAAGACAAAAGACAGTCAAAGAACTAAATGGAGTCACCAGCTTGAAGCTTGACGGAGTAACTCTGGGTAAAAAGCTCCACTAGGTGGAGCCTTCAAAATTTGCCCTGAAAGCGGTTCATTTTCCTTTTTCTTTCTTAAACCTGGCTAAATCACCATGGTAACTGATGATGAGCACATAACCTGGTTTCCATGAATGCCACGTTTCCACTGATTCTTTTTTCCACTGATGTTTTGAGTGCAGTGTCGATTACTGAGGGAATATGTTTTATACGTGCCCGTTTTAAGACATACCAGCTATAAGGATCCAGCAGCTCAACCTGTGTGTCACGCTGTCTCTACATATGTTCAGCCAACGATGTGACGTCTTTAAACTTGATTCCAATCTGCTGATTCTCACCTGCTGCCAAGTCTCTTATTCTGCTGGAAGTGCGGCAAATTTTCCATGTTCGAAAAACAGGAATAGCAACCAGCAGAGGTGAGGTGATGAGTAGGAACGCATTCATAATTCTTTCACCTATTTGTCAGCACTTGATACAGTTTAAGCTCTCAGATGTTTGTTGACATCAAAGAAATTAAACACCAACAGGTATTAAAGAATAGGGGGAAAAATCTGCTATGTCGGCATATATTTTTATTATGTTTGGAACAATCAATATAAAGTATTTGAAGGCAGCTGTACTTAAATTTGACCCACATCTCAACTGCAGCAAGGTGACGGTGAGTAGCTTAAACTGAGCCCTGCTCACCTTGGTGGCGGTCCTGGGCATGCGAGGTCCATGCACATCCTTTTCTTTCGACTCCAGGACCTTGAGTTGCTTCTTTTCGCGGATCTGTTTGGCAAGAATGCGGATCTCTTGCATCTCCTCGTCCTCGCTCTCTTCGTCAGAATCGTACTCCCCGGCTCGTTCCTTCAGCTCCTCCTCCTTCTCCAGCTCCTCCAGTTTCTGTGAGGGTCGAGAGAAAAACAAACACGCATTTAGAGGACAGAGTTTAAAGGGCAGAAACACATTTGACAAATGCCTTATTCCTCTTTTTCTTCATTAAGCCTTTCTGAGAGCATCCTGGAGATAAATGCATTACATTCATGCTGAAGGCCTCAGTGGTTCAGTTGTTAACATTAAAAGCTCAGAATAGGTTATATTTCTTTAGTTGTTCACATTATTTTCTACATTTTGGAATATCAGTGTGGTCATAAACAACAGCACAAGTAGCTCAGAAGTAAATATAGAGGTATGCATTACAGTTATAGAGATTAGTGTCCTCTGCTCGTGTAGCAGAAAACAAAAGCACAGAGGAACCGTAGATGACAGGAAAATGCACTTTCACTACACAGAAATGAATCCAGTCACTATTAATCATAAAGGATCTTGTGGTTTTCATTGTTTAACAGTTT
Source organism: Perissodus microlepis (assembly GCF_051167445.1). Taxonomy (NCBI): domain Eukaryota; kingdom Metazoa; phylum Chordata; class Actinopteri; order Cichliformes; family Cichlidae; genus Perissodus; species Perissodus microlepis. The sequence goes on from NC_140478.1 coordinate 35,207,988, forward strand.
TTGCCCTTTGTTTCTTGGCATGGCGGAAGGACCAGTTAAGGGAAGTAGGTTTCCCCAGATTAATCTGGAGGCTGTTACGTTTTTAATGTGAACTTCTCCTTTGTGGAAGAACACAAACACAGATGTAAACAGCAGGTAACCACAGCCGTTCATTTTATACTACGCTCTAGCCTGCTCAGAGGAAGCGTTCACAGTTGGTGTCCTTGTTTGCACACAGATGTCTGCAGAATCTCAGCAATGTGAACCTTTGCAGGCCTTCGTGCACATGCAAAAGCAGACGCTCACCTTCATGATGTCGGGATCAATGAAATCTGCGATGTTGTGGCCCTCCCACACTTCAGGAATCTTATCACGCTTCTCATCCTCGTTCATTAGATCCCAGTATTCTAAAAAAAAAAGAACAGCAGTGAATAAATGGTCTGAAATCTCACAGCAGCAGCTCCGTTATTAAAGGGAAGCAGTTCTTACTCTGAAGGTCCAGAATGTAGTCATCACCCAGCTCCAACTCCAGATCTCTCTCCTGTAAGAAGAACAGGAAACAATTATTTTACAAACAGCCGCACAGAGAGAATTAAACTCAGCAGAGGAAGAAAAACTCATATTATTACTCATTTTTTGCTATTTAGAGTCAAAGAAAGATTATTGTCTCCGGGTTCTGTAAAATAAGATAAATATACAATGAAATTGAATGAAGAAAATGCAATTAACCCAAGACAGCAGTCAAACTCATGTTTATTTTCTTCTGCAAATTAGCAAATCTAAATATAGTTTTAGTTGAACATGTGAAAATATTTTTTTGAGATGTTATGTTCTAAGTTGAAGGCATTGTATACGTTTTTGTTGTTCAAATTTAGATGATGAGGATGTAAACCTGAGGGGGTAGGGCTAAAAAAGTATATACTTCTGCCTACTCCTTTTCAAACAACTGTATGGAATGATTTTATGAAACGTTGGTGAATGTATATGTTTGAAATAAAAAAAGAACTGAACTGAACTGAAATGAAATTAAAGTAAAGAGCTTAAGTAAATGCTTGCCGTCTCTTTTGCTATAAGCCTGAAGTTCCCCCCACACCTACCAGTTTGCGTTTGGGTGCGTCCACCTCCATCGCTTTCCTGCGCATCATGGCTCCCTCTGGGATGAACGGAGGCCTCTCCTGAAAACATGAACAGATTTAACCTTTAACAAATGTAAGAAAAAAAAAAGCAAAAGTCTTAAGAGTGCCATTCAAGAGCTGATTGACTGACCTTCTCATCCCTCTTGGCGGGCATGGCCAGGTGCAGCCGGTTGAGAACATCGTGGACCTTCTTGCCCTTCATCTTGGTGTTGACGCGATGAGCGAGGAGCTGGTCGCACGCCTGAAAGAAAGATGGCAGCCACGGTGAGATCAAATACTTGACACGCGAGCAGAGCGAGCCCGAGTCAGCTGTTTCTCACCTCGGTTTTAACCTGCATGACGCCCTCCTCGGTCAGGGTGCTGGTCTCGATGACGGGGATTCCCTCTGCAGACAGGTCTGCAAAGATTTTCTGACAACAAAGAGGACATTTAACGTGTTAAGCAAATTCTTAAACACATCCTACACATTCCTGTCTTTGAGATGTGCAACCTGCAAACCACCCACCTGGTTCTCCTCAGACAGCTCGCTGATCTTCTTCACGTCACATTTGTTTGCCACAATGATGAGAGGCTGCGGGGTACAAAAACAATCACCAACAGTGTGAGTGCTAAAAATCTTTTAAAGTCAATTAAACCTGAAAACCAAAGTCCCACCTCTACAGTAACTTTTGCATATTTGAGCCATGAGAAATTTTAACTTGAATCTAGGAAATGTTTCAGAGCTAGATGTCCTCAAAGTAAATAAGGGTAGGTCAAATTTGGCGCTTTTAAAATATGTGGTATTTTTTTCCAGCATCAGTACAGGAGCTGTTCTAGGTTCAAAAACATGTTTAAACAACCAACATTTTTGTAAATCCACCCAAAATGTCTCTTAGCAAAGTCTCACTTCACTCCCTTTACAACTTGGGGCAGTTTTCTTGTGGCATACGACGGCACAGGCTTTTACACACTTCACTAAACACAATCAGGAGACGGACGCTTGTGTTTACGGCTGGATCGCACTCAGACCCTCCACTGATCCTTAAACTCTCCCTATTCAAGAGGAAAAACTTGTCTACACCAATAATATTTCTCCATTTCACCACCATCATCGTAGGTGCTAATATGAACTGAGCGACCCATCCAGGCTGTACCCCTGTGAGGAGCTTTCACATGCCATCCCAAACATGTGATGCCACACTCTAAAGTTTACCCAAAATGCAATTCATCTAAGTTTTTATCTGATGATTATCAGAAATCAGATTTTTTTTAAATTTTAAAATAGTGTGTAAAATTGATTTGGTTGCAGTTTTTAAAACAGCTTAAATCTCTTTTTTTCAGCCCTGAAAGTGTTTGTGAAGTCATCAACAATGATCATCTGAATTAGGAGACACAAATATTAGACCCATCCCTGCTTACTAACTCGTAAAATATTCATAGTATGACGGACATTTTTTGCGTGACTGCTTAGACTAAAGTTCTTGTAGATAACGAATCAGCTGATTTTGAGGGGATCCAGTGGGTGAATTTTCAGGGACTGACTCATCTGCAGAACAGTTATGATATGCTGCCGTCTGACCTTGTTGGCGAACAGGGGTCGGATGCTGTTGAAGAGCTCCAGCTGCTCCTGCAGGGTGTGACCGCACTGCTCAGAAACATCCATGACGTAAAGAACCGCCGCCCTGAGGTGAGCCAGAGCCGTGATGGCTTGCATCTCGATGGTGTTCCTCTCCTCCAGAGGGTGGTCAAGGATCCCGGGGGTATCCACCACCTACACACAAACACACAGTTAGCATGTGAATAACAACAGGAGGTGGTAGCTTACTAAAATGGTCTTAGGTCAGCCTGTCTCACCATCCACCTTTAGGAGAAAACACAGCTCCCACTCCTCCTTCAGAGTGAGGGGAAAGCACCTATGCTAGATTTATCAGGATGCATTCGAAGATGTTTAGTATGAGCTTAAGTGAACTCTGTTAGGGAAACTGCTTTTAAACCTGAGACAAAACGCTGTGGCCGTTTTTATTTTCCTCAAAATCCAAGCAAAAAAATAGGAAACTCCTGAAGTCCTGAATGCCCTTCCTGCGGGAGTCACATTTATTTTCACAAGATTTCCAAAACTATAACCTAAAAGAGATAAAACTAAATGCTGATTTCTACCATGTTTATTTTTCCTGGGATTGTGTGGTCTCGTGAAGTTGTCCAGACTCTCAGCCAACTTTAAGCACATACATAGTATCATTTAGTACAGGCAAATCTCAGCAATAATGATCGTAAGGCTAATAAAAGGAAAACAGCTTTCATATAAATTAAACACAAACAGGAAGAATTTCAGCAGCTCTGCAGGTAAAGAGTTAAGATCACCAATCCCATGTTTAGTTAGAATATCAGTACAAAAGCTGCTCTATTCTGCCCCAGCGTTGCTTATGAGGGGCAGCCTATCAGATGACAGCTGGCTTAAAGGAAGGGAAAGCAGGGTAAAGTGGCTTGTTTCAGTGAGTGGATGAACTCAACCATGCAAAGCCATTCAAAGTGAGTCCAAGAAAACAATGTGTAGTTTGAAACGAGTGCAAAGCTTTCCTTTTAAACCTCATTTTCACATGCTTTACATCCACTGTCCTGGAGTTCATTTTTACCAATGAGATGATAACCACAGAAAAACTCAGGCGAGCAGGATCATCTCACCTGCCAGCGGAGGTATCTGTAGTCCATGTGACCCACAAACAGAGACTTGGTGGTAAAAGCGTACGGCTGGACGTCAACATCAGCTCTGGTCACCTGACAAGGAAGAAACCAGTTACACTGTTAGCTACACTGAAAGCAGGCAGATGGAGGCGACTGTTAGTGATTGCAATCTCTGTTCAGTACAAACAGAAAAAGAAACATTAGATTATAATAATTTAGGATTAGGATTCAACTTGTCATTACGCATGTAAATATACAGTCCGAGTCTAATCAGAAGTGCAAGCGCAGTAAGTGCGATAATTTAAGAGTTTAATCAGAATCTTGCTCGTAAAGTTGGCTCAGAGTGGAAATCAATAATCGTGATAAATGTGTCTGGGATTTACCTTGTTGATGAAACTGGACTTGCCCACGTTGGGGTAACCGCACAGAAGCAGGGTCCTCGTGTTTGGGTCGATGCTTGGCAAACGGGACAGATGCTGACGCACTGAAACACGAGTAAGGGTTACGTATGGAGACAGAAGAAACAGACTGAACTACTCAAACTTTTCAGCTAAAAGGAAAAGTACGATTTTGGACGGATTCAGCTTCTCAATCACAGCCTAAACTCTGCTCACCTTGCTCCAGGTACTCCAGGCTGGATTTCTGCCGTTTCAGGATGGTGCACATACGCCCGAGAGCAGCTCGCTTCAGCTGCTTACACCGATACAGAGAGTCTCCATACTTCATCAGGCGCACGTAGTCTTTGGCAACACTGAAAGAACAAAAGATGCCTCTTCACTACTTTGTTATAGGAGAGTAAGTCTAGACGGGCGTTGGGGTCGTTACTCAGATAAGTAATGTAGTACAAGTCACTTTTTTTAGGTAATCAATTAAATTACTTGATTATCCTCTGGAGAAAGTGATTCATGACATTACTTTTTGCATTACTTTGAAACACTCACATAGTTTTGTTTAACAATATAAACCTTACAAGGACACACAGGAGACGTGTGTGATCATTTTACAGTTTTAATTTTAACACTAAGCTGACAACAAAGTTGAAAACCAGCCCAAACAGAAGCACTTAACAGCGATCAACACATTCGACAGTAGAAATATGTACAGGTAGAAATGGAGGCATCAAAGACGTGAAGTCCTGCTGCTACACTGCAGGTCTGATTACGCTCAGCTTCAGGTTCTTGCAAGGACCTGACATCCTGTTAGCAGCGGCAGACAGTTTCTTATGTTTGCACTCTACCATCATCCTCTTGTTCTTTGTGCAATAAAAAATAAATAATGTTCATAAGTCAGAGCTCTAGACCACACCATCATTTCAGGAAGAAAAATACTGGCAACTGCCAATGCTTACATGTGTTTACAGTAACACACTGATGTAACTAGGGCTGCACAATTAATCTACTGTAAATGCAAGCACTGCCAATAGAACGCAAAGCAAAAGCAAATCAAGCGCTCCATAAATCAGTGCCTGTTCCTGCAGGAGCCAATCACAGCTGTTCTGTAGCTTGAAGTTTCTGAAGGTGTAATCTAAATGCATGAAGGCCAAGAAAAACAATGCAGTGGCTGCTAAACTGAATCATCTAATGAAACCCAGACATTTACAAAAACAGGCCTATTGAGCTCATGAGCATACCCACCAAGCTCACATAGATGCACTGAAGCCAGACTCTCATTCTGAAGGTAAGAAATCAATAAATACACTGAGTAACAAAGGCTTTAAGAAAATGGACAAACGATATCTTATCACCTTGCACAAATATTTTTCCAAGGTTCCAGAATATGCACTGTATGCAAACACCACAGAAGATGTCAAAGCTTTACATCCATCAGTGAAATCCATAAGTGAATAGAGTGAGAGGCTTTTGATTCAGATTTGTACATCAGGAGGAACAAAGCACAGCATGGATCTGAAAACAGTGTTCACAGCACAACAATAACCAGCATTAGATTTTAGATAAACTTACTTGTCAATCAGATTCTTGGCAATGTTTAACTGTCCTAAGGCCAACTTGTAATGATCTTTGTCATACAAGACGTTCATTAGATCAGCATAGAAAGGGTGGATGTCCTGAGGAGATGAAAAACATAACGTTACATTAAGCATCATACGAGTTTGACCAGATATTTAAATGAAATGAGTCTGTTTCAAATTTTCTTTTCTTACGTCGAGCTTGGGGAAGTCGGCCAGGATCTGCGTGAGGCGGTCATGGTAGTTCTGCTGGGTGAACTTCACCTTTCGCATGTAAAAGTGTCGGATACGGTGAATCTGGTAATGTTTGTGTACCACCGTGGGCGTCTTCCTTTGGGTTTTGGATAAAGTGACATCGATGAAATCCTGCACAGATTTAAACAGGGTAAAGGTCAGCCACAGATCACCACAAACAAACAATTCATTATAACATCATCTGAAAAAGTGATTTTATTTTTGGCCTCTACTGTCTTTAATTATTTGGCTATTTGAGGTTATATTTATCAATACATGAATAGTTACATTACGTACAAGAAAATTCCATTTCCCTGTAATTCAGTCCATTAAACCTCATATAATCGGTTTTCCTAGAATCCAGCCAGACCTCCCTGAGAAACCAATCAGTTTAATGTTTACTCGGCTACCGGGCAAATCAGGCAGCTTATAACACAATTTTATATGACGCTTAACACGAATTATAGTGTTTTTTAAAGTTCGGCATACAAGTTATATTAAAAAAAACTGTTTGAGGAAAGAAGGCAGAGTCTTTCATGACTTTCTTCTCATAGTAGGCCGCCACAACGTGGTGTTTAAAAGGACTGACACCACCGCAGCCATACGAGAGTCATTAGGCCTGTTTTCATGAGGTGATGAAAGTATTTTATACCTGCCGAAGTGAGCAACAGTGTCTCTGCTCACAGGAAACAGAAACGTATGAAACAAACAGCCTTAAACTTATACAGAGGTAAGAAAACACATACGTAAACCTCCAGATTTGTGAATGCAGTTCTGAAAGCGAAAATCAGAGCTACCACCGGCTAAGACAGACTTTTACTGGCTGTTTATTCACATGTCAGACTCAGTGTAGCAGTTTTCTGCCTGAAGTCTGCTTTTCTTAAACATGCTGCTCTCTCTTCAGCCCAGTAAGGCACGTGTTTTCTTTTCCACCATCTTTTATCTCCTGCCATCTCCCACAGCGAGCCGGACCGAACCTCAGCCGCTTTAAAACGCGATGTTAGCAAAAGGCAAAACTTACCTTGGCGGTGGGAACCACCATAATCTTCTTGAAATTATAAAGTGCCATTTTGTCGGGACACGTTGTAGTCCGCTGACGGCACGGGGAAAGAAAGCCCGGAGTTCCGCTACAGCCGGAAAAGACTCAGAAAACAGTTTGTGTGTGTGTTCTTTGGACACCGCCCCCTGGCGTCCGGACACAGACACAACAAAAATAGACACAACCACAAGAAATCCAAATCATCAAAAACAAAAATACTGATTGTATTGAATCATTTAGATTTATTCAAGAGACACAAAAGCTTAACAGCTTTTTTCAATAACATTTTATCTTATCTGTCTGTGTGAGTATGAGATACATAAAAACAACTTAAATGTACACATGCATATTTAGGTACTATTCATTTATATGTGTGGGTATTTATTTACATGCATATTATTACTTCACAATGTAGTTTTTACAGTGACAATAAAGACATTTATTCATTCATTTAGTGTTGCTGTTTACATAAGCAGGGTTTTCTTTAGAATTTTAAAAACTAAAGAATTTTTTTTTAGATTTTCCAAATTATTATTAAACAAAAGATCATATATTGAGATTTATTTAGACCCACTGATTCCACCGTATGCCCTACACAAAGGAAGGAGAGTTGAGTTTTTATTTATTTCCTGTCTGTAAAAACAGGTCTGAAAGTAACTTTGGGACTAGGTAGGTATTTATTAATATGGGAATCTCATTAGGTTTGTTTGCTGTTTGCTCATTACGTCCGAAAAATTACAGTGACCTATTTTATCAACTGATTTAATTTTTATGTCATTGATACATTTTATGTCAGTGATGCAGTTAATGACATATATGTGGGTTTTTTTCTTTTACTAAATTCCGTTTAATTTTGTTTTGCTTACTCTGAAATATTTGCATTTTTTATTATTTGAATTCATAGTATTTTGTTTGTATTGTCATTTTTATTATTTCAGATTACCTTTTATCTGACTGAGATATTTGTTTTGTCATGGCAATCTACTTTTTATAATATTTTTTGCTATGTATTTAATTAGGCTTTAATTAATTGTCTTATTTTTTCATTTTTATTATTATTACAACTTCTTTGTTTCTTTGGATTTATTTATTAATTATTCGTTGAATTGAATTGGATAAACTTTGGCTATTATTAATACTTCAAGTTGCCAGAAAGTGTCTAATTTTCATTTTAATTTAAGGTTGTGTTATTTGTATTATTTTATAATAAACAGAAAACTTTTTATAGCGTTGTAACTTGGAGTTGGTGACATTTTAATAAAACAATATTTAATAATAAATAATAATTATTTATCATTCACATATGTACGTGTGTGTGTGTGTGTGTGTGTGTGCTTGCTGCTTTGACAGCACTGACTCTAGTTTGAAAAACATTCTTGTTGTGATCCGCGCGGAGCGACAAGCAGCCAATCAACGGACAAGAATAGCCCGTGACCCCGCCCACTCTCCCTGATCACGAGTGGATCCGCGTGCACCCACGGGCAGTGTGGACCAATCAGGACGACCTGCTGCGAGCGCGAGCGAGGAAGAGTAAAAGGAGGGGGGAGGAGGGGTGGGGGCTGGAGCACTGTGTGACAGCTCTAGGCGCAGAGATAGAAAAACACTCGAAGAGGTATCACTCCGCTGACGGAGAGCGGCTCGTGTTTACATCCGCCTCGATCCTCTGGCTCTGCTCCTCCGGCCTCAGTGAGAACCGTATCAGACTTTAGCGCAGGCTCGGTATCCGCTAACTCAGCACCAGAACAGAAAAAGACAAAACAGGACAACATTTTTTCCTTAGCACTTTAAAGAATTTTCCCTCAGTGTCAGCTTTCCTCCTGCACTGATGATGAAATATAGCCCTGTGAGAAAGTCTTTCTTTATATTTTGCTTAAAAATGCAAAATAGGTGCAGCATTTTACTGAAACACGGCAGCTCACGTGGAAATATGGAATATAAGGTAAAAACAGAGTTTGTACAATTCTTTAGAGCTTGAAGGTCAATATTTGGTACGATCACTTTTATTATTTAACACAGCCTCAACTCTGTTAGTCTTCAGAAGTAGTTCTCCAGGTTTCTTGAAGGACATTCAAAGCTCTTCTTTGGATGTTTGCTGTCTTTTGTTCTGTTCTCTGTCAGGATGATCCAACAATGCTTCTGTAATACTAAGATTCAGGCTCTGGGGAGGCCAATCCATGACTGATGGTGTTCCACTGTTTTCTATCCAGGTATGATTTTACTGCACTGGCAGTCTGTTTGGGATCACTGCCTTTCCAGTCAGATATTTTCAAGATGATGTAGCATGAGGGGGTCAAAATCTGATGGCACTATTTCATCAGCATTGATAAGATCCCCAACAATACTTACTACACTATGACAGAGCTTCCAGACAGTTTTATAGACAGATACTGACTGATTTTTAGTCCAGTTCTTGTGTAACCTGGCACACCTCAGCCTTTTCTCCCTGTTTCCTTTGCTTAAGAATGACTTCTTGACAGCCACCCTTCCACTGAGAGTATTTCTGATGAGGCTTCAGTAAACAGCAGATGAATTATCCGAAGGTCCAGGATTCACCTCTCAGGTCCTGTGTCAGGTCTTTGCTGGATTTCATGACAGTTTTTAGGCCTGTCACTTGTACAGGTCACTCAGATTTGTTAAGGACACACTGCACATCATGCTTAGGTATGCCATGGTTTCAGCTAATAGCTCTTTGGGAATCCCCTTGTTGTTGCAAAAAGTAATGTATATTCCTGTCAAACCATTATGGGAGTGGGAATAAATGTGTTTTTTTGACAGGCTATTAGTAACAAAGAGCCAGAAGATAGAATCTGAAAATTTCTTCACTTGGTTGTCTGTTATGTGTGGACACAACACAGGTTCATCCTGTAAGTTATGTGGTTTTTTCATCCATAGGTCAGTGTAAAGCTGCTTAACAAACATTCCTGTGAACATGGTGAGGTACAAGGACTGGACTGAAAATGAGTGAAAAAGCAGCCAGTGTCAGCAATACAAACCCAGAAATAATCTGTCTCCTTTGAAGCAAAACAAATAAATGAGGTGTGACTTGAAACTTTTGCACACTTATTTATTTATTTATGTATTTATTTGTTTATTTATCTATCTATTTGTTACCATTTAAATATTCCTATCTATTTATTGTCACTTAAAGATTGGTGTTTAGATTTGTTCATTTGTTATGGTTTTTTAAATTTTCATGTCTCGCATTTATTATGATTTCAAATTAATTTTTTTACTTCTCTTGATAATACTTTTGTCACGCTATATTCTTATTTTACTGACTCATAAGCTATTATACTTATTTCCTATATATTTGTGTTTTACTTCATTCTCACCTGCTGTAACAAATTCATTTGTCAGCAGTTATTTTAAAAAGTTGTCTTGTTTGTCTTTTTAAGTCAAAAAGATTATATTTAGAAATAACCAGTAGCCCACATAGGAGTGGATATACCTTGGTGGCATTGTGAGAGTCATGTTTTTTCAGTAAGTTTAATACCTGCTCAGGATGGGTGTCACTTCCACGGTCTCGTGGCTGTCTGTTGGTTTGTATGGCGGGGGAGCCATGTCTGATGTGGTGCTTATCAGTACTGGGGCACAGCTGACTGTCCTGTCTCCATTCCTGTTTACTTTTCACTGTTGGGAAAAGAAGTGCTCTGATGACACTGCAGTGGGTGGGTGTATTAAGGGCTGGCTGGAGTTGGAGTGCAGGGAAATAACCTCCTGAATGTCAGCAAGACAAAAAAGAGTTGGTTGGCTTCCAGAGGAGAGCTACAGGTACTTGGGTGTTCACTTAAATGGCAGACTGGGCTGGAGGACCAACATTGGTGCTGTGTATGAGCAGGGAATGAGCAGACTCTGCTTTCGGAGGAAGCTCAGTGTGTGGCAAGGGCGCTGTTTAGTTTGCAGTTGACTGCTGGGTGGACAGCATCGGTGCCAGAGATGGCAGCAGGCTCCACGGGATCACTGGCCAGAATCTGGAGGCGTCTGAGTCAGTGAGAAACAGGAGGTCACTGAACAAACTGCTCTCCACCATGCCCCATCACACCTGCTCCGCTCCACACTGCAGAGGCAGCAGAGCTCATTCTTCCTCAGACGTGTTCAACCTCACTGAATGAAGAACGCTTCAGGAAATCATTCCTACTGTTCTCTGTAAAACTGCATAACAGGTCTGTTTTTCTGTGTCAGGTGAACACACCTGTCAGGACAGCCACATACCTTCTTTGATTTATACTGCATATATTATTTATTAATGCCATTTGAAGTACTCTTTCGCACAATCTGAGTCTGAATTTTGTATTTTTTAACTTAGCTTCAGTTCTGTCTTCTTAATTTGTAATCACTGTTGTGTATATATAAAAATTCTTTGCACCACCTCAAACTATAAGATGTGTCTGTCTACCTATTATACAGAAACATAACACAATAAACCTATTTAACATGTAGCGTTAGTCTATTGACATGAGGTAAACAATATAAGCCGCCTTTAAAATGCTCTTACCCGAATAGAAAATCCTCATTTGTCTTGGACCTTCTTATATTTCCGAAAGTCTGTCACAAACTGACTCGCCCTCTTAGATCTTACACTGCCGAACTTTGAGCTATCAGCTTTCACAGTTAAAGCCCCCAAACTGTGGAAGATCAAAATATTAGGGAAGCAAATGCTACAGATAATTTCAAGAACACGTTTTTATTTACTAGTCCTTTTACCAAATATTGAAATTAAGAATAGCAGTGCACAGCCATGCCTGTTGAGCTCAGCCACGTTTGGTAATCTAGCAGATAAAGACCATTTGCATGCCTTCCTGATTAGTATCAAAATTTCCTTCTACTTTTTTAAACTAACATTGTTTCTTATATATTTCTTTGATTATGTTTTGCTGATTTGTTTTTACTTATGATTATTTGTGTGTGTGTGTGTGTGTATTTCTGATAGGTTGCTTGTTTGATTAAATGCCTGGTTTAAGATGTAAGTGGCCCCATTTTTAAATATGTGAATCCCTTTGAAGCTATGTGATATTGTTGGGCTTTATTAATTCAAATATTTATAATGAAGCTCTGGTCTTTGGTGGACACTTAAAAAAAGTTTTTCGGAGCCGCTGAGATGTCCGGTAAATCTGCGCTATAGACGATCTTTGCGCTGCACACGAAAAGGAAAGGAAACGCCGACTTCTCCATTCCAAACCCCCCTCTTCTCTCTCTCATCTTTAGCAGGAGCGAATGTTTGATCGATCGGAAGCTGGAAGACGAGTCACGTTTATTTCTCACTTTTTAGGCTTCCCCTGATTGTTTCTGGACTGGCCTCCCTCCCTCAGAGCCTGCTGTTGACCGTGAGGGATTTTGCTTCCAGACGCCAGTTTTCATCGACTGCACAAACTTGATAGGCAGGCAAGCTAGCTAGCTAGCCACCTAGCTAACTTGCTAACTAGCTTGCAGTGTTGTTAAGGGGGACCTCGTTTTCCTTTCTTTTCCCCCCTTCCCCGTGTCAGTGTTGGAGTGTTTTTGTCATTGCGCTGCAACTGGCTGTGGGTGCGTCCCCTGACACCTGAAGACTGTTTGCGGGTGAAGTTTGAGCCGGTTGTTCGCAGCTAGCGTGCTCGATACAGCTTGCTAGCTCGCTAGCTAACACCCTGCGCATTTAGCCTGGAAGCCAGTTCGAGGCCTCAGTCCAGCACCACCTCCAGCAGCAGCTACCACAGTGTTTGCAGAGCCGTATAGTGAGAGTTGACAGGTGAGTAAGAAGCTGTTCTCTGTCATTAAGGGGAGAGGGGTGGTAAACACACGGTCAGGGGCAAGTTAGCTCTCTTGCTAACTAACTGATTCAAATCGGTTGGGGGTTGGGGAATCCGCGAAATCACGCCTGAGGTCGCCATCTTTCATTGGATGCTGCTGCAAACCAGCTAACAAGACATGGCTGCTACTTTGCAGTCGGCTCAACTTTACCACACAGGCGTCGTGGCTACAGTAGCTGTGTTTTTTTTCTTTACCCACGCTCAGGCCGCACTTCGTCCTCATCACGGCGCAATTATTAAAGGAGTGTCGCTTAGTTTGGCCCCTGGCATGTGAGCTGCAGTCGCTGCCGGCTGTCAGCTGCTAAACGCGCCTGCATTGCGTCTCCGCTGGAAGTTGTAATGTTTTTTGACTTGTCAAGTTGATCCAAACAAATGCTTCTCGAGTGTGTGTGGATGGACGGAGGTACACGCTGATTAGCAGCTGATTAGCAGCGTTTACAGACATCCAAGATGTCTTGCGACCATCCTCCACCAGCGGTAAGCAACCGACTATAAATACAGTCCTGTGGACCACCCTTGCATTTTTCACCGGTAGAGTTGAACCTCGGCCCTGTTTTAGAGCACCGGCTGGGGGTCATAAATCACCTGAAGTGATTGAGCAGGGTGGAAACACGAAGGGGAGGAGTGAGCAGAGCTTGTTTTGGTTCAGGCCCTGTCTAAACCTCATGATTGAGTCACTGCATCTGTAGAGGAAATGGGATGTGGTTTGATAAGGGTCACTGTTTGTTGAAGGGTTGTATTGAGGGGTTAAAGTGGGGATTCGGGGGGCAGCCTCAGGTGTAGTGGCAGCGGGGTTTCTGGACTCACAATGGGCCTTTTTTGTGATGAGAAAAGCGGTTGGTCTGCATCTAATTACTTAACAGACATCTCTTGTTTTCTGGTGTTTGTGTGTATTTGTTCACAAAATATGTACTCAAGGTTAAGTAAATTAACCCACCCTTTAAAAACATTGCTTATTAAAATGTTTATTTTCAGTGTTGTCGTTTTCCTTTGGAATAACTTTGAAATAAGTTGTTTAACATTGTCTGTATTGTGTGCTCTGAGGTCTGTACTAGGAAGCAGAATTTGGACTTGAGCAAGATAACTTCAGGTGTAACTCTGGGTCTTTGGGGTTATGTAGGTATTTTTGTTGTTAAGGCGATACATCGCTTGCTCCAGAGCAGGTTAAGTTCAAAATAAGAATGCTCAACAGGTACGAAATAACTATCCATTTATCAGTCAGCTCTTTAGAAAGTGGTGCTGCTGTGATTGCCCTGACCTCGGGCAGGAAGGATTGTTTCTACGTGACTAAACATCTGCACATTTATTCTCTGAAAGAGTGACACAATGAATACACACAGGTGAGGGTTTTGTGTCTCTAAAAGTACTTACTACAAATACCACTATAGCTGGTCTCCTCACTGCAGTTATAATAACAGCAAGATGAAAATAACTAGTGGCTAAAGGTGATAACTACTGAACCACTAACCTCTAACCATGCAGTTCTTATGATAGATATAAGATTTGGAGCTTATTCTTATATTAAGTTGCTCATTCAGTGCAACCTCTACCATAGTAGAAGTTGCACTGAACAAAAATATTATTCTACTGCTGTTAGTCCTCTTTAACCATGGGAGACGCAAGAAGAATATTTAAAGTACACAAAACATGGATATGAATGAAAAGTTAATGCGCCCTCTGAATTTTGGAAAAAAGCAGAAAAGAGAAGCTGCTGCAGCAGGTAAACCCGAGTTCCACTCAAGTTCCACTGTAGACTGTAAAGGTGTTGTGTAGGTCGGATGTGGGTCCACCTCTGCAGTGCTGCTGCTGTCCTGTGGCTGTGCACCAGTGCAGATGCAGGGCTGAGCTCGATTAGACAGCTTTATCTCTCTGTGGCAGTATCATGTCTTAGAATAATGGGAATTGATTAATCTTACCCTGGACATACTCTAAAGTTCTCTTCTTCATTTGATGAGCATCACTCAAAGAGATTTGAGGAACAAATTTATTCCTGTTTAAAACAATTTGTTTTGTTATGAAATTTTAAAGTAGATGTGTCCACCAACCAAGCACCATCACCAATACTGTGTTTTATTTTATTTAATTTTTTTAAAGGATTGTAAACCAGTATTTTTAAGTAGGGTTTAATTTACTGAAGCTTAACTTTTTGTTTGTGAAATCCACAGAAACAACAGCAGCTAGCATAAATAGAAGTGACTGTGTTATGATGTTATGGTGACCAATGCTGAGGGTGTTCTGGCACTTTGAGGCGTCACATTAAGTAGTTTCCTAATTCTAACCGCGGCTCTGGCCTTTCTGTGTGGCGTTTGCTTGTTATTCCTGTGTATGTGGGTCCTCTCTGCATACTCCACGTTCCTCCCACAGTCCAAGGACTGCTTATGTTAAATGGTGATTGTAAATTGGCCGTGGATGTGAGGTAGATTAAATGTGGCCTTGTAGTCTAAAGCTCTTTGAGAGGGCAGCAAGAGTAGAAATTTGCTATAAATGTGTTTTTGCTACAACTATATGCATACCAGTCGTGCTTATGCATAGGTGCGCATTAAAGGTCCACTCTATGCCAGCAAAAATCCTACACACTAACCAATATGAATCCTGTTTTTAATTTTTGGTCTTTATTTCTTCACAAACTGTTTATTTATTTTTTTTTTTTAATGTTCAGGCTCCATCTGAAAGTAAAAACCTGAAACTTTTTTGCACACATCAAACGACCCCCCCCCCTTTTAATAATAGAGCTTTGACATGGTCAGGCTGTATTACGAGCTTACCTTCTTCGTATTTTCTAAGATTATAATTTTATCTCTGAGTCGATCAATCTGCTCTCAGCACACTTATGATTGTGATTGGTCAGATGCTGTAGATTAAGTTGACAATGGCCTTTGTGTAATCAGTTGTCCTAATTGTTGATGTTTGGTGTAGTTAAGCCAGATAAAATAAAGAGATCTGGGCATTTTGTTATGCCTTTTGTAAGTACAGGTATAGGTGGAGTTAGAGTGGGATTGGCTGGGGTGGCTCTCTAAGTTCAGGTATAGTGAGGGTGAAATAAGCAAGAAAAGAATTCTTTTTGAGCAGGCACTTATGAGCCAGCCTGTGTGTTTATCCAAGTTCAATTTGACTTAATATTTATAAGCTGTTACTTTAAACCACAGTACTACACACTACCAGGTTAGGCTGCCTTAGGGCTGTGCGATTAATGAAAATTAAATTTCACTTACAGTTTTGGCTTCTCACAATTATCCATGTTAAATGTTTTGACAGACTGATAATATTTCAGTGACGACCTGTAAAGTGACCAAAGGGAAACGTCTCTGGTCTGGAGTTTATCCTGCATAAAGTAAATATCAATACTTGGCTCACTCTCAGAGTGCAGGTGTTTTCTCTAAAAGGCAGTTTGTGTGTTGGTTGAAGGTGTTGTCTCAGGTTAAAATTACAACGCTGTGGGCATGAGATGTATTCCTGCTGGCTGCTTAAAGCTAAAAAATGTAATTGTCGCTGAATTGGAGAGAAATGAGCTTCTTTAATTATATTTTAAAAGAAACTTCAGATATTTTTTATCTGGATTTAATTTAATTTTAAAATGGTGTGGGTGTGGGGAGGTGTGAGTTCTCTTCTTAACTACTTGCCACAGGAGGGATTTATACGCTTTTGAAATAATGAGTAATTCAAATTGATGAGCAATTAGTGAGTTACTGTGCGTGATAGCAAAAACAGAATTAAGAAAAACCCAACTTGGTTAATATTTAGATGACATTTGATGAACAACAGCTCGCAGCGCAGGACGCAAAATCGGCATCTTTACTGTTTTTGAGAGCAGCACAGTTCACACAGTCTATCTCAGCTGTCCAACCTTTCTGTGTATTTACTTTTACACAAACAAGGCAGAACATGTTAAATGTTTTAGCTGAATCAATTGGACTGATGCTTTACCTCAGTAACATTAGTATTACCAGTGTGAGGTTCCTGAAGTAGTTTAAAATAGTTTACATTAATGTCACAACAACTGTCATTTTCACAAGTTCTCAGTTTCCTCTGAGTGGTTCTTTCAGTTGATTCATATTTACATTTGTGGCTAGTGATCCAAGTTTGCATGCTTTCAGCTTCATGGTGTGCGAAAGTTTCTGACCAGAGTGAAAAGGTTGTTCTCACTACTCTAACACAAGCATTGCCCAACCTTTGGGCTAAACGAAGAGTATTTTAGCTGATATCACAGCCTGGTAGCTATGTCATTTGTTGTGCTATGGGTCAGCTTATATATCAAGTAGATGTAGATCTAACAGGTTCATAATATGATTTCAAGTTTCTGCACAAAAGTGTTGAATTTAAAATTTGTTTATAAATTTGGCGGCCAGCAATTATGAAAACAACACAGTCCGGATCAAACGATGACTATTTTTGCTCCAGCAGGAAGCATTTGGTCCTCCACAAAAGCAAAGCCTGATCAGTTGAGTTCAGCTCGAGTCAGGATGATTAAAGGAGAGCTTTAGCTCAGTAAGATCTCTCAAGAGGAAGTAAAACTGAGGTTTCTGTAAGTGAACCTGTGGAAGGATTATTAGTGTTTGCCTTCAGCTGCTTTTATCTCCAGTGCTCACAGGCTTTCACATGGTCTGCTTTCAGCTCTGTGCCACTCGCCTCGTAGGTGCAGTGCAGAACATCAGTTCAGCGTTGCCTGTTGCAGTCTTCGCCCCCATCTGTACCCCAAAAACTTCCTGCAATTCATGTAACATGGGCTCTGCCAACAAAAATGCCTGTTAGGGTGTTTTAGGGACAGACTAACACCTTTTTCTTTTCTTTTTTTTTTTTCTTCCTTAAGCTGTTTACCAAATAAGCTCTTACAGTGTCTGTAGTTTTAAATCTGCAGAAACCGTTTCAGACCACGACCCTTTCTGGAAGAGCTCTCTGAGGTGAGCGTGGTTCAGCCTCAATTGGAACAGGCAGTTGACCGAAGGGCAGCTGACATAGACAAGAATGAGACTTTCTGGCTTTAATCACAGCAAGAGTTATTTTTTATTTATGTGTGTGGTGATTTTTATCAGAGGTAGAAGTTCAAATCAGGACGTCAGCATTAAAGAGCAGCAGTTCGGAAAAAAGGCTGCCAAGACTTTGTGTCAGTATTTCAGTCCTTTAAATGTGTGACAGCAGAAACAGAAAAATACATCACAGAGAATTTGGTACTGAAGCACACAAGGTGACATGAATACCCAGAACCCCCACACCCAATCGTTGGTTACTGGCTTCCTATTTAGTCCAAAAATAATAAAATAATAGATTTCGCATGATTTGTCAGCTAGTTACACACTCGGGTTGTGTGCAGCTTTCTGTTGTCAAACCGTTTTTACAATGTTAGGTGCAAAGTTTATCACACAAACAGATGCTTCAATTATTGATGTGAGTTGATGGAGGCTTGTGCTCAGCCCCATTCATCACAGCAGCAGTGACACTGTGTCATTATGTGGATCAAAGGTCACCGGCTTTACAGCCACACCATTCTTTTTCTGCCTTGTATGCGAACACAGCGAGGGCCCGTGTCAGGGACAGGCGTCCGATTGTTGGGCGGATTATCACCGCTTTACAAGCAGGACAGAAAAGAAGGTGTTTCCAGTGGTGTTTTGTTTTGTCCCCCCCCCGTTACACTGAGGTCAAATGTTGTGGAAGTGATCATCCAATCGGGCCTTGGGGATGACAGAGTGATGTCGAGAACTTGACCTACAAAACCTCATGACGTTTGACTCGTGTATAAACAGAAAGCAAAGAGTGCAGCTAAGCGTCCTTTTTACCTGGAAAAGAATTCAGGAAGGCAGGGCTTGATGATGTAAGTGTTTTGCTCGCATTTGTGGCTAAAAATAGATGCACAAGGACAATAAAAAGTATTTAGGAGCGTATGTTCAAATATTTAGCCAGTAGGATGGAACGTTGTAGAGCTGACAGGGGCAGTTGTTAAAGCCCATAAGAGTCCTTCATTAGACCGCCTGAAGAAAAGTGACATTTTTGGCTTTAAGGAAAAGCTGCTTGTTTAGTCTGCTGCGAGCTGTAAATTTGGTAAACTTCAGGTTTATAGAAGCTATCCAATCTCTCTAGCAGACTTACCTGCTATTACAGTTATTTTAAAGCTTCAATAACAAATATTGTCTTACACATTTAGATTTTAAAAACATAGCGGCAAACTAAACGGACAGCTTTTATTTTGACTTATCTTTATGCATTTGCTTTATTGCTGTGTGAAACGAGAGAGCAGTGGATGAGAGCAGATTATTTTCTTCACGTTTGTTGAGCGGTCGGTCCAGAAAAGACTGGTTGGATTTTTACCTGCCGTGATTGTGACAATGACGAGTGCTGCTCCTGTTAACTCAAGAAAAACATTTTTCTTTTAATGCGCCTGGTTTCACTGCATCAGAGAAATGAGGCTGAAGATCAACCAGAAATTACACACATGATCTGTGTCAGTCTTATTGCTGGTTTATTATCAACCTTTCTGTTGAGACTACAACATTAACATTAATAATTTTTAATCACTCACATGCTGCTAACTGATACAGACTGCAGTATTCTCTGCAGTCTGTATCAGTTTTTAGCCACATATGTGGAATATGATGATCATTGCCGCCTTCTACGATACAATCTTATCAGAATACTTCACTCATGATATGACAATTTAATTTTTTAAAAATATTTTGCGATGAGTATTGCAATAACACATACTCTACTTGATCACATTTTGTCAGCTGCATTCTTTCAACACATTTGAAAAAAACCCCGATCACATTCTTTTAACTAATTTTTTCCAGTGATGTCCTCAAAGTTTAACTTTGCCAGTATATGTTTTATCCTATAAGATAAAGTTATCACACTTAAACTGTTTTTTTCTTTTCTTTTCTTTTCTTTTCCTTCTTCTTCTTCTTCTTCTTCTTCTTTTTTTTTGGGCTGCAAAAATTCGACTGTCATGACAACCTGCCATAAATACTGCCAGACAAAGTCTGTGTGCTCTGTCTGCTATTGAATGTGGTCAAGTAGGCAATTAACTGTGATAAACCATTGACAAGCACATATCTGCTGCTGTCTACATAGACAGAAATTCACATTTAATTAATACATTTCCACTCTGCAACCTTCCTGTTCTATAGGCATATAAACCAGAATACAACTAGCTGGCAGCCTGTTGTGTTGAGTCCCCTCGAATCCTGGTCATTGACAAAGACTCATTTAGACTCATGGCAACTTGTTGGCAATCTGTCTCATTTATGAATTAGCAATTATTTGAAAGCTTCCAACAATTTTTCTGAGTTACTGCAGTCAGTCAAAGTCGGATTGCAACTGTTGGTATTAAGATTGCCTCCTATCTGGCAACCTGTGCAATCGCCCTGCCATCATAAGTGGTCATGAGAGTGCAACAGCATCAAGCTCTGGGCAAACATTTTGTTACCACGAGTCTTAATCTGTTGCAGAATGTGAAAAAATTCAATACAATGATTTCTTTATTTCTTTGTTTCTTTATTTGATTGGCCCAGATTATTGTGTTTGATTACAATACAGATTTTTGGTGTCTCTGTATAGATACAATACCACCTTAACAAAATATTGCAATGCTACTATGTATCTTTTTTTTTTTTAAAATACCCCTAATAAAAATTGTCTAAAAAGGTTAAGTTCACTTTTTTGTGTGCTCCACAAGCAGCAAATGTAGCAGGTGTTAAAGATAGAAAACTGTTTACTTTCTATGGATGCACCTGTTGTTTTCAACATAACTGCATGATTGTTCTATGCTGGGATGCACCATCACACATGTACATATTTTATTTTTAAAAGTGAGAAAACCATAATGTTAAAATTCAGTCATACAAGCATGAGTGCTGGTAAACCCATAAAAGCACGAGATAAACATCAGCACTGTCATCAGTAAATGTCAGTATCCACAGGCAGCAGGAAATGGAAAATCCTTTATTGAATGGGAATATAAAATACAAAATCTGACCTTGACAAATGCAACAGTTCAATAAAAACAAGAACACAAAAGAACAATTACACATTTTATTTAAATAACTGGCTAAATATTAAAGCCTGCATCGTTTAATGCAAAAATGGCCAAAACATGGCCAAACTGTCGACTAAACAAACAGCTGCTAAATATGAATCAAAGCCACGTTGTGTAATCGAGGCCTATAAAGTAGATGGGTCTAATTCACTGGTTGTTTCTGTTATGAGTTTCAGAGCTTTTCGTGTTACTGTATTTGTTTTATTGCTAATTGATAGCTTTTCTTGTACATTGGTGTGACATACTTTCAATGTGTCAGAACAAGCTGACGTTTGATTTTTCACATTTTGTCATCACGTCTGTCTGAAGTGTCTGAAATTAGAATAGTGGCCTCCGTACATGTCATTAAGCACAGATTGAAATGGTTTGAACAACAGCATATTGTCAGTTTTGCCATTACAATTTTAAGAGAAACAGCAACGTGTTGGTAGTTTAAATTAGTGTAAATTAAGTCTGTACGAGGAAAATATCCACACATGCACTGATTGTTATTCTGTCCATATACAAGCATTAAAAACAATTTGTGTGAAAAATCAGATTTAATAATGCAACTGTCAGACACTACCTCCTGACTCCTTTGTCTTACACATGTACCAGCTGATGATACGCTGATAAACATCCGTTGTTGACTCAGACTTGTTTGTCCCTTCTGCCCCCCTGTAGCTTACTTGGTGACACAGAGACTTCTCCCTGAGGAGCCAAGAAGCAGACGGCTCATGACTTCTGACCAGGACACGAAAGTTGTAGCTGAACCACAGGTGCAGCAAGTACAAGAGGCAAAAGAGAACTCTCATTTGGTGAGTGTAACACGCAAACACTCATGTTTTTCAGTTGAGCTTTACACCACTGTGCTGTTTTTACTGGAGCCACCTGCTCGGTTTGTTGTAGTTCAATACTGTTCCAGCATGTGTTGAGCTTGTATGCAAACACAGTCATTCAGGGAGTTGTAGCTGCACTTAAACTGAACAAAAAAAGGTTGGAACTGATCCTGTTTTTGGTCTGGATACCCTTTAGCTGAAGAGCCAGGCATATTTCTTTGGATCTTTGGCCCTACAAAGGCGTGATTGCTGACTTTCAGCAGTCACTATTGTTGAGCGCAGAAATTTACATGCAAATGTAAGCAAACTTGGCTCAGTTCTTGGCAGCAACTTGAGCAGCGCTGTAGACAGTGACTACAATGAAAGATTTTTAAAAACAAGAAAGAAACTGAGGTGGAGCTTAGAGTAGAAGGAGAAGGAGGGGTACACAGTAACACGCTGACCTGGCCCGTGTTCCTGTTCTGCTAAGTCAATAAAGTCGTTACACGAATGAACCGTACAGAAACAATTTGGTTTATGTTGTTTCCAGTTCATTAAAATAATCCATTTGACTGATGGAAAACATGGCGCACAGTTTTTGGTTGCATCAGGGACATTTTCACACTGGTTTTCAGACAAAGTTTGATGTCTGTGTTAAGGATACACAGCAGCTTTTCATTAATATTCAACGAAAATGTCTTAACGAGGGCACAGTACTAAAGCAAATACATTAGGGCTGTAAATGAATATTTTTCGTATGATTATATATTTGAGTGAATCTTTGTAAAACAGATGTTTAAATGTGAAAATAATAGATTGTGGGGAAAAACATAGATTTGAGCAGAGCCTTACCAGCTGGAGAGAGAAATTATTTTGTCCTTTAAACAGTGTCATAAGTCATAAAACTTTTATTTTTAATTTATTTCTAAAGTTTTTTTGTTCTATTAACTCTTTTATGCTGATTTATATGTGTAAATAACAGTTAATTACTGCATGAACAAGCCTAATGATTGGGCTCTTACATCTGATCTACAAACTGGCTCAGACCTGGAAATCACAATAGTTTGATTCTGTGTGGAGGTTTTGGAATCAATAATGGAGCCTTTACAGCTTTGACAGCATTTAATTAATAAAATTATTTTTGATGATGTAAGATCACTTTTCTTCAGGCCATATTTATCTTTTTTTGTAGCTTTTATTTTATTTGCCTTGTTTATCCATGTAAAGCACCTACACAAATGCTGAAATTAAAAATCAGCCAAAAACAAACACACGAAAGCAAGTTCATGTACGTTTAAATAGTCCCAGGTCAGTGCAAGTCTGCCTCTATTCAATTTATTCAAAATCCTTTATTTTAAGTCCTTTCTTTACTTTGTATGACAACCTTTTGTCCCAGTCTTGTAGAAAGTCTTCTTTTTTTTCTGTCTGAGCTTTCACATCAACAGAATCTCCTCAACAGCAAACACCTCATTCTGTAGCTTGGTGTTTCAATCCTTAGTCAGTGTTTGGTGATAATTTTCTTTGCTGGTGTCAGATATGTCCTTAGGATATACGTCCCTTAAGATAACTCAAGTATAGGATCTGAAATGATCTTGGAATCATATATTTCACCGAGTCTTTCACCAAGCTTACCTAAAGCTGAATGAATCCCAGTTTTATTTTCCCAAATGTGAGTGTGGTTTGATTCCATATGACCACATTTTCATAATTTCCAGCATGGCTGTTTAGTGTTTGTCTGTTTGCTTGTAATTTGGGGCATTAAAGTTAAGAATCTGGTTCTTCCAACTAAATTCCCTCAATTTCAGTGATTGTGTTGTTGATGTGTTATCCACATGTGGTATCAGATCTCTTCTGGGATTTCTTCATCCAGCTCCCGTTCGAATTTATTTTTCATATATAAGGTTATAATGTATATGATCTCTAGATTCTGTCAGATGACAGACACTCGTGTGGGAACTGTTTCTTGGTAAGATGTTCCAGGTGTCTTTATAACAGGATGCATTTTAGCCTAATTTATCTTTGTGCCATTTATGTAGTAATCCCATATCATGGTTTTGTACACAAAGCCATGTTTATAATTTTTAATTGTAGGATTTTATATGTGATGTCCAGATCACAATCCTAATAGTTTGTGTTGGAATAAGTGAACAACCTCTGCATTGCCGCAGACAGCCTGTAATAGTTTCTTTTTAAATCTTCTTAGTTTCTATGTCTATGCCCTTAGAAACCAATGACATCATAATAGATTTTACCTGAATATAAATACTATACAACTGTATTTTATATTAAAGTGCTGCCGTGCACTACTTTAGAGTTGTTCTATAATGGGCGTAGCAGTAAAGATACTCTAAAGGTCAGTATTCATGTCGCATTTTCATAATGTCACATGAGTTGTCACAGTGAATTATCTTTTGTGGGGATGGCTTTGGGGCTGTACCATAACATAAATTCTCAAAGTATCGAAATCTAAAAAACAAAAACCTCTTTTTCATATGTAACAATGGAAATAAATGTAATTTAATTTAAAATCTTGGAAGGTTCAGTTTTATTTCTGGACTTTGGATTACCTGTCACATTTATTTATCTCTATGGATGTATTTCATGGTAAATCAGCCAGAGAAAGTTTAAGTTTCTTCAGCAACAGCCTGCCTATATTAAACTACGTTGGGGGGAGGGGGGGTGTATTTCAAACCAGCCAAAATGGCGTCATAGTTGCCACAGCCTGCTTTTCAGTGCAGCTGATTTCCCACACTGATTGCATATAATAGATGACTGTTCAATAAAGAATTGGGAGGCAAAGAAAAAGGCAACTCTTGTAACTAAATAACCATGACCTGTTTTTGTTTCTCACTTTTCATGGGCCTGTAGCAGTCCTATTGATCATAGCTGTGACATTTTATTTCTCGTTGAAGCGTGAAGGCCAGACACATCAAAGTTTGAGTCCTGTGTCTTTAGGTAACATGTTATTTTTAGTAAAATGACTGAGTGGGTCTGACTACACTGTTTTTCTATGACAGATGCTTTAAAATGTTCTAATGTAATAATTATGGTTTTCATTTTTACACAAAAGGGATAGAAAACTAATTTAAAAGTCCTCAACGGTTTAAAACTCGGGATTGAGTCTTAAGTGGCTTTCCTGCTTAATATTTGTAAGTTAAAAAAATAACACAAGTTATAAGTTGTGATCATAACAAGGAAAAACAGTATAACCGGATGTGGTTCCTTCTTTTTAAACACAGCGAAATATCTCAAGTTCTCTACACGTTGTATATTGAAGATGAATCACACCGATCAGTCAGTTTCGTTCTGTGGTCTGCACTGACTGAGCCGGTGCAACGTGTGAAGTGTCATTAACGTACATCTGGGTGTGTCTGAAATTGCAGAAGGTCACCGTGGGTGTCAACCAGACATTTCCATTATCCGAGTTCAAGTCAAGCATAATCTTTGTTTGCTTCACAAAGATTATGCTTCCCATTAGTACTGTTTTGGAAAATCTTCCGAGGGAGGTGGCACCAGGATCTGTGTCCTCTTAAAGCCTTCCATCATACAGAATAAACAGTTGCATCTTGTTGCAGTCATTGCTCGTTTTGCTCTTTCCACACAAGGTTAGGAAATGTAAATTAAACACCAAGTTTAAAAATAACACATTAGCTCTCTGCTTGAATTTTTTTCCCCAGATCCCCCACAATATTGTCTATTGGGACAACCCTATGGCACACAATATTTGTGAACTAATAACTCCACGTTAATAAAATATACCGCTGAACAACCTGCTGGGTAATGGCAGTTCGGCCGGTAGCATAAACAGTCTGTGCTAACAGCTGTGAAAGGCTCCATCCATCACAAGGTAGACGTGACAATGTGGGATGATATGGAGAGCAGAGATACTTTAAATCAGCCTCAACGGCCGGTGTCCTGCAGGTTTTAGATCTCACCCTGGATTAACACACCTGAATCAAATGATTAGTTCATTACCAGGCCTCTGGATAACTTCATGACATGTTGAGGAGGTAATTTAGCCATTTAAATCAGCTGTGTCGGATCAAGGACACATCTAAAACCTGCAGAACACCGGCCCTTGAGGCCTGGAGTCCCCCCCACTCCTGCTATAAATTAACCTATAAGAGCTTTTTTTTTTTTTTTTTTTTTTTTTTTTAAATCCCGGGCAGGGCAGTTGCTCCATGCAGAGCATCTGGGGACCTGAGTGTTGTGCTACGAAGCAAGATCAGTGGGTTCATGAAGTATGTAGAGCTTCTCTAAACGTGGACTTCGCTCGATCATTATAGCAGCTAATGCTGAACACAACCAAGTCATGATTAGGGATGGGTATTGATAAGATTTTCACAATTCCGATTCCATTTTCGATTCTGTTTAACGATTCGATTCTTTATCGATTCTTTTTAAAAAAGGAGAACACTAAGGTCGATTAGCTTAGAACTTTGTTTTATATCTTCTCTTTGAACAAGACAGACATTTAAGAGTAACATGGCCTTACAAACCCAACAGTGAGATCTTAAGAGATCCAGCCTATGGCTCTTCCATGGGGTGTCACAGGGTCCCCAGGAAAAAAAATTGTAAATGTAAAATAATAAAATAAATATTCTTCTGTAGCAATAACAAAGTATAACATCAATTATTCTGTAGCAATTACACAAGAATATCCAGTAATGTCCCTGCCTGCAATTAAACGCATTCACTTACCAAAAATCGGGGGCATCTGCTGTGGCAAATGGGTGCAAGCCTTTGACCACAAACTTAGTCACTGCTCGGTGACATTCGTCTATCCTGGCCTGAAAGGAGACGCTACCGGTAGACTGCAGCGAGAACTGCCAGCATCTGAGCCAGACTCTGTCTCTCTCATCATGGTCACCTAAATGCACAGTAATGGCAGGTTTTGTAATAAGGCAGATCGCACTAACATAATATGCACTGTTAGTTGATTATTTACCTGCTGCATTAACGGGAGAGGACGTGCAAACGTTACCGCTGCTGCTGGGTTGAGATTCACGAGTCCGGAGCGGAATTAAAATCACGACATTCATTTAAGGTCATCGCGTGTTTTGTGAGCAAATGCTTTTGCATATTCGTAGTACAGGGAGTGCAGAATTATTAGGCAAATGAGTATTTTGTCCACATCATCCTCTTCATGCATGTTGTCTTACTCCAAGCTGTATAGGCTCGAAAGCCTACTACCAATTAAGCATATTAGGTGATGTGCATCTCTGTAATGAGAAGGGGTGTGGTCTAATGACATCAACACCCTATATCAGGTGTGCATAATTATTAGGCAACGTCCTTTCCTTTGGCAAAATGGGTCAAAAGAAGGACTTGACAGGCTCAGAAAAGTCAAAAATAGTGAGATATCTTGCAGAGGGATGCAGCAGTCTCAAAATTGCAAAGCTTCTGAAGCGTGATCATCGAACAATCAAGCGTTTCATTCAAAATAGTCAACAGGGTCGCAAGAAGCGTGTGGAAAAACCAAGGCGCAAAATAACTGCCCATGAACTGAGAAAAGTCAAGCGTGCAGCTGCCAACATGCCACTTGTCACCAGTTTGGCCATATTTCAGAGCTGCAACATCACTGGAGTGCCCAAAAGCACAAGGTGTGCAATACTCAGAGACATGGCCAAGGTAAGAAAGGCTGAAAGACGACCACCACTGAACAAGACACACAAGCTGAAACGTCAAGACTCGGCCAAGAAATATCTCAAGACTGGTTTTTCTAAGGTTTTATGGACTGATGAAATGAGAGTGAGTCTTGATGGGCCAGATGGATGGGCCCGTGGCTGGATTGGTAAAGGGCAGAGAGCTCCAGTCCGACTCAGACGCCAGCAAGGTGGAGGTGGAGTACTGGTTTGGGCTGGTATCATCAAAGATGAGCTTGTGGGGCCTTTTCGGGTTGAGGATGGAGTCAAGCTCAACTCCCAGTCCTACTGCCAGTTTCTGGAAGACACCTTCTTCAAGCAGTGGTACAGGAAGAAGTCTGCATCCTTCAAGAAAAACATGATTTTCATGCAGGACAATGCTCCATCACACGCGTCCAAGTACTCCACAGCGTGGCTGGCAAGAAAGGGTATAAAAGAAGAAAAACTAATGACATGGCCTCCTTGTTCACCTGATCTGAACCCCATTGAGAACCTGTGGTCCATCATCAAATGTGAGATTTACAAGGAGGGAAAACAGTACACCTCTCTGAACAGTGTCTGGGAGGCTGTGGTTGCTGCTGCACGCAATGTTGATGGTGAACAGATCAAAACACTGACAGAATCCATGGATGGCAGGCTTTTGAGTGTCCTTGCAAAGAAAGGTGGCTATATTGGTCGCTGATTTGTTTTTGTTTTGTTTTTGAATGTCAGAAATGTATATTTGTGAATGTGGAGATGTTATATTGGTTTCACTGGTAAAAATAAATAATTGAAATGGGTATATATTTGTTTTTTGTTAAGTTGCCTAATAATTATGCACAGTAATAGTCACCTGCACACACAGATATCCCCCTAAAATAGCTAAAACTAAAAACAAACTAAAAACTACTTCCAAAAACATTCAGCTTTGATATTAATGAGTTTTTTGGGTTCATTGAGAACATGGTTGTTGTTCAATAATAAAATTATTCCTCAAAAATACAACTTGCCTAATAATTCTGCACTCCCTGTATTTCGTTTAAGGGAGGAAACATCTACTTTGCAAGTATTGCAAGTTGCCCTGTTCTCATCCGTTCTCGTAAAGTATGACCAAACTTTTGAGCGTTTGAGCCGCCATGTTTCCTGCCAGGTAAATGACGCTCCGCAACGTGGTGACGTCATTCGGGGCGACTGGAATCGATAAGGGAATCATTTGCAAAAATGGCAAACAATTCCAAGGAATTGAAACAGTGGGAACCGGTTCTCAACAAGAACCGGGTTTCGATACCCATCCCTAGTCATGATGAGTTTTTTATTTAAAGTCGCCTAACAGCAACAGATCTTCTCAAGTCTTTATGCTTAAAGTGTAATATAGATTCTCAGCTCGGCAACCTGTTGAGCCAGACCTCACTAAACACCTCTAGATGAAGGCCAGCACTAGAGCTGCATGTGTCACATCGTCCCTGGAATTTGCATGTAGTTAGGTGTTGATGTAGAAAATGTGTAAATGTTTTTATGCTTGGTCCTTGTCTGTTGCCCAGTATTAACACTTCATGAACTGCAGCTACGAGAACACAGGTTGGAAAGTAATTATTTTAATTTGTAGGTTTTCACTTAATCAATAAAATTTATTTCACTTTGATTTGGTCTAAAACTGAAGTAGTTTTTCTTTGCTGCAAGAAAGACACATGGTGTCACCTTTTGCTGTTTATTTCAAAGCTTTTTAAAGATCACTTGTCTTACTGCTGACATCTGTGTTTGGAGTAGACCATGCTAAGCTTGTTTTTGTTTGTTTGTGGAAGTCGTGTTTGACCACCACCAAATTGATAGAGTAAATAAACATTGGAAATCCAAAAAGGCTTATAAGGATCCATATTGACTTATATATTGGTGTGTACGTAAACTGAATCGTGGAAAAACTGCGTCTCTTTTCATTATACTTCAACAGTACTTATGTTTGACAATACTAATAGCCCACCAGCATGGTTATTTTCACCCTGAAATGCTGCCACTCTGCTCCTTATTTATATGCTAATTACTTTTCATTGAAAACCTTTGGACGTGCATTCAAAAAATACATTTCAAATTTAAACACAAAATGTAACTGGACATAATTTTTTCCATTTTTGATCACTTAACATTGACTGTTCCACAAGCCTTTCGGATCAGGAAGTGAGAATGAAAGCATCCCAGGTTTTAAAGCCTGCTGCAAGGGAGAAATACTGCCAGAGCTAAAGTGGTTATTTCTGTGTGTCTTCCTTTTATCGGCGACTCTGCATATTACCCTTAATCTTGTCCCCAGAGATTCCTCAGTTCATCTGCACGACCTCTATGCTTTCGTAGGGAACTTCACAGCTCTGCAGGTTTGATTGACAGCAGCACATGCGAGCCTGTTGGGGCTAAATGTGGTCACTGGGGTGGGATATTACACCAGGCTCTGACCAAATACTGGTAAATTCTGGCTGTGACAGTAAATACGCCTTCTCTGTCATCCACTTAACCAGCTGCTGCTTTTCTCAGGCCAGACGTGTCTGGTTAGACTGAAGGTGGGCGGTGAGGTGTAGTAGCTGTGAAAGCTAGATTTAAAAACATAAGTTTCTTATTCCTCCCCCGGTTGGGTCGAACTGTTTTCCTGAGAAGCGTTTGCGCCACTTTTCTGGTATGGTGTCTGGCTCTCTTGGCTGGTGGTGCTACACGATTATTGGTTGTATTAGGGTTGGGCAGTGTGGTCCAAAAATAACATTTTAGTGCTTGTATCCTCAATGCAGGCAGAGATGTATATTGGTATTTATCATGAAAGCAACAAGTGAGATGTTGCAGCACTTTTTGATGAGACGTTTTTTTAATTTAATATAACAAATGGAGTTTCAGTTCAGTTCTATTTATACAGCACCAAATCACAATGGTAGTCACCTCAGGGCACTTTGTATTATAAGGTAACGACCCAACAATAATTACACCCAAGACCCGAACAATCAAGCGACTCCCTTTGAGCAGGCACGTGGCGACATTGGGGAGGAAACGCTCCCTTTTAGCAAAAAGAAACCTGCTGCAGAACCAGGCTCCAGGAGGAGCAGCCATCTGCTCCGGTTTGAGCTGGGTTCTCAATCAATGTTGGCCTACGACAATTATTAAAAAAGGATAATGATGATAAAAATGTTAATTGTGCTACATTTTTTCATGCTATTTATTTTTGCTACTAACTTAACACCCAGATTTGTCAGTTACAATTTTGGCTTCCTACTATTATGAAAACAAAACCTGAAAAAATTATTAAGTCTTGTGATCAGTCACACCTGTTTCCTTAAACACAGAGTGCTTTTTCCTCTCCTTATCAACCCAAATTCTTTTCTTATTTATATTTTGTTGTTGTTGTTTTTTTGTTTTTTTTATCCAAGCGCTGTGGTTTGAAGCTGAGTGTTTCTAGTGTTGGTTCCTGGGCTTTAAGTCACTCCCCTGATGTGAGTGTATCTCATGCTCGTTTGTGTTTTTAAAAGGGAAAACACATTCTTACTCTCGCTGTTTCTTAATGGTAATTCTTACTGTAGCAGAAACTGGAATTTCCTCAGTGCAGTGAAGCATAGCTGCTGCTGGTACAGTACAGGTGAAATATGGGGACTTGACCTGAGAACAAGCATTCACAGGGGTTGACTCCTCAGGTTGGACTTCAGTCAACCTCCTCAAATAGGAAAGAATGCACAATTGAGGAAATGGGCAGAAAGTGAGCGGATGGCCTTGAGGCGAAGAAAAGTTATTTTTCCCGTGTGCTCCAAAATTAGGAAATGGAAAGAGCCTGCTGGGTGTTTTTTTTTTTTTTTTTTTTTTTTTTTTTTTTTTTCCACTGTCATTTACAGATGCACAAGATTAGAAAGTAGATTGGTAGTGAAAAGGAAAGAGCAAACTACCCTCATGGTTGGGTAGGTCTCAGGTGGGATTCGTTGTGGGAAAAGTGGTCAGAGAAGAAAAATACAGCTCTCAAAGTTAAATCCACACAGTTCAGCATATCAAGGTTACTGAGCAAAGAGAGAGCACCGCATCATATAATGCACAAGAGTTGTAGCTTAGGCCAGGTTACGTTCACATTTATATAATGAGCATTTAAAAGCACCGTAGACTCTACATCACCCAGCTGCTACCAGCTAATTCAGTTTTGAACAAAGGCTTGAATCTAAAGCTTGTGAAACTGTTGAGCCCACAGGAAGTAAAACTTGATCGTCAACCAACATAAAACAACAAAGTGTTAACAGTTACTTCCTCAGAATTCAGATTCAACTGCGGGTTAGTCTGCACACTCATTTCTGTCAGATATGAATAAAATTCCGCAACAATTAATCATGCAGTTTGTATCTTTGTAATCTCAAAAAATACTTACTACTGGGCTATGCAGTTATATTAAGGCATGCTAAGAGTTCCAGAGGGAAATTTGTAAATACGATTAAATAATTAATTAAACGTGTTGATAATTCAGTAATAATTCATTTAAATATAAATTGATTTTACTTGAAACTTGTTTCTCTAATTATTTCATGGTTGCGGTGCTACATTGCATCTTGAATTTGTTTTACTTGTCAATCTAATCCATTAAATTCAGGGACGGGTCTAAGAACCACGTAGTCTAAAAGAATGCTTTGGTTTGAAGTTAGCTTACAACTTAGTCAGAGATCTCAACAAATGCTGGTGTGCTTTTGCAAATGAACTTTTTGGCAACGGTACCATTTTAAAACTTGACTTAGATTTTAGGGTGCTTGACATTCATTCTGGGATACCTGGTTGCCCCACATCGCCCTCAACTTGCTGTGCAGGGAAACTGCTCATCTTGGGGTCCTGTGGATGTATGAATATTTAGTATTTTAAGTAATTATGCATTTAATTGTGTATTAATTTTATTTCCATTTTAATTCACACATTATTTTCTGTATTAATTTAATTTTGGCACTCCTATCACTCCATACGGTAAGTTTAAAATTGTAACAGTAAAACACCAAATTATAAATATAATTGTAGTAAAATAGCACTCAGTTTTATGGATAATAATGTGCAAGCCATTTGGTGCTACCAAAATTGTGTTGTTCCTTATTCACACGCATGCGTTCACACAGAGAGACGGAGTGATGCACCATATGCTTTGCACATATGTGTCAGAAACAGACCAGAAATTGAGCGTGACCCTTTTTTAGCTGTGCTGTTAAATCAAATCAATTATGGACACAAGCTGGAAAGAAAGTGAGCCTGACGGGAATCTTCACAAATATATATATATATATATATATATATATATATATATATATATATATATATATATATATATATATATATTTTTTTTTTTTTTTTTTTTTTTTTTAGTGGGTCATACGGCATTTAGAGAGAAGCTGCAGTTTCACTGTATATGCAGGTATGAAAATGCTCTGTGTATGAATGCAGATGTAATCAAAACTGTGGGGACAGAAATGCAGACTAGTTTTTAAGCAGTCGTCCAGCTTTGGAAACCGAAGGGGATGTACTCAAAAAGTGTAAATGTAGTTAAGCAGCTGGGTAGCCATATCAAAAGATTTCAGATCCTCATTCTTAAATCTGTTGCCAAAGCAGGGAAATGCCACCAATACACAGACACCACTGCTTTTCTCACCACTGTCCAGCCTCGTCAACAAATCTCTTAGATCAGTCTTTTACGACTTGGCTTGGCTTTGAGTTATCGTCTTAAAGAACCACGGTTCTTATACAAATGTGACTAATAATATAATGCTGTTAGTTTTGTTTTCCTCTGGAAGAAGGTTGCAGCGTTAAAGTGAGAGGAGCTAAATGGCTCGTTTCTGAGAGAACTTTAATAAAGGCAAAGAATAAGCTTGCATTAGATGAGAAGTTCAGAAACTTGCTGTAATAAGCACAATTGCCATTTCTTCTAAAGATGGAAGAAAATAGCTTAAATATGTAGAATGCCATCGAGTAAGGCTGTGCCATATTTTAATGTGATATAGAAGCATCACCTCATATCGACAACCTTCAACATCAGAAGAGCCGCTTTAGCTCCGCCTACAAAGCAACAGGAGAAAAAGAGCCGCACGTGTGAACGACGTACTTGGCGTTTTAAAAGGGTTACGGTTAGTTTTAATTCTAACTGAGCCACAGGTTGCTGACCTCTGGTTAAAAGTTACCTCAGCAACCTCCAACACTCGAACCAAGCACAGTAGAAGGTAAAATATATGTTTAGTTATTAAGCATAGATTTAAATAAAAAATATATTAGCATAATTAAGGTAAAATATCTAAAACTCAAGAAAGCTAAATAAACAGAATAAGGTATCTTTATAAAAACGGCACAGCAAATATCAGATGATGTTACAGTAAAGTGTAGTGACGATACAAATAAACTGTTAGGGATCATGCAAAGCTCCTCTAGTCTAAGAATAAACATGGCATCAGTTAAGTTTAAGCCAGTATCAAACAGCCCACGTGGGCTTATTTTGTAATTTTGACTGTAAAACTACAAAATGCAGTTGACCTTGGTATTCGCAGGGGTTAGGAACCACAACCGCCCGCAAAGAACTGAGATCTGCAAATAATTGAGACGTGGAAAACTTCTTGGCACTACCACAGAAGCTAACATCCACAGTCTTCCTTATCTTCACCTCCTCCTTCTTGATGTACTGGGCGGTACTCTGTTCAACATGAAGGAAAATGAATGGCACTCCTAGATTGGCTGCTTTGCAAACACCAGCCAATAGCGTGTCAAATCAAAAAATCTGTGAATAGGCGAATTTTCCCCAAATAAGTTGGAGTTACTTTCCACAGAAAAATCTGCGAATACTGAACTGCGTATAGATGGAGGTCGACTGCAGTCATCTTTCTGGAAACATTTGAATAAAAAGCACACACTGTAAAATCTAGGTTCCCCCGTCTGGTGTTCACACAGTACCTTATGAATGCTTTGTGCTACCATGATACACAGAATATCCCTGTAAAGGTCATCTTCTCTTCTTTCCCAAACTGTTTACATTTTGTCTTTAGAACAAGTGGTAAAGGAGTTTAGAAGGCTTGTAAAATGGTCCTGCCGCCAGACCGATGGTTTCAAAGAAAAATAAAAAAAGGTTAAACTGTTCAAATTTGTCTAAATAATGACCTGGGGGGAAAAACAACTAATCTGTAGTTGCCAAATTAGTCTAATATTGCAGAAAATGCTGTTAAGGATGATGCATGTTGTAGTATTTGTGATGTGCTCATCTGGCCCATCTGGTCTCCCCCAGATCTGTCTGTCAGAGAGGAAAGAGGAGCCTCCGGTCTGCAGACAGACAGATTAGTCCAAATTCAGCTGTTTTTGTTTTCCCTCCCTAAGGACTCTGGTTTGTCTGCTCTGTCTTTCTGTCTGCCTGCCTGCCTGCCTGCTGGGAGCCCACCTCCATCAAGGAGGGAGAGCAATAAACCCGGTGCTACGTCGACTGCCCTCCAATGACACTGACTATAACTCATCTCTGTCCGCGGTTCGTGATGAATCACATCCTCCTATTTCCTCCAAAAATACACCCTCAATCAGAAAGGCTGCTAACCTTTCCTTCCTCTGTGAGAGAGGGGGAACATTTTAAAATTTTGAAAGGTCAAGTGATGCCCTGGACGTACACGTCCATTGATGTCAGCAGCAGTTTCTATGGCAGCCGCTCGGACAGGAGTGGGAGTTTTACATTGGAGGAAGGATGGATTATTAGCATAGGCGAGGATTTGTCTCTGTCTGGCCAGGCACATCGCGAATGATCTCGTAGTGCCGTGTTTGTGAAATACGACTGAGGAACAATATCTCTTGCTGCTCACTTCTTAATCTTGTTGTGTTTTTGTTTCTCTTCCTCCTCTCTTTACTATGTTCAAAAAGAAACCAGTTTGCCCAGCCCTTTATTTTGCAACTTAGCTTGTTAACAGAATAATCTATTAAAACCAGGGCTCTGGAGGTCTGAATTTGAGCGATGCCTCAGGGTTGATTTAACATGTGGCAGGCATTTCATTTGAGCGCAGGTGTGCGACTCAACGCTGCCTGCACAGCTCCAGCGTTTTGTTTTTTTTTTCCTGGGGAATGACTCAGTGCAACGGCGACAAAACAAAAGCAGAGACGGGTGCTTAACGGGAGCGAGACAGCCAGTCAGCTTCTGCAACGTCAGCCCTGGCCCACCGGGGCAGCCGAGCCTCAGTGCTGTCATCAGATTTGTTGAATCAACCCAGCAGCCTGTATCGGAGGAGGGCAGGCAGAGCGTGGCGGTAGCTGTGATTTGACGAGGATGACTTGGAGAAGGGTGGTGGCAGCCGCTTTGCTCAGAGGTTCGCAGGTTAGAGCCTGAGGCAAGCCAATGTTGGTCGGAAGACTTCCTTCCTCAGCCCAGCGGTGGACATACTTAGACCTTTTCTTTATGTGTTAGCCATGGATTGGATGCAGTGGACTCTAATACCACCAGCGGCAGGCAGCGTCTGGCCTGCTGTTCCTCAGGAGTTGAGTGAAACGCTGACTCTGACCACCGCTCTGGGTTATAGCCTCTTAGCCTGTGAGACATGCATGCTGAACTGCCGCTTTGATCCTGTGAGTATTTTCAGCAGACAACAGGGGTTCATTAGCCTGGTTCCTGTCAAAACGATTTTTAGTTTGAGGAGTCTTGTTGTCGATTGAGACTGATGTACAACATGACTGATGAATGCTCGCCTTTCTGATGCTCAGCGTAGACCATTTTAAAGAGTCGAAGGCATTACAGAAACATTACAGTGAAACGAGGGGTTCTTTTTTTTAAATGCAGGGTTTAAATTAGTTGATCGTAAAGCACATTTTGACCAGGAAAATGCTTAGACTTGAGTAAGTCGTGCTTCCATGCACAGTCACCCAGCCGAAAGGCCAATTTTGAGCCAGGAGAAATCCTGGAAATAGAAACTTCTTTTCTGGGCAAGTAAATCTGTCATTTAAATGTCATATTTTATACTTTCCCTGTATTTTTCTTTAGAGTAAGCAAAGGAAATTGTTGTAGAAGGCTTTGCAGTATTGGTATTCTCACAAACTGTAATGTGAGTTGAGACATGAAAGATTTTGTGAAGACTTTTTTTTTTTTAACCAAATGACTGTGTTTTATTGCAAAATATGCCAATAAAACAATGGCACATCCACAGTGTTTTATTGGCATATTTTGAAATGTACAGTTCATTGTGCATATGAATATAAATAAGCAACCTATTTAAAACTGCCTTAAAAAGCAATACATGTGGGGAAAATCGGCTTCTACAGTCTTTGTGCACTTCTCTCTCTTTAGCACTGTTATATTAGCTCGTGTCACTGACAAAATGAGACCCCATAATGTGGGTCACTCATGATGGATTTTAATTGAGTAGAGGGCAAACCCTGATGATTTCCTTAGACACCATCTTGTTGAAATTTTTTATTTTTTTTTCCCTTCCCTGTGACCTGGGTGGGTTGATGTTAGCTTGGCTCTTGTGATTGATTTGTAGCAGTTGCAGTGTTTCCTACAGATTCGGTCTTTGATGTTAGCTCATGTGCACTTACACAGGCACAACCATGCTTGCTTCAAATATTTAATTTACTCTGTGACAAATACTGAAGGAATATAATCCGATCAGAGTCTGCGATCACCTGGGTGGACTTCACTTCCACTCGTCTTTGCTGGTGCTGTTGTTCTAACTCTGCTGCGCAACCACGGTGAGCTCAACAATATGGTGCATGAAGCAGTTTTCCACCTGCTGCTCTTCTGATTAGAGTGGCCTTCTAGCTCAGAGAGGATCTGCAAAGTGGACTACGGACTGTCGTAGCCAGCTTCAGTCCAACGCAATAGTTTGTTTGAGAGACGGAGAAAATGTCTCACAGGCCGCCACAGCAGGAATGTGGCCAGCGAACCAGAGAGTAGGGAAAAGCAAGACCAAACTTTAAGAATAAGAGTGAGAGGATAGTGGTTGATGGTTTTTCATTCAGATGAGTGAACAAGGCAAACATTAGTATATGTGGCTGGTTGGACTACATAAAATCTGTATAGGAAACACTGCTTTGTTGTTGTTCTTTAAATTGCACGGATGAAATGTAGGCCACATAAGTCTGTTAGCATGGTTTTAAATATACTTTCAGAACCTTTGAGGTGTATATTTACTAGTAAAAGACAATTCATCGATTACAGTCGTATGGTTTATAGTCAAAGTTGATGCCCAAGAAGTTAATGTAATTTCTTTTCTTTTTTCTTTTAGTAACTACATATACTGATGTGGTGACATACATTAGCTGGAGTTGATTTCTCTAATCAGGCTCTGTTCTTTTGCAGGAATCTGCCAAGGTTTCGGACCTCAACCCCAATGCGAAAGCATGGGCCAACCACATGTTTAGCCTGGACCCCAGCGGGACTGCCGACACCACAACTGCTGCCCTGCAGCCATGGAAGGAAGGCTGCGATAGTTCGGCCGATCCCGGCCCAGAAGGTCATTGATGCACAAAAACTGGCTTCTTATATACTTAGAATCTGACTTTTGGCCACTATAGTGCAAAACAAAGTGTAACTGCTCTCCATTTCAGATATATCGAAATAACGCAATACAGAGCATAGATAAGAACATAAAACGTTTCCTGTTTCTAAAATGATTTATCAGTATAGCATTGAACCATTAATCAGCATTAACAGGAATTTTTCTGCCTATAAATGGTCTTTGTGGATTATTGTGCATGAATCTTAATCTTAAATATTAAAAAAAAAAAACAACAAAAGTGCACAAAATTGTTCCAGAGAACGTAGCCGTTAAATACAAAATGATTCTGCACTGCCTCTAGCACCATTCTTCTGGGCTGTAACAGAGATGAAATTGTGTTGCAAGATATTAACTGAAGTTCAGATAAGTTAACTGCAGTCTTGCATAACACCCATGTTGACCACAAGATGGTACATGGAGTAAGTGCAGTGTTCACCATGACACCAACATAATTCAAGCTAGTGTTCGCTCAGCATTCATATTTTACTGTTGTATTTTGCTGACTTGTGCTGACTTTGGTAACTAATAGTTTTTACAAATTTACATTAATGAGAAGTAGTCCGTTTAATGCACGTTGGGCTGATCAGCTGCATGAAAACCTTCTGGTAAAACGCTGCCACCATGTGCTGAAAGTTTTCAATTTTCAGAGGGTCTTTACAAAAAGCACCTTTAAATTTTGCAGGTAAATACTGGACCTGAAAAAGTGGAGAATTATAGGTTTTTTGTGGTTGTGGCAGCGTGAAGCAGGTGAACATAGCCAGCAGCTAATTTATTAATGTAATGTGGAGAAACTGAAAATAGTATACAGCTAATCTGAAGCTGAGGTGTAGAAAGAAAGTGAAATGTTGGCATGTAGTCTACTTGCTAAGTCTGTAATAATCGAGTAGTGACAAACGGCACAGTCTGGTGTAAAAACCTGCTTTGTCCACTCTGGTTCCCTTTTCCCACCACACAGGAGACACCCCTTTAATCATTCATACTCAATCTAGAATGAGTTATGAATATTCCGGCCCCAGTCACACTTCTTTCTTTGTAAATGACAGTAATCACTCGCTTCAATGTGCTCAGCCAAGTTTAGCCACAGAGGCAACAAGGACATGGTAGTGAAACAGAAATTATTGATTAGTCTCAGTTTGACGCGCACTGACGTCCTGGCCTACTTCATCTTCCACGTCCGCAAAGACATTTATGGAAAATTTATTACAGAGCACTGCTGATTTAATGCAGTTGGGCCATGCATGTAGTGGTCTGTGACGGAAAATTCACACCACGCCTGCAGTGGTAACAGTGATTTAGTCATGATACTGGCTGGTTCCTCTAATGTCCCCATTCACTGTCAGTATGCTAAACCATTACATGCACATGGAAGCTTATTCTGATTCCTTTGTCGACAAACAAAGAAGGACTATTAAAGGTTATGAATGTAAGCCACTTATTATCATTCAACATCCCTCCTGTCACCTGTTTTTCCTTTTACTTTCATATTGACTTCAAACTTGGGTCCTTCATTTACTGTGGACCCATTGTTTAAACAAAACAAAAAACAACCTGAAAGTTATATGGCAGATGATGAAAAACAGGAACTTATTTTATTTAATGGTTCATCTTTTACTTACTGACCTTGGTGCTGCGTTTCAGACTGTAGGCGATGCCTTTCTCACTTAGAAGGCCGTAAAATGGAAAAAATGAAAATGTAGCTAAAAATTAAAAATGTACGTGCTACGTATCAGCAGTAATGGTTTAGTTTGGGGTTCCCATTCTGTCCCACAGGCCCAATGTTTGACACTCATGGGTTAGCAGTTTTTCTGATGTTTGAGTATTCACCATTATGTTTCAGACTTGCCTGATGTGGACGTGACTTCAAAAGTAAAGGTCAAGATTTTCAAATATTCAAATTTGGGGGTGGGTGTCATTCGTTGCCTAGATGATGAAACGGTGCTTTCCCCATTATAATTGTTCATATTTTATTAATAAATAACAGCATTGTTTCTGAGACTGCTGGGAGTGATGTGCTAAATTAAGACCGATGGCACCCACAGAAGCAGTGTGTGAACGTATTTAGCAAAGGCATGTGGACTCGTAGGCTCCTTCACAAGACCCTTGTCTGGAGGACTCGATCACTTGTCGCTTCTAGTTAGCCACATTTGTGTTTATTTTCACTTTTGCGGTGTGCTTTGTGCTGAAGTTTGAAAGAGTAAGCAGGTCTGAGGATTTGAACAGAAGTCCCACAGGCCTAGAGACTGTTTAGTGACCTCATCACAGCTTCCGGCCACTAGAGAAGAATGTGTTCCTCAACCAGTTAGCGAGTAGTTGCTGGAGATTGACCATTTAAAAATGGTAATAAATGCTGTTGAAAAACCACATTGTGATTGTTTTGGTTGCCAGCAGGTTGCTGAAATCACCTGTAGTTTCCATGGAAAACACAAACTTGTCTGGCAATACTTAGATTTTCCTCACCAAGCTTTACTGAAACTTGAAAAGTGGAAAGTAATTGGAAACGTTTCCCTTTAAAGTAAAAGTTGTGCCTCACCAGTACAGTCACCAAGTTCAAAGGATGCAACTTTTACTGAACCTCCCACGGATTACTTCCAAGCAGAGAGTTCACTTCTCTTAAAAGATTTACTTTTTTATTTTTATCTGTGAAGAGGTCTTTGTGCTGTGCTGTTATGGTCGCTGTTATGCCAGCTCCTGCCAAGTCTTTTGTGTTTGAAACGAATCTAAAAGACAAAACGAACCATTTCCCACGGGGGACATGGCTCTGAGTAGATAAACTGTTTTCAGTTTAAGTCACTGTACCGTTCAGTCATGTGCAGAGTATTTCCATAGAGCACCCTGAAGAGAGTTTAGCCAGACCTTAAGGAAACTTGTCGGCACTGTGATTTGATGGAGGTTGCTTAAAACCCTCAAACACAAATTAAGAGGAAAATGCTCTTGAATACGATGGCATTACTAGTCCCACACTGTTTAACCCTGATTTATCTTTTTATAAATACAGTATTAAAATTTGTCCCAATACTGTTTTAATAAATGGTTATGTGCTTAATTACCTGAATGTAATTTTTCTCTGGTTTTAGTATATTATCATGTTTCATTCTGTTCTGGCACATCTCTCCTTTGTGATCTGTTGTTATTTTAATTTGCTGTTGACTCGACATTGCCTTCATACCCACCTTGTTTTTAATTCAGTGTAAATGAAATCCACAGCACTAATTCTCAGGATTTATTGCTACGCTACAGCCAGAAATAGTGTTTGTCTGTAGCACAAAATATACAGTTTCTTTCTTGGTACGCTTTATTTGAGAAACATTTCCAGTAAATGTATTTATCATTGCATAATGGACCAAAAAAAACACTTGTTAGTACTGTTATTAGTACAATATTACCAATAGTGCAATATTTACATTTATGTTAAGATGGATAATTTGTTTTAAAGGCAATACTTGTTTTGTTTAGATGTAATTAGGGCTGTAGAAAAGGTTTTATTTTGGAATTACATTAGTTTTTTGCCCAGCCTTTAATAATTCATAATTATTCATTATTTAAGTTGCTCACATTATCATTGTGTATTTCTATAAGAAGATCTGTTGTGCTCTAAAAGGAAAAGAGCGTTCAGAATGATGGTCTTTGTATCTTAATCAGGAAAAAGGCTGAGTTTATGTGCCAGGCCAGGTGTATTGTTGCTGAACTGGGACAAGGTTGGAAATTCGGTACTTGGAACTTAAAAAGGACACTGCTCTCAATTCACATTGGAGCTGTTTTCTTGCTTTCCCTTATCTTCTGCTGTATATGTTCATATTCAAATCAAAATTTCAAATGATGAGGAGAGCATCTGTCATGTAAACAGTGTGAGCCAAACACTCAGACTGATCTAAATACTGAGTATCTACTCTGTATGATATCACCCCCACCCACCTGCTGTTCACACCTTCTGTAGCTGGAGGGGCAGCCAATCAGAACCAACACAGTTTAAAGGTAGGGTGTCCTTAAATAGCTGGTTTTAGAGGTTGAGCTGAGGGGCTGGATCAAGGCCCAGTTTAAGATTCCAATAAACTAATTTGAACTACAAACCATGTAAAGCTACTCTTAAGTCCATAAATAAAAATAACTACTATTATGCTCATAGCCCCCCTTTTAAACATCTGGTGATATTCCTATGCCTTTAATCATTATCATAATGCCCATTGTTGATTGTCACAGGCTATGAAGCCAGTGAAGACAAGGCTTACAAGGAGCCCCTTCTAACCGACCCAGATGAGCCTCCACCGGTACCAGTAATGCTGGCTGAGCCAGCCGCCGTCACTCTGGAGTGCTCCGAGTCAGCCTACACAGAATACCCCAAGCCTGGGCAGCCAGGGCACACAGGTGGGCTGGTTAGTGATTGGTTGTCAGTCAGAGGAGGCTCTGAAGTAGTTGTGTATCAGTGGTGTTTATCCACATGTCTACACATGGATACTTTTGTGCTGATTTTTGATGGGGCGGCGTGGACACCCAAGTTTGTAAACAAAGTAACTTGAAATCGAGACGATGGCCACATTTATACCACAGGCACGGCTATTAGAAGGCTTTTAAGGATTTTAAGTGTGTTGGCCTCGTCAATCACACAGGGATCTAAATATGTTTGATTTCACCTGATCTTGGATAACTCAAGGTTAGAATGAACTCCAACCAAACACAGTCGGCTAATGTGGTCGAATATTAAGGGACAGTCTGTCCTCGGGCAGTAGATTTATTTTTGAAGGAGAACAGTGACCGCTTGAGAGGTATTTGTTTTATGTGTTATATATTGCATCATTAAAATGTCATTGACCTGTTCCAGACACGATCTGCTACGAGACATTTATCTTTTTAAGTGCCCTCTGCTTGAAAGAAGTGTTGACAAAAACAACGAGGCTAAGGGAGGAATGGGTGGTATTAAGATGACTGTGATTATACAACCGTGTAGGAGTAGGTTTCTTAGCGCCCGTGCCATTGCTTCCAACACATTAAATTAGCTTGCATGAGTATTTGCTGTGTGTAAATACGACACTCTTTTGGTGCTTTTCTTCTTTCTTTTTTTCCTTCTCCATATTTTACAACCCTCTCCACCCACATCCCATTTCATTGTCTGGATAGTGTTTAGAGGATTAGACATATGCTTAGTTGCTCCTTATTTTACCAAAATCTTTATCCTCTATCAAC
Source organism: Perissodus microlepis (assembly GCF_051167445.1). NCBI lineage: Eukaryota > Metazoa > Chordata > Actinopteri > Cichliformes > Cichlidae > Perissodus > Perissodus microlepis. The sequence continues at coordinate 35,250,892 of NC_140478.1, forward strand.
AGGCAGTGATCCCCAGCCTGACAACCCCCAGGAGGGCTTGAGGGAGCACCTGAAGAAGACCCTGGAGTTCTGTCTTTCCCGGTGAGCCAGTAGCTTCATATCACAGTACAGCCCAGAATTTTATGCTTTTCTTTGAATGTAGGGACATCTCTTTCACTAAGCCTCGAACTGTCCATGAGAAACTGGCGTACTGTGCTGAAATCTCAGCCCATCTACTTCAATCATTGCTCAGCAGCTGTTTCATACTTGCTAATGGAGAAAAGCACTTAAATTAAGATCTGGAAGGAAAAACATCTACTTGAAAGTGATTAACACAATGACTTGTGGATGACTGTGTGCAATCCACTCATGTGTTATTCTGCCTCCCTGAATCCTGTGGATCCTGATTGGTATAATCAGCACATTAGGCTCAAATAATACTTTCTGTGGCAGTGAAACCTCAGGCGTCCACAGTAGCCTTCATGACGTAAATGTTGTCATCTGCCTGTGCTCCCAAGGGTCTGCATCCGTGTACTCCCCAACTATGACTGTTGGCTGGCTGCACGTGTGAACACGACCTGAAACCCACTGTACCATAAACAAAAATGTTTCTGCTCTATGCTTGCTCTCATATGCTATTAGTTTTCTCCTGGTTTACTCCCAGGGCCCAAATTTTATTTTATTTTGGGCATCAAGACAAAATCCAGACTTTTAATATGTGGTTTGTTTATTTGCATTTGTGTGTATTTGTTCTACTAGAGAATTTAAGATCGTCTCGAACAACGGTGACTGCCCATGAGATTGCTTTTAAAGTACAACATGGGGCTTTAAACCATAATGAGCCTTGTGCTAAACACTTTTAATGCAAGGCAGTGTCCAGCTACAGGCGCAGTATGCATTTATACTTGCTCATAGGAGGGGGGGGGGTGTGCTGCTGCAAATCTTAATCAAATACCCATCTCATATCATAGTTCTCTTTATTAGTGGTATTATTGGTATGAGTATTAGTAATCTGAAAGCTAAAGGTTAAAAATAAATCTGCCTTCCTCTGTAGACTCGGACATCTCTGCTAGTAAGAGGGGGACGGCTGCTTTCAGCCGGAGGCAAAGTTTACAAGAAATCTTCTTAATTCAGAAAACTAAGAAAGATGGGGCTTTTTTCTTTCTACCTTCCTTGTTTAAAACAAGCCTGTAACCAATGATGTTTAAGCTTTTTGACCAGGTGGTCCTTTTAAAGGACTTTTAGGTTTTGATCACATTTACAGTGACGGCGTTAACAAGGGCTGCTGTTAATTCTAGGAAAACATTTTCTCCCACTCCAACTGGGTCGTAGCACTGCCTCCTAATTACTTGTGTGGATTTTGTGTGTTTCAACATTTTTGTTGGAGGGACGCTTAAGCTCTGTGGGTTGAATGTTGTAACACTGCTCATTCAGACTGTCACAAACTGGGCCACACACTAATTCCAATTAAGGCTTATTAAAGTAAGATAACCATAAAAGATAAGACTTAAACAGCGGTGGGTGAAGTCAGTACGGTCAGTGGTGTGAATGTCATATTGTATGACGCAACAAAACAAACCAAACGGCCGACAAGATCCAAAAGTGGTGTCTCAGGGTGCCTTCGTGGAGCATTTGTACACTGAATCAGCCGTGTGTGTGTGTGTGTGTGTGTGTGTGTGTGTGTGTGTGTCCCCTAACAGGGTTCATGGGAATTCTGCTTTCCCCCCCTTGTCAGAGTAAATTAATATTTTCAGTCGTACTGGGAGGTGTGATGGTAATTGTATATGTTCTAACATCATTGTTCATGCGCTAAAAGAATTATTAAATCCATCAATAATTAAATGTGTGTGTGCAGCTAGTGTACTGGAAGACTATGTATTGTTTTTGATACCGATCAGGCCTCTTCTCTCTCTCTCCCTTTGGCTGTGGGCATCAGGCGTAGTCTGAATGAAAGCCTTATTTCATACTTTTGAATGCCTCTGCGGTGGTGGTGGCTTAGCTGCTGATTTGAAAGGAACTGAGGCCTTGAAAAATTCATTTCATTTTCTCCTCTCTCTGAACTTGGAACAAGCCAACAACAATAGCATACTGTTAGCTTCTCCAAAACTACAGTGGAAGTTAAAAGAAAAAACAAAAAAAAACAACTGATCAGATATGAAAACAAGAAGCTATAGAAACCAAAAGACTACTGCTAGGTTACAAAATACTGGACCATACACACCTACAGTGCATTCCTTTGAGAAAAATCTCACAGTTGCACAAGTAAAGCAGCCAAATGTGCAACAGCTGTAAACTGAAGGAGCTAAGAGTTTCAAAAGGTGCACTTGTTACCAGAAGAGCAGCGATTCAGATGCAGTGTGTCACCCTCAGCAAAGCTGATGTTTATTACACGTGTAACAGTTGCTCTTATTTAAGAGCAGGTGAGACTGTGGGTGCTAATCACAGAATTGTGTTTATCAGAGTAAATGAAGTTTGCTTTCACTGCTGCACCTTTTGCCACCTACACCATGAAAGTCTAACTAACCTCTCCTATCTGCGTCTCTGTGTGGCAGGGAGAATCTGGCCAGTGACATGTACCTCATCTCCCAAATGGACAGTGACCAATATGTGCCAATTGTGACGGTGGCCAACCTGGACCACATCAAAAAGCTCAGCACGGACGTGGAGCTGATTGTGGACATCTTACGATGTGAGCGAAATGCTTTCAAAGTCACAGTTTTATGCACTATTTATTTTTCTTGGAGTTCAATCAGAACTCGTCATTATGGTTGTTTACCTGAACAAGCTGCATGTCAAGAAAACCTTATCAGAGTGAATTTCTATCAGCATGTGGTTGGAGTTGATTTCCCAGGAGAGGTCGTTAAAGTGCATCCAGCAGAGTCTTACCTACTTGTGTTTGATTTGTGCTCGTACTTAGTTTACTGCTTAAATTAATCCTTTCTAGCTTGGAGGCCTTTTTATTTAATGGCTCATTGATCTGTACACTGCCAAGAGTTTTATATTTGAATTTAATCAGGTTACTGTAAATAAACCATCATGTAACTATGCTGCGATTAGGCTTTTTGCATTAATATTCTTTTTCTGAAGATGTTCAAGTATGAAACTGCTTGTAATTTACAGATCACCTATTTGGCCAGTTTCAGGTCCTGCATCCATGATTAGAAATTTCACACATTTATCCAGGGCTCTAGAGTGCGACCAATTTGGTCGCAAATGCGACCAAATTTTTCAGTGGTGCGACTAAAAAAAAAAATATTTGGTTGCACCTGTGCGACCAACTGTTCGGGTAGCGAAAAAAAAAAAAAAAAAAAATCTGCAACCTTCCCTGTGGTCAACAACAGACACACATTTTGCCCCTATCGTGGACTAAACCAATCAGAGATAGTAAGGGGCGGGACCTCTCTGATTGGCCGTGGTCCAGTTGAAAGTGCAGGTGGAAGTGGGAGGTGAGTAGCTTGAATAAAGCGATATCAATTCATTAAATCCTGAATCGACTTTTAAATATAACTGTGTTTTGCCAGAAACGCCAGATTCTCAGATCAAAGCTCACAAAACCATTTCAACAACAACCAAACAGCAAATGAGAGCAGGTACACGGATTCCACACAAAGACGTAAACACAGAGCGGACCGACGCATCTGAATCAGCTTTGTTTTTCTCGGCTTTCTCACCCGACGGCCCGTAGACGGACACGCTGTCGGAGCTTAGCGATTCTGATGCGTCCGGTCCGCGCTGTGTTTACGTCTTTTTGCGCTGATTCTGAGCTGCAGGTTTTGTCTCTCTCCAACCAAAATTCACCGAGCCAGCAGCAAAAGAAGCAGCAAAAGAAGCAGCAAACTGCGCTTCACATTTGATCAATGTCGTCATGAATTTTGCCGTTTTGCTTCCACGACTATTAAAATCACACTCCATGCACAGCTAGCTCTCTCTCTCTCTCTCTCTGTACTTCAAGAACAGTTTCCCGTTTCCAATCTCTGTTTTCTGCATTATTCATTCGCTTATTACCCACCAGTCTACCGTTGTTTACAGCGCTGTCGGCTGCTCTTTTTCTTTTCTTTTTTTCACTTAAATGACCTCGGACAAGAAAGCCTATTTTTTCTGTTGTTCAATACTGAAGAAATTTAAACTTTATATGCAGAACATTGTAGAATATTTTTAAGGTTATCTGCTATAAAAAGCCAGACCAGGAAAATCTCCTTCATGTTTTTCTGTGTTTTATTCTCAGTTACTTTCACACAAAGGCATCTGCTGTGATGTTCACAATTCTGATGAAGTCAGTACTGATAAATGATCAGAATTATAATATTTCTGACTGTCTGAGGCTAAGTTGAATCGAATCGGGACTTTGAAAACCGGAATCGAATGGATTATAGAAATCAGTGATGATACCCAGCCCTAGTGAGCAGCCTAGGCACGACAGAAGTGGATGTAGCTGTAATAGGAAAAGAACTATTGCTAACTTTTCTGTTAAGTTAAGGCCTGATCCTTCTGAAATTCATAGCCAGTGCTCTGACACGGTGTCATCAATCTTTGAATCCTGAAAAAGCACAGTGTATCCAGAAAAACACATTATATTATATAAATTATTATAAAATTTGTGTGCGCCTAACTTTTGTGCCGGTACGCCTAACTTTTTAAAGTTAGGCGTACCGGTACGCCCATGGCAAAAAGTTAGTCTAGAGCCCTGTATTTATCTATCTTATACAAAGCCTGAGTGCAGCCCCCGTCCATCCTGCCTGAAACAGTCACTTTTAGCTCCCTTCCCCTCCGTTTAAGACAACTTTTTTCCTGATTGGCTGCTCCTCACAAACGGGTGGATGGGGCTGCTGTGTCCAAAGCTCCAGCTATGAGATCATAGCTGGAGCTTTGGGCTCATAGGAGTTGAAAACTCTGACCTCATCATTTTAAACTTTGTTCATATTTAATATGAGACTGTTGTACACTCTGGTGTGTGTGTGTGTGTGTGTGTGTGAGTGTCTGTCATAGAAAATAAGAGTAAAACTGCGAGATTAGTCAGTGTTTAATTTGCATTATTTTTTTCCAGCATATTTGAGTCCTCGTAACTTTGTGAATACAGGAGGTACCCACATGAAATTCAGAGCCTGAAAAGCACTTTTAATATCTGTTACACACATAGTCTAGTCGCATCTGCACATGTTAAAATAGAAGTCTGTTAGAGGAGTCGTGCACCAAAATGTATCCAGAAAGTAGATTTGTGGTCTGACTTTTTTGGACTGCCACGGTGATATCAGCCTTTAAGTTTACAGAAAAGAAAAACAAAATCTTCAGAAACAGATTAACATAAAATGCAGGTCATAGACACTACATTTCTGCACTTTAAATGTTGAAACTATGATTATATTGGGTTATGTTTGTGTTCATTTTTAGTCAAGAAAAAGGATTTTCTTTAGATTGTGACTCTTGGATGTCGGTGTAAAATTAATTTGTTTGAAGCGTTGGAAGACTTACACATTTCATGTCCATACGTGGCTGGGGAAAAAACGGTAAATGTAGCTTATAGCAGATTTTCACAGAGCTCAAATGTGCTGTTCAGCTCTACAAATTTCATGTGGATATTTGAGGCTCAAAAATGCTGGGAAAGTGACTTAAAAGACACAGAATTTCAGCCCACCTGTGAGTTCCTTCAGGACACATAACCAGGAAACGTTTCATAGTTTGAAGGTGAACATTTTGCAAGGTTTCATTAGATCTGTGAAAGTTATTGTACGTAATAAACTAGCTGATTCTGAAGAGCTTATTAGGTGGGATGTATTGATTGATCCTTCCTGAAATGGCCCATAACACCTTTTCTTTATGGCTTCCTGCAGCTTTGCCATTGGTCCAGGTGGATGAGAAGGGGGAAAAGGTGCGACCCAATCAGAACCGCTGCATCGTGATCCTCAGAGAGGTTCCGGAGAGCACGCCCATAGAGGTCAGTACCGAAACAGGATGTCCAATTACACATCTGTCATTTGACGCTACTGTCATGAGTCAACAAACACTAGAAGCATTATTATTCCATGGAAATGGCTCACGCCTAGAACACAAGCATAGCTTATGTACACTGCAGACGGCAGTCTGGTCTGGGTGTCTGATTGATAGTTTGCCTTTATGGTCTGTTCACATTTGTTTAGGTCTTCTATTTACAGTCCCAGTAGTTAAACTGGGACTGTAAATAGAAATGCAAGTAGATAAATGTTTACTTTTAGTTAATTAAATTTAGTTCTTTAATATTTTACTCATTTCTGAATTCAGGGGGAAATATTCTGCTAATGAAGTTTAAACATGGATGAAGTCGACAGATGTTTCTGTTAGAATGCATAACTTAATATAGTGAATTCTTATGCCTCAGTCACCATAATTATTAGTTTTTTAGTTATCATATGTGCCTGAACAGGTAACTCTACATGTATCCTTGATTTATTTAGGATTTGGCGCGTTTTATGTCGTGTTCTTGGATATTTTTTAAATCAATCTCTGTTATGCTTAAAGCTGAGTCTGCAGAATGCTGTCACTGTTACACATTAAGCTAATTAAACCATGATAACGAGGTGGTATGACTCCTTCGGAGTCATACCACCTCACCTTTCCAAAATGCAAAGTCGGGATTTTATCCAGTCAGGACCCGTCCTTTCCCAGCAAGCACCACAAACCACACATTTTGAGCATTTTGAGGTTATTGAGAAGCATTTTCCTGTCGAGCAGTGAAGGTAAAACATTTGCAGAGTCTTGTGTGATATCAGTAACTCGCTTATCTGCCCCAGCCTGACAGAACATTTTCATTCAGCTGACTCCGAGCTAATGACTGTTATCACAGCGGTGCATTTTCAGCTCCGCAGAAAGTCCACGTCAAACAATCTGCTCATATAAACAATATTTTTCTATCACATCATTCCCCATATTTCCTTAATACTGGAAAGTACACTAGTTATTTTGCTCAGAGCATCATATTTAGTTGTGAAATATAGAGAGAGTAGCAGCGAAACATGGTTTTCTGCAGCTTATTCAATAATGGGTTGTTTGTAGTCTAAATCTTACGAGTATTAAATGTAATAATGTACCTTTGGTCCAGTTTAACCTGCGGGAATTTGTGAAGGCTTCTTTAAAGCTTTTTGCACCCACAGAGAGAAGAAATTGGAAAACATGCTTGTAGTGTCTCCTGATGTCTTTACAGCAGATATGAAGTAAATTCATCAAACAGCCAAAAATTATAAGCATCTCTAGAAGCAACAAGGGGTCGCCCAGTAGTGCAGCTCTCCGTGATGCACTTCATGACGCAGCTAAAAAAAAAGGGGTTTTGTTTTGCTTGTTAAGAGAATGTGTAAACTAGTACTCTGTGGAGTTCAATAATAATAATGACAAAACAAAACCAGAAGGTGAATCTGGCTGCTTGAAGAACCTGTTAGGAAATGGAAAATAGCCTTAATATTGGGCACATTCTCTGCTTCAAGGTATAATTTTGAATGAAGCTGCTTCAGAATAAACCAATACAGCACTTGTGTAGTTTATTTCCCACGGTGCAAGCTGTGCCAACAAGAGGCCACCAATGAAATCATTCACATATAGCAAAGACTGATCTAATCTGCCATTAGACAATAATGACAGATGGAGGAAGCTTCCAGGTCTGAAGCGTGACGTCAATACAAAGGGCCTCAAACCTGCGGTCTTATGACCAGCAGGGGGCAGCTGTTCTGATTGCAGATTCTATTGAAAATAAACATGTAAGGCAACATGGTGGCTATGTCCACTTTTTAAACTGTTATCTGTAATTGGGAAACATAAGTGGGAGACAAACTGAATAGATCTTCATTATTATTTTTTCATAGTCTTGCTGCCCAGCCTGGGCCACCGGGGTTGTAGCAGATCTGTAGTGAAACAGTGGAATGAAATGAGTTTCTCTTGTTTTGCAGGAGGTCGAGGCTCTTTTTAAGGGGGACAACTTACCCAAGTTTATCAACTGTGAATTTGCCTACAATGACAACTGGTTCATCACTTTTGAATCAGAAGCAGATGCACAGCAGGTATCCGTACATGTGGACAGTTAATTTCATGCATTCATTCAGTTTTGATTTCATTAGTAATTTATACTAGTATTTAAATCTGAGTTTAAGCATCAAAGTTATCAGTGAACTTCGTGTGTTTTAAGTCACTAATGCTGTGCTGCGTTTCCTTTGTTTTAAAGGCATATCAATATCTCCGTGAGGAAGTGAAGACCTTCCAAGGGAAGCCAATAAAGGTAGGCTCACATTTTATTGGTTTGAGGCTGAGCTGGAAAGAAAACAATTTGCAAATCAAAAGATGCTCGAGAACTCATTCGTGTTTTTAACATCCTGGTTTCAAGCGGAGACCAGCATATCCAGCACCAGATGCACCCTGCTAGTGGTGATTTCAGGCTCTCGTCACTGTCAGTTTATGCATTTTGAACTATATTCAAACCACTTCTGTTCATGAATGTGGTCTCAAAAGTCAAATATTATCCCCTGTCATGCAAAATGAGTCAGCAGAGAAGCACACATCCAACTTTTTTGTAGACAGCTCACAAATCACAGATTTTTGCTTAAGGGGTTCATTCAGAGGTCTGCTTGTTATTTAAGGGACACATGAAGCGTGTAAATGTAAGTTGCATTCCTCTATACTAAAATATTTTTTAGATTTGGCTGAAAAAAGTTGATCATTACCTCTAAGCCCATGGTACACATGAATATTTATTAACAACCGATGAAACAAACAAATTTTGTGAAGATGGTTGAGAAATTTATTTTTTATTTGTATTTTTTCCTCAACTGTATTAGCAGTTAGTTATAATATTGATCCCTCTTTTGGGCGCTGGTGCTAATTTCTCTCTCTGTTCGGGCTCTTTCTACCAGGCGAGGATAAAGGCGAAGGCAATCGCTATCAACACTTTCATACCAAAGAACGGTTACCGGCCGGTGGAGGTGAACCCGTACGCTCAGCAGCGCTACACATCCTACTACATCCCGCCGGTTTACAGCCCCCAGCAGCAATTCCCGTTATACAGCCTCATCACGCCGCAGGCCTGGTCGGCCACACACAGCTTCATCGACCCCGCGCTGGTAAGAATGAGTTACTGTGTACTTATTGGATTTGGGAAAGAAGAAGTCAAACAGGTGCTCAGTTGTGTATTAAAAACGGCAAATTCACAATTGTTTTTGGATTTAAGATTAAATCAGGACCAGCAGATCGGCACCAGGATTAAATTTAGTTACTTGTGAGCAGATCGGCACCAGGATTAAATTTAGTTACTTGTGTTTAATATTGACTTTTTTGGTCTGAATAATACACTGTGCTTTCTGTAGTAGCTGCTTTATTAAATATAAACTGTTTAAATTGATGCTATGAAGCATTAATAGGTTTAGAGCCACTTTCACATTTTTAAAACACTTTTTATAAACATACAATATCAACAACTACATTAGAAAACATTAAGTTCAAAAGTCACACAATGAGCTTAATAATTTGTTACTTAAATGCATCTTATTTAACAGTTTTTCTGTCTCCAGGTTACTCCATTTCACAACAACCAGTTCATCAACGGATTTACATCTCACAGTTTCAAACCAGCGACGTCGCCCCTCACTGTCAGACACTACTCGCCCAGGAACAGGTTTGTTATAGTTCAGTGGAACAATGTAGTTACTGTACGTGCTGTTGCTGTTGGAATAATACATCCAGGTAAACGGGCAGCATCTCACCTTTCTCCACTTGTAAACACACGGGAAGTTCCTCAGTCGTCCCAGCACATCTCCATCACCCTCACACAGGGTGTGATCAGCTGTTCACCCACTAATGTTGTGTGTATGACACACAGCCGTGTGGCCATGTGTGTTTAAACAAACCGAACATAGAACATAAAACATTTGTTTTTACTTATTTGTAATCCCAGGGGTGATTGACAGATTAACCATATGATTATTATTTACCTGCTTAGCAAAGTTTTGAGGTTGTTTTTGTTGTTTTTTTAAATTAAGGATTTGTTACAATATGAATTTAATGGGGTAAAAGTCTGTGAAGTTGTCTTCTGTTGTCCAGTTTTGGTGAGCCCACGTGAGTTTTCTGTTTTTAGCTGACACGAGTGGCACCAGGTGTCGTCTTCTGCTGCTTTAGCTCTTCTGTTTCGAGGCTTGAGGAGTTCAGAGATGCTCTTCTGCGTATTTTAGTTGTAATGAGTGGCTTTTTGAGTTTAGGTCTTCTTCCTGTTAGCTTGAAGCAGTCTGGCCACTTTGCTCTGACATCAACGAGGCATTTTCGATCATAGAGCTGCTGCTCACTGGATGAGTGCTGTTTTTCATTCTCTGTAAACCCCAGAGATGGTTGTGCGGCTAAAATCTCAGAAAATCAGTTCCTTTTGTATTTCGTAAATAAACCATCAGCATATGGGAAATGATTGTATCTAAATAATTTATCCACTTCCAGTTTCACTGAGTTTGTAGATTTTTACTCCTCCAAAGGCTGAAGACGCAACACAAACACAAAAATCAAATCTCACCATCTGGTTTTACCTGTCACTTGCGGGGTCCTTCACAGAATGAGTTTATTGTTATAGGCCCAGGGTTCGATTATTCACTTTAAACCCAAGTTTTAATGCTCACATGGGCTCACAAGGTTTTCCTTTTCTGCAGGAATCACAGCAAACCTCACCTGAGGCCGACCATCCCCACAGCGGATCGCAGCACTGGGCTACTGGACAGCCCGAGCCTCTTTGCCAGCTTTCCCAGCGAGAGGCTCAATGGGGCTCGCAGCAGCCCGCCAACGCGACTCCCCACCAGCCAACCCAGAACCAGGTTACCCTCCACTGCAGCCTTCCCTCGTAGGGACACTGTGGGCACGGGGCGAGTAACAGAGCCCGCAACCACAGACTACTCGCTGGGGATCGGCCGAGGAAGGTCAGGCACTGATCATTTACTTGTGTAGAGCAATAACTCTGCCACTCCCCTCTGATAGTGCAGGTTTCCAAAGTGTTATGGGAGGAATTCAACAGTTCACGCTGACACTTTGAATGTGGTTGTCCTAAAGTGAAAACATGAGTAAACTAACAGGCTCAGGTGATTCTCTTCTTTTGTTCTTGGACACAATGTCTTTGGAAATGGGATTTCCTGAAGTTTTGGTCCTCTTAGGGGAAACGGTCAGTATAAAGTGTGGTCAAAATGTTTGGAAATTGAGGTCTAAAAATTAAAAACCTTACCTGATTTAAATTTGGCCAACCTCCCATTCAGAATCATCTTCGCATACACCTCAACCGGCTCATTGTGGTACAGCCTCCGCAGCACTTTGTGTTGGGCAGCAGCCCAGGCGGAGGCCCTGTCGGACCAATCCCCGCCTATCGAGGCTGACGATTGGCACAATTCTTCAACTGGATTCAATTTTTGTGAAAGTGGAAAAACTAAAAGCGAGGCGAATCGTGCTCCTGCTCTCACTCCTCGCATGACTCACTCTGTTCAGTCTTACAAACTAACTTTAAACTGAGACCCAGCTCTCATCACCAGTGATCGACCTCCATCCAGATTTTGCGTCACTTTAAGACGAAAGGCAAGATTTGCCGTCTGGCTAAATTGCAGAGCAAAGAGTGTAAGTGGGCACAACAGGACTTCTAAGAATAGCAGCCGCATTGGAAGCTGTCTGGACAAACTAAGAGATGATGACACTGAACAGGGCATCAGCCAAATTTGAGTGAGGTAATGTTTTGGAGCTTTTTGGCCACACCTTATCCAAAGCTGTGATCACCTTTATCCTCTGATGAAACATTTATGTCGTGCTGCCAGCGATCGCTTCCAGAATGACAATGACTCACCATTAAAACAGCAGATGAGCGAGTTTCTTTTAGAGGACTTAAAGCTGATCTGGTGGCCCAACATCTTAAGCTTTACGTTTTTTTTTTACGAAACTAGTCTTTGGTTCCAACCTATTAAAATCTTTCAGTCTTCACATTGTGTTAACATGAGAGTCTCAACTAATTAATTCTAGGTGACATTGTGTAAGGTGAAGTCGGTGTTTTTAGATAGAACGGATGTTTGTAAATTGAGATGTTCTTTTTCTTAAAGGAAAAATGTTTCTGCTTCTAGGAAAAAGAGGGACGAAAAGTTTACAGTAAGTACTGATTTTTATCCTCGTCATTCTGATTCTTTTCAAACTTTAAATTCCACAGTTTTTCTGCGAGTTTATGCTCAGTTTAAAGGAAGCAAACCAAGATTAGTACTTGTTATGTTGAAAGTGAATCGAAGACTGTTTTTTTTCTCCTGACTCTTTGTTGCCTCTGTGTAGAGAGTGACGCCTCAGTCGCCGCCTCCGCCCCCAAAACCTCCATCTCCAAGCTTCGAGCTCGGTCTCTCCAGCTTCCCTCCTCTGCCCGGAGCAGCCGGCCAGCTCAAAACTGACGACGTCTTTGACAACCGACTGGCCAGCAGCGTAGTCGTCGGAAACTCCAAGGAACGGGTAGGAACTGATGCTAAACTCAAACTGAGCTATAGGTTTGTCAGTGGTGTGTTAAATTCTGTATGAATAAACGTAAACTCCAATAAGCCCTGGAGGTTTATTGTTATATTAAATTAAATCTTCTAGTATAAACAAAATATAATACAGTAAAGTGCTTGGTTAGCAAAGATAATAATAGACGCAGGGTTTGTGGTAAAGATGGGTACAATCACAGCGCCTGCTCCAGGAAGCGCCATTTTGCTGGTTTTACTTTTGTGAGGAGAGCAGTGAGCGTGCAAAAGAAAAATACGATTTTCTTAAAGAAAAAACAATCGGGAGTGACCATGACAAGCTGCCACTCAGCACACAGCATAAAAGTATGACAATAATCCACACACAACACACATCAGCCATGTTGGTGATTTGTTTTTGTGAAGGGTCAGCATGGTTTTGGTGCATGATTTTGAATTGTTTCATAATTCAGTGTATCCTCTGCTAAAGGAAGTTAGAAAGAATAGAGAATTCATCCAGCTCTTGTTGCAGCTGCCACGCAGATATTTCATGGTGACTCGACTCGGATAGGCACTTCCTAAAAACAAAACAGGCTGTTCAAACTGCAACAATACCTTTTAAATAGTCTAAGGAGCTTGGAAAGAAAAGCGTCTGGACTTCTAAGTTGCTTGAAGACGAGGGACAAAGGACCCCCAGTGATCCTCTACCTAATCACATGAGCCAAGGTGTGAAAACAGGTGTGGGTCACAATCAGCCAAGGTTTCGGGTAAACTCATTGTGAAACCTGGCCCCACCCTATCATGTGATTTCCTGAGGTCAGAAGGCCCAGGATGTGAGTGGGCGTTAAGGCGTCTGGGAAGGGATCTCAAAACTGGATTATAGATGGCAGACGGTTGTCGTAAACCACCGCCTCTTTGACCCTAGAACTGAAGAAGCTTCTTGGATGAGAGGTGAAACGTCTTCAAACAACTTAAAGAAGTCCAGACACTTTTCTTTCTAAGCTCCTTAGACTACGATGACCTGGATGACTGAGAACCTTCACAGACGTACCTTGAAATATGTTGGAAAACTTTTTTTTTTTTTTTTAAATCTTCCTCAAAATAGAGGTGAGATGCTTGAGAGTAATAATCTGATTCTCGAGTGTGTTGGCTCACAATATGGAGCATTAATCTAGCATTTCTTTATGATATGGAAAAACAGCACAAGTATAAAGAAGGCTTTAGGAAGACAACACCAACACTGTAATTTTAGCTACTGGTCCTGCTTTTTCATTGTACACTGATATACGTTCACCTGTAAAGAACTTCTCCTACTGCTAATAAAAAGAACTTGCTGTAATACGTCATTTCTGCTGCTTGCTGTTTGTTTGATGTCGCTGCAGAATGTAAGTGCTGAATCCAGTAGTGGAGGCACTCTCTCCCCAGCGGGTCCCAAAGAGCCTCTCCGGTCCTCAACGTCCCCGATGGCCACAACCTTCCAGCCCTCGCCGACCGCCCCGACCACGACCCCCGCCTCGACGCTGACCCCTTCCCCTGGCACGCCGCACAGTCCCGCTCCCTCCCTCCCAGTAACGTAAGAAGCACTCAGATGTTGTTGACTGCAGCACGTAGAGCAGAGTCTGTAAAAAGCCATTTACTGACAGCCGTGGGGTAGAAGATAAGGCTGCGAACATACACAGCATTCACTGAAATGCTGTCATTAATTATCATAATGGTTCTAGTATCTGTTAAGAAAAGCGTGTAACATAATAGCCTACGATTTAGAGAGAGAGAGGATGTGACAGGAAAGGTGCCATCCACCCACGAGAACAGCCTGACATTGCAGGTAAAGAGGCAGCGTTTTCCAGGAAGCTTGTGAGCCTATTTCAGATCATTATAGGAAGTAAACGTGACAGAAAATGGAAATTAGGGGTATTAACTACAGAACTGGAAAGGCAGCCACACACCATACCTGCAATAGCACTGTGACAGTTTCTCACAGCTATGAAATGTGTCATTTTGGACATTTTAGTCGTGCGGCACCATTAGGCTTCATTCTCTCACCCTGAAATGGGTAGGTGACTTTCAGCCGCTCCCTTATTCACGAGGGTTGCCACAGCGGAAAGCTCCGGATGTTTTATAAGGTAGAATTTTTATAGTGAATACTTTTCCCCAAAGGGATTCGTGTCTCCTCCTGGGAGCAAACCGGGGACCTTTCGCTTGCTTCATAAGCAAATGTGTAAACCACAACACACGGACATCTTCCGAACTGGTTTAAAATGAGTCCTCCTAAGATATTACCAAGGCTTTGTTTCTTAATACTTAGGTCTGTGAGAACCGGTATCCCAGCTCATATTACATTGCTTGTCTGTTTCATCATCCTTTGCTTTACACCTTATAGTCATATTTGCTGTTTTTCCTGTACAGATGGAAATTTCTTCTTCTTCTATTTTTCTTTTACCTGAAACTATAATCGAGCAAGAAAAAAGTTATCCTGCACCAACACTTTGAGATTAGAACTTGTAGGGTCATCTACTCATTATTTTATGTTTCAAGGTTCAAGGAAATAACCTCGTTTTCTGCGTATTCACATAAACATGATAATGCATAGTTTTGGTGTGCGCCTTTGATATATGAGGTGTGATCAAAAAGTTCTGGGAACAGGCCCATAAAATTTTAACCTTACCTGTTTAAATTTGGACAGTGTCATGTTCAAAGTCATCGCTTCAGCACGCTGCTGCTTTTTGTAGATCGCTTGGTCGAATTTAAAACGCGGGAGAGGACAACAACACAATCTTGAGTCACCGTGAGCTCCTCCACCACTTTGATTGAGGTCGTCCACTTTGCGAAAATTTAATTCAAGCTTCAACACAAGGGGACACGATGGGATTTCACAGAAGGATCTAAAAAAAAAAAAAAAAAAACAAAGTCCTGAGCTGCACAAGAAGATAATGTTGAATATTAGGTTGGCCACATTAAGGTTAGGAGGAGCTTTCTGATTAGATCTCGTCTTATTACAGTCATCAGTTTGCCTCTTCATGTTGCACTGATCACTTCTTTAGCCATTATGTGCGTTTCGAGGACTGCAGACCTCCTAAATGATGTTAAATTCATTATTTCGCCCTAATGCTGTTGGCTCATGTTTCTTTATTCCAGGGAGGTGAAGGTGACAGAGGTGAAGCCGAAGGAGGTGCAGCTGTCTGTGGAGCGAGTTCCTGGGACTCTGTCCACTGCAAGCAAATCGGTGCAAGTCAACGGTGCTGCCACAGTCAGTATTGATTCCTCCTTTTTGTTTTGTTTTTTCTGCTCACCGGCCCTTTTTAATATTTGCTGCCTCTCAGACACCTCAGTCACCATTAAATCAATCTCATCATGAAGAAAAGGAGGCAAATTAATTGCACCTTAATTCTGCGCAGTCTCGTATTGATTTTGATTGCAGACAACTCGATTTTTAGAGGAAAAAGCTGTGCATTTTTAAAACAGACACATGTAGCAGCCCAGAAAGCTTTACTTGCAACAAGCCAAAGGCAAATTTCCTCTTACAGCTTTAATTTAGGTCGGTGTGAGGTGTCAGAAGGAAACGGTGCATTTTAAAGAAGAAAATCTGTTTTGATGGAGGGGCGAAAAAAAACAACCCCTGCTTTCCTCTCAGCTTTGGTCTTTTTTTAATAGCAATAAAACACGAGCCAAGGTCTGAAACGTACTGCTGCTAAAACAGCAACCACACACACACACACACACACGTAGGAGTGAACAGAAACGGATCTGGCAAATTAAATACAATCAACATGCCAACTGTGGGTTCAACAATCATATCACTGCTGTCATGTTGAACCTCTTAATCTCTGAAATGTTCAGGAGCCAAAATTCTGAATGTTTTTAGCTCAGTTGCCGTGTTTATTACAGCGTTTTCCCAAACTGTATAAAAGGGAACGTTTGTAGTTACAGGCTGTCCCCAGCGTTATATTCATATATGAAAAAGTTTGATTGACATGTGCCTGCATCGGCGTAAAATACATTTTTTCTCGTCTCCTTGTTTTCATGTTTGTTGTTTATTAATAAATGATATACACTTAATGAAAATTAGCCTTTGGATTAAATTATCAGCCAAATTCTTTGATTTTCAATATTTTCAATTTTAATTTTTCAGTCCTGACATTAAAGTTTCTGCACACGTTTAGGAGACAGCTGTGTAGCCCCCAGCCTTTTATGCGCCACGGACCGGTTTAATGTCCGACAATATTTTCACAGACCGGCCTTGTCGTGGATAAATACAACAAAATAAAACCAGTACCGGTACCAAAAAAATAAGATTTATTCATAACACACGGGAAAAGACCCAGGCAAACAGAGTTAATGATAAAAAAGATTTAAAAATAACGCTGAAAACCGTGAATTTCACACCCGAACTTCAACTCTCGCTGCCCGCTGCCAAATGACTCACGGACTGGTCCGTGGCCCCGGGGGTTGGGGACCGCTGGTGTAAACCAAACAGTGAGCTGCTGTGAGCAGAGTGAGGCAGATACTGTGCAAAAAAATAAAATCCCAACATAGCTGATGAATGTAAGTAAACAGAGATCAGCTGAGCAGGTACAGAAACTTAAATCCCACAGTTTGCCTGGTTCTGTTGTATTTTTAGAAGCTTCTTTACAGTTTTACTGACTTCGAGCTGTTGTAATGTGGGCTAATTGTAACAGTTATTGGGAACAAAGTCTATCCCTGATGCTTCACTTCAGTCTGTCCTTCCTTCTGTTTGGGGTCCTCTCTTTCGGCTCTCTGTCACTTTGTGGCTAATGGCTCTCTCTCTGAGCCTGTCCCTGGAGATGTCTTCCTGTTAAAAGGGAGTTCTTCCTCTTTACAAATGTCTGCCCACCAAAACTGTGTCTAAACTCTACAAAAGGGCTAGAAAAACAAAATGGTAACAACACACTATATGTGCACCACACAACAAACATCGACTTGTTCCAAAAGGTGGAGGGAATTTGTGCGGAAAACTCTATTTAGATTCTTCATTACTCCACATATTACTAACAAATTTCATGCACACCAGAAAAAATGTTGGAGACAGTGTTGTCACCCGAACGCCAATCACTCTCATATCTTTTGGACGTGTACACAATTGACTTCATTTTGGGACAGTATATCCAAGTTAACAGATGACATCATGTCCTATGCCATCCCTAAGGACCCCAGGATCTTCTTACTGGATTTTCTACCCAGAGATTTGATTCTAAAAAAGGACAGATATATTTTTAAAATCCTGTTGATTGCATCTAAAAAGGCCATAACAAGGAATTGGCTTAAGAAGGATCCTCCCCAAGTAGAGCAAGTGCTAGAGATTATAGAGGAAATACATCTGATGGACAGACTGACTTTCTTTCTATGACTTAAACGTCGTCCTTTTCAACAACATTGGACTAAATGGCATAAATATAAGCAAAGACCTGAAGATTCTGTCACTTAATTCAGCTTACCTCTCTATTTGTATGATGCTTGGACCAATTTGTTGTTGGGGCTCTCCTTCTGAAGACACGTGTGCTACAGGCCTGAACCTTTCCAGGCATGGTATGTGAGATGCATGTGAGGAAGTTCGTTACTGACGCTAACGGACCCGTACGAGGATCTAACTCTGATTCTGTCCAGTTCAAGGTGGAAATGAAAACTACTCGTTCACAAACTGCCCGCAGACGAGCTTTGTAAGGATGTGTGCAGAATGTTTTACAACTGTCTTGTGTTTTCCTGCTAGGAGCAGAGGAAGCCCTCCTACGCCGAGATCTGCCAGCGGGTGAAGGATGCCCCGACGTTACAGCAGCCAACCACCCCTAAGGAAGCTAAGCCAGCCTGCGCCGCCACAGCAGGCGAGGAGAGGAAGTGCCCCGACGCCTCCACGCCTTCAGGGGAGGCCAAGGCCAGAGAGACTTACCACCCCTCCTCCAAACCCAGTTCAACGGGTGCCACCACAGGCAGACCCCCGAAGGAGGTCCGAAGGCCGGGTGGGCGGTGGGCCTCTCCGCCCCCACACCCAGGGAAAACCCCCAACAAAGATTCCCACCACACCCCACCCAAATCCCCGCAGTAGGGTGACCTCCTTTCCCTCCCCAAGTCCTCCAACCCCACTACTATGCTCCACAGATGCGTTTAAAAAAAATAAAGGAAATACAAGTCAGGGCTACTCGATACTTATATCCCAGAATCACCCGTCACAAACAAGCATAGAGGACGCCTTCTTTTCTGGATCAGGGCTTGCAGACAAAAAGCACTTTACTGTGCATGTAGAGCACCGTTTCTTTTTCTTTATATTCTATTTATTGTTTTTGGTTTTTCACTTTTATTTCTCCTTTTCTCTTTTTGCATTACGTAGTGGTGTCAGCCTGTCAGGTGGCACAGAAAACACTGAAATTTGTTCATTCTGTCCAAATGGCCTTGTGGGATTAAATTAGCCGCGTGTGTGTGTGTGTGTGTGTGCGTGCATGTGTGGGAAGCAGCAGGGCATTGTTGGAAGCCACCCCAAAGGATGATGGGAAAGGGTGCATAAAACAGACTCCATCTTGTTTGGCTGTCATAATGAGGGGTTTGTTTGCATGTTGAGTGGCAGCATTGTGCAACTTTAAGTGGCTTAATTATGGGTCATTATTAGTCCTTTTGTTTTTAAATACATATTCACATCCATATGCAACTCAACATCACAAGAAGACTTGGATCCTTTGGTTTACATAGAATTTTTTGCAGGTTTGTTTACACTAGGTGGCTTTTATGTCTTTTTGGGGGGTTTTGCAAACCGTAGTTGGCTGTTGGTACAGTAATTGGTCATCCTCCCCTCGGCGTCTTCTTCCTCTGATCCTGTTCTTAAAGGATCACCCCTCCTGCTGTTATTCCCTCTCTGTTTTGCTAACATGCTAACTCACCATAGTGTGCGTCTGTGGCTTAACGTGGGGTCAGCGCTGTTTTGTTTTTTGTTTTTTAGTATCACACAGGAAGGGCACATGACTTTCTCTAAAATGAGGCATCTTGTTGTAAAAGTGGAAGTAGGTGAGGTGTTGCTCACACTGCATATGAGTCTGCAGACATTTAACTAGTCAGGAAGCTGAATTCTCTCCCCGCTTTTCATTTCCTGTCAAACTGTTGATCATTATTGTGGAAGGAAGATGCAGGGCAGGTTTTAAGCTGACAAACTTAAAATCGAGCGGTGACGAGGAAGCCGCTTCTTCCCATCTGAAAGGGTTTTGTTTATTCTGGAGGCGAGGAAACGCTGGCAAGCAGGAAGGAGGAAATTAACACTAGCTACCAGCTATCAGTTCAGTAAACACGTCTGTTTACAGGCGTCAAACGGAGGGTTTTTTTTGTTTTTGTTTAATTTTCTGGAAATCTGCTGAGACAGAGTGACTCATCAGGAGGCTGAGATGTGTGTTAGTTTCCTGCCATAAAATGGCACAAGTCCAGAGTTCAGTGTGGCGATTTGATCCAGAGGGAAGTTTCCTGTTCAAACTGTTCAAACCTCCTTTCAAACGGTGGCATGTTTGTAGTTCTTTCTCCTACTTATGGTGCTAGATATCAAAACCTGGAACCTGTTACTACAACTCCTCTGATACTGTAAGTAGAAATACTTGATTTACATCTGCAGACGTTTAATTGCACTGTTGTTGTTTTCTCAGACTCTCGCAAGCAAATTCATGCGATTAATCCTACCTAAAGTGAAAAAAGGGACTAACTTTGTTTTGTTTTGTTTTTTGGGGGGGAAAGTTGGGGAATGACACACACACAGTTCAGTTTTCCAGGAGAGAAGTTGACGAACACCCTGCTGCATCATCTCCATTGACACAATCACTGAAGCTTTTTTGTCTTGTCGGTCATGTTGAAGCATCTGTGCAGCATTAAATTTTTGAAGACTGATGCTTAACGTTTTTTGTTCGTTTGTTTGTTTTTGGTTGGTGCTGCTTGAATAGACATGCAGTGGTTTGGATTTTTAACTTCTGGTTTTGTGTCAGTGAGGGTTTTGTTGGAAAGTGGTGAAAATGGGGAAGTGGGATGGTTGAACAGACGAGTATATTTTTATGAAGGTAAATAACGAGTGGATTTTTGTTTTTGTTTTTGTTTTTTTCTGGAACGTGGTTTGCAATGTTGAAGTGAGAGAGCGATAATTTGGCTTTGGGGTCCCGTCGGGACTCGTGAACAGCCTTAAACCAAACATTTAAGTGCTGGAAGGTTTGGAGCAGGAAGGTGTGTAAAATCCATCCTTGGGGTGAAAATGTTCCGCTGTTTTCCTCAAGTCTATACCACTAGGATTGTTTATTATTGTTGTTTGGGGGTGTTTTGTTTTTTTTTTTCCTCCTCTCTGTCGGCGTGCTTTGTTGTTTTCTTCTAGTTTGTTTGCACTCTTTGATTTCTCTGAAAAAATTGGAAAAGATCAACCAGAGCACACGGGACTTCCTCTGTTGCCGCTTCACTCTGGTTACCTTTGATAAATGGCAGCAGACAGGAGGACGATTTAAAGCACAGAGTAAGAGGAAACATCCTTTACTCACCTCGAGCCTGGCTCGTTTGAAGCGCCGGCACCCAGTTGGTCAGAGCTTTCATGGGACATAATCGAAGCAGCGATTTTATACCAGAGCTGGTGGAAAATTTTGCATCCTGCACCAGAGTGAAGTAGCAAGCTCGCACGTTCAGGGAGGGCAGCTCCAGCTATGGTTGGAAGGTCTGCCTACTGTAGCAACCACTTTGGCAGATAACCAACAGAGTGTGTTTTTTAATTTGAATGTAACTGCCTGAAAAATGACTTAAAAGACTTCCCTCCCTGCTCCTCGGTCATGTGCTCGGGTTCATCTTTTGAAGTCGTCACCTAAGATGCAAAAACACCCTGAAAAAAATAAATAAACCACTGTACTATACACAATATCTGTTTAGGTGGGACCTCGCATGTCTCGCTGAAGTCTTCCTGCAACAAAAAGCATTCTGGGTAATCCCACTAAGAGAAAACAGGAGCCTGGAGAAGGGAAAGCTTCATTTAAAGAGCCTGTACTCTGGGTCAGAGCTGCTTTTGATTTGGACGCTACAGCTTGAGTTTAGTGAAAAAATAAAATATTTTTTTATTATTTTGAAGGACTGAGATGCACTTGGATGGGTCTATTATTTTCTCTTTTTTGTTTTCCTCATTGGTGGAAATGGTAAAACAGATGTAAATGCACCATATCCACTTATTTATAAAGCAGTGCTGTTTATTCCACAAGAAATATCATTAAGTTTTCTTTTTGGGAGAAGGAAAAAATGATGTATTGAGCTCTCAAAATAAATATATATATATATATATATATATATATATATATATATATATATATATATATATATACATACACACACACACACACACACACACACACACACACACACACACACACACACACACATTCATGTGTGTGTGTGTTAAAAAAATCCATCCAGTGTTTGAAAAACTTGAATTTTATTTAAACTTGAAAAATGACTTTGCCTTAACTTTTCTACAAGACAAGCATAGAGTTTATTTCTTTTCAGAAAAGATCCCCAAAATGTTAACGAAGCGTGAGATGTGGAAATATTTAGTCACACCAGACGTCACAAGTCTTACTGCGAGAGAGAGAGAGTACAAATCTAGCAGCGTTTTCTTTCTTTTCCTACTTTTTGTTTTTTTGTTTTGTGTAAAATGTACGAAAATCTTGGGTCGTTCTTTTGGTTTCTTGTTCAATAGTTTCAGGTTTTTTGGTTTTTTTGTGCAGGGGGGGTGGGGGGGTGGGGATAAAAACCTTGTAATTGCAAATCTAGTCAATACTGTATTAAATATGTGCACTTTGAAGTGTGTGCTTTGCTTGTACAGATGTAAATACTCAGAAAAATATAAGAGGTACCTTAAAATGATTATAAAAATATATTGATCCTTGTTAACTATAATGTCGCTATCGAGCTGGATGTAGAATATAAAAGAAAAAAAAAAAAAAGACGTGATGTTGTGCGTTCGGAAATATTTTTCTTTAACTACTATTGTTTTTCAGTTTGGGTGTGCTGAGTTTGATTCCTGCTCCGCTCTGCAGTGTGAGCAGATCATTTATTGTATTTTTTTGTTTTCGTTCTTTCATTCCTTTTTAAACTTTCGCTGTGGGTTCGGTCGCACCTGGATGCTCAGGTGCGACAGTAACCCCGCCCTTCCTCCTCTGCGTTCACAGTCTGTGGTTCCGACAAAGCCGAGTGTCCACCGGCATCCTCTTCGAAGCTCTGGCTTCTTTTTCTTTCACTGATTACAGTTGATTTTGGGGGAATTTTCCTCACAGTGTGTTTGCTTTTTGGACAGTCTGAATGAAGCTTTTTAGCAAAACAAAAACAAACAAAAACAAAGCACTACATGTTGGATATTTACTCTGTTTTTGCCATTGTTGAGTACTCTGCTAACAATGCCAAAAGATGAGGCGTGACATGAAAGCTGCAGCTAAAGGCATTAATGCAAAACTTTAGGTAACACTAATACTTAAGATGAGATGTTCATGCATATGCAGCTCAGTAGGCTATAATCAAACTGCACTGTGTCCACATTGGTCGGGCAGCATGACTAGACTGCAGCTTTTATTTGAGAATATTAGAAATCCTCGTTCTGGTTCCAAATATCCACCAACTCTGCTTAACGATGACCATCTGAGGGCTTATTTGATTGGTTTTTGTCTGATGAGCTCAAACTCTATTTTCTGCTTTCTGTCCATATTTTAGGATGAGTGAGTATCACAGTTTTGGGGGAATCAGATTTCAGGAAATCAAAAGTCTGAGACCAGGAAGCGATGAAGCAAGGTTAGCAGAAAAACACTGGACGCCTGGCTCTGTCATGTTTTAAATCTGTTTTAAATTTCACTAGTCAACACATTTGATTTTTGCACATACACCAGTTTAAGTGTGCGGAAAAATAAATAGAAACCAAATAAATAGCACATTTCTGTTGTTAGTCAGTGAACAGCACAAAAAAAGGCAACTAAACCTCACAAATCTTTTTGTGTGGCAGACCGCGTGCATCCGATTATTGGTTCTTACGTGTTTTGTTAGATAAGCCATTTTTTGGTTTGTTTTTTCCAAACAGAGCCACGTGCTTTATTATAAAGGACAGGCAAATACCCAAAATACATTTTTTAAAAATTAAGTTTTGTTTTCATAGAACAGCTAAAAGCTTTCCTGTAAAGGACTAAGCTTCAGTTTTAAAACGGTAATAGTTTTGCTAGATGTCGTTTCTCAGATTTAGTTTGTTTCACTGGTTTTTGTGCTCGGCCCTGTCATACACCGGTTTATTTAATGGGTTTCTTAGAGCTTTGTTACTGATTTTTGGATTTATCTGTGATAAATCACAGCGTTCAGATTGTACCAACCTGCACAGTTAGAGCCAGAGATGATCTTGAAAAGCTATTCAACTTCCTCTTTACCTGAAACTGAACAAATTTTGCTGCAGACCAACAGGGGGCACCCTGAGTGAACCAGAGTGAATGAAGCAGGTTTTGTAGTTTTCACAATCATTGATAAATTGTCAGATTAGAAATAAAACAGTTGGTGGGCTTTTAGACTTTGCCCATAAAATTCCAGCGTTCGAATCCTTTCAGATTGACTGGATTTACGACAGGAAACACTCTTTTGATGGTTTCGGTTTTCACACAATAATGAGATGTTAGAAGTGTAGATGAGCCACAGTGGAAGCTTCAGTGTGCGTATAATAAGCAGCTGGTCGTGGTGATGCCATCAGGATACCATGGAGGTGGTTCATGCTCCACTGATGTCTCTGGCAGAAACGCATTTTTCTACAGTCGGAAACCTGTAAAAATCTAAAAATTGAGCTTTTATTAATCATTTCAACCACTTCTGTCAGAAACACGGTGAAGGAAAATGTTTACTGGAAGTTCAGAGAGTTGGAAGAGTTGAGTATTTTGAAGTTTGCTGATAGAGATCCTGTGCATGGTAAAGCTGTTCAAGTCCAATCTGACCAACTTCTGCAAATGTTGTATTCTCGGTTTATCCATTTCTCTGTGCGTTTGGGTCGGGGTCCAGTAATCCCTTTGGTCTGATTTCATTTGGTAAGCATTTCAGATGCTGGACAGAAAACCAGAGCTTTTCAGACAGAAATCAATAAAAAGAAAGCCTGAACCATCGAAGCTGGCCAATCAGCAGCTAAACCGACTTTGACGTACCATCAGGCGGATGCTGGTTTGCTGAAAAGAGGGATTCTTGGTGGACACTTCTTGGTTTAGTCGAGGCGATGTGATGTGTGACGCCCATCAGAAGCTTCCCAGTGAAGCACATCTTGAACACTCGGCACTTGAGGTGGGGGATTATTGCAGCCTGCCGCCAGGTGACGACAAGTCTCGGGCCCTCGGATTGTGCATTTCGTTTAAAAAAAACAAGGCGACTCTTTGGAGTCGTCATTGCGGCTGTTGGAGCTAAAAGTTTCTTGCCCAGGTGTCGATGTGAGCACGAGACATCCAAGGAGCCAAAAACCAATCGACCCGCTGTGTGCAGTTTTGTTTTTTTCTCTTCAGATTAATGTTTGTGATTTCTTGTTCATGTTCATCAGCTCCAAGATTTCCTCTACTGAGAAATAAATGTACAAATGTTTTGTTTTTTTCCTATGTGCTTTTTTTGTTTTTTTTGGGGGGGGGGGGGTTAAAGGCTCAACTGGAATGAGAGTAGTTTACCTTGTTCAGAGCGATGTTTCTCACGTACAGTACATTTAACACGCAGTTTGAGATGTCTGTTAAAACCATTTGATCACATGTGGACTGCAGTTCGATGTGGCAAAGAAAACCAATAACCGTGCCATTATACAACAGTCGTTTTTGTCTTGGCTGGGCAGTTTAACCTGTACATACATAGCTGAGCGCTTACCGTCTCGGGCTTTTATTTTTGTTTTTTTACTTTAAGATGTGATTTTCCTGTTACTGGAAGCCTGGAGACACCTTCAGTTTGACACCAGTGACTGTAGGAGCGTTTTTCACGCGGTGTAACTTGCGGTGGATCCCCCGCCTGAGGTCGAGGCGTCTTCTGCCTCTGGTGGCCTCGAACTTTGAGAATACAAACTGGGCATCTCTGAACTGTGAATGTGTGCATGTGTGGAATAAAATAAAATGTACCACCCAGCTAATCCAGGCCGATGCAAAAGTGACTCTTTCCACAAGCGCGGTACCTCAGACTGGATGGTACCGCTTTCAAAGGGATCTCTTATTCTGGCGGGAAAGACACCGCGAGCTCCTCGCGCCTCTTCAGTCTTGCCGGCGTTCATCCAGATGCTCAGCGGTGGCATTTTTGAAGGAGCTCCCTTTTCCTCGTGGACTTCTGCATGGAGCGTCACACTTCATATCAGCCTGTTGGTCGCCTCAGACCTCCTTCCTGTTCGTCCATTTTGACAGTGCCATTTTTTTTCTTTTTGTTTTTTTGTTTGTTTGTTTTTTGTTTTTTCCTCCACGAGGGTTGCATCTTGTCATTTAAAAAAAAGAAAAAAGACCCCCTTGTGTTTTTGTGTTTTCATTTTGTTTTTCAAAGATGTATAACAATGAATGCACATCAACTGACTGGAAAAGGACTCTATGAACTCACTGTGGTTTAACTCATTAATACTCTTACCATGCTACGCTAACAGCTGTGGACAATCGACGACTCCACCGTGTTGGGGTTTGGACAGATAATTTTGCCTAACGACACCTTTAACAGACGTGGAATGGAGGTTTGCGATCAAGAGGGCTTGTCTCTATTTTTTTTGTTTTGTTTTTTTGTTTGTTTTTGTTAATTTTTTTTTGTTTGGGTCTTTTCTTCCATCGAGACTGGAATCAAGCGTACATGTCAGCTATAGATAATTTAAGTTACTCTTGTGTCATGATGTAAACTGTCTAATTTGGAGAAAAAAAATGTAGCTTACTGAAAAATAAAGATTTAGGCACTGTTGAGGAGCTGCCGTGTGATTTTTCTTTCTTTCCAAAAGAGCTTTTCAAACCTTTCTTGTTAGTTGTTCCATAATTACAGAAACTACAGTCAATATAGAGAAGAATTACACCAAGTTATTCCCCATGAGAGGGAAAAAAGTGAAAAACCTCAATACATTTTTAAGCAATACCTTGCAAAAAAATCTGATTGCCTTCAGGATGTTAAGTTCAAAGTGGCACTGTTATATTGTTATAAGCATCAATATGCATCACTCAGAACCAGCTGTTTGAACAATGCAATCCAGGATAGAAAGAAAATATCTCTTTGTCGCTGCCAAGTTTTGGCTTTTGGGAGAACTTTTAGAAAAGCCTGATCGTAATAATTCGCAGTAGCAAAGAAGTGTGAAAGGCACAGAGACGTTTTCAAGCATTACTCTGAAATGAGGATGTTTCCAATTTTAGCGATATTGTGATAAAACAGTGATACGTTGTTTGATGTGACGGACATATCCTGGTGTAAAATGACTGGAGCTAATGCCATCGAGAGTATCTGTTTAACCAAATAAGGTTTTGAAATCCATAAAAATCAGTTTTAATTGACTGGAAATCCCAACCATCGCGTTAACCCTCTCAGGCCCAAATTAAGTTTTGTGTTGCTAATGCACAACCAAGTCCTGCAGTGGTACTTCTGAGTAAAAAAAACTCATAAAATATGTAAGTGGGGTAATCAGGTTGTTAGTTTTTAACTTGCAAATCTGCAACGTCTGCCTGGAGAGGGTTAATGATTCTCAGCGGTGGGGGAGGGGCATCAAATTTTGTGGGGTGGCCGGAGCCCCCTTTGGTGGCACTCCTGCATGAAGGTCTTTAAGAAGTGGCTTTAGTTTAATTTGTCGTCTTTATGTCACTGGTAAATTGGGTGTTATCTGCATAGCAATGGAAATTAAATTAATAATATAAACAAACAACACTTGTCTTTCAATTGAAAACACTTTAGTTCAAGAAATACAACATCTTATCTTATCTAGACTTCGAACCATGCTGCCAACTGAGCTGCTTTATTAAGCCAATAAGGTGAAAAGTGCGTGCAGTCATGAATAAAGACTGAAGAGTTGAGTTTGACAGGATGGGCTGTACCGACCAGCATGTTCCCATCTTATCCCCCTGTGGTTAGTTAACTTCTCACTTCCTGTTAGCTACTCGTCTCTAGTGTCTGGTGTTTAGTTTTGCTTCCCTCCCCCGTCTCAGTGTCTTTGATCATCTTCACCTGGGTCTCATTACCCTCCTGTGTCCCCGCTTACCCTTTTCTCTAGATCCACTGCGGTCTTCCCATTTTTGTCTCAGCGTTTGTCGTCATCCCCATGTGTTGTGAAGTTTTATGGTTTAGGTTTGCGTCTTAATTTCATGGAGTTAATTCTGAATAAACTTTATTTTTTTCTTCATCTGCCTGCCCGTGAGTCTGTATTTGGGTCCCTTTGCCTGAAATCCATGACCAAAGTCCAGCAGGAAGAAACGCTGCATAGTGGGTTATAATCTCCACATAAATAATATTTTTAAATAACTGGATGTCATGTAACTTTTAAACTGCTCAGTTAATTCTACCGTCTGTTATATTATTATAACACTGACAGCAGCAGAGAAGTTGTTAGGAGCTTTAAAACAGAAGATATCCCAGCGAAGAAATGTTTAGATTTTCACAAAGTAACTGAAACATTTTGAAGTTATTTACAAAAAGATGTGACACTGTGTCACTCCATTAATGATGACTGAATAAAGTATCACCTGGATGCTTTGTTCCATTAAAAACGATGAAAACAAACCCTGTTTCTGTACTCCTCTGTTGTTGGTCTTCTTTTTTATTTTGAGCTCTACTTCTGGACACGGCTGTGAGGAGCATCCATAACGAGTTTAAAACAAGCGGCCTTTGATTGGTTTAGTAAATGTCCACATACTGTGAGTTAAAAGCATCTGGACTTTAGGAAGATCCTCTGCATCTTTGTACAGATGAGAGCGGAAAGCCACAAGATGGCAGCATGCTCACAGAGGACCTCCTTTTCTCAGCTTTGTCCGGTCGGATGAGGATGATCACAAAGAAACAAGCACTTTATTTATTATCCAGCTGTGATTCATGGTTGTTACACAGAAACTACTAAACATATTTCCAGATATTTTTATTGCTCATACTAAATTTGTTTAGTCTGATGTTCACGACTGGATGCCGACATTAGCATGCTCTAAGTCAGCCTGCAGGTAGATAAATGTGATTAGAAAGGACTGAACTCACTACAAAATAAATAATTTGCTTACATCCATTTCTTATACATTTGTTGTATGGATATCATGCAGTGATGATGCACTAATTAGTGGATAACATAGACTGTATATAAAAGATGTAGCTTACAGGCTACAGTCATCAGTGATTTAAAAAAAAAAAAAAAAGAAGTCAGACTGTATATAAATCCTTTTTTTAAACAGACATGAAAAATAAAGGCTGGATACTGAGAACACATCGGATGTGGGCGTGGCTGCGACCACCAGAGTTTATTGTATCCACTAGAGGCGCTCCAGCATTATGCATGTCGAGGTTCCCATCATTTGAAAAATGAACACCATGTTGTATCCAGTAAAGTTTGGAACTAGCGACTGAGACCATAAACTCATGAGGAAAATGTCCTGAGGTCACAGAGAAGTCCCCTCAGATGGTTTAATGATTCACAGAGTAAAGGATCCAAACACAGGCCACAGCAGACCAGGGTAAAGTCCAAAATCTAAACCTGTAAGCAGAGTCTGAGGTCACAGTCAGGTGGGCAGTCGAGCATCCGTGAAGCAGGAGAGAGCATGATGAAGGACAAACTGGAACCAGGGAAACACCTGGAACATGAGAAACTTCTGAAAACTTTCACTGCAAGTAGAAACGATTTGTCAGGTGACTGAAGAAAACAGGGTATTTATATACTGTGGAGGGTGATTAGGTCATTGAATACAGGTGGAACTAATGAAAATTACAAAGGAGGAAAAACCATAGACTGTGGCTGTAACACGCATTACTTTTGAAGCCTCAGTTTCAGCATTTTGGCCACTGCATTGCTGTTTTTTTCATTAAGCTGGAAGTGACCTCATGTGGATGGGATTACTCTATCTTGCTGGTTTTGCGTGCTGCATAATGGGCTTGTGGTCAAAGCACAGACACTGATACCTGCTAATTTCTGCAAAGTAACCGAATAATAATCTGAATTTCTGTCATCGAAGCTGAAACACAAACTTATTAGGTGATCTATATCACAAAACAAGGTCAGGACTGTGTGCAGGCCAGTCAAGTTGTGCGCTGGTGTGCAGCCATATTGGAACAGGAAGTGGCCATCCCCAAACTGTTCCCTCAAAGTTGGGAGCATGAAATTATCCAACATGTCTCGATATGCTGGAACTAAGGCTGAGCCCAACTCCTAAAAACAGCACCACATCACAATCCCCCGATTATTCAGTCAGACAAGTCCCGTTCCCCTGGCATCTATCAAACCCAGACTCTTCCATCGGATTGCTGGATGTAGAAGTGTAATTGGTCCCTCTGGAGAACACCTAACATTACAGTAAGTTGGTGACCTGTGCGCACTATATGCCTCAGCATCCGCTGATCCCGCTCTGTGACTTTACGTGACCTAGCACTTAGAGTTGCTTCCACTGAATTCAACTTTTCACTTTTCCACCTGAATTTAGCGGTTCGGTTGGGTGACTGAGTACTTTTGAATATAATGTACCATTAAGCTCCATCTGCCGTCTTTTACCTATATGTAATTTTCTGATTGAGTGGGATATCACTGAGATATCTCTGCTGCACCTAAATAAACATTCACCTAGCAGACTTTAAATGAGTGAATGAGTGATTAAATTTCACTGAGATAAAACAAACGATCAAAACGTGTTTCAGCTGTGATAATCTTTCTAATTAAATCTTCTTTGATCTCTTTTCTGCATCAATTAACATAAATGACACAGTCAGGTTAACAGACTGTGTGTGCCTGTGTGTGTGTGTGAGAAAGAGAAAGTGAATGTGGCGCCCTCTACCGGTGTGTTGTTCATGGTGTGAAAATATTAAGCAGCACTTTGTTTTCATTTTAACTCCTGAAACTTTGACTGAAAATCGATCGGAATAAAAATACTGATTCCTGTGAGTTCAGTCGTGGATCTTTAGGATCACCTAAAGGGAAATTGTGTATGTGAGGCGCGTGAAGGCGGCAATAATTAACAGGTGTGAGACAGGAAGAGAACAAAATCTGCATTCAAAATAAAAGCACAGCACTGGGGTTTGGATCTTTTGAATTTATTCATCTCCCAAAGTTGTTTAAAAAATAATTTACTCTTACTAGCTATCAACATATATCCAATATTTTTAGCAATGCATCATATTGTTTACTTTTAACAGACACACACTGGTGAACCGTAACTTGTCAGTATAAACGAGGTAAGCAGTGAGAACAAACCGTAGAAAAAGGAGAATGTCCAAAATAAACAGTCAAAATCTCCAAAATATATATCTATAAAATCAGTCAGTAAATAAAATGCATTTCAATGTCTCAGTTTAAAACTAATTACATAATCATCCTGATGCCTTTCTTTGAGTGTTTTAACTAAATTCAGATTTTTTTTTTAGCCTGGATTGCTCTTGCTTTACCTATTTTTATTTAAAATAAGGAAACAAGCAACTAAAAATATAAACCTGCTTTTATAGTCATATAACATTTTATAACATACTTTATTCTGAAAATTAAATTAAAACAAAAATAAAAATCCAAGTATCACAAAAGTAACATTGATTTATTTTTTTAATCTATAATTTATTAGCTCGTAACTTTTAGTTAAAGCCAGCCTGTGAGTCTGATTTATTCAGGTTTAAATTTGGAGGGTGTGAGAGCCACAGGCAGCGGTCTCAACCAATGACTGGGAAAAACAGTTGTTTTCTACAGTCATTGGTCTTAACGCTGTGATCTTATTTTGAAAATACAGATTCCGGTAGCAGCTCTGCAGTGTTAGCTGTAGCTTGACGCTGGTTTGCGGAGAACGCGCAGAGCCGCTGCCGCACACGGAGCGACGCTGACGGACTCGGTGTGACTGACTTTGGATTTTTGTGGTTTGTGGAGCAGCGTGGGCACTGGAAACAGGGAGAAACAGCCGGAAAACAGATATTTAAGTCGGTTTGGAACGGCGGAATGGCGGACCGGGACCCGGTGCCGCTTCCTGCGGAGGTGCGGGCCAAACTGGCCGAGCTGGAGCTGGAGTTATCCGAGGGTGAGTACTTGGGTTTCACCGCGGAGCTCGGCGGCTCTGCCGGGGCTCTGCTGCTGTTGTTGCTCTGGGACTGTTTGTCCTTGCTGAGTTTGAACTGCTAGGAGATAAAGTGCTGAGCTCCAACAAGTTCAAGTGCATGTGTGTTCACACGCACGCACGCTGCCACAATGACTGCTTTGACTGATCTGGATTTGGATGCAGGAGATGTGGCAGTGAAATGGAAACAGAGATGTCACTGGCTGTGGACAGACTACAGTGCTGTTAGGGTGTTCTTGGATTTAAAGGAGATCATTGCAGGTTCACTCCCCCAAACTGACACACAACGTCACCTGACGCCAGGTATCATGGGAATAATACAGATAATAGATAAACATCCCATAAAGTGCTCTGGATGAACTGGAGTGGCTGCTGTGCACCAGAGCTCCACAGTATTGTTGCAGTAAAGCCTGCAGGGCTCCTCATTATTCATAAACTGTTGATTATCTGAAGGAGTTCATCAATCCTTACTCTACATAGTGTCCCAGAGTCCAAACACAGCCACTTTACAGCCAGCATTCACCTTTAAATCCAGCTGTACATCACCTTTTAACACTTAACTGCTTTATTTTGTCTGCTCAGGTTTTCAAAAATTCCCTACAATAATTCCCCAGAGTCAGGTGACGTCTCCAAAATCCACACACATCCACGCTGCTCTGCTAATTCCTGATAAAAATCAAAGAATATGTGTCGTTTTTACCCCTAATCTGTTGATCTGTGCATGAATCTTTCCATCACGGCTGATAAACAACCCATAAAGTGCACTTTGAAGCCTCACTGGAGCGCAGGAGGCACACAGCAGCCTGCTGTGGGGATATCCTGGGAATTCTGTGGAGGTTTGTGTTTGGGTTTGTCAGTAGGAAAGTTGTTGTCAGAGAGGTTTTGTTATAAAATCCCGTTGAGCAGAGCCCTGCACGCTGCTTAGATGGTGCACAGGCAGCATGCAGCTGTTAGGAGACACACTTTTCACATGACACACCGCAGCCAGGCAGCCTTTTCTCCAGAGAGGCGATGAATGATTCCCATTATATTCCTGCGCCCCCCAATAACACTACAGCATGCTATATCGGGTTGTTTTGCAAGATACTGAAATGCAGCTTGGGTATTGATTTTCTCATTAGCCCCCCTCACCACCACCTCCCGCTCTTTCTCCCCCTCCTTCCTCCTTGTTCTTCTACTTCAGATTGATATGTCACATTGCTGCAGACTCACTCTCAGCCTGGAGAGTATCATAGTGTCATATTTCAGCTTCCTGCGAGCAGTGTTTTCCCGCTTCTCTCCGAGTCTTTGGAGGCTTTGTGGGGCTCGGCCATGTATGGAGAAAGAAAACGGCACAGAGGAAGAGGGAGGGAGGGAGGGGAAGAGATTGTAACAGCTGACTCTGAATGCACACATCGCATTTTAATGTTTCCACCGCTGCTGCTGTGAACGCTGAAAAGATGAGGCAAGAAGTGGTGATGAAGAGGAGGGTTGGATGGGGCGGGGAAGGTTGCACATATAAACCGCCAACTCGGAGTTCCTCCAGTGTAAACAAGTGCGTCTCTGGGAAACGGGGTCAGATGCCCCGCTGCAATATTTACATGCTTTGCTGATGGCGCGAGAGTCTGCGGTGGCGGCGGATGCAAAGCTTCCCCGCGTCCTGCAGACTTTGACCTAATTTTTCAATTTCCACGCATCATCCCTCCTCCATGCTTTGAAGCCTCTCGCCTCGGGGGAGTGGTGGCAGAAAACGCTGTTGTCAGCACTCAGGTGAAGGCAGAGCTTCACAGGGACCTCGTATCCTGCTGAAGAGCCCTTGAGCAAGGCAGTACACCCTCTTGTTTCCCCCCTAACTGTCATCAGGTGGTGGGAAGCATCCTCAAAACGCTTCAGGTGATGGAACAAACATCCCCTTTATACACTGCATGCTCTCTGAGGAAGTATGAGGATAATGGATCATATACCTGGAGGATGAGTGCCTTGCTCATGGGCACAAAGTTCCTGTGAAGCTGTGTCGACACCTGGATGCTCACAGTGATGACGATGGCAGCACAAAGCAAAAAAAAATAACCTCTGCTTTTTCTCTCAGCCTGCCTCTCTGCTCAAACCCTACCAACATTTCCTACATTTCCCAGAATTCCCTCTGTTCTGAGCACCTTCAGGGCACAGGTGTGAACTTGAGAATGAATTTTAAAGCCTGCTGGGCGGACGCTAGATTGAGCAGCGCGGTGAATAGTTGTGATTGAGATAAAAGAGGAGGCGACCTCTCACTCGGACGCTGACCTATCGCATCGCTGCAATGCATCCTGGGATAGCTGGGGCTCTTAGTGGTCTGTAGTTTTTGCAGGAGACCTTCTGGGTGTGGCACAAATGTGGCATGTTTTAATAATAATAATAATAATAACTTTATTTGTCAGACTTGGAGAAAATAGAAGCTTGACTGACTTCTCCCCAGTCTGAGTTTAAGAGCACCGCTTTCATTTTGCTGCTGGATCTGATTTTGGAGAAGAAGGGCTGGGAAACGAATGTCGCAAACACCCTCACCCTGCAGGTCTGCAGCCTGGACACGGTCCTCACAGAGACAGACACTCCCGCTGAAACACACAACCCCGCGCTCGTCGTGCAGCTGCAGACTGACGGGCTGTCCTCAGCTAATCTGGCTGCTGGCTGAATATTAAGCTCTGCAGTCCAGCCCAGATAACAAGCTGTCCATCCCAACACACTGCAGATCACACACACACACACACACACACACACACACACACACACACACACACACACACCAGGCTGACCTCAGCTGCTCTGCAGTGCTCGTGCATTGTTGTCTCTGCTGTAGTTTTGATGCAGATTTAGGTTTGTTTCTGTTTTCTTTCATTATGCGCTGCACCAGCTGCCAGGAGGGCACATGCCAGTCAGCTCTGTGGGCATCTCGTCGCCTGTAAACAACCCAGGAAACATTAAACGCATCATTTCTCAGTCCAGTTTTTGGAGTCTACCTTTGCTCAGGCTTGCTCCGGGTACTCCTGCTTTGTCCCAAAGTCCAAAGACGTGCACATCAGATTAATTGCTGATAGGAAATTGTCTCTAGGTGTGGAAAAAAAACCCCTAAACTAAACAAAGACAGACAGACTTTTTCCACTTTTGACACATTGTCTCAAACTTACTCTCCTTGACATCAAGGAGAGGACGATTCTTTGCATTAGAAAGATTCTGTCAGCCGTGTTGAACTGATACACGATGATGACTGTCTAATTAATTAATCAGCAGACAATTGAAGCTCTTACTTTGGCTGCAAACGTCCAGCTGCTCGCTGACCTGTTTGGTACGTTGGGTAAAAAAGTGAAAGGCTTCAGCTCGTTTCATTTTTTAGATTTCAAAGGGGCGTGCTCGTGCGAAAGCGAGCTGCTTCATTGCTTTGTAAGTGTATTCATCTCATGGCAGAACGTATTGAAAGTTACTTCAGTGTCACATTTCATAGAATCGAGAAGTGAAACCCTTTGGCGAGCTTGGGCTGATGTTAAAATCGCTCTTGCTTCACTCACATCTGGTCCTGATAAGAGTCCTGTGTGAGACTTCGGCAGTCAGTCTGTTATTCTGAAGCGCTCACTCTTCCCTCTTTCTTTCTTTCCTGAAAGCTCGT
This sequence comes from Perissodus microlepis, assembly GCF_051167445.1. Lineage (NCBI taxonomy): Eukaryota > Metazoa > Chordata > Actinopteri > Cichliformes > Cichlidae > Perissodus > Perissodus microlepis. The sequence continues at coordinate 35,286,129 of NC_140478.1, forward strand.
TCTGTCCGTGGCTCAGCAGAAGCGCTTCCTCTCAGCTCTGATATTTGAAAAGGACTCCAGTGTTCCTTCTCTGTGATTTATCTCCCGTATTTCGACCCAAAGGCGACAGGTTTAACTCTGACAGAAGTGTGAATCCGAGCGTGAGCAGTCTTCTGGATCTGTAGGGTCCTTTCCCAGAATTCATCTCTCGGAAACGTGGGCCGCCTTGGTTCACGTGGTTTAAAGCAGATCTGAGGTCTGAGTGCTGTTTGGAGCTAGCACTGCGTGACTATCAGTTTTCCACAGGGCTCTGGTGCAGTTTAGGGCTGTGCTTAAGGCTTTATGTTGTCGCTGGTGAAGTCTTGAATAATTCAATCTGAAGAAACGGAGATCTGCATGTGAATGTGCAGAATCGGCAGCTTTCTGGTGAACTCTGAGTTTGAAGACTTTAGTGGCGTGTGGGTGCGAGCTTTCTGCAAGTGACCAGCAGAAGTGGAAGTCCTGGCCCAGATTTCGCCGTCTGCAGTGAAAAGCCTGAAACGGTGGCTGTTTCCGCACACCGGCCGGTGGCTTCCCAGATTTTATTGACTAAATAATTGTTTTGTCCATCACACGAACGGTTAAAGAATCAATCATCCTGCAGCCGACTGATCCTTTTAACTGTACAGGGCAATTTCTTCCACCGTGATAATTTTTATTGAGTTTCAGCCGCAGGTCTTTCGGTTTCTTTGCAGATGAATTCGCTTCTTGGAGTTTGTCAGAACAGGATGTGATGTGACGTTTTTGGCAGATTTTCAGAAGCTTCCTGCTGAGTGACAGCGTCTGTGCAGAGATGGAGCTCTGATCCTTCCGACAGCTCGTTGTGAATCAAGATCTTCTGGGAAACGCCACTGCTGCGTCCAACCCAGCTTTCTCCTTTTGAGTAATTTGAGCAAATGTCATCATCAGAAAAAGAGAAGGCGGCGAAGAATGCACGCAAATAAACACGTTTTATGGTTTGTTTTTAAGAGCTGTGTGCAGAATGTCCAAAGACCGCAGATATTTATTTGCTGAGTGATTCCTGGAGGTGTAGCTGCTGACTGTCCAGCTCGGTTCTCCTCTTCCTCTCACCTTTTTGTTGCATTAACGAAGCTTAAAAAAATCCCCCAAAAGGTAAACTGGAAATGTAAATGCTGTCACCGGGCTCAGATAAATGTCTCCTTCTCTGCGATTCTTTGAAAACGAGCTGATTAATTTTTCATGAAGCGCAGACAAAGATGTCATTTTCCTCCCTAACAGCCTGAAGTGAACTGTGGGATTTCTCAGTGTTAATAAAAGGCCACACTCTCTGAGCCTCCCGCCTCACAGCCTAATGTATTCAGCCGGTGACATTTTACTGAATCAGGTACAAGTTATGGACTAAAAACTGACACCTTTGCATTTTCCTCTCTCTCTTTGCCTGCAGCCTCACACGTCTTCTCTTTAATTTTCTTTAAACTTTCATTTTCTTTTATGCACAACGGCCAGAGATTCAGGTGGAGTTCACAAACTCTGACATGTGGCTTAAACTAATGAATTCATTCGGTGAGCTTCCATCAGAGCTGGCCGGGGGCCCGTTTCTGCTCTGCAGTCTGTAGTGATGCAACATGTGGTGCACACATACCTTTAGACCAGAGGTGGGCAACTCCAGGCCTCGAGGGCCGGTGTCCCTGCAGTCCGGATTTTGACCCAAGGTGAGATCTAAAACCTGCAGGACACCGGCCCTCGAGGCCTGGAATTGCCCACCACTGCTTTAGACAGAGGGATTAACTGTATATTTACCTGTATGTACTCAGAGTCCAGATTAAGGCTGCCATCTGTCATCTATCAGCATTTGCAGAGAGTTTTAGTTCCAGACTAAATGACCAGTGAAGAAGTTTTAACTGCACATTTAATCCCTGTGATGTGTCAATATAAGAAAAACAGCACAACTCAGTTTGTAAAGAAAATCTAAAGAAATCTGTCAGCAGTGTAAAAATAACAGAAAACTGATGAAAAATGTATGCCCTCTTCCAGATTTTCCAAAGATGGTCCATGGGCCGGATTGGAGTCTTTGCTGGGCTGACTTTGGTCCCCCGACCTTATGTTTGACATAACCAACCTGATTAACCATTTCATTAGCTCCACATAAACTCTGTGTGTCCAGTTGAACTAATATGTGCTGGGACACTAAACGGACTAAAAACACTTCTCGGTGAGCGTCGCCCTTTCCTCCTCCGCCTATAAATCGAACACTGGCTGAATTTCATGCCTTCATCTGCTGAGATGATCACTGACAGTGACGAGGCTCTGATGCCCAGGGAGGAGCCTGGAGCCCGTACCTCATTAATGTCTGCACTGCAGTCGAACGTCTGAGATTCAAGGCGTGGATGTTGCTCTGATTACTGCAACAGGTGGGCGCCGCAGCAGCAAGTGATGGCTTTACACTGGCGGTTAAAACCAGGTGTGGTCCGACCTTCGGACTGGAGATTGTAACAGACTCTGCAACGTAAAAATTAATCACGCTAGGGCTGTTCGATATAACGATATATATCGGATGACGATATAAAAACGTCTATCGTTTCATTTTACGCTATCGTTTGTTTCGTGGTGTCGCAAAATAAACTGTTTACGGCAATATTTTTTCATCGTTTCGATGGTCGCTGTAGTGGCTATATTCATTTCTTAAAGTTCTCTCTTTCTCTTATATTTAATATAACCACACTACGGATGGACAAGCGCCTGTTTTTATGCGTTGTCCTTAGCAACAACGACGGTAACAGCATCGCGTGTCCGCTTGTTTATGTTCCACACAAACCTTTCACAATAAAGCTCAAGATCCTGTTGAGACTTTTCAAAATAAACGGAATCACGTGAAAGAGCAGATTATTTACGGATGAGAAGTAAAAAAGAGCCGCCAGGTGCTAAAAATAGACCTTAGACTCAAACGTTAGAACAGGCTTTTCCCCGCAGCACCCTGTGTAACCTGTGTAATAAATACTGACAAAGAAAACGGCGGCTGTTACAACTTATGTCTAAAAATGTATCGTTTCATGCATCGGTTAAAACACTCGACTCCAGCTACACGACGCGCAGCTGGAAACACTTCACGCAAGTCGAGCTTCCCGAGATTCACAGAATTTACAGAAAATGTTACATTTGTTGTGATTTATATCGTTATCGGACGATAGAATTCTTATATCGGGATATGAGATTTTGGTCATATTGCACAGCCCTAAATCACACACACACACACACACCCCTCCGACACTGACTGAGTGAATACTCACTGATTGTGGTGAAGTTTTAAGTCGAGTTGTCTGCAGAAGGAGTTTTATTTACATCGCTGATGACACTGATGATGTTTACGTGGACTTGAGTGTTCTGATTGGGGCTTTTATGCTGTGATGACTTGATACTTTGCGTCCTTGATTTCTTTCTCGCAGTCAAACCAAAGTTGCTAATCTGAAATTTATTTAGCAGTTGACCAACAGATCGTCTCCATCCGACCCGTCACATCTAGAGGTCCCAAAAGGTCACCAGAGGGCTTCTTCGTGTTGAGGAATCTGAACTCTGATGACTTTGCTGATGTTCTGCTAAATTAAAGTGTGTTTCATGAGTCACTTGTGCAGCTGCAGATTTTTAAAATTTGTTTTGGTGATATTTTCCTTGTAAACCTGTCAACATGCTTTAATTCATTTATCTAATGTGCAGCCTGTTTTATCTCAGTCAGTGTCACCTCCCCCCCTGTGTTTTATAAGATGGATAGTACTGAGGGGTTTTTTTTCCATTGGCTTTTTAGCACAAACAGAGTCAACTCAGCAGACTGTACATAAATGATGGCAGTAACAACTATGATATTGCTCATTTAAGTGCCGTTTTGAAGCATCCGTGTTTACATTTCCACTTTGTTTCTTTGGAGTCTGAAATGACTGTGTTCAGATAGCAGGGTGGTTATCATGATAAGGTATCAGGAAATGTTAGCAAGTGTGTCCAGATGCATAGTTGTATCACACAGACACAGATACCTGCTATAGTGCTACATTATACATACACTTCATACATTTCAGCAGAATTCTCTGATAGTTGAGACCTTGTGTTCAGACTCCCAAGATCAGGTAAAGCCTAGAAGATGGCTAACTGCTAGCTAACTGCTACAGCTAGCTAGGAGCTAGCTAACTGCCACATCTGTAAAAGTGCTTCAGGTGTTTAACTCTTTCCCCCATAAAGACGACATTTGACCACCTCCCCTGTATAATGAGTTTTACACCTCAGTGTGGATCATTAGCGACGTGGTTTTGCGATCTTTTGAATAGTTTCTGAGTTTTTTGAAGGCTAGCTGTGCAGCCAAACACCACCCTCACTAACTTCTGATCCACAGTCATAGTCAAAGACCTGAAATGTGACAGAAACCACTGATTTCAGAGCTTCAGGGGTTACTGCTAATAAACTTTGAAGGGTTGAAGAGTTCAGATTATTAATGATGGATGTGCTGAAAGTACTTTTCATATCAACTTTTCTGTCCTTTGTGCACTTCGTATCCGCTTCCAGGAACAGCATCTCTGCTGGTTTCGAGCAGCTTCTACCTCGTTGTTCATGATCTTAAAAAACTGCTTTAGTTTGCTGCTGTTCCCCTCCTTCAGGTAAAGAAAGCTACTTGCACTATTCTCCTCGCTGTCATGTCACTTTAAGGGCTTCATTTTTCCCTCTCTGATGTTACATTTAGTCTGCGGTTCCTGTCAGCAGAGCTGAAACCACACATTCAACTTTTCAGAGATGAGACATAAATATCAGTCTGTGTTTGTGCAGTGGTCACAGCGTCTTCCCCTGCAACATAACATCTCACCTTTAGACCGGCAGTTGCCATAGAGATGTTATTTTCTCTCCTCCTTCCTGGGAGATTATGGCCTGTGGGGATGGAGGGAGGCTGGTTCTACCTTAGCGCGCAGAGCCTCTTTCACACGGCAGGGCCGTAAATTCATATTTGGTCTCTTCGTCGTCTCCCTCGAGCGATATGAACAGTGATTCAGGACTCCACACGTGCAGTCACTTGACGTAAATCTGCCGGCTGTCCTCGCTTGACTCCCGCCGGAGAAATATCCGCTGAAATTGCCTCTTTATTGCAGACGCGGCTGCTGTTAAAAACAGTCTCAGGCGAGCAGCACTTCAGATCCAGCGAGGTGACAAGAGCCCGAGATGATCAGCCTGTCGAGCTGAGCAAACACAACGAATTTACAGCAGAGGAAATACTCCTCTAGGAAAGGAAAGACAGAAGTTGTTATTTTCTCATTCCTTTTTTATTTTTTCCCCCCTCCATAGTTTCAAAAGCCTGAAGGGTTATAAAACATAAAGCTCACTCGGTGCACATGCGAGCACGTAAAAAACTTTCCGCTCTGGGAAGAAAAACAAAATTAAAGTGATGTTTTCTTTCCCAAACAGCAGCGCTATCGATTCCCCCGAGCATCGTCTTTACACACAAACACTTTCTTAGCTGAATGCAAATCATCTCTCCCCTCTTCCCCCAGTGGCCCTTTGTTGTTGTTCTTTATTAAAACGTGTTCTGGTGCTGGCGAAGGTCACAGAGAGACTTGCACAGAAGTGCACGCATGACGTGAACGAACTAGAAGCAACGAACTTGCTTGTTGTTCTTTGAAACGGGCAACTTGGTGAAGTGACGGCTCTTAAAAGTGTAAACGCATCAACAGAGAACTTGAATGAAAACACAAGGTTGACAGCTACGGCTCCGCCTCCTCCTCTGTGCAGTCCGTCCACATGTTTGTCATCAGCTGTCATCCGAGAGGCGGGTGGCTTCTCGCAGGAGGCGGCCGCATAAATATTCATCTGGCCTCGCTGTCAGCATCGCAGCACAACAAATCTGAGGGCTGGAAATGTCAGCGGGTCCAGCGGGCGTTTGTTTCTGCCTGCTTTAGGTTGTCAGTTCTCGGCAGGCGGGAGGAAGACAGGTTGACGTCCGGTCAGAAAGCCGGCAGGAAAAGCAGATTGGGCTGCAGAGGCTGCCGAAGGTGATTTGCTTTATCGGTGTTGAGGTGGAATTAAGTGGAAAACTCGCTTTTTTCCAATTTAACTGAGTGCCGACTGTTGCTTGTCATTGTAGGCAGAATTACACGAGGCAACTTAAAAATAAGATGTTGAGACATTTCAGAGGTATTTATGTGACATCTGCAACAGAAAGCGTTGTAGCAACTTTGTATCTCAAGGAGCTGGAGCAAGTCTAATTATTATCCAATCCTCCCTCGGGCCTGCATGAGAGGAAGAAGAAGAAACAGTGGCCAGTTTTCCTTTCATAAAGTCTGTGATTCTGACCTCTTTGTTTGTTGTGAAGGATATGCAGACAGTGAAACGACAGTAAACACAACACAGGCTGGAGTTGACGGTGAGAGACCTGAGAGGATAAACAGGAGGGCTTGTGGTGTCCTTTTAACGAAGGCCATGTCTTGTACCTCAGCTGATCTCCAGCTAGGATAGCTGTCAGCCTGATCTTCTTCCATGAAGTTAACTAATGGATGTTAAACATTTCACATGTAGAAAAAACATAAAGAAGCTTTTGTTTTTAAAACAGAGCTTAAAGACTCTTCAAGTTTGACCTGTTCGTATCTTTTGACTACGGTATGAGCTTTGAGTGTATCCCACGCTAAACTAATACAGTGTAATTTGGCTTTATGCTTAAAGTGGAAAGAAACTCCCTTGAGTCTCCCTTTTTCGCCCTCATTTATCTTACTGTCTGCCGAGCTGCACATTTTTCTCTCTGCGTTGAAGAAAGTTGATAACTCTAAATGTTCTTAGTATCCACCGCCAGCAACTTTCCCAATACGCCAAGACAACACTGTCCACTGGTTTTTGGACTGTAGCTTTAAAGCTTGAATTTTGGACCATCCATCCACTTCAATTCACCCGCTTCATTTAGCTTTATAAGTCATTAAGTTGAGCTAAGCACCCTTTTCATACATAATTTACAGCAGTCATAAGCCTGCATACAGTTTTATTGGTTTAATTATGCTTTGAAGTTATTATGAAACGGTAAATTAGCAATAGAGACCAAAAGCGCTTTTGTAGAAGGTTGTAAACATGTTTATTTCTGCTGTAAAGTTGGACATTTTAACTGTACAGTCTGTGGGGATTGACTTGCTTCTGGAGCCAGCCTCAGGTTTTTGCCATCTCTCTGTTTCAGCTGCTCGGTTGTTGGTGATTTCAAAGTTGTGCCACAGAAATTCGAGAAAACGATGCAAAACGAACAACTTTCGCTTCAGAGGATTCGGATGTTTCTGGTTTATTCAGCTTGTTCCTGTTTCTATTAATAATCTGTCAGTTCTCTGTATGATCATTAATAGCTTGTAGCAAGTAAAAAGTCTTTTCATGTGACCGCTGTCAAACAAAAACACGACACAAATGGAGTCTACGGCCTCAAACATGTAAACAAACCAGTGTGGGGATTCCTATTTAAAGCTACAGCCATTCCCAGTTTCTCCCTGAGTCTGTACAACAGAGGTAGAGACTGTAAAGTTGGCGTGACCTAAAGAGTCACAGCAGATTATTGAGAGTGCACCATGTAAATAAACCAGAACTGTGATTTAAAGCATCCGCTTTCTTTTTAGTTATAAAAACTTTCAGATAAAACTCGATGTTTTGTCTTCACCTCAACATTTCAGAGCACTTAACCTTTCAGATTTCATCAGAGCGCTCGACATGTTTGAAATGAGAACTGAAGACGGCGCGTTTAAGCCTCCTCTGCGTTATCTGAAGGGAGATGGCATTTGTGCTTGCTCAGGCGATTTGTAAAAAGCGGAGTAATGGGCTTCGGCTGCTCCATCTGCCATTAGAGCGATCGGAAGACCCCCAATCAGCATTTTCATTTGCTCTGCCTCCCGCGTCTCTCCGATCAGTGTCAAACCCGAGAGCTCGGCTTTAAAGCTCGACGGCATCTGGTGAAAAAAACCCCTCAGTCACCTAACTGGCTCCAGCGAGAGGGCGTTGATCGTAAAAACTTGTATTTTCCTCCAGAATCAACTATTAATGAGCTGAGTTAACAATTCCCAGACTGTGGTGATTATGCGAGCTGCTCTGTGGCATAGCTGTAGTAGATTTGGGAGTGTTTATTTGGAGTTCAGGCCTGTGTTTTTTATATGAAAGCATTTTCTGGGAGCTCATTCTTTGGCTTTGTGTAGGGATGCAGGGGTTCTGGGTAACGTATCATGCCGTGCATATCTGCAGCTTGTTGTGCCAAACGCTCGGTTAATAGGAAAGTTGTTGAGTGGAGCCACACCGTGAAGGACTGTTTTCATTATTGATTAAGGCCGAGATTATTTACTTCCTCTGTTAATTATTTTGTGTAGTTGGTGCAAAAATAGCACAATGATTTCCAGCCACTCAAAAGATGCTGTATATCCAGCTTTGAAGGTGCGTCCAGCAGGTTTTTGGTGTTTTTGCTTGACAATAAGTGGCTTAATTGATCATTTATGTTTTTTCTCATGATTTTTCGAGTGGCTAGTCATGTCAGCTTTAAACTGGGTTTGTTTTCTGCATTTGTAAGTAAGAGCTGTGCTACATTTAGGGTTTTATAGATGGAGAACTTAACCGGGAGACATGAAGATGCATAAGGGTAGGGCTGATGTATTGTTAAAGTGACTGCTGAGCACACTGGTGATTGCACAGGGCTTTGGAAGGCAGACACTATTGCAGTATTCGAGGCGGGTGGTGATGTTGGCGGGAGCCTGGAGATGTTCTTCGGTTGGTAAAAAGCAGATTTAGAAATCAGTCTGATAACTAACAAGTCCAGAGTGACTCCCACGCTGCTGGACTTTGAACACAGTAACCTAGACTAGCTATCAGCATCCAGGCGGAGGTCAGGTACTTTCCAGAGCCACAACAAAAGGCGCAGTTTTATTACTATTAGGTTTGAAAAGATGAATTGAATCCAGATTTTAATATTTAACAGAGAGCTGACAGTGTACAGAGGAGGGAGGTGATTAGAGGAGTGCTGAGATACAACTGTGTCGTCAACAAAACAAATAACTTAAGACCTGGAGACCAGTCTTTGACCTCCTGACAACCTCCTGGTGAGTAAGAAATGCATATCTCCCAACCGGTTGGTGAGTGGTTGCTGCCTGTTGCTAGGTGAGATGTGTCGCAAAGAGGGTCCTGCACCAAAAACTACCTTGTGATTGCTTTGCACTGCAGAAGTTGACAACCATTTGGAGACAAGTCGGGGTCTTCCATGCAAACTGCAGCAGCAACCTGCTGCCAAACAAATCAACCTCACGTGGTTGTTGGTGGTGCATTGTATACCTCTTTATGACCAATTTCTTGCTAGCAACGGCTCCTATGTGTTTTTTCCCTTGTCACCAGTGATTGCTGGGGGCGGGTTTGACTGGTGCCATAGTCTGGTGCTTTCTTTCAAAACACCACTAATCAGTACATTAAAGAAATATTTGCTTTGCTCAACAAAAAAAAGGGGGGGAAAAGAAGATTGTTACACTCCGGCCTACTGGAAACCAGAGCCTAGCACAAACAGGATTCTCCTGCTCACAAGGAAGGACCAGTGCTACAGCGAGGTTTGCAGTCCAGACTAGTTTTTTTTTATCTTTCGAGGCTGAAAATTTCTGGGTGGGCGTGGCCAAAATGGCAAACAAAATGTTCTAGAAAAGAAACATAACTTACAGGTCTTACCTTCCTGCCTAGCATGAAGAGGAGAAAAGCTATTAAAGGAAAAAGGCTTCACGCTCCTACAGCTGTCAGGTCTAAGGAAGGTTTAAGGAAGATATTTAGAGTATGTACAAAACAAGCAATTAAGCTTTTCTAGATACAGAAAGCCTAATCACACAATACTACGCGCTGTCCACACAGCATGGTGTGTTTAGAAACAGGAAGTAAGTCAAGCCGGTCCATCTGGGTACCAGTTTAAAGTGAGCAGCTTCAGTCTCCTACCAGTGGTCGGCTAAAGGTTACATAATCAAAAACAGAGAGAAAAATGAGCAATGTGTTTTCTTCTAATACGTGGTAGAAAGACGAACGTCTCACACAGCCTTTGTTTCAGGTTTGCAAAATAAAGGAGTTGGTCCACTGGTTCTGGACCAAACCACTGTGAGCCACATATGTGTGGCTTATGTCCCCCTTGTAATTTCTACCCAAGTCTGCTTTATGTACCTACATAAAGGGAAAAGTCATAATTAAAAGAAGTCTGCAAAATTAAGAAAAAAACAAAACAAGTCATTAACATAAAAAAATATATCGGCGTGTTCTTTCTGTCCCACTGGAAGCGTGCGATAGGGGGAAAAATCATAAAAAGTTAGAGCAGAAAGGGGAAAAAACCAAAACCGCAAGTATAGAGCAAACATTTCTGACTCACATGAGACCTCATTATTTATTTGAAGATAAAGGCAGCACTATGTTACAGGCTGTCTCCAGAAATCTACGGAAGCCAGTTCAAAACCAGTCTCATTCTATTCATCTTTCATTTAGAGTAGATGACGCTAATGTAAGGCGATAATGCACTAATGTGAGGTTTTCGACTTTCATTCACATAATAAGATAACAATCGGGACCTCCAGTATTTTGACAAAGTGGTTCTTTCTTATACAGAGTCGGAGAACGCTGAATCTAATTAGACCTGAAAATCAGTTAAAAGGTATTAAGATTGAGTAGAATGCTGCGGATCGTAAAACCAACTAAACGTCTTCTTCTGCGTTCTGCTTTGTTAAATGTGGCACCATTGCTGTCTCTCTCCGGCCTGTATTTTGGTGGATGGTCAGTTGTTTTGACAAATCTTTATATGGGGGGTCGAATCTGTTCACGAGGATCTCTGTGAATCTCTGTTTGTGCACGAGTTAAACCATTATTATTGGATCTATACATGCCCGGTTCTTTTTCTTAATGGGAAGTCGGCAGCTTCTCTGACCAGCAGCATCCGGCCGGCTGAGCTCGACCACTAAAGGCCGTGCAGGGTTAATCCTGTCAGCCTGTCCAGGAGAGTTTACTCTCTGCCCCCAGTAAGATCACTTAAACTCCCCATCTGTCTTCTAAGGCGGCTTATGAAAGCTGGACCGCAGGATTGCATGCATCAGTATTACACACAGTACTACTGCACGTATTTGTGTATTCGATTGTTTTGAAGAAAATAAACACGCAGAGCTGGAAAAAAAGTCTTTGCCTTTTATTGCTTTCTAAAAATCTTAGAATTGGAGCCAGTCATGTTTGGGTGTTTTGGTCTGTTGAGTTGAGATACTTCAGTCAGTTTAGAGGAAATTGAATCAAAAAATAAAATCTATTATGACCTCCTTTTATCGTCAGAAATAGTCTGACTGGTCGTGGACTTTTGAGGCTTATTTTTTGTCTTTGGGGGGTAAAACAAACTTTATTGTGAATATATTGCCCACTTTTATTTGTACTTTATACTGTATGTATACATATACTGGTCATGCTGGGTTGGGGAGATATACATCAGCTAATAGCCAGCTGGTTCGGCCCGTTTCTGGCTGTTTTTTAATTTTGTCATCTTATTTGATGGTTTAGTAGCCAGCTTTGAGGGGTCGTCGTTTTTACACCTTCCAGCCATTTATTTCCAAAGCTAGGGAGCGATCACCTGATCAGCTGTCATGCTGCTGTGCTACTCGTGCTGCAGACAGCAGTTGGAGTTTCTCTGCGACTCGTCAATGAGTCTAAAAGTAATAAAATAAATCTGAACACATTCAGTGAACGAGGTTTGATCAGCTGTCGTCTGTTTAAGTTCAGCCTGCCTGTCACAGACGGAGAGAGAGAGAGCAGTGGTGCCCTGGCCAGTTGTGTAATATATCAGAAGCAACAGTTAAACATCAACGTGTGGAAAGAAAAATCTGAATTATTAGTCAGATTAACTAGTGTTTGTGTCAATCTGACCTTTAAACGCAGAGTTCCTTCCCTGCACCCAAGACAACGAGTGGAAACCTTTAAGTCCACTACTGTTTGTTTGACATGTTAAAGATCTGTTTCATTCTGTTTACCCTCCTTAAGATCCAGATTTGTAACGACTGGATTCTCGTCACCCAGCCTTGAATTTTCTACTGAAAGTAGAGAATTGGAGTCTCTAATCTCTGCTGCTCCTGTCACGGCTTCAAGTACCGTAACTGCTGTCGGAAAAAATTTCCAACAACCGCATGCAGCTCTGCAACTGTTCTCTGCCATGTTGCTTCTCAGCGAGGTGATGTCACCGCTTGAGCAGGCAGGGTTGGGAGGGGGATTTGGGGAGGTGATGGAGGAGTGTGTGTGTGTGTGTGTGTATGGTCGAGGGGGGGAGTGTTTCTGCCAGATTGCATCATTAAGCTGCTCAGACAGGCACTTTCAGCCCTCTCATGCCTGTTTTCTTCCCTCTTCGCCACTTCCCGCTTGTTGTCGAGCCGGCGAGGGATCTGCTGCTCAAACAGTGAGGTCTTCAGGGGTGGAGTGAGTGGGTGGGTCGGGGGGTGTTGGCGGGAACGAAAAGGCAAATCGACAACCCTCCTGCTCTCTCGCTCTGAAACTTTTTCTTCAACACGCGACACAAATATTTGCTCAGGATGATGCGTTTCTGCTGCTCGCTGCTCTCCGGCCTCCTGCTGCTCGCTGTAACAGTTTAAGTTTCAGCTTTGACCTTTTGACCCCCCGCTAACCTCTAGCTGTGATTAGGGTTTACCAGTGGCTAATCAGCACCGGCTCCTGCGCTGTTATTCCAAACTAGTTTTAAATGAAGGTCCAAAACTTTCCCGGCTTGTAATCAAACCCACCGCTGTGTCTGAACTCCGAGAACAATACTCATAGTTAATGATCACAAGGGTGACACAGTTCCTCCAGTCGGCGGGGAGGGGAGGGGTGGTGTCGGCTGCTGAACTCTGCCCAAGTCAGGCTTTGGGGCTTTTGTGTGCACAGACAGCGGTCGGCAGAGTCGGACAATGAGGCACTTAATCCGTTTAAATAGTACAGCTTTATTAGATTCACTGCAGAGGTTTGAGATGTGGAGCTCCCGCAGTGATCGATGCGGTTTGCCAGGAGCGACGGCGAATTCCAATTTTGTTTTTTGGCCTTGGCAACGGCACCGATGCCGTTCCACCCTCATCACTTTTTATTTATGCGTCTATCAGAGCTTCGTGTCCTCGGCGGACTTCCTTTGAACTGTTCTAGCTGTTGCTTTATTAAACAAGGAACCGTTTGGCCGGTGCTGCTTTTACCTCGTTTGTATGTCTGTTAGGGCTGCCACAAACGATTATTTTGATAGTCGACTAGTCACCGATAATTTTTGCGATTAGTCGACTAATCAGATCATGCATCCATTGGACGTAAAAAGTACAGCTTATTGCACCAGCAGCATCTGCTCTTATATAACTATCATTAGCTTACAGCTTTGAGTGTTTAAGGTATGTGCTAACTAAAAATAAAGACAAGATGATAGTTTATTAAATTTTAATGAAATTTGCAGATTGTTTCGGTGAAGTTTAATAAACTCCTTGCTATCTAAAATATAACAGGACACCGGAGTATATTCTCGAGCATCTCACACTTCTGATAATCTGTTGTCTGCTTGACGTTTATTCAGCTGTGTAAAGACTATAACTTTAATATCAGCCAAACCAATTTACTCAGGAACAAATAAAATACTATAAAAAAAAGCCAAACAATAACATTTTTAAGTGATCTAAGTGACTTATATATGTTTAACCTGAGTAGCGAAAGACGGGGGTGGGTTTGAAAACGATTTGGCGGGAGTCCGGTGTTCTCAGGGCTCTAGTGAGCCTTGAACCCCGGCTAGCTATCGAGCTAGTGGGTAACAGACGTTCCCGAAAACGTCGGAGCGCTTTTGAAAATATGTGGTGTCTTGATAAACTGAGCAGATATTTGAGGTTTGCACAGCTACATTCTCGCCTTAAAATATGTTAAACGTTTATTTTGTGACCCAGAAAGAATAATAAGAGTAATATTAAAACTAACTAGCTGCCGCCATTGTTGGAAACTGAGCAGGGCCGCGCTATGACTTCTGGGATAGGTTGGGCCACGAAGTATACACCCGACCCATCCTTCAAATCTGGGGAAATGAAGAGCGCATTTGTCGACCGCATTTGTCGGAGTCTTCGAATTTGGACAGTCTTCGTCGTGTCGCTGCAACGTAATCGGCCTACAAATGCGGGCACAGGAGGATGCGGTTCCTGAATTTGGAAACAGCTACGATATCGGACACAGCTTCTTCTTCTTCGGGGTTTAACAGCAGCTGGCATCCTTGTACATGCAGTGCTGCCATCTTCTGTTTCAGTCCGTTATTACACTCTTAAATCCTACTACTTATTCCTGCGTCTTTTGGGATCTTACGAAGCTTCAAACGACACGTCGACTATTAAATTAGTCATCGACGATTTTGATAGCCCTAATGTCTGTGCATTTGTGTCGACACCTGCTTTAGTAACACGGTGCTGTGTTTGCTAATGTGTCTGTGTGTTGGAAAGATATTCAGCAGTGTGATCACAACAGCGCAAAATATTCATATCCATATTCCAGTGTTTTCTGCAGTTACAGGAAAATCTGAGTAAAGTTTGAACAGTTTCTAGTCTACGATCGGTGTAATTCCCTGTCATGGAAAATTAAACCATACTATTACTCCGATTGGCTGCCCAGGTATTTTGGTGGGTCATTTTAGCTGCTTGTTTTGCTCTGATTGGTGGAGTGGATCATCTCTCAGACCTCTGGTTAGAGCCGTCGTCCCACTCAGAGTGGATCTCCAGAGCAGATCAGAGTCCACATATGTCAGCTGCAGTCCACGGTGATGGAGCTGAAGTTCATCAAATCACAGGTCGGCGAGGTCTCCTCACAAGCCCATCCCAGAAGGGTCATTTATTTTGTTTTTGCAGTTAAATCTGAAACTACCTCCTCTTTGCAAAGCATGACCGGACAAATAGAGGCTGCACATGTGTTTGAGCGCGTTCCTCTCTGCAGACAGACATAGCATCTTTGTCAGATAGTTTCTATCCGCGAGGTATGCTCGCCTTTCATGCCAGTCTGTCCTGTGAACTGTCTTCAGTGCGTCTGTATGGAAACACACTCTCTACAAACACTGCTGGCCTGTGACTCACCCGCTGCCAGCCGGCATGCTTTACAGGGAACCTAAGGTAAAAAAAAGGTCTTTGATGGAGTTGCAGTGTGAAAACAGGCTCGGCCTGGCCAGCAGAGAGCGTTCCTTGTGATCTTGTGGCTTTCTGCTTTTTGGTTACTATAACAAACAGCTGGTGAGGCCTGTTTGAATTTTCTCGAACAAGATACCATCACACTTGGTGCTTTCCTTATGTAAACAGTCTGTGCAGCACAGTGAGACCGCAGCATACCTTCAGTTAAAGGTGTGATAGAAGATAAATCAGCAGGTCTGAGCTAAAGCTCAGTCAATAATTGAAATCCTACAATAATCAGAACTTTTATTAAGGTGTTAAAGTTTTATGAAATCTGAGTCAAATGTAGGATAATTTTAGAGGACGCGACGTTCCGATGGTTCTTTGTGAAACAGATATTTCCAAGTGTCCTCGGGATAAATCTGGGAGGTTTTTAAAAAACCCACAAAAACTGACACAAGTTTCACAAGGAGAAAATTAGGAGCTTGGATTTGATGACAGTTAGACTCTATTGACTCCTGCAAACAATGGAAATAAGTATTCAGAGCTTTCTTAGCTGGAGCTCCAGATTTGGACATCCAGAAAACCACACGACATTCATTTGCAGTCGGATCTTTGGGTCTGAAACTCCTAAGAGCTTTTTTTCTGTCACAGATGATTGTGACAGTAACGTAGACGCGAGGTGCAATCAACTGTCAGTAAGTTATGTAGGAGAAGATTCTTGGTGGAGGTGGTGGTTTGTAGGCAAGATGTAGTACTTCTTCTAAATGTTGGACCTTCCCCAGAGGACGGACATAAAATGTGATCTGGTCACTGATGTTGATCAGGGTTAATTTTAGATCTAAATAAAAGGCCATAGTTAGTGCAGAAATGTCCTTAATAGACCTTTCAGAAGTTTTCCAAATGTTAAGATAAGGGAGGTAGAATTTAATGGTCTAAAAAACAAAACAAACTCTTAAACATGATTAGTTAAATGTCTCCTGCTTTAATGTTGACACGCACTCAGATATGGATCTGTTTCCAACACGTTAGCACAAACATGTGACTGTTGTTGGACACTAACAACGATGCAGTCGCTGTCGGCTATTGCTGAAGCGCAGAGATCCAGCTGTAGGAGCTCTTTTGATGATGACCCCACCAACTCCCACAGCAGATACAAATATTCTCGTTATTTTAAGCTAATGCCTTGTAAAATCCCCTTATTGCCTCTTTAGTGCACTGACAAGCCCATATGGCAGAGGACTGTGGAGTTACCTGCTGCTGCGGTGCAAAGGCCAAGCTAAACTAAAGATATAGTTGAAAACAGGTTTTTAGCAGTCAGCTCTGAAGGTCACAGGAGGCGGCGCAGAAAGAGAGCACAAGTGATGAATTCCATCTGCTTCACAACCTGGAAAGAAAGAACAAAAAACTCTTCCTCTTATCCCAGGAATGAGCCTAAAATTGCCCTCATCCTCGAAGACGTTCCCCAAACTGGTTTGAACCACTTCTGAGATTAGAGTGCTGTTTGGCTTCCAGAGGAGTTGACGGATAAGAGGAGCATTGTGCAGCGAACGTTAACAATGCCACGGCCCGCTGGAGCCGAGGCCCGAGGTTTGGCTGCTCGCTTGTCTCTCGGTATTTTGGAGTGATAAACTTTTGAGCAGCACAGATGCAAGCCTGCCAGGAAAAGCTCCCTGGCAGATCAGCTGCAGTAACACGTGGACAATATTTCACTGAGCACCTTCCAAAACGACACCACGCTCCCACAGTGTGCATGAAAAGACCATTGTAGCAGGTCATGCAGCGGTGTGGTTCGGCTCAAAGTGTGCAGAAAGGACAGAAAGAATCTTGAACAGCACCAGATGTTTCCAGAGAAGCTCGGATTGTCTCGAATTCCAGGAGACTTGAAACAGCTGGAGTAACCTGCACAGAGGCAACTGTCATGGAAAGTTTGAGAGTGGCTGCCGCACGCACACAAACACACACACACACACACACACACACACCACCGTGAAATTGAATATACAAAGAGAGGCTCGGTTCTCCCTCCTCGAAAGCTTAGAATTCTTTGAAGTCGCTCTCCAAACACTGTGGCAGGACACTGCAGGAGACCACACTCGCAGCTAAACACAGATAACATCCTGCAACACCAGAATGTAAATGAACTGCGTAAACTTATTACTCTTCCCTCAGTTAAACCGGAGATGCGCGGCAGGAACGCAGAGTCCGAACGCCACGGCTGAATTAGAGGAATCTTTAAACCGTGGCCTCGAAAACAAACGTTCAGCGAGGAGCTGCTGGCGGTACATCTGCCCAAAAAAGTCCAGACTTGGCTCGCGCTCACCAGAAAGAGACTTTGTCAGGCTCTTCTCAGAATAACAGATTAGGAACAAGTGGAGAACTCCGACCTCTGCCTCCCCCTTTTGTATACAAACCGTGTCGCTCCGTCTCTAAACGATGGGATCCAACCCCGGACCTGACTGTTGGGAGTCTGGAGCGCAGCCAAGTGTGGCTCGGCAGGGCGTTGGAGGTTTACAGTACTCCAGATGGTGTCTTTTTACATATGTAAATAAAACTGCCTCTGTGCATGACAAACAGAAAGCATCCCTCTCTCACCCCGTGTGATGAAATCTCACCGAGGCAGCCAGGTGCCGATCGTGAATGAGTCCTTAACTATGTGCAGTTGCACTGCTCAGAGCACCAACCCTGAGGCACCCATGAAGTCTTATACAGAACACAACTGCTAATGCTTGGTTATCATGTATCTATTCATGTTGATGGTGGAGCTTATTTCACTTTATTCTTAGTCTATAGTTTTGTTTGTCACATGTAAAGCTGCCTGATGCAGGTGGAAATAATCACAATGTATTATTGGCAGCTTCACGGGTCACCAGTGGGAACGTGGAGTTTTAATTCTTGTGGACCTGAAGGCTCTTTCTGTTAATCTTTTTAAATATTAGTCATATTATTATTATTATTATTTAACTGTAATAGCACGAATTTCTTTGCATATTGCTTTTTGCCAGCCAGTTATCACCTGTTTATTTATCACAGCAGCTGCACTAGTCACCATCTTGCTCTATTTGTCGGCATCCTCTGCCTTCTTCTTTGTCCTCATGAAAGGATACATCCTTAATTGTCACCTTAATTGTCGTCTTAATTGTGTACTGGTTTTCATTCCACAGAATCGCCTCATGACGCACCTCACTTCACCTGTTACGTGACCTCATTTTGTAAAGGAGGTGAGACATGATGCCTGAAAGGCAGCAAAGATCAGGTGCATGTCTTTATTATGGTATTTCTGTTGTGATAAGTGGGCGTATGTTAGGTTTACTGTTAGTGTGAGAACGGGTCTAAAGAGCACGAAAAACTGGAGGTGGTGGAGGCCAAACCAGAGGTTGAAGGAATGAAAAGGTTTCGACTTGCATTCAACAGGTTGATGCAAAGTTTGCCTTTTTTCCCTCTTTTTAAAAAATTAGTCAACAAAATTGAAATATGTAATCTCTTTTGTCATGTCACGTTTCCTCTATGTCATTATCAAAGCAGGAGATCTAAGGAATCTGTTAGCATCCGAGGTCGGCAGATGGCTCGTCATAGAAAATTGCTGATCAGTTTACAACATGTGAATGTTATGCTCCTGTAATCCTTCTCGGTCATAAATAATCCTTTCAAAGCTCCATTTTCATGACTAGACATATGTCACTGGTTCGTTTTCCCCTCCTCTCTTCCCTTCCTTGTGAAATTTGAATTTTAAGGTTGTAATTTTGAAATCTCACCATGCAGAAAAGCACTGACACCTCTTACCGTTGATGGTTTTTGAACAGCGAATGAAACTCATTTGCATTTTTATGCTCTTGGCTGAACTCCATGACCAGGTGGGTAAATTTATCTTGGTGTAATCAACACCGGCCTGAACAAAGGGAAACAGCCTCTGGATAATTATGGAGTCATGAAAATGACTTTGCAGGAACTGCTCATGTGGAAAAGCTGCTGGTTTTCAGTTCGGTTTAAAGAACAGTAACACTGTTGTGTAAGGAAAAATCGAGGAGGGCGGAAAACGGCTCGAGCCGAAAGGTCAGAAGGTCAACTGCGTGTTCGACATGTTCGTGTCCCCGCAGTTTCTCCTGTTAACATGAAAAATAAAAGCACTGAACCTCGAACCAGGAGGTTAAGCGCTCGACTGCCTTAGATTAAAACTCAAGCTTGAAAAGTAGATTTAACTTTCACTTAGCTATGCAAAAACCGGTGTGAGCTACTGTAAAAGTGCTGTAAAGATCAACAACAGCTTTATTGTCTGTTTTAAGCAAATGGGATCGAGATGATGAACTTTTTTGGAAATTCTTTGATGAGGTCATAAATCGAGTGCTTCAAATTTCTCTTCTTCTTTTAGAAACCAGATGAGTCGCCCTCTACTGGCCACGTAAGTGAAGTGGCTGTGCGTATCTTTTATTTACAGTCTATGGCTGCAGATAAGAATTTGGCTGATCGTTGTAACTGTTTGGAAACACATTTGTTCCATTTAAGTTTTTGAGTTTATTTTCAGCTTTGACTTTCTAGTTGGACTCCACCCAGTGACAATCACAGGAACAGGAAGTCTTTGCATGGATGTCACTGGCAGACACTGGGCTTGACTGGTATGAGGGCTACATTTGATTAAAGGTGCAAATCAACTTCTTTGTGCTTTCAGTGCTTTCGACTCTGGAATCAATTCAGCGATTGTACCTTGCTGTCCAGCACCAAATTCAAACCCATTGCTTTGAATTTATCAAGCTGGGATCAACTTTTTCAGTTACCTTGTTAAACAATTTATCCATAATTATAAGTTAATTTAATCCATAGTTAATCCATAAGTTAGTTAATATAAAATATACTCTCTAAATCCAGGATTGAATGAATAAATGGCATAAATGGACTTCCATACATTTGCGACACACTTTTTTTTTATCATTATATAAGTTGCTGTACAAATGAAACTTTGCTTATTCATTACATGGTGGGAAACTGAGCAGCAGTGAATAGAAACCTCTCAGTTTTAATGAATGATGGCCATTCAGTGCAGCTTTTGACCCTTAAAGAACGGGAGGGAGACCTTTTCGACCCGTCGTTTGTTTATGTGCACAGGGCCTCTCTGAGCGTACAGAAACGTGTGTGGTGGTGGTGGTGGTGTGGTCAGGAGCGGGGTGGCGGTGTCAGCGTCCCTCCTAGCGAGCGTGGAAGTAATTATTGAATCCAGCTAACTGGGTCATGATGGAGACTGATGATTCGTAGACGTCCTCCCTCCTCCGCGAACGCTCAGGCAAAAGCTTCACTCTCAACATCTGAGCCGATTTTCTCTCTTTCCGCTGGAAGGAAGGACGGGGATTTCATCATTCGCTCCTTTCAGGCTAAAAACAAAAACGCACTCCATACCCCTCCGCCTCCTTAGCAAACTGGAGCTCACCCGCTCTCCCAGTTTGCTCATCAGTTGCATCAAATGACCTCCCCCTCACTCCAGCAACATTGTGTAATCCTTAACAGTCCGTCTTTCCTGTGCTTCAAATGAGGCATTGTACTGTCTTGGGAAGAGTGAGGAGTGTCTTGTGTTGCAGACGCCTTTGGTTTGTTTTCCAAAATAACCAGGCACTCGGGGAGCTTCGCGTCGCTAAGAGAGACTGTGAAAGTGCTTATTAAGCCCTGCTGCGCTCACGCTTTCCTGGATTGGAGACTTCATCCGCAGAACTCTGTAGGAAGGTTTGGATAAATGCGTCCACCGAATGGCAAAAATGACCTCAGATCGTCATGTGGCAGTGAATTCGACCGGTTTAAGCCAATAACAGACATGCTTTGAAAGTCACCCAATACTGGCTCTGAATATAATACGGGCTGTGAACTTTAAAGTATTAGGTCACCCTAGAAAGTTGTGTGCAGATCCAGCTGATCACGCTGTGCTTGCAGTGTTCCGCTTCATCTGTCATCACAGATATTCAGCTTTGACCTTTGACCTTTGACCTCATTATTGCTGGTTGCTTTCATTGCTAGAAGTTACTTTCCTGCAGCAGCTAAAGGCTAAAGGGAGTACTCCTGCAAGCAGTGCTTAGCACAAACATGGAAGAAGTTCTGTTTTTGCACATTTTTACAGCTGTGAGCAAAACTTTGCTGAGGTTCTGCTGCTCTTGAACAAAAACTTCGAAGGTGTAACTACTTAAGTACTCAATGGATAAAGATGGACGAGTAATTTCTGACCTGGAACCTTTTATCAGATGGGTGAAATCGTCTACTGTAGGCTCGGGCCTGCTGACTCGGGGAGAGGTTATGCGTCACCAGAAGATGATTACTTTTCCCTTTGATTTCAAGAAAAGACCGGCATTATTCCCATGACCACAGGAGTTTGCTTGTTAGGAAAACATAAACACGTCAGTAACTGTGGCTCTGTGGATTCTCTGCTGGTACTTCAACTCTCTGGGCCTTATGTTGCACGGTGTGCAGGATTGCCTGTTGTTTGTTGCCAAAGCAGCTAAAGAGCGCTGATTTTCAGCCTTGATGTCACCATTATTATAACATATGTTGCAGACATGCTTCTGGTTTCCGAAACAAGACTCTTTGTGCGACTTTTCCATTAAAGTAAATTTAAACACACATTAGTGCGGGAAAGTTCTTGCCTTGCATTTAGTAGGTTCTGTAGCTGCAAGTGTGATTTATGGAGAGCAAGCTGGAGGTGGCAGAGCTGAAGATGCTAATGGTTTCACTGGGAGTGACCAGGACATGTGTAAAGGAAGGATGGAGGATGGAGCTGCAAGGCTGGAGGAAAAGAGGAAGATTACATGAGGAGGGTTTGGTGTGATAGAGGAAGATGCTAAGGGTAGGGTGAGATGGAGGCAGGTGATCCACGGTGGCGAGTCTTAACGGGAGCAGCTGAAAGACGATGAATGTGGTAAAAATGTGTCAAAAGGCACAAACAGTCACAAAGTCCAGTTTCCTAATTGGCACCAAGCTGCCATGAGTCAGTAAGTCATAGTTTTATGTTTATAATAAAAATTTAAATGGATGAGTTATTAATGAACTCACTTTCCACCACAGCTGGATGTGTGGAAAGCAGAACTAACAATCTAAAGGAAATCGACTCTATTATAGTTGACTCCGAGTGGCCGTTGGACGTACTGCAGTGTTTGGTTTGACTGGTTAGCCTCAAGGTTGCTGCTCGGTGTGAATAAGTAACCTGGCAGAGTGTGAATGATGCTGAAATATTTGGGTCTGGTACAGATTTCTTTTGGGAGGCGAAATCAAATCTTGACATGTTTAGTTACATTAAACCGTAAACAAACTGTTTGCTCTGCTGCATGAGCTGCAGGCAGCAGCCTTATAATCAATAAAGTTGGAGTCACTGTGTAATGACAGCATTTCTAAATTACTCCAAGTGTTCATATCAGTGCAAACTGTAACAAATATGTGGTCTATTCAAGTCAGGCTTTATTGTAATTGGTACAATATCATATTAGTAAATGCTTATTACATGTCTATATTTCAGATTGAAACAGTTTCTTGTTCGACGTTTGAATTAAATGTTGAACCAAATATCATCTTTCGTCTATGTTAGGGGTGTCAAACATATGGGCTGGGGGCCAGAATTGGCCCTGTAAAGACTCTAGTCCGGCCCATTTGTACTACACCAAAGTCAGCGATAGAAAAACAATTAAAAGACAGAAATTTCTTGAGATGTGTTTGTTTTTTTTGGGGTCTTAGTGTCTGTGCCGAAAAGGTCAAACGTTTGATGTGTAAGTTACTGGATGATCTGCGGCGTTGTAGCTCCGCTCCAGTAACGAGCGTCTGCTTTTGGCCGGCGTTGTGTTATCTAAGAGGTTGGCTGAGTGCGAGCGGTGCATGATGGGAGCTTTGTGTGTTTTTCATTTTATCTATCCACAGCGGTCGTGTTTCAGTCTGATAGTGTCTCATCCAGATTATCGCTCCCACTCTCCGCTTCAGGGTTATTAACATTGTGTTCAGCCGGGCTCCAGATTTTTCTTTTTTCTGCTTGTTTTTATCTCCCAGACAAAACAGTTTGTAGGTAGAAGGGTGGGAAAGTGTGTGTGTGTGTGTGTGTGTATTAACTATGATAGAGGGGCATGTTATCGATAAGAGTCAAATGTCTTATCAGCTGATCAGAACTGGCACAGACATGTTTGGCGCCCGATGTGGAATATGAAATATGCGGGGGGAAAAAATTGTTTTGTTTTTTTGTCTCCTTAAAAAATTCATCTTCAGACATATTTTTAGTCTGACTGAGAAGCCAAAACCCAAAGATACTAAAGAAAACTGAAAGTAAACTGATGAATTCTGGTGTTGTTTCTTAAGAAAACCACTAAAAATCAGTCAATCAATAATTAATGGTCTGATTTCTGCTGCCTGATTAAATATGTGACCAAAAAGAAATGGTTAACCACATCAGGTATGGCTGTAGCTCTTACATCTTCACTATTGTGAGGGTTAACCACTATGTAAATTTAACTGGTTTATTGGCTTCTACCAGTCAAATTGACTTAAAAACAGCAGGCACATTTGGACCAATCCAATCCAATTGGCTGCTTTTATGGCTTTTACAGTTCAGCTGGGACCACAACATTTTCCACAGACTCATGATGTGGCCCTGAGCCAGTTCTGGTCTGGGCTTTACATGTGTTATGAGGGGTCGCCCAAATGTCACCACGCACCTGACGTTTGCCCCGTGTACGGTCGAGTCGAGGCCGAATACAGGCCCAACGTTCCTGCTCATCTGGGCTGTCACGTGGAGATGAAGTTTGGACACAAGTATTGTCATAACGGACACAAAGTATGAAACGACAGTAATCAATGCTATCCAGTGTTAGTGAGTGCAAGATCGGATGTGATCGGGGCTGAAAAAACTAGAAGCAGTGAAGCGTGGCCAGGAAAAGGTTTTCGAGTGGCTCTGGATCAATATCTTTAAAATTACAAGGCAGGGCTCTGGCTTTGGCACACGATGCTCCCGTCAAGCTTTTAAAATTGTAGAAGCTGCAAAAGTAAAGGCATCAATGAGGCTTAAATTGCAGTGACTGTGCAGCCAGCCTCAGTCTGTTGGCTGATGATTTTATCACTTGCACGGCGTAGCTCTAATTCTCCGGTCAGGTTAAATCAAGTGACATTTCACGTTTTAGCAGTAAACATGAGAAAAATACAAACTGCAGTTTAGCAGCTTGTTAACGTTTTTCTCCTGCAGATACAAACATGTAATTGTTTCTGTGCACAAACGACATCAACATCATCACAGGTAATCTCATCGTGGATGCAAATTATACTAAACTCAGTTTGTGTGCGTCTCAGATTTCCTTCAGGGAACCTGTAATAAACTGAACGGAGTGAAGATGGACTGAATGATGGGAGAAGACATACCAGGGTAGTAAAGATGTAGACGGACAGAAAGAACAGCAAACAGGTGAACACGCGGATGAAACTGGAAACCGAAGCAGCTGCGAGCTCCTTGGGTCAAAGGTGGATTCGCAGCTTCGTGAGAGTGGGTTTGTGAGGTCATCTTGGGCTGCTACCCAGAGAAAACACATAAGCACGTTGAAGACATGAAGGGCACGCTTCCTGTTTATATGTTTGTCCTTTTAAATGTTCATTTATGATGTTTTCTGTATTATCCAGATTGTTAGAGTAAAATTTTATTTACAGAGTCGTCAGATTTCAATTATTTCGCTTTGTTATTATTATTTTTTTTAAATATATGTGGAAAGAGAATAATCCATATCCAGGTTGTTTTTAAAATCACGAGTGCATTTAAATAAATGCATTTTTACCCATTTATATTTGGTGAAAGTAGACCTGAAAACATCAGTGATATGTAAATGTGGTGGTACTGCAGGCCATACAGGAGGGTGCGTGCAGATACACACAGGAGGCTTTGTGTAAATCCAGGATGTCCTGAGCTTCCAGGCACAGATGAGAGGATTAAACTGTTTGAGTCCGGTCGCACGCCGGAGAGGAGGAAGTGCACGCCGAACATAATGCTGGACGAAAACCACGCACCTGCTGGTTTGAAGATGAAGACGTGAACCGCACGGCGCTCTCGGCAAACACAGAATGTAATCAGTTTCATTTCGCCGTCTTCCACAGTCACTTTTTATTGATCTACTCCGTTGATTTCATTCATTTGCTTTAAGTGATGATGAACCACATTGTCATAGCTACAGAGGGACTTAGAGCATGAAAACAACAACAACAACAACAACAAACAGGCGTGCTTGCAGCACTGCAGCAGACTGTTCTCACTGTCGAGTGTTGCCTGTTCGAATCAAGAGCTTCGAGCACCTTTGGCTGCTTCTCACGAACGGCACAAAGATTTGATTTTGTTAGCAGCACCTTCTCATTGACTGAGAGAGTAAAACGCCTCCATCTCCACGTAGCTGGAAGTTCTTCATTTCCCAATTAGACGGATAAAACGCTCCGCTCTCAGGTTAAATGCCTCCAAACCTAATTCTCTGAAGTTGTAATTGGATGTATTGGTCATTAAAGGCTTGACATGATTCTTACCAATAAGAGAGCTTCTCTTTAATTGGATGTCTTTAATTAAGCGCTGCAGTTTTGGATCTAAGAAAGAAGAAGCCGATTGTTGACCTTTACAAAGATCCGCAGCAGGTCTGCCCATCTCGCTCTCTGGTGGCCTTTAAGAAAGATGTGCCTGCTCATTACATCTCAGTTAAACTCATTTCTCTCTCAGTGTGGCTTTTTGCTCTTTTCTTTTATCTATTTAAAAAGAAAAGAAAAAAGAATAGAAGCTGTTTGACAAAGATTTGTCTTCCTTTGTTTTTTTCTGCATGGTTAATAGATTTTGCAATTCGAGCTCTAATTAAGTTTAATTTCCAATCACTTGCTGATCTCGCAATTAAACGAAAGATTTAATGTTCCTGACGCAGCAGGTTGCGGCGCTCTGCTTTGCTTTTAGATTTTCACAAGCGAGAATCTGCAAAAGTGCTTCGTCTCTTTAAGTCGTGAAATCTCACCTCTTCGGTTTTCTGCTCTGCCTCCTTTTCCAGCGTGGAAAGTACTCCCGAGCAGATGGTCACTGAGGGTTTGGACGGAAGTCAGGGCCCTCATCGAATCTGCTGTATGTCCCATGCTGTCCCTTTGGTACTGAATGTGACTTCCTGCTGCCCTTGCACCATATGTTACAGATACGACATGTAAAAATCATTTATTGGTCTCCAATGTCTCACAGTCTCAGTTGTGTTGGTGGAAAAAATATCATGTTATGCCAGACTGAGTGGGAAAAAAAAGAGGTGATTTAGATTTTTGTTCTCTGATCTCTCATCCTGTGATTGATTTTTCGGTCCAACCTGGGATTTGTTTGTGGTTCATGTATTTTAAGTAATCCAGGGCAAGGTTTCAGTGCCAGTGCTGGAAGGGGAAGCTGAATTATGGCCACGCGGTGTCATGGGTTTCATGGACTGCTTTAGTCCTATTACCATGACATCTCTAGCATCACAGAGGGATGAAACCATTTCAAATAGTTGGTAATAACTGTTCAAAGAATCATTTCTAATATCTGCAGTGCAGGCTTTTAAGAAAATCCTGTCTCTGATAAATATAGAACAGGCTTTGTTTGATTTACGACACCGCTCCTCTGCACTACCAAAGTAAAAATGTAGTGTGCATGATGAGTTGAAGTAAACTGTCTTTGGAAATGCCCACTATGACTGTCTGGTCTTTTATAGCTGCTACTCTAAGGTTAGGTTTAATAATGCTACAGTGACACGAGGGGAAAACGGTGGTTTGAGACCACGACGTGATCAAAATGGCTCCGAAATGGTCGCTTTGAAGATGGGGACTAACTCTGCAACCACTCAGTCAGCTGCTGTCAGTGTGCGGTTGAGTGGGGTCGAGTTGGCTGTTACATCCAGTGTGTTTGAGAAAGGGTGACGAGAAATTGGTGAAAACTGCAAATCTGTTTTTGTTACATGGCCAGAAAGTCACAGACAGAACGTCACAAGACCTGAAGCAGAAGTTCAGAAGTGATGTAGTTGCTGCAGGATGATGATTTAACTGCAAAATCATGTAACCTTTGCCTCATATAGGAATATAACCAGAATACAGTCGAGTCCTGCGGTGGTGCGAAGTGACTGTGATAGTTTGGAGACGGGTTTGGCGATCGAAAGCGGTCACTGCAGCTACTTAAAGGCGGTTTCTAACAGCAAAAAAATGTAACGCGATCGCCGAGCAACCACTGATTTTTCTTTTCCTAGTCATGCATCCTGTTTTTACTGTGAGGCAACAAAAACTTGTTGTTGATGCAGATTTAAAGCCAACGAATATAGAAAGTTATCTCAGATACTTTGGTTACTTTGGTGCTTCCTGTGTAGCTCTGTGTTCTGCTTTTGTTTATAACATCCATTGTTCACGGCAGGTAAAGGCTGCATGTGAGGAAAACCTTTGATTTTATGTGTTTGTAATGTTCGTGGGATCTTCGGTGGAACTGTGGAAGCTGCAACAACACACATCTATATTAACCTTCTTTGCAGACTTACTGTCTTTGATGTTACAAAAAGAGGACCGGATGTTGCCGTCGCACGCTGCGGTTGCCTCAGTATGACAATGGTGGAACCATCAATACTAACAAAAAAAATAAAACGACTTATTTGCCGACTCGTCTCGCTCCTCAGGTCAAACACACTTTGAAAATCAGAATCTCTGAATGTGTCAGAAGTGACTTCGTCTAACATTCAGCCTGCTTCGTGTGACGTTTTTCTGACAGCCACATTAGACATTAGCTGTACTGTGTGTGTGTGTCTTATTGTTCTGCCTACTCTAGTTTTGCCCTTCGGGGATGGAGGTTGGCTTGTGAATTAGGTCACCACCAGTCTTACTGTATGTTGTCGTCGGTGTTGCCAGGCCTCAGAAAAACATGGCATCTGATGCTGTAACCAGCACGTTGGGCCAGTTTGGGCATCAGTCTGTTGCCAGCTCCTTCAGCTCGTCTAACAGCTTTTGGTAGTGTAGTAGAGCGTTTGAGCCGCCTTCGCATTAAGTGACCCTGCAGACGGTCAGTAATTATGTCCTGAACTCTGGCGTCCACGTCAGGTGTCTTTGGCTTTTTAAGGAAATTCAACAGAATAAAACGAGAAGATGAAGCAGATGTCTTCACTGCTTTCCTGTAGTGCAAGTAGATTAAAAAAACACGGGCCAAGATTCTCTTTGTGTTGAAGTTTTTTGTTTTTTGTTTGTTTTTCCCCCTCCATTATCTCTGGTCCACATGCAGGCACCTCCCATAATCCCTTTCTCCCAGCTCCAGGCTCAAAGAGCGTCCGTATGTTCTGCCCTTCTGTCTCAATCCTAATTTTGGGGTTACCAGGAGAGCGAACGGCAAAGAGAGATGCAGCAAGTGGAGTCTGTGTATATCCACACGGGTAGTGGGAGGTTTGCTTGCAGCCTGCTACACACCCCCACCCACCAAGCACCATCACCCCTTTAAACTCAGTTGCCAACATGATCATGAGACCAGATGCTGAGTTTGCTCCGACCTACATTTTAGCCCCAAAAACCAAGACGTGGGGGAGGGGCAACATCTAGTCTTTGTAAAGGAATCTGTTGGGTACAGAGTTGGAGAAGCTCAGGACAGATACAAGGCTGATTAAGTATTTGATCATTGGGCAACAGCCTAAGACCTCCCTCTGTCTGGTCAGGTCCTCCACCTCATCCATCTCATCCAGGTGGAAGCCCGGGAGTTCCCAGATAACCTCTCCAGCATGTCTTAAGTGGATCCAACATGTCTGAGATGCTTTAGCCAGGAGGAGTTCAGGATGTTTGAATCATCTGAACAGGCTTCATTTGATGTGGAGGAGTAGCAGCTCTACTCCATCCCCCTGCAATCATCTGAGCTCCTCACCTTATCTAAAAGAGATTGCAGACATCCTAATATTCTCCTTATATTTATAATTGAAACATAAAACTGTTTTCTGGAAATTAAATAGTGAAAGAAACAAACCATGAGAGAGAGAGGAGATCCTTCCTCCAGTCCTGTCACCGTGGTGTCGTCTCTGTGACGTGACTCCTCGGGTCGCCCCTGCTCAGACAGCGAGGTGATGGAGGCTGACAGAGGGTCACCGAGGTCACATTTCTGACCAGAGGAAACCCCGCTGAGGTGTGCCTTTGCCCCACATTCTCCATAACGCCCAAGGCCCTTTCAGCTCTCCCACTTCCACTCTTATTCAAGAGGCACATGCATGAAAAAAGCATGTTTTAATACACATAACAACAGATTTAAAAGAAAAAAATGACACAATCAGAGAAAGAAGTAATAAAAATAGGGGATTGCGTAATGGAGTGATTACACGGGAGCGAGCGTGGTGAGTGATTGGCTCTCGGCAGATCTTGGCAGCAGGTTACCGACGGCTTGGTCTGGAAACCTGGATAGTGGTGCTTATTGGACGAAACCCAGAGACGGCGTCTGACTGAGATCAGCTGATCTTTAAGAGCGGGGGATTAAACCGTCGTTGCGTAACCGGCAGCTCCCTCTGATTCGATGATACAGGTCGGCGGTTGGTGGGTGGATAATTGTTGCTTTTGTGAAGGTAATTGATGAAGTGATTTTCACCTGGCTTCTGATCCAACAGCTCACGACAGGATGCTCACAAAACTGCAAACAGTCCCTGCAGTGGTATCCAGTGACAGCAAACCATTTTACTGGGTCACTCTCATCTTGGTCGTTGCAGTAATGCTAAGAGAGATCCTGTAAAATGTTTACAGCCTGCCAAAAGTTGACGAAGCTCCAGTTGGAGAAAGCTGAGTTGCAGTGAGGAGTTTAGCTCAAACATATTTCTTCCACCCTCTGCAAACGCTTCCTCACTTTCTTTGTACGTGATAAACAAAAGCAGCTCTGTAGCTCTACACAGAGTTTCTTTTATCACAGCGCAGCCACAACATTTAACGAGATTCACACAGACACAGCGCAGAGGATTGATTAACTCTATACCCTACACACACCGGCTGCTTTTAACCAATGAAAGCTCGGCCTTTGCGTTTCCTCAGATCGGCTATGGCTACGCTTATTTTTCCCCTGCGACCAAAAGTGTGTGTCTGTTTGAAAATGAAAGTGTGTGTTTGGAGGGAAGAGTCCAAGCATATGACTGCATTCCTGCACGAAGGGAAGGAGGGAAAGGATGGAAGAGAAAGGGCCAGTGAAAGGACACTGGAGAGGAACTGAAGGATAGAAGATTATTTAAAAAATGTGAAAGAAGAAACAAAAAAAGTTGGTGTGAGAAGAGGAGGGATGTGAAAAAGAAGGATAGAAAGGAAAGGAAAGATGATGGAGAATGGGACTGGGACGAGAAAAAGGGAGCGCCCAGTGTTTATGGGAAATATTTGGAAGTGCAAGGGCAGGTCAAATGGACT
This sequence comes from Perissodus microlepis, assembly GCF_051167445.1. Classification (NCBI taxonomy): domain Eukaryota; kingdom Metazoa; phylum Chordata; class Actinopteri; order Cichliformes; family Cichlidae; genus Perissodus; species Perissodus microlepis. The sequence continues at coordinate 35,316,572 of NC_140478.1, forward strand.
CCAGCTCCCATGATGCACTGCAACATAACAGCGAGAGCTAAACTTTTGATAGAGCTACACTTTTGACCCGAGCTTTAATAAAGCTTTTATTTCAGAAAGTCTGCTTCCTCTAAATTTAATGTAAGGCCTGTAATGTAATTCTGTAATTCTGTTTTAGCAGCGTTATTACGAGATATTTCACTCTGGGTATTAAAATATCCTGAAATGAAAAACACTAATCTCAGGAGCTGTAATAAGCCCCATATTCTACTTTTGATTTCTTCGCATATTCTTTGAGGTTCCCTCGAGGTTCGCCCATAAAGGAGACGCGTTCATCACCGAGTGAGGGGCCTGCCGACACGGCGCGGTCTTAATCAACCCCCTGCTGATGAGCTTTCGTCTTCCTGCTGTCTGCTGTGGATGGATGCGTCTGTGCAGATCGCATAAAGTCTTGCACTTGAACCAAAAATGCAAATAAAGTACAAAGAGCCTCCTGAACTGGTACGCCGGCCCTTCTTCGTGTTGGACCTGCATCAATCTGTTATTAGCATTTTATTTTGAAAGCTACATTGCTTCTGTGCCATCTTGCATTTATTCACCTGCAGGCTGTTCTCGCTCTCCTTGGTTTCTTTTAGCGACCGCTCCCTTGAGTCTCTGGTTTGTTATCCTGGAGAGATCAGAACAAGGACTACTGTTTCCTGCTGAAACCACTGACGGTGGACGGTGGGCTGGTTAGCACCAAGCTTGGGTATAGCCTCTTTATGGCGGGGTGATTAAGCAAACCAGTTAGTCTTCACCCTGTAGCCAGGAAGTCCAATCAAATTCAGATCATTTTCAGATCAGGATCGCATCGTCAGCAGCAACAGTTCCTTAATTTATGAAAGGTGTGTGTTTCTAACCTTCTCTCACAGGAAGGCAAAAACTTGTTGAGTGATTAAGGGTTAAGAAATGTTCTTGCCCTCAGAGCGAGTATAAGATATGTCACATATTTCCGTGTGATGTAATGGTGGGGCCATTTTTAAAAGAAAGGGAAAAAGACATGCTTATTCCTACCTCTGTCTGGTTTGCATGATTCCCAGTTCAAGATAATCCTGGTTTATTTTATTCTGGGCCTTGTAGTCTGAAACGAGTCATTTCAGCTTCACCTTCCTCTGATTGGCTGCCTGTTATTGACAAAATAGTTTGAGCAGCAGGAGGAAGGAGAGACGACAAAAAAAGCCTCTGAAACTGAGCATTCAGAATATTTTCTGTGCGCTGCATAACGTTCTCATTTCACTGAGCTGAGAGACAGGACTACTGTTGTCCTGTTAGAAATAATACGATTTCCAAAACTTTACAAACTTCATCCCAACTACATTAAATTCCTGTAATCTGTTGCTGGTCGTTGGAGGCTTTCAAACAGACGCTGCTGCTGCTGGCGAGGAGGAGATCACATGACTGCGCCATCAGCCTGGCAGCGTTCAGGCTGGATTGAGAGCCTGGAGTTCAGGCAGCCGCGTGTCACGGTCTCCCTGCTGACGTTAGCAGGACAAATAGAAATAAATAAGAAACATGTTCATGTTGGAATGCGGGACACATGACTGGGAGAAGATGCCCTGCAGTAACGCTTTATCTGCTGAGAAGATCGCTGTGAGAGTTTGAGCTTATTTGATGTTTTTTATAAGCTGCCAGCCTTATCAGAATAAGTTACGAGTTTCTTTGGATGTCTGCAAGCTTCAGCTACAATTATTGATTGAACATCGCCATCTTTTTAATATGGTGTTGACCCCTGACCTTGACAGGGGAGAAGGCGGGAGTCCCACTGTGGCCGTTCAGAAGCTCCTGGGAGCTGTAAAAGTTTTCAGGGATGAGGTTGGCAAGTGTTTTTCCTTGCAGCCTGCAGAATCAGCATGACAGTCATAAGATGTAAGAATCGAGATAAAACTATATCAAATTATTGCTTCACAGTGAAACACACTTGTTGTGCCATAAGTCAGATGATGTTTGGATTTTAAAGCCTAAAGAGAAACATCACAGAAGAATATTCAACGCTAAAGGGCCTTTACAGTTTCCAGATGTTAACCCCGTCTGGACAACATGGACAACACGATGATTAAAAGAAACCTGCTGCTGTTATGAACCTTTTCGCCCTGATTGTGCCGCGCCATCACATCTTCACCTCAGTTATTCTCATTCCCAACAGAGCCGGCTTCTTGGCATCGTCGCAGAGTAGATTGAAAAATAATCTAATTGTGCTGACAGCGAATTGAGTCAAATGCACACGTTCTGCAGAATCAACTGGAAGCTGACTGAGCGTGTCTGTGTGTGTCTCAAAGAAAACCAGCCCGTCCTGCAAACACAGGTTTCTGGGTTTGGCCCGTGGTCAGAAATCCATTAGGAGGAAAAATTAGAATACTAGAGCTGGAAGTTGACTGAGTTTTACTCTCCAGAAGCCAGAACCAGCGAGCCGTGAAGCTTTTAGCCAACACACTGAGTGCAAACAACCATGAGGTGTCTCACCTGATTGATGAGAATAAGCTGAGAACAGCAAACCTGAGTGAGCAACCAGGACATGTATGTTTGTGCCGGCTCAGCGGCTAATTCTCTGCACAATACAGTCACATAATTCATTAAAGTGAACGGTGTTATTATTTAAAATGGACTTTTCTTATTCTAAATGTTCTATTCTGAAGTTTTTCTGTGGGTATTCTGTGCCAAAGGAGCAGCCTATCGCAGACAGGCCAATCCCAGACGGACTCCTGGACTGCACGTACCCAACCAGAACCTGCAGCAGTTTGGATTATTTATAAGTTTCATCAGTTTCTGCAGTCCAAGAAGGTGGAGTTCATCCACTGGATGAGGTGCAGCTGATATACATGATATACATCATAAAGCATATAATGAATAGAGACTAGCAGCATCCCAGATATACAGTTAGCATGCTAGCGTGTGAACACAGAGGAAAGTGTTGGCGGTGAAGTGGCGGAAACACCCAGTGTTACACGCCAGCAGCGGGTTTTGACATCTGCAGCGGCTGAACACCCGGACGTAGGAGACACGAACCGTGGACATTATCGGATTGTTTTGTTAGTTTAAGGCTCAGAAATCTATGAGCTTATGTAAACGTGGGTCGCTACGGTGATAATCATTGTTTTTATAAGCTAATAGCAAAGGATTTCGCTCAGTCTAAAAGTTCTAACAAAGATAGTGTCATAGTTTGTCCTTACTGCAGTTTATAGAGTGAAACACGGGAGCAATGACAGCACAAGCTTGCAGCTACATGAAGAGGTCCAACCAGTCCTTCAAAAAAATAAATTAAAAAAACCCCACTGACTGAGGTCTTATCATGTGTGAGAACAAATCCAAAGAAAATACAGAAATCGCTAAAGTAAAGACCGTATATGACTAATGTGGAACATCCTGTTCACTGAATACAAACACTGATGACAAACGAGTGTTTAAAAGGTGAACTGTGGTGCCTCGCTGCTTTAATGTTGTTTTTCTGGCATGAAACCTGTGCGTACTGCAGATTGTGTTGTGTTGAACTTGATTCAGGAAGAAATGAGTGAATATTTTTGCTCCGTGATCATCTCAATGATAAGCTCGTTGTCCTTGTTTTCTGTTCCCTCACAACAAATCACATTTTGCTGGAATTCAAAAGCTGAAAGCCGCCGTGCACTCGGCATTCGGCTGTTTTCATCTTTCTGTCTGCTGCGTATTCGTGTCCGTTAGCCTGCATGTAACATCGAGACAAAGTGTGTGTGTGTGTGTGTGTGTGTGTGTGTGTGTGTGTGTGTGTGTGTGTGTGTGTGTGTGTGTGTGTGTGTGTGTGTGTGTGTGTGTGTGTGGCTGTCCAACTGCAAATGGATGGTTTTGTATATTTTTATATTTTGTGTGTGTGTGTTGCTAGTGAAGGAATGCTCTCTCTTTCTCTGATGACCAGTGACAGATGCCCAGCTTCAGGCGGGGCTAACATCTGTGTGTGTGTGTGTGTGTGTGTGTGTGTGTGGCACCGGTCTCCAACACACGTTGCAAAAAGGCTCCTTTGTGTGTGTGTGTGTGTGTGTGTGTGTTGTCTGCATGGCTACAAGGAATTGTGGGATGCGTGGGAGAACAGGGGATGAAGTCTTTCTCTTTTTGTTCTTTAAGTCGCCTCATCAAGAACATAAACACGCAGAACCACAGATCCAGTTTATTTAAAGCATTTGTCACCAGTATCATCACATAAAGTTGTGCAGTTTTTTAGCCATAAGCTCTTCTCAGTATTTTATTGTTCCAAGAAACAATGTGTGTCATTAAGATTTCAATCACACAGGCGAGACACCGGTTGGCGAATGCCTGGCAACCTCTGGTTGCTAGGGAAAAAATGAGAGTTCCCCAACCAGTTGGCAAGTGGTTGCTGCAGGTTGCCAGGTGTTGGCCAGCTGGTCTCCAGGCCTGTGTGACTGCGGCTCTTAGACTTGTCACAAATATTAGCCAGTGTAGAATTATATACGCCCACAGCGCTTTAACAAATGATTTTCTCAGTGTTCATCCCTGACGATGTGACAAAGACGGTCTTTCCATCCGCTGGGTCTCCTTTCTCTTCCGTTTTCACTTTGCCGAGGCTATTTTCAGCCCTCGTCTTTTATTTCGGAATTATCACGCATCATCCCACTGTGGCTCTTTGAGAGTCCGATTTCAGGCGCCGAGATGGACGACCTTTCCGCAGCAGGGAAAGAGTGTTGAATGACCGAGTTCAGCAGCCTTCCACACTTACTGATGTGGTGTAATTGTCTTCTTCTGAGCGGTGTAATTCTATCATCATCTATTCAGGCTGAATGCCAGGGTGGTGATGAATAAATCGTGCTGTAGTGAGACTGCGGGATGAAACGGATACTTCAATTCACCTTCTGTGGTGGATGAAATTCACTGATGGAGAAATTATACCAGCAATGTAGATTTTCAGCCTTTATTTTGGTGTTAGTTTATTTTCAATAATAATATTACGGTTTATATTAGAGCTCTTTCTTACAATTTGTAACATTGTAGTATATTGTATTATTTAATATGGTGTTATTGTCTTGGAGCAACTGTAACCACATAATTTCCTCATGTGATCAGACTGACAACACAAGGAAAACCACAGGATTAAGCTGCAAAAGATTTAAACTTAACTCTGGCATAAGTTTTGCTGAAACACCCTAACATGCATTACATTGTGCAATTATGCATTGATCTGTTTCTGCTGTTTACCCTGCTAACAGTCGTTGAGACTGGACAGGTGTGTCTCACAGGTGAAAAACATCAGTTTCATTGCAACAGCAGCATCTGAATTCCTGTCGCGGAGCAAGAGATTAAAAAGATTTTCATCTTAACGGCTAGTTTGATTCTGACTGTGAATGCTAATCGTGACACATGCCTGTTTGCATGTGGAAAGTTTTTCACTGGCAGACTTTTTCCGTCTTCCTTGAAATTGAACCGAGTTCCCACGTAGAGCCACAAAATAGCTGCAAAAACAAAAAAAAAAAAGGAAAAAGAGAAGAAACGAAAAGGCTGCCTTTGGTCTTTCCTTGTGTTTTGGAGGATAAATTAGCTAAATGTCGAAGTATGGGATGAGATCACAAGGCCAGCAACAGTTGGTGGCGAATACAGCTCTCTTTGTACTTAGAGAGCCTGTGTGTGTGTGTGTGTGTGTGTGCACGCGGGGGGGTGTATCTATGACTACCTCATCAACATACCAAACCACAGATAGACACACACACATACACAGTGGCTATTGTCTATCACATGGCACACAGGACACCACACACACAGTATTTGAACTTCATCCACTGAGAAACATGCAAACAGGCGTCTACTGTTCAGACTGGGAATGACAATTTTACGGCTAATTCTGCTAAAGAGACACCTGAGTACACACACTTTTGTCTTTCTGTCTTTTTGAGGGTTTTCGTTGACAATGCATCGCCCTTACTCTAACCCAACTCTGCGCTTAAGCCTCAAATGGCATTGTAAAAGTCTGTAAAGTAAAAGCGTTCTGCAAACATTCATGTTACAAAACCTCGGTAACCACCTGGTTAAGTACCAAAAACTGCAATTCTTCTAATGGCCACAAGCTGCTGCCTCCAAAACTGAAAGTCCCCATAACCTCCCATGTTAAATATCAACTATAAAGAATTAAAAATCATGTTTAAATCCTACTATAATTAACAGTTTGGATCTTCTGTGTGATAAGGCTGTAGCATTTATGCTATAGGCTTAGTTAAGCTTGCTAACTAAGCTAGCTATTGTTAGCTGATAGCTTAGCAGTCCACCCTTTCCTTAAAGAAAAAACATGCTTGAAGCCAAAACACTAACTCTGAGGCTTCAAAATGCCAAGTCCGGACTCGTTAGGGAACGTTACTGTTACAGATGCCATCTTTTATATACAGTCTGTGTCTAAATCTTAAATTGGGCCGTCACAAAGACAGTACACACTCACAGATACACACACGTTGCTGTGGATAGCATTCCAGTCATATGAACAGCGACGCTGGCAGTCAGACCCTCAGCTGTGCCTGAAGGTCACCATGAACACACACAGAAACACACACATACCTCCTGTAGAAAACAGGAAAACTCACATATTACTCCCACACTTTCATTAATGTAACTGGGACACTGTTTGTGTTCCTCTGAATATTGATTCATATTTAATGCGTTTGTTCGGGGGTGCCTGGGTGAAACCATGTGAAACAGGCTATTAGGTTATTGTACTGTGTGTGTGAGGGTGCGTGTATGTGTGTGTGATCCTGAACAATGCAGCACTAGGACAGATTCATACACGCTATTCCCACATATTCAATTCAATAAAACCTGGTAGTGCTTTCTGTCGTCCTCCCTGCAGCATGTCTTGCTGCAGCCTTGTGCTTTAATCGTTATAATTCTATAACTGTGTGTGTGTGTGTGTGTGTGTGTGTGTGTGTGTGTGTGTGTCTGCACTGTGCAGAAACTCCAGGGGGCCCTTTTAACCACAGATACTAAACCAGGTACATGTTTATAAAGGAACAATAACCGGAGCTCCTCGGTATCAGTTTCCCTGTGAGCCTGAATGTGTCTCAGTGTCAGAGCAGTAGTGGATTGTGTTAGTGACCCAGAGCCATGTGAAACAACATCATGCTACATAATCCGCCTTTTGTGATCACTATTTCCTTCATGAAACTATCTGAAAGTCTTTAAACCAAAAAAATGCTCAACTTTTCTAACAATCGTATTTGTTTTTACTAGAATGTTTTTAAAATATAGATTTTAACAATTTTCTTTTTGATCTTTTTTCTGCAGCAATATATAAACACACTATTTAAGAGGCGTGTTAGAGACCCACAAAAGTCACAAAGGTTCAAACATGCAAAAATGCAAATGCTTTATTTCCAAACATCCAATATTATAATTATTAGAATTTACTATCCTCACACTTTCAGGCCTCACTCACACAGGTCAGGTGACTGGAAACAATGCGTAATCCTCGACTGGTTGCTAGCGGTTGCGAGTGTGAAATTGGTTGCAAAGAAGTCTATTGCTTGGTTGGTAGCAGGCTCCTGTGGCTGATCGTAGTTTGCACTTACAAATACTTGCTAAGCTAATGGAGACTGTTTGCCTTTAAAGTAAAAGAGTGCCTTTTAAAATATGTTAATTACAGCGATAAGACATACCTTTTACTTTGAAGGTGAACGTTCTCTGTTTCCAGTTTGTGTTTGTGTACTTCAAGATTCACGACTGCTAGGGCAGTAAACGCTTGTGTCAGTCAGCATCATCCACACAAACCACAGGTGAACACAGCAATCTGCCAGCAACCAAAGCAGTCACAAGGAGGTTATCGATGCAGAATCATCTTTGTGAGCGATTGCAGTCTGCTCGGGGAACCCAGCCGGAGGAGGTTTGAATCATCTGGATGTTCACTTTCAACGGCCGCAGAGAAACAGCACAAGTCAGTCAATCCAGCTACAACATACTTCAGATCTTAATTGTCAGCTGGTGTAATAACTCTCAAAACATGAAGCGGTGACTCCTGTACTTGAGCTTAAAGCTTAATTAGTTCTGAGTTATTTAATCTCCTTTTACTGAAGCCGGCAACTCATTTCTCAGGCTACAAAGTAGCAGTGGGAGAGTCTCAGAATAGTGGTGGAAAGTTTAAACTGTTTAAACAACAGCTACGTGGCCAAATTCCTGACTGGTCAATAGGATAATGAGGGTGAAGGGCGGAAATAAACTTTACTTGCTTTAAAATAAAGACGAATAATGAGCAGGAGAAAACATTTGGTAATCGGCAGACCTGCCTCGTGTTCTGCCATTGGTGTTAAAAAAATAAAAACATTACCTCATTTTTTATTTATTTTTTTACTTTTCTGTATTTTAATTGGCTAAAACATGACAGAATTTCCGGGATCTTTTTGCCCAAAAAACGTTAATATCTAAAACGTGTGGATTTGGTTAAAGTGTAAAAATCCCCTTTGACTTGAGTGTAACTGAATAATCTGTGTTTGTGTGTGTTTAATTCAGAGACGCTTAGAGCTTTGAATTATGTGAATTTGTAGACATATTAACACACATTATTAAGTTTAATCGGCATCCTGTCATGGAGATGGAGAAGTAAGCGTGTGTGTTTGTGTGTGTGTGCAGCTGTTGTTTATTTAGCCGCCATGGTAGCGACCGCTTTGCTGCTTCTCATGACCTCGGATGCCTTATTTAGGAGCCCCGTTGCACCCCGGTGTGTCAAATATGGTGTTTGCAGCACATCGTCTGTTTGTCTTTTGACTAAATTTGGGCGTTTCAGGGTTTGAGTTCTCGTGTGTGTGTTTGTGATGCGTTGATTTGTTTCCTTCTCTCTAAATGTGTTTCTCCCTGGTTTCTGTAGCCTCTGTCTGTGCATACGTATAATGTGTATTGACCCCGTCCTCACCTCCTCCTGTTTCAAAGTTCAGCTCTTTGTTCTTTTTTTAGGAGGGTAAATGTAGACTTTGACTCCTGAGACCTGACCCGCCTTCTGACCCCTGTGACCTCTGACACAGTAAATACACTCAGTACTGCAGGAGGCCTTTTATTCGCTCCTCCACACTGACACTCTGACACTTTATTCTCTGTTTTTTACACTGCTACTTATCAAAATGTCATTTTTTTTTTAAAAACACGCTTGAGCTTCTGTCAATCTTACGCTTTGAGTGAGTCACAGTAGAAAGTGAAAACACTGACGCCAATCTCCTGTGTGTCAGGAGTGTATATAAAACAGCCCTTTGAAATAATGACATTAAAAACAGCTGAATAAATGCAATTATACTTAATTACTCTGAAAGTAATCCTGCTCAGCTTACATGTGATCAACTTTTTCAGTTGATCAGGATCTGAAGGTTCTGGATTCTTCAGGAATGTGACGTATATATATAAAAAAAAAAAAATGGTGTCAAATGTGCACAAATATTTTATCATAAGAATAATTGTGATGTCCTTGAGAAAATATCCTGCTCCGGATATCCTTGTAGTTGGAGTTTTTGGATGATGCGGAGCCTTGACGGAGGTATTCTACTGTTTATTTTTGCTAATCCTGTTTATATGAGTGAGAGTTAAATTTAGCCCACAGAAACCCGCCTGTGTATAACACATCACAGATCAACAGCACGACGAACGAAAGGATGAAAAAGCTGAATCATCGCATCACCGAAACACTTGAAACTAAAACTAAACATTGATACAGTCATGAGGAGAGGATTATTGTTATCTTACACGGCATTAGTTCAGACTGTTGTCGTGCTAAATCTTGAGTCATTTAACGTGTTATCACAGTGTTTTTTTGCTGGTCATGTGTTATTTCATGTCATGCATTTCTGACACCATAACCCGGCCCCGGGGTGCCATAATGGACTAGTCTGATGCGTGCACGGTGCAGTTCCATTACATCAGAGTTTTAGCCTGGCGTGCACAAAGAGCTGCCAGCTCGCTGTAGACGTGCTGAACTATCATGCACAGCTAAAGCGCAGGTGAATGAGACTTTTTTTAATTTGGGTTGCTTCCCCTGGATGTGACACTTCCAGGTGAGTCTGCCTGTCTTCTGAGTTCAGTCTATAATTACAGTCCTGTAGAACAACTTCAGACAAAGTCAGAGGCAGAAAACAAGCTTTCCCTCGTGTAACAACATCCCTGCTGGGTTTAGATAATTCATGTTGTTAGACTTTAAACTGCTGTTGATGTCAGACTTGATGGGGGACATGTGTCCTTGGCAGTGTTGCTTTACCTTAAACACTCACTCAGATAAAGTATTCAGGAGGAGACGACACGGATCCCGACGCTGGATTGGACGTGAAGTGTTGTGAGGTTGAAGTTCATTTATATTTTAGGCTTCCATCTGATGCTGCCATCCAAAATAACTTTGAGCGAGCTGGTTAGAGGTTCGGTGGCTGTTGATGGACGCGGATGGTTGCTGTGGGAATTGAACGTGAGACACTCTTGTTGCAGATCGAGGCTCAGCTGCAAGCCTTGGTTTCATTTTGTCCATCGGAAGCAAGGATGCAATTCAGTTCAATTAAAAATCTTCAATCTAAAAGAGATTTAAGAGCAAAACTTCCACATTTATCAGGAAAATGCATTTGTGGGTTGCACCTATGCAAAACTTGCCAAATCTTCTCTGCCAATCCCAAGCAGCTTATTCAGATCTTGACTTTTGCTTGGTGTTGTTTATTAGACTGGATGATTGGAGTCTGAAGAAACAACTTTACAGTTTATCCAAATAAACAGGGATCTCGGTATCATGTGGAAGAACCATACACATCCACAACAATCTCATACACTCTCCTGGCACCTCCTCATGCTGGTCGCCAGCTTGGTCGCATGCTGCTGTGGGACTGCATCCCATTCTCCACTGCATTAAAATGGAGAGTAGTTGGAGGAGGGCCCCCAACACCTATAGTGAGTCCTTTACTGCTCTATGAAAATGTAGCTGCTACAAATCTTATGTGTGAGTGTGCTGGGCTGGTGCTGTGCATTAAAAGCAAGGCAAACAAGTGAAGACTGTTCCGCTCAGCTGGAGACCAGGGAGGCAACAGCAGAGCCAACGGACCCCCCCAACTCCCACAAAATCCCTGAGAGGGTGAGGGGCCATGGGTGCCCTTGAGGTTTTATTTGGCCTTCAGCTGAACGCACTTCTTTTCTTCTTCAATCTTAATGATGGCGAAAATGAGATGGTTAAAACTGTTGGTTTGTATTTTAATTCACCAGATACGTCAATCAGAAAATTTCATTCGAAACAATCTGAGTAAAACCTCGTCTAATAAAAATGTATGCGTTACTAATACTAAGTAACACATATGAGAACTATTATATACAAAATGAGTATCATATTCTATTAAAGAATAATTGCAACTGTCACTTTGTAACTGAGAAACTGCAGGAAAGGGTTTTTTTGAGGGTTTCTTTCAGCGAGTCCCCCTACTGGCCATTAGGGAAAATGCAGGTGTATGTTTTTTATATTCAGTCTGTGGTTTGATGCTGAAAAACGTAAAGGAATAAGTTGCTTTAGTCACTGTGTGCTTTGACTTTGATATTTTAATATTAAAAAGCAGAGGGACTGTGGTCGCCGTGTCTTGGCTGATTGAATAAAATCAGTTTAAAAAACTAGTTTGTGGTTGACCCTGAGTAAATAAATGCAAACAAACCCGGATTGTTCTTTTCACACAGCGTCTCTTCTCGCCGAGTTAAACTGGAGCTGTTGAGGTCTTTAACCTCCATAATATGGTTTGTTAGTTCTTGATCCAATTTGACAATTAGGGGCGATTTTCTAATCACCTCTCCTCTCGTAGGCTGGCTGGTCTCCAGACTTTGTCCTCAGTATTTACCAGAACAGCTCTGGTTTTCGGGCCATTTGTCTTAAGCTTTTGTGTGTTTCTGAAACTAGTCCAGACTTTTCTCTGAACAGCTCCTCAGATTCGCATAACGCAACCTTTGGCTGGAAGTGATTTGCATACATCCCACATTAGCGAGCAGGGGCGGCGGGTTTGAATCATCTGGATGCAAATGTAAAGTAATAGTAAGGGATGAATGCAGTTCCCGTGGCGTGTGATGCCTACAATAACTGCTTTGAAACGTCTGAAAAATGTGTTACTGAGGCTTTTTATCTCAGCCTGTCTTGTTTTATTTAGGCTGTTGCTTTTCTGTTTCCCAGAATGCCTTTAAATGAGAATGCCTTTAGTATTTGGGAGAGGGACGTTACTTGGCATGAGAGTTTTCACCAGAGATGAGATAATGCATGACTCCCTCTTTCTTCACAAGCCAACCTTTCTTGCATCTGCAGTCATCTTTCTGCCTCTCTGGCATGTGGAAATTCAGATTTTTCTCCTCTTCTTTGATAGTTTTCCCTCTGATGTAGATGATTATAGAGCACCATGAGAAAAATGATGGCTTTTTTGATTTTCGACATAGAAAATTGTACATTCTATAAGCGAGCATAAATCATCTTTTGAGCTGCTGGGAGTTTGTTTGGAAGTTGGCGTGCCACAAAAAAATGTGACGTCAGGTCAGACTGCTTGATTTCTCTGACTGTCTCGAATTCAAGCTTTTTTTTTCTTCTAATCTTCGAGTTGTTTCTCACCCTGAAAGGACATTTCACCCCATCATAGTGCGGTTTATTCACTCCTTTCCTAGCTACCTCTGGTGTGAGCATGCTAATTACAGCAAGACAGTGAACGGGTTCCCTCAGCTGAACTGTAACGTTTGCTAACTGCAAAACTTCTTTTGATTGGCGGATGTAGTTTGGCAGAAGGAAAATAGTTTCTAATTGAAATTGCTCACAACAAACATTTAGTAGTTATTTATTTATTTGGGCAATCAAGCCATAACTTCTGGAAGAGGACCATAAATCAAGTGGCTTTTAGTTTTAAAATACTAAAGAGAGGGTAGCTGCCATCTGCAGCACTGCACAAGTCACCACAAAAACATCTCAAGGAACGAGTAGCGCTACCGGAAAAATGTGTCGTATAGACTTTCATTTGCATTCAGCAGAAATACTGAAACTGAGACCAGAACTGGATTTATGTGGTAAAACACACACACGCGCTTTTCAAGAGGATTAGCTGTATCCCTCTCATGGGGTCAAGTGGGGTCAAGGGGGGTGTTGAGGGCTTTGCTCTCCGATGATAGGTCACCAGCGTTGTTGACCCGGGAAATCTGGGTAATTAGACGAATCTCAGCACTGGTTAGACGTTGGTGGGGTCAACGGCGTGTCGGGCCAACTGAATATTTTTGCTGTTTGGTGGACGCTTTGGATCCAGAGGTTCTTCTAGCGTAATGACTGCACTCACAATGTGTGGGAATCGAACCCACAACCCTGATAGTGGGTGGAGCGGAATAATTGTTAGCTGTCAGCTTTATTGTGTCTTTTACCTTCTATAAGTTTGATGCACCTTACAGTAAAGAATAGTGTGAATGTGTGCGGTGCAGCTGGTTTACAGAGAAGTAAAACAAACCGCTGTATGCATAAAAATGCATTCAGAGCAGAGGTTTGTACCTTAGCGTCTCAGCGCTGCAGAAACATAAAAGCTTTATAACCCGCCTTTACCGTTTCCCACGGCAACCCTGCGTCCAGCCCTCATTACATCCCCGGCTGCTGGACATTATTGCCGGTTTTATCTTCGTGCTCTACATAAATGTTCTCGCTGAGTCCATTTGTCTTTTCGTTTTAAGCAAATTGGCCATCGCAGCAGCTGGACTTCACAGGGCTCATTAGCAGAATTGATGTTTCTCTGCTTCTTGCTCGCTCTGGCACTTTATGACTGCATTTAAACTTTTTTTTGACAAAAACAACACAACAGGCTCATGTCCTGTCAGCTCATTGGTCAGGCTTATATTTTTGTATTTGTACTTTCTGGCCGAGTAATACCTCGGGTTTACTCGTTTTTTAAGGTAATCAGGTGATAATGAAGCAGTGATTTTCATTTTCAGTGTAAAATAGTTTATTTTTCCTACTTTAGATCAACTTTAAGATGACTTTGATGACTTTATCGTGTCTCTTCTAGATGTTCTTGTTTGAGACAACTTGTGTTTTAGGACAGTTGGTCACACAGGCCTGCTCTAGGCCTGTGACTGAGGCCTGGTGACTTTAGATGGATTTAACCTAATATACTGAGAGTCTGTGATCATGTCGTATTTAAGGAGCACGTTCTTTCCATTTGGGGTCAATTTTGATCCTTTTTTTGGTGTTCAGAACACACGTCTCACCGAGGGCCTCGGCTCGATCGGGACACAATTTAAAACACAAAGCCACAAATAAGTGGTTCATGTGACCATTTATTGTATTATTATCTATATTTTATTATTGTTTTAGAAGTGCAGTGATGAAATGTCCATCTCCAGTTCCTGCAGTTCCTGCAATCAGCAGCTAATGTCAGTTAATAAATTGGCTGACTGATGTCAGCAGCCAGTGTTCATCTGTTGTGTCATATCAGTTCTGAGCTGCGTAAACATTCAAAGGCGGCATCATGATGACATGAAAGACCTTCATAAAGAATTTCATGAACTCCTAATCTGTGTTTGACTCTGAGACTAAACGTATGTATGAGGGAATGCACGGCAACAAATTCATTATGCTGAAGTTATTCAGATTGAGTTGGACGAAAAATCAGACCTTCTTGTTACATGGTTGAATCATATCGGTGATATTTCAGTGATAACACCTGATGTTGGTCCCAAACCAGCATCCGTTTGGATCCGAGTTTAGTTTTTGAAGGTCTGTGTCCACAAGCGCCGACATTCATACTCTTGCACGTCTCTTCCACGCATCTTTCGTCTGTTAAATACGACATTTCAACAGCAGAAAAAGCAGTCGTGGTGTCACCCGCGCTTCAAGGTGACTTGAAGCATTTCTATAGTAATCTGACACTGACCCGTCGCTCGCTCTTTAACTGTATCTGTAGCTCCAGGGTGAAAAAATCTCGAGTGGCATTTGACAGACTGTGTCATTAAGGCCGTTTCTATGCAAATCCCTGGGCTCTGAGTCAGCTCCGTCTGCAGAGTTCATTCCTCAGGTGAAGCCAGACGTCTAGTTTCATCCTCCGGGCCAGTTTCGGATGGCGGGTTTGCTTTGAGCTTAAGGAATCTGGACAGCTAAAGCAAGAGGCGGGTCACAGGTTAAATCCACTGTACACTACACCCGCTTTCATTTTCAGTCTGTCTGAGTGAGAGCGCTGGCTAATTGCCCAATGCAACACACGTAAATTAGTCCTCCAAAATATGACCGGAGGGTAGGATTTTCCTTTGGAGCTGCATTAAATAATTCTGTTTTAAACCTTTATTTATTTATTTATTTATTTGTTTGTCATGGTGAGACTGGAGGAAGATTTGAATGTACAGGAGTTAATTGCCTTGCTTCAGGGCACACTGACGGGATTTCATTGGCTTCAGTTTAAATGATTGTGTCGTGGACTTTATGTTAAAAGGGAAGCAGTTTGGCTGAATGGAGGTTATTAGAACATGGATATACAGTTAAATAGATTTCAAATATCCGTCCATCTTTAGATTTTGATGACTGCACCGCTGCTGAAACCAAGCAGAGTATTTGCTGTAGTAAGAACACATCTGAGGCAGACTGTCTCCAGATGTGAGAAAGGGCAACTTCAGACAACATCCTGACATTATTTTCCCGACATTATACAAAGTTCATGTGTGAAAACAGCTTGTCAGAGGCAAAACATGCACAACCGTTCAGCAGATTTCACACTGCCACACACAATTTCAATAATTGCCTTTTTTTTTTCTGCACTCGTCTTCACACTTACCTAATTATCTTCATTATTAATAAATGAGCTGGTGATTAACCCTCTCTCGCAGCCCGGTCCTTCCCTCATTCACAGCTTTTTGCAGACTCCATGCTCTCCACCAGCTCAGTGGAAATGTCAGAGTGTGTTTGTGTCACGGAGAGTGAGACTGTGGATGCCACGTTAAAGGCATTGCAGTATTATAATCACATTTGACATTTTAGCAAGAAGTGGGCTGTTGCTGTTATCGAGCCATAATGATAGTTTGTTGTGGCAGAGTGACCCGGCTAACTCCACGGGGAGGAGGGATGGAGAGAAACTGTGGATTTGAAACGAGTGGATGCTTCAAAACTTTATGGAGAAAGAAAAATAAAAAAAAATAAGGATGCATGCATCTGTCCATCGTCCTTTGTTAGCCTACCGTCATTCTTTGTCTCCATCTTCTTTTATCCCCATGTGCTTCTGTAACACACTCCTCTGCATTCCCATTCTCACCTCTTCTTCCTCATACCTGTCTCATCTACCCTTCCTTGCTCCGTGCTCCTTTCCTATCTTTCCATCCATCCTTCAGATATTTTTACTGTTTCTTACCTCCTGCTTCTTTCTATCCTTATGTTTCTTTTCTTTTTCCATTGTCTTGTTTGTTGGCCTTTCCTTCCATTGCCTTCAGCTACTATCCGTACTCATATCTTTCTGTAACCTTCTTCTCTTCTTCATCTCCTCCCATCCTTACCCATTTCTAATCTACCCTTTATTCTTTCATATATTTCCTTTTGATCCCATACCCTTTGCTTTTTGTTGTTTTTTTGTAACTTACTATCTTACATCCTCCCTCACTTGTCTCCTCTTGTCCCCATAAAGTTGTCTCAGCTCTGTCGCTTTTCCAGAACCAGTTTTTCCAAACACAAGTTCTCACTGTCTGACTTTGCAGTATGTGAACAGAGGTGAATTGGATCACATAGCTGGTTTTGTGTGTGTGTGTGTGCGTGCGTGTGTGTGTGTGTGTGTGTGTGTGGTGACATTGCAGTTGTTGGTCGGGGACACAAGTCAGTCAAGGGAAAAGTATCTCGACAGTGAGACACACACATTTTCAGCTGCTCAGTTTTACATAATCATTCACTGACGCACACACACGCACACACACCTCGACTCGCGCGCCTCAGGCAGATTCTTCATATGTGACAAAAGTGTTGTGTAGAGAAACTCACAGAAGCTCACGTGGGGGTCATGATGCAACATGTTTTTATCCTGGGGTGTAATATAATAGCGTTTTGTCACATGCCACCTGTACTGTATCTTTGAAGCAGAAGGTGTCCTTTAAAACTGGTGCCACTGCAATACTGGCCGGGTAGAATAACTGCAGGCATAAATCACAGGTTAGTCAGGAAACTGTGGTTTGTGTCATTTGGGACTTTTGTGTTTTGCTTCCTGTAAACTTGCTGATTGTGTTTGTTTCTCCTCTGTTTTTACTTTTGCTTTCCCTGCTTAGGTTTAGACATTGAAAACTGCATTGTTAGGCGTGTGATTCACAGCCTTTCATACTCAGAAATGATGAGTTGGGAATGACAGACCCATCTCACTCACGCCATAACGCGGCACGTCAAGATTCACCGCCAAAGGACACTTTTGTGTGTGACTGAGCCACACCAGCAGCGTTTATTAACGCATGGGTTGCTTAATGGTGTCTTTCCAGTTTTACCAAAGGTGGAGGTGATGGGGTTCTGCTTGGTGGTTCCTTCTGTGTTTCTGGTCACACACACACATGCACACATATGCACGCACACACACCCGCAGGATAAATGCTGTGATATTAATAGAAGTGTGAGGGTGACACAGTAATCCTGCATGGTGGCGGCGTTCCTCCTCTCTGATATCAGCACATACACACTCAGCACTTTGGACAGAGAGCGAGCGCACGGTGTGTGTGAGTGGTTTACTCAGTGAGGGAAAATACCTGAAGAAAACCTAAGTTAGTCACATTTTCTCACCCAGTTCTGTAATATAATGTCGTTGATGCGAGAATAAACTTGAACTGTAGCCGCCTACTTAAGAAACCCCAGAAATGTGAAAACGTCTTGGTTTGTAATTTTCAGAGCGACTTCTGTTTTATTTGACAGACTGATTTCCTGGTTTTTGAACTCGAGGGTAAAAGCAGAGAGAAGACTGTCAACGACGTGTGTTGATGGACTAGACTTGACATATTTCAACTCTGACTCCAAAATTGCAACTTCTCAGCAACAGTCATGGCCTTAAATTGTATGTTCACCTTGAAAAAGTCACCAACCACAGACAGAAATCAGTCCAGCTGAGAACAATTTATTAACTAGTGTTTGTCCAGATTTAAAAGATTTAATCAGATCACTGTTCAATCAGATTTCTGTAGCAGCATGCAAATGACCCAATTTTAAAAAATGTATTATTTCACTGCGAAGAGATTTGACCAGTTTCATGCAGGAGTTGTTGATGAATCATGTGACGAAATGCTGCTTTTAAGCCCTTTTTGAGTTCTTGTTTCTGTTTTGTTCAAATAACAAGGTGAAGTGGCAGAGGTACATCCAAGTTTCACTTAACCCTTTAAGACCTACCATAGAACCAAGTCCGCCAGAGCTTATATTATATTTTTACATGCTGTAGTGCCATTTTTGGGAGTATTTCAAGTTGATATACATCAATACAACCATTATAGCCCAAATTTTAATAATATGTCTGCATTAAGTGCATAGTAATTACATAAATTGCAAAAAAGTGCAATAAACTACAAAAAAATTTAAAATCGTTTTTGTTTTTTTAACATATATTTCTAGTTAGAGAAATTTAAGAGGCTTATCCCTCAAAATCCCTCAAAACTGTAAATACAAAAAAGTTGCACAAAATAGTTTCCAACCACAGGAAATTTATTTTGTGTGTCTTCATAGTTTTATTTTTGAAATACACCAATTTTTATATACTGCAGGAAAAACGAAAATAAATATTATAATGCAAATTTGCAAAAAAAGCAGCATATGCATCAAAATAAACTATTTCCAGCAGTGCAATATGAGTCCTAAGCGTCCCAGAAACGACACAGAAAGTCATAAAGTCAAACATAACTTTTAAAAACACCAGTATAGGCTCATAAGGCCCTGATAGTAAAAAAGTACATTTCTGCAAAATTACGCCACTTCCGGTTTCGGGCAGGACATGGCGGACATGCGATAGTTCGCGCTGATGGACATAGGAAGTGTTACAAACAGCTGATCGGATCGGTTTCTGGAATATTATGTTTTTGTTGCTGCAAGTGCTTTTTATGCAGTTTTTGCAAAGCTATATATGGAAGGAAACTGTGACCAAGGACAAGCTGATGGCATAAGATGTAAGTACAACTCCTCCGGTTTCATATGCAAAAAAAATTATTGCGCTAGCTAGGGATGGGTATTGATAAGATTTTCACGATTCCGATTCCAGTTTCGATTCTGTTTAACGATTCGATTCTTTTATCGATTCTTTTTAAAAAAGGAGAACACTAAGGTCGATTAGCTTAGAACTTTGTTTTATATCTTCTCTTTGAACAAGATAGAAATTTAGGAGTAACATGGCCTTACAAACCCAACAGTGAGATCTTAAGAGATCCAGCCTATGGCTCTTCCATGGGGTGTCACAGGGTCCCCAGGAAAAAAAAAAAAGTAAATGTAAAATAATAAAATAAATATTCTTCTGTAGCAATAACAAAGTATAACATCAATTATTCTGTAGCAATTACACAAGAATATCCAGTAATGTCCCTGCCTACAATTAAACACATTCACTTACCGAAAATCGGGGCATCTGCTGTGGCAAATGGGTGCAAGCCTTTGACCACAAACTTAGTCACTGCTCGGTGACATTCGTCTATCCTGGCCTGAAAGGAGACGCTACCGGTAAACTGCAGCGAGAACTGCCAGCATCTGAGCCAGACTCTGTCTCTCTCATCATGGTCACCTAAATGCACAGTAATGGCAGGTTTTGTAATAAGGCAGATCGCGCTAACATAATATGCACTGTTAGTTGATTATTTACCTGCCGCATTAACGGGAGAGGACATGCAAACGTTACCGCTGCTGCTGGGTTGAGATTCATGAGTCCAGAGCGGAATTAAAATCACGACATTCATTTAAGGTCATCGTGTGTTTTGTGAGCAAATGCTTTTGCATATTCGTAGTGTTTCCTCCCTTAAATGAAATATCTACTTTGCAAGTATTGCAAGTTGCCCTGTTCTCATCCGTTCTCGTAAAGTATGACCAAACTTTTGAGCGTTTGAGCCGCCATGTTTCCTGCCAGGTAAATGACGCTCCGCAACGTGGTGACGTCATTCGGGGCGACTGGAATCGATAAGGGAATCGTTTGCAAAAATGGCAAACAATTCCAAGGAATTGAAACAGTGGGAACCGGTTCTCAACAAGAACCGGTTTTCGATACCCATCCCTAGCGCTAGCTTATGTGGTTGCAGTGCTACCGGGATTTAAAAATAGTTAAGCAAAACGGAGGTGCCCGCTCCGACCGGCTTTAAAGGGTTAAGTATGAACTCATCCAATCCGATTTGAACCTTTGTGCCATACAATATGTGGCTGTAAATTGGAGAGCTTTGCTTGTCCAAGAGAGCAAGATTTTTACAAGGCAGTGCTGTTCATGAACTAAAAACCCTCAAAACAAAATGAAACACATGGATAGTGATAAAGTGAAACTTGGATGTGAATTCCAAATTTAATTATTTTACACTTACCCAGAAAATTACCTGAGTAAAAACCTCAGAGATGACATTGTTTATTTGTTGAATGCTTTTAGCTCATATATTTTAGTTTAATAAGTGCATGTCAGGAACTTTAGGGCTTCAGTGGCGTTCATATCTAACTGATGTCTCCGCCTGCTTCACTTTGCTCAGTCTTGCTGACCGCTCGACTGCTTTACTGGCTTGCTGATGCCACAAGTGTCCACTAATCAGCGGGGCAAGCCAAGTGAGTCAGTGCAGCTCTTCAGCTGGTACAACAAGCTGTGACTTCCAAAAGAGCAAACGCACACTCGAGGATCAAACGCACACACTCAGTGGATTCATGGGACAGGACTCCTGACTGTTCTTGGGACCGACCCAGTGTGTAGCTGCAGGGTTCTGGCTATACTCTGGACGCTGGCAGAGCATAAAACATGTGACTCAGCGAGTTATCAGAGCTGGCTCTCTGTTCTCCCAGCAGCCTTGGGGCGCAGCACATCTCACAGCCAAGACCTCAGTAATATACAATGGGTTTCAGGGCAGAAACAACACATTGACTAATTTAAAAGAAAGAACCAGAAATTAGTTTAACATACTGAATGTGGAAGAACTCCTCCAATTTGTTTGTTTACCATTTAAAAGAGTAAAAGAAGTGTGTTCAAAGAGGAGAAAGCTCATGATTGAAACCAGGCTTTGCTTATTTATATGTTTCTGGAATCACCACATTGAACCTGATTTGGTGGTAAGCAGTCCACTAAAGAGCTGTTATCAGTATTAGTGTTATTAGTATTATTGCTAGTAGGTGCTTCAGTCTGCCTTGTAGGAGGCTTGGTAGGCTCCATTGACATCAGTGATAAATGGACTGCAACACAGATTATGAAGACATGTAGTGCACATAAAATCTCCTGTGGGAAATTCTGTAGTAAGATTGCAAATATAAGTTAGATGCATCCTAATATAACAAAAGTCTAAAACATGACTGAGGATTCATGTCTTAACACCCAGATGTATTATAATTCTTCATGTCTGATGTTAACATACCACAGTGTTACATACAAATATCAAACTCCATGACACCAGTGCTGACCTTTAATGCGAAATAAGCCCTGTGCTCAGGAGTTTGATCAGCTTTTTCTTTTCCTCTTAGTGACTGTGAGTCGGTTTCAGGTTCCTCTTCTTGGCATCAGTTCAGTTGACCAGTTAAGTAGGATTAACTTCAAGTTAGGGCTGCCACAAACGATTATTTTGATAGTCGACTAGTCACCGATTATTTTTGCGATTAGTCGTCTAATCAGATCATGCGTCCATTGGACGTAAAACGTACAGCTTATTGCACCAGCAGCATCTGCTCTTATATAACTATCATTAGCTTACAGCTTTAAGTGTTTAAGGTATGTGCTAACTAAAAATAAAGACAAGATGATAGTTTATTAAATTTTAATGACATTTGCAGATTGTTTCGATGGAGTTTTATAAACTCCGTCGTCTGCTCCTTGCTATCTAAAATGTAACAGGACACCGGAGTATACTCTTACTAGTCCCTAAGGACCCCAAAGCGCTTTACACTACATCCAGTCATCCACCCATTCACACACACAGTCACACACTGGTGATGGCAAGCTACGTTGTAGCCACAGCCACCCTGGGGCGCACTGACAGAGGCGAGGCTGCCGGACACTGGCGCCACCGGGCCCTCTGACCACCACCAGTAGGCAACGGGTGAAGTGTCTTGCCCAAGGACACAACGATCGAGACTGTCCAAGCCGGGGCTCGAACCGGCAACCTTCCGATTACAAGGCGAACTCCCAACTCTTGAGCCACGATTGCCCCATTTATTCAGATGTGTAAAAACTATAACTTTAATCTCAGCCAAACCGATTTACTCAGGAACAAATAAAATACTGAAAAAAGCCAAACAATAACATTTTTAAGTTATCTAAGTGACTTATATATCATGTTTAACCTGAGTAGCAAAAGACGGTGGTGGGTTTGAAAACAATTTGCCGGATGTCTGGTGTTCTCACGGGCTCTAGTGAGACTTTTTGCTTTAATTAGTTCGATAAAAGCACCCAACCTTATTCTCTGCTCTTGTCCCAATGACTGGGTTCACTTAATTACTGTCACTGCACGGCAATCAACAACATTAAAACCACTTGCCTTATTATTGTGATGGTCCCCCTCGTGGCACTCTGGCCTGTCAGGGCGTGAACGCAGGATGTTTGCAGCAGATCCTTTGGGTCATGTGGGGTTGCCCTCTGTGGATAGGCTTGCTGAGTTAGTAGAAAGTGGGAGCTAGGCTCTATTATCAATAGCCATCATTTCATCCAAAGAAAATTGATATTTCAGGGTAGTTTGTGATCCAGTTTTATTGTCCTGTATATATAAATTCTGACCCTTCTTTTCAAGCTTTAAGAAGAAGAAGGTACTTTTGGCAGCTCCCTTGTTGATCTGGTGCTGATTTTACAACATATGCACTGTTTACATCCATGTTAAAGCAATATCTGCATCAAAACCAGCATCTAAGGTTTCACAGCAGAGCGCTGTATTGTAATGAGGCTCTAAATGTTACTCACTTTGTCTGTCTGTGGTTTTTTCCTTGTGGCAGCTCTGTGTACGCTGCCTAAATAAACCCAATTTTCATTATATAAAAGGACAAAAAGCACCAAAGTATATGTTAAAATATATTTTTATCCATGAAGTTCCCATAAAGTAATTGCTCAAGAAAGCTACCCAAGCTATTATTCAACTGCAAGCTTTGGAAATCTAATATCTGAATCCATTGGTTACAGGGTCAGTCGACTCAAATTACCTGTGCTCCACTATAATGAGTATGAATGGAATTTCTTTTGTGGCCTTCAAGGCTAAATTAAAAACCAATCAGCTTCTTTTTCCAGAGGTCAGATTACCGATTCCCCTCAGTAATCCACACAGTATTTATCCAGCAGAATATAGTTTTAATGGAAAGTGTTCACAGTGAGTTGATGATTCATATGTCAGGGCTGTCATAATCGTATGCTTGCATTGAAATTCCCCAAATCATAAATCGATTTAGAAAAGGATCTGCAAACGTTTCTGTTGCCTGATTAAAAAAAACCCAAATTACCAGAATCTAAACGTCTCAGGATGTTTGTAGTTAAAAGGTACATTTGTTGCTGACTCCAGAGAATTGTTGGACCTTAATGATAAACATGTAACGCATAGAGGAATATTTCATAGCAGTCCTTGTGCACTTTGTTGATTTTTCTCAACCCCCAGGAAACATGCATATCAGTGTATCATAATTAACTGAGCACTAATTCCCTCTCTAGTGGCCTCAGAGGGCCCTACTTGGGTTATACTGTTAACCAGAGCTCTGATAATTTATTTCAAATTCTCATTTTTAAATTAATGCTGCCTCAGTCACTGCTGTGATTGATGTGTTACTGCTTGAAGGGATGGTTAATGGCCAAAAACCTCCACAGGGACAAATCCCTGTGTCAACAGTGTCACCGACATGAGTCTATGTACGTTTATTTGATTTAGATGTATTTCTAAATAATCACATAATCCTCGCATTGTGGAACGGCTCTCCATTTCTTTCCTGCTCAGTGAAACCCGAGTGGATTCCGAGGCAGCGCTGCAGGGCTATCTTTGGACTGAAGTAGATTGTGTACTTTAGTATTTAAGGAATGTTTCTTTTTTCTGTCGCAGAATAGCCATTTTTGGACTGTGCTCAGCTGGTGTATAGCCTCTCTTGAGAGTCTCTCGTGCTTGTTGTGTAACAGCACAGAGCTGTTTTAACTGCTGCTGCTACCACCCTGCATGCATGTAACTTTGTTTCAAATGTCCAGCATAAAAAGTCTGCCCATAAAATTGTCTTTAATATTGAAAGTCTGCTCTGCAACAAAGTATTGAAACTCGTAAGCTTAATCATATTTGGTGGCATGGCTCTGAACTGGGACTTCCCAGTCCATCCATATTTGGCTAATCCAATGACAGCATTATGACAAGTCAGACACAACACAAGGAGGAGCTTGGGTGGAGATGGGTTGCAAAGCAGGTTGCAGAGAAAGCAGTAACTAATTAGCTTTGGTTTAAAACTCAAACATTGTATTTATGTCTCTGTTGCTTAATCCCACTCAGGGGCTAATTTTAATGGTTACAATAAAGATTACAACAGTGAAAGGGTTATCTTCAAAACAGTAGCCATTTTACTCACTAAAAATGAGGAATTGCACTTTTTTTTAAACTTTGAAGTTAGAAATTTAATTCAAGACAGATGGAAAATAACCAATAAAGCACTGGCCTAAAAATAAACTGGATAAAGTAATCTAAAAGTCACCTGGAGGCTAAAATATGTAATTTTTAAAAAGTTTTGAGACAAATTATTTATTGCAATTTAATGGCTGGACAAAGCTATTGTAATAAAAGGATTTCCATCATGCCAACATGAAGGAAAAGCCCCGACCAGGCATTAATCTGGATTAGCTTGGTTTAAGTGTGGCGGAGCCTCATTCACATAAAAACCTCAGAGGCCTCAGAGTCTGCTCAGGTAATTACTTCTGAAAGTGAAGAGGTTAGATTGTGTTACTTACCATCACAGCTGAATAAGATCGGAGGCTCCGTGAGCTGCTCGCTGGCTTGAAAATAAGGAGTCTTTCGTGCTTTGCTGATATTTCAAGGACTTTTGGAACTGGGTGATTTCTTCAGCACCTGTCCACTGAAAAGTTTTTTATTTTAGCTGTACTCTGAGCCGTGTGATTCATTCATACCTGGGGAATCTTGAGTGTTTTTTGGAAGGATTTTCCCAGAATCTGTTGGAAATATTAATGAAGTACTGAAGATGAGTGCAGTTAAATGTGAACTCACTGACTTACTTTCTCTGGGGTGTACCATAGAATAAGACTGGTGTTTTTTGTCATATGCTAATATACTTGTACTGCACATGTATAAGTCACTCATCCATTATTTATTTGATTCCTACATTTAAAGATTTCATGGAAGTCTAACAAGATGATTAATTTTTATTAAGAAACTATTTAAATTAAATGACTCACTAATGCTATTCTCCTAACTGAATGCAATTCTTTCTTTCATCTTTATCTTTTTATTTTCAAACATTTATTTGTTTTTTCAAAACCATTTGAATGGAAGCATGACTTTTGTCACTTTGGCTGTTGTATTTGGTGTTTTGGAATATTTGTTGTCCTGGCGGGAACGTTAGGTTGATGTGTGGATATGTGGAAAAACTGCACAGTTTGAAATGTGTTGGCTGTAGCAACGTTTTCTATGACAGCAAACTCACGGTATCCGTTTTTGGTTTGTGTGAGTAGCTGGACAGCGTTGTCACATAAGTCTACCTGCAAGCAGCAGGTGAACCACTGGAATCTGCTGGCAACCAAAACAAGGACATAACCATGAGGGTCCTAGCAATGAATGGTCATTTCTCTTTTGCTGTACAGTAAAGTTGTTAAATTTGACAAATTGGTGGATTTGGGCTATAAAAATATATTTTCCAGGCTTATGTTTAGTCTCATGAGCTTGTCTGCACGTGGACAGCCTGCTCAATCAGCTTTTGTTCACATCTCTTCTTTGCTGACCACATTAGAGCTTCCAGTTACTTTAGGAACCAGTTTGCCTAATCTCCAACTCCTAACTTGGTGGACTGGTTGCAAAGTCCAGTTCTTGCTTCATTAACTTACACACAGTTTTCAAGCAGTTCTTGCATCTAGAGACTTCACAAATCCCACAATAATATGCTATATTGATTTTTTCTTTTTCTTTACCTGATCCTCTGGCGATGAGCTACTTTCCCCTCTGTGGAGGGTAGACTGACCGGTCCTTTTACACGGGAACTGTACCCCGACCCCCTCCTTCATTTACTGAGAACAGGAAGGATGTGATAAACTCTCATTGGGAAACAAAATCGCTCACTGTGCTCTGCTTTGTCCTGCAGCCCATTCATGACCACAGTGTTTTAATAGAGAAAAGCACTGTGTAAAAGGACGGCATCATCAGTGAAGAGAGTTATTATCTTACTCACAATGGGCAGGGAGGGGTCAGGTTTCTGTATAGTTAATGGAGGTCTAGTGAAGGACCTTGTTTTCTGGCTAGAAGTGTTCTTACTCACGCTGATGTTGTTTATTTGGGTATAGGCGAATTAGTTATAGGAAAAATCTGAATCCTAATATTGTCGGATAACTTTATATTACTATGGCTGATTCTTTTTGCCATAAAGAAAGAGCACATTTAGGTCTCTATCACATGGCATTTTCACCACCTTTGTACTGCGTGAAGACGGCTCTTTGTCAAGATCGTTTGACTTATTTTGCACGTGTTAAAATAACTCCTCACCTGCTCCCACGGACTCAAATCCTCCTGCTACATCTGGTTATACATACAACATTACAACAGACTGCTTCAGTGACCCAGTTTGCTCGTGAGGAAATTCAAAGTTCACAGATCTGTGGAGCCGGGATTATTGAAGCTATAAACAGAGCTGGGTGCTCTCAGTACAATAGGGAAGCAGGTGCTTGGCTTCTGTTTGCATTTCTACACCTTGAAGAGTCACCTATTGTTTGTTGACTCAGTGATGTCAGTCTTTCAGCAGCTTCAAATGCAAGAGATGAACTTTTCCCTGAAAATGGAAGACATAGATCTACGTCAGCTGGGTGGATTTGTTGACCTTCTACACTTTTACATACAGAGTTTAGGTCCTATGTACATAATTGAAGTCCTTTTGCCGCCGCTGGCAGTGGTCTTGTTGTTTTGATATTATTTTGCTCTCTCCTACCTCTGCCTCACTGACATTTTGATAGAGATTTATGATGTTATCACCACTCCAGGCAGGTTAAGTGCAAAATATCACTTTTTTCCCCCTTTCATCTTGCAATGAAACTCTGCTTTTGTTATTGTCATCACAAAACTTGCCAGCTGCACATTGCTCCTATCAGCAGTCTGCAGCACAGGCTGAGTCTTCTCGCTGAAGCTCTCTGCTGTTCAGCTTTTTTCCCTCTGGGTCGTCTGCCTTTCTTTCTCTGTCTGTGATTGATGCCTGACAGGGAAGTCGAGCGGAGGCCATACAGACTTGACTGCTCTGCTAGCTGCTATTGATTCTTTTTCACTTAAGCCATAATGAAGTATTGGTCAGCCTCGGTGGGTGTCAGCAGTGCTTAGGGAGGCAGCAGGTGAGCGGAGCCCTGAGACACTAGACTTAATTACAACTGGTCCTTGTGTGTTCAGCTTCCCTTTGAGATGCATTGATGGAATTAGTGTAGCGGTGGTGGAGGACAGAGGAAGCAGAACGAAGTCTGCTGCAAGTAATCATGAAATAAGTTTTAATTCCCTCTCAGGAGGAACGCCAAATGTAAGAGAAGCATAAAAATAGGGCAAAGAGTCGGACGGGAAGAAAGCAAGACTGCAAAGGTCAATATTCAAAGAAGAGGAAATGAGTATGTTTAATATAAAAGAGAAGAACCCATGGGGCCTATCAGCCTCCTGTGCATCAGAAGGAGGAGGCGCCAGTTTTTGAATGAGAAGCAGATACCTGTCTGGCATCAGACAGTGGCGGAGAGATAAATTTAGTGGCCATTAAATTCTTCAAAAATGGAAATATGAGCATCTATAGTTCCATATGGAATAGTCAGACTCTGTACATGAAGAACGGGTCGTAAATCCAAAATTAGGGTTGAATCTTCAATTTCCAGCTAAATCCACTTCAGCTGTGTTGGAGAGATAAAGACGCAGGCAGAGTTTTGTTGGTGGTGACAACTGAAATTTCAGGTGGTTATAAAATTAGGGTTGTATTTTGTCGTGCTCAGTTATTGTTGTAATAGTTTATAACATAAAAATAACTTCATCTCTAGAAGCAAGACAAAATAGTCTGTTAAACAACAAAAATATAAATCTGTTTTGAAATGACCATAGAAAACTTTATAAAAATAAAGGAAAATAAAGAAAACGCTCAAATGTCTAAAGTGTGTGATTCACTGTCAGCCCACGAAGTTGTGACACCATGAATGACGTGCTTGAGTATGTGCTCTGCCAGTTATACAAAGAATTGTCATAGAAGTAAACCTTTAACTGTGCCACTGATGCTTATTCTGCACTGGTTAAATGGTAAATGGCCTGTATTTGTATAGCGCTTTACTTTGTCCCTATGGACCCCAAACTGCTTTACACTACATTCAGTCATTCACACACACAGTCACACACTGGTGATGGCAGCTACAATGTAGCCACAGCTGCCCTGGGGCGCACTGACAGAGGCGAGGCTGCCGGACGCTGACGCCACCGGGCCCTCTGACCACCACCAGTAGGCAACGGGTGAAGTGTCTCGCCCAAGGACACAACGACTGAGACTGTCCAAGCCGGGGCTCGAACAGGCAACCCTCCGATTACAAGACGAACTGCCAACTCTTGAGCCACGATGGTTAAGTTTCATGACAGAAACTGTCATCTTATTTGCCAAAGTAATCAGTTACACCTGCCTCAAGTAGTGGGATTACAAGATCACTACACCATGGTGATGTGGTCTCCAGACACTGATTACCTTAGTGTTGCTGTATACACATTCAGTTCTGAAAATGTTTTCCTTTAAATCGTGCTAACTTAAAATTAAAGCAACTGGGTTTAATCAGGTTATTTTTGTGTGGAAACTAACAGGCACATCATGCTGATACTTGGGGTTAGTGTTGGGGACAGGCAAACTGCATGGCTAAAAATGACATTTGCTCACACATCTCACACATCTCTTTGAGATGAACCAGCCTGCTATAACACTGTCAGTCTTTATCAGCTCTGCATGACAAAAAGAATAAATACTTCAATGAGGCGAATCAACACATGCTTGTCCAACTGGTGCTTCACGATATAATTAAAGACAAAAGTTACGATTTAATAATCCACAAATAAAATATGTTTTGTGGAATTTGTGGAATTTCTTCACATCCACGATTCAGTAATAAAAGGCTGCGTCTCCAGTTACAGTTCTCTGAAGGCTAATCTGCACACAGGTAGCGTACATGTTGGGATACATACCAGGAATATCCCCAAGGCACTCATTTTACATGCACATTGGAAACATATGCTTGTAGCAAAACCTCTGCATTATTTATTGCATGCTCCCAACAACATATGCCTCCTAACTGTCGCCTCATACAAAGGAAATGATTTGTTACGCCTCTTCGGGAGACCGTGGTGGTTTATGTGTAGATGTTTGTCAGCGGGATATTTTGAACCACACGTGAAAAACGATCATTAATATTCATGTTTCTTCTATTAATCATATGGGTCTCCAAAGAGGCTGTCACATCGCGCAACACTGGCTGGTTTATCCACAAGAAAAACATGGTTCGTTTCTACTTTTATGTTTTGCACTTGGTTTAGTTTTTTTCTCACTCTTGGATTTGTTTGGTTTAGGCACTTAAAACTACCTGGTAGGCTGAGAAAAACGCTGTGGTCTGGTTTTAAAATGTGCCCCACTGCCAAAGGGCACCGTGGACGTAGCT
The DNA here is from genome assembly GCF_051167445.1 of Perissodus microlepis. Lineage (NCBI taxonomy): Eukaryota > Metazoa > Chordata > Actinopteri > Cichliformes > Cichlidae > Perissodus > Perissodus microlepis. The sequence goes on from NC_140478.1 coordinate 35,346,496, forward strand.
GACACATGCCAGCGGCGACTTTATTTGACGCCCGAGGAATGAGAGCGGCCTGGGGTATCATAGGTGCATGGCCAACGCCTGCATGCTTGCATGATTCAAACCACAGATTCCTTTTGGAATGACGGAGTTTAAATCCCACTCTGATGTTCTTCAGGTCATTGTGGTCCGAGTGATTCAAAAACTCTCACACCTGTCGCTGTAGCTTTTGATCTTTTAACTTTACTTGACTCTTAAACCAAGAACACCGAGTGGAAACCAGTGTGCTCCTTCAGTGTTGTGCCTGATGTCATTTCTCTTTGTCCTTATCCAAAGACATTTTGATGGAACATGGCTGCTGGACGGATAAGATTTGAGGCTCTTTATAGCGACAAAGCCAGCAGGACTCTATTCCACCTTCCTCAATCCTGAGGAAATGTTGACTTTGTGTTTGAGGCTGCCTGAGGGAGATTTAGCTCTGAGCACACTGCCCATAAATGGCCACGATACACACCGAGAGAGAGGATATAAATGGGGATGGGGTGGCGGGTTGGATAAGAGGGGGGAAAAGAGCTGGAGAGAGGAATATAAGGAGTGCAACAGGAGGGAGAAGGATTATGAAAAAGTGAGAAAGGTAAGAATGAAAGGGAGGGAACTCAGATGTAGATTTAAAAGAGACATAAATAGGAGAGGAGGGAATGCCAAAGGAAATGAAAGGGAAGAACAGAGCAAGCGAAAGGAAAAAGTGGTCCGCCGGCCAACCTAAACACAGGAAACGCCAAAGAAACTTCTTTTGAGAGCAGCCGAGATTCACTGGTGAGCTTTATCCTTGAGTGACCTGAAGGGAGGTTCTCTTTTCTGCAGCAGTTTACATTAAAGGTCTTCATGGGTCTACTGGCTTCTGAGAAAACCAGACAAGATCCAAGTTGGACTTGAGCCGCTCCGTCTCAGTCTCTTCCTCATTGATATAATGGCTATAAATGGATCCGGGCACGATCATCTCCAAGCACGTGAAAGTCAAACGCATTCTTATTCCCAGACCATCAAATGCTGCCGTTTCATCAGAGGCTGACTGTGACGCAAACAAACCCATAAGGTGTCTTTTGGCATCTGCCTCTTATAACTTGTTTCAGCAGCACCATAGTTCAGTGGTTAGGTCCCGGGTTTGGATCCACCATCTGGGTGGAGTTTCCACAGTTTAAAGACATGCAGTTAGTGGGGTTAGGTTAGTTAGTGATTCTAAGATGTGAATGTGAGTGTTAGTGGTGTTTTGTGTTTCTGTGTTGGCCCTGTTACAGACTGGCGACCTGTACAGGGTGACCCCGCCTCTTTCCCTATGGCAGCTGGGATAGGCTCCATTGGATAATTGGAAAAGCGACAGATGCATGGACGGGATTGCTTCTTTCTTCTTCTTTGCTCATCGTCTTCCACACCTGTGAAGACCTCTTGTTTACTTCCGTAGTGTCTTTCTGTCATCATTTATCAAATGCAGAGTTTTCCAGCTGCCTCTTATCTCACTTTTTGTTTTTCATTGTGTTAATGAAGATTAAAGTCAGCCACCAACACAAAGGCTGCTTGCAGTGCTTATGATGCAGTTTTAAAGACTTCAGGTTTATCTTGCTTTAGCCTTTTATTTTGAAAAATCATCAGAATTCATAGTCAAACTGTAAACAGTTACTTTCACAGAGAACAGGAAGTGTTGGCCTTGATTTCGGTGGTCTGCTGGCTGTTATGCTTTCAGCTCATAGGATTTTTATTAGTTATTCTCTATGTACAGATAAAGAGGTGTACATTCACTTTATGCTGTAAGTCTGCTGTTAATTTTGCTATTTTGTAATTTTCTTAATAAATAAGAAAATAAATAAGTGAAAAATAACAAATGTTAAAGGAGAAACGGTGAGCTCAGGTCAGATAAAGTGGTAATGGATCTTTAACAAATGGTGTCCTAGAAAGCACAGAGACTGTACATGTCTCTCTGCATGCATAATATATGGGCATTTTACAGTACTGTATACAGTAGAGTGAGTGTGTGTGTGTGCCAATAAAGATTGCATAGACTGCATTTTTGTGTATTTTTGTGCAGCGAGATGCACATTTCTGCTTGGAGACATTTTTGCACCAAGTGTATGTTTGCACATGCCAACCTGTGTGTGTGTTTGTGTGTTTACGTGTGTGTGTGTCTGGCCAGAAGGGCCCTGTCACCCTGAGCGGAGTGTGAGGTGAAGTGACAGATTTGGATCAGCAGGGAGACCGGCCGTTCAACTGTGCCACGGTTAAATAATACAGCAGCTCTAATTTATTCACCTGACTTATGGAGACAGCGAGCGTGTTTCCAGGGAGCGTTTTTCGTGTGACACAGTCTGTGTCTGAGGACTTCAAGTCAGACACCCAGCAGAGACGGCAGCCCTTCAGACAGTCTGGAGGTCAGTCAGAGAGACGACGCGCTGACTGAAACACCTTTAGCAGCACGCTGGATTCTGCCTTACTCCGAAGGTAAATCCAATAAATCATAACATTAATATCGTAACATATATCATTTTAAGGATCAGAACAAGTTAAAAGTTGCTTCTTTGTGCTAACTATGGCTTTTATAAGCTATATCAGTGTTTGATAGAGAGAACATTAACTTGAAAGTAAAATAAGAAATTTGAAGATTAGATTGAGAGAAATTACAGCAAACATGGATTATTTTCTAGGGCTGTAGTCGTGCAGTTGACACGGTTGATTGTTTTTATTCAGTATTAATAAGGATGAAAGCTTCATCAGTAGCCTTCTGGGATTGATTCATTACTCCCCCCCCCCCCCCCCCCCCCCCAAAAAAAAAAAAAAAAATTTGCAACTGTGGACCTTTCCAAATCTAATGGTGACTGATTCCTTAATTAATGTTTACATTTACTGAATGTAAACCTCGAGTTCCAAAGTTATTGACAACATGTGAAAGAAATCAGCAGTGGGGTGGATGTAGTAAGAAAACATGACCAAAAAGCCGAGTTTTATTGTGTCTTAACCATCAGTAACGCGTACGAACGTAATAGAATAATCGGACTTGTTTGTGTTTGCGTGTTCAGCCAGTTTTTTCATGTTTACAGTTTAGTGCTTTGAGTGCGAACGTGTCAGGTATAGGGATGGGTACTGGTATCCGGTGCCATGATGGCACCGGTTCTGACATAAACGGCAGTAACCAGACCGAAAAGCAGCGCACATTTCGGTGCTTTGTTTCGGTGCTTTTTTTCCTGAGCTGTGATACACTTTAGATTCTAGCCAATCATTTTATGTTTCCGAGGATAGTAGGCGGGGCCAGGTACGTACGTTCTTTTAGAGCAGAGCTACAGATTAAAAATGCCCAAGGCGAAGCGGTCAAAGTCTGGCTGTACTTCACAGCAAAATATGCAAACTCAGCAGCCTGCAACAAGTGCTTTAAGCTGATACTGTGATACTGTCAAAGGAGGTAACACCTCAAATCTGATGAAACACCTGGCGACGCATAGCGTTTTTTTTTTAAAGCCGAGAAATGCGCCGTATTTGATAGCTTGCTGCGAGACCTCACACCGAGCACATCTACTGCGGGTGGGTTGCCTGTTATCGGTCCCGGAGTTAGCAACATCCCCCAAGAACCCGAAGAATAGAGTCCTGGCCCCTAGCCCTGCCAGTGTAGCAGAAATGATGACGGATGATGATGGCAGCAGCAGCCGTTCTTCTCTGCGTGAGTAGCTTAATGTTGTTCGTGTGTAATTTACGTTGAGTAGGCTAACCACGTTATTACATTAATGCATGTAGGTGAACTAGCAAACATCATCATAGCTACATGCGGCTGTCTTCTTGTTTGATGGCAGATACTCCCTTCACCCTGGCCAAAAAGGCTAAAATGACCAAAGAAAAAGTGGAAAACAGTTAAACATGAGAGGTTTTTGGACAAAGTTGGTGTTTTTTCCATTGTTTAAGCACTGCTTCCAGCCAAGAATGTTACCATATATGCCCTATAGCTGCAGAAAAGGCTAACATTGTTATCTTTTTACAAAAAAAACAGCTGAACATGAGAGGTTTTTGGACCAATTTTGTGTTCTCCATTCTTTAAGCACCGGTTTGAGCACCGTTTAAGCACCGGCACCGCTTCAAAAGTACCGGTTTGGCACCGGTATCGGATTAAACCTAAACGATACCCATCCCTAGTCAGGTAGTGGCCATTATCTCACCAGCTGCAGTGTTTCAGTAGTAGCAGCAGCTCCACCCAGACCAAACTAGTTGTAACGCCCCCAACCTCAGAAACACCTTATTACATCTAGGTTACAATTTAATGAGGCAGAACATCCGTGGGTGGGGATTTTGTGCTCACAGCTTGAGTTGTGTTACTTAGATCACCTTGTTGTGGATTTCCCCTCTTGTTGACATCATACAGAGCGAGAGCAGAAAAACATATCTGAAACTGAGCTTTTGCCTCACGGGGATCACTTCTACACACACTGACGTATGTGAAATTGTATTTTATGTGAGAGAAATGAGGAAACGTGGAGGAAATCCCCTTGCATGTGAAGCACGTGAAGATGAAAGTAAAATTTGGGATTAAAGAAGCAACAGGTGACTTCATCTGTATGTTACAGTTCAGCATGCAAGTGGAGGATCTGGTTACAGTTATGATGTCTGTTACTTAAACCATTAGAGGCCAGAGAGGAGAAAAAAAACAACTTCCAGACACTCACACTCGGTCCTTTTATGACACATTCAGGAACTGACAGCCACTGATAAGAGCACTTAAAGGTCGTGTGTGTGTGTGTATGGGTGTGGGTGTGTGTGTGTGTGTGTGAGTGTGAGTGTGTGGTCCAGGCTGACTTATTTCAGCTGACACCTGATTTCACAAGTGTGGACTTCCTCAGTTGCAGTCCAGGCTTTTGAGGTCATGTTTGGTGTCACATTGGTTTACATGCACATCACGTAACACCTGCTTATCCACTTCCTTAATAACCAACTACAAAACATTTAGTTGATATGATATAACAGCATGCTTAATTACATATAAGCCATCTGACAAGCTGAACGTTGTCTCAGTGATTTAAAACGGGGTGTTTTGATTGGTTTTTATTCTGGTTTGTGTTAAAGAGAAAAACAAGAGTATGTGCGTCCCAGCGTTTGGTCCATTGTGTGTGGTGTGGATGGGCGTGGAGACTATCTGGCTCATATTGAGGTCAGATGGAGAAGTAGAAAAAAGGGAATAATACTCAGGAGATCAAATAAAGGATGAAAGAGACGGCAGCAGCGAGGTAGAGACAGAAGACAGAGGAGGAAGCACACAGTAGGTCAGGCTGTCAGAGAGAGGGAGAGGGAGGGAGCGAGGTAGACGGAGAAAGTGGTGAGAGGTCCCCGATGAGGAGATGAACCTGTTTCCCCAGCAGGAGGAGGGGAAGGAGTCTGTCGACGGGATTTGTTCCAGCGAGTGTTAGTGGCGTTTTAGGCAGCATGAAAGATTCATGGAGATGAAAAGGCTCGCCGGTCGTCTGGTTGGACAGTCTGATGGGGACGTTGGTGGGGGAGGAAAAGACTGGGAGGAGCTGGACTGGTGCACATCCTGCAGACTGACAGATATACAGCATGCTCAGAAAGGTACGAGTTTTAAAAGAGGCCAGAAAAAACTTGGAGAAAATTATCTGTTACAAGTTGGTGTTTGGTGTATGCTGCAGCATCGTGATGCTTCAGTGATTTAGTTTTCCCGTGAAGGATGTTTAAAGTAACCTGCTGATGTCTAGCGATTGCAGTGCACAGTTGTTTTGAATGTAACCTGGTGTGTGTTTTATTACTAGTGGCACTGAAGAGCTGTGGTTTTTCTTTGGTAGTGCTCGGCTAGCGTGCACACGGACTCCCGCTGCACACAGAAGCAACTGGTTGAGGCGGTCTGTGGTCCCGTTCGCACATTTAAGCCATGATGTGACTCTCACGAAACTTTGCAAATAAACCTTTTTCTGTTCACTTCTCTTATGTGTAATTACAACTGGGTGTAAAGGGAAACAGGATGTAGAAGAGATGATGAAGTATGATGTCTCTGCTTGTTTCCTGAAGATTCTAGTCGATTCGAGATTCTAATTGGCTCTGACTAATCTGACATTTCTGTCTGTTTCGTTAAGATTTTGTTTTCTTTGACGAGTTGAGCAGACAGTTTCTCGGTTTCTTCAAAGCTTATTGAGTATGGTGCAATACAGTAATATTTCCAAAAACTAGAAGGCCATTTTAATCAAGCACTGCAAAAGATTCCCTTTCTGAATTAGAACTGCTTTAGGGTTTGGGGTCCTTTCCCCAGGAATCAAAAACACTGTACCATCTGAAGCCTGCTGGCCACCTCTGGTTGCTAGGGAAAAATATGTACTGTATTCCCTGATTGGCTGACAAGTCTTGCTGGAGGTTGCTGGAGAGTGTCTGGGTGAAACTGGTTGCAGAGGGGGTGGTGCACCAGAAACCTGCTTGTGATTGCTGGTTGGTTGCATTGAGGATGGTGACTAGTCTGCAAACACTCACTAACTAATCATCAAAATTCAACACGTTTCTTTAGGCAGAACTTTCCCTTTGAAGGTTTGTGTCACCTTTTTTATGAATTTCATTACTGCTGACAAGTGCAAATTATGGGCAACTACAGCAATCTGCTGCTGATCACATCAAGGTTGTCAATGAGACACCATATAGCTCGTTGCAACCCTTTTCCTCTAGAGACTGCCAGCATCCTCCATCAACCAGTTGCCAGCTGATTAGGGAATGTTTATTTTTCCCGGTGGTTGACACGGGGTTGCTGACCAGCCTCTGGGCTCATGTTTCCAGGTACTCTGGCTTCCTCCCACGGTCCGAACACCGGGGTTAGGTTAACTGGTCATTCTAAATTAGGTGTGAGTGTGAATGGCTGTCTTTCTCTGTGTTAGCCCTGTGACAGATTGGCAGCCTGTCCAGAGTGTACCTCACCTCTTCTGTAGTGTAAAATCAAGTTTACATGCTTGATCTCTTTCCTCTGTCAGGGTGGGTTTTACTCCTTTTGGATTTGGTGGATACGCCTTATCCTTGCATCAACACTGAAACAATCACAGGAAAGGTTTTTGACTGAGAGTCCGTTTTCTCATTCCTAAAATAAGGAAAACAGACACAGCTGTTCCTGGAAGTGGACGACAGAAGACGGTTTCTGCCCGTGTTTTTCAGCAGCAGCCATTAGCAGCATAGCAGAAGTTCCTCCGTCAGTCTGTCATCACGTTCCTTTCAGAGGACCACCTGCCGAGGGAAACCACGCTGAGGGACTGCAGCCGGCTCCCATATCTGTGGGTTTACCCATCAATCTTTCAGTGAAACAGTCCATGTTGTTGTTTGTTATGACGAGCACATGACAACAAATGCAGGGAGACCCGATAGTTACTGACAGGGTCTAAAAACTCCAGGTTATTGGGGCCTGTTCTAGCAGCACTGTTAACACCTCTGGTTTTGTGTATATATAGCGCTGAAACGTCACCAATGTTTGGCTATAGCTTCAACCACTCTGCGTTATCTCTGTTGGCTTCTGTGCTGCAATGCTAATCCTGTCTGGTGTGACGGAGTGCCAGCAGCTTTAAGAGGAGGTGCAGCTCCCTGTTGAAGGAGGCATCTTCCTCTCGCAATAGCACCTTCACCTCTGGCCTTCACCTCTGGCCTTCTCCTCCTCCTCCCACACAGCCTGCAGGGTGTCTTATCTGGCCCAGAATAAGCAGCTGTTGCCCTTTAGCTTTAAAACAGATAAGCTAGGCTAACAGTTTGATTTGAAGCATCAGCATCACAGTAAGGTCACGAGACATTCCTGGGCTCTAGATAAGCCTCTGGCCAGATTTAAGATCAAAACTTAATTAAAGATTATTTTAAAAAGCCTTTTTTTATATAGTCCTTTACAAAGAAAGAAAGAAAGGGGCATGCTAGGCTACATGCTAACACGCAGTTATACTGTGTCATACATGCTAGCTCTGAATATCCGTTCTTGCCTTGAAGATTAAATTTTTTTTGTTCCATGTGTAATTTGATTAATTGTTAGTTTATTCCATTATATTTACATGTTAAAACTTAATAACTTAAATTATTCCACTAGAATCTCTGTTTTACTCCACATTCATGATCTTATCAGCAAATTCAATTTTTTTTTTTTATAAAAAAACCTTCTTTGTCTTCCCATCAGTTTATATGGACAAAGCTGTGAATAATAGTTATCCAAACCAAAATCTGGCGAAGGTCAAAACTATTAATTTTTTAACTTTATTTTTCCTAAAATTTCCAAACATCTGGATTAATATTCAAAAACAAACAGATTTATCTATCTTGTTTATTTTCTATGTTTTTTTTAACTTCAAGTCAAGCTGTGTCCATTCTTTTAATTATTGTGGTTTACTAATGATGCAGATAGATAAATAGCAGCTTTTTCATAAAGGATTTCACTGGCTGCCTGGCCTAGTTGCACTACTAGGCTTGCGTGGCTGTGCTGAATGGGAGTCTTTCCCTCAGCCCAAGAAGGTTTATGGATGACGATTTTGGACAAAATAGTGCAAAAATGTTTATTTTCAGGTTTAGTGTCAGAAACTATTCACTGTTTCTTGGCCATAGTTTTGTGAGATTTTGCAGACAGTGAAGTTAAAGTAAGATTATAAATATCAGAAAGTTGAAGGAAGCAGCTGGCTGCCACGTTGTGAGCCTGGTTCTCGCAGAGGTTGATGGTTCTCTCTCTCTGATGATTTTAAGGTCTTTGGCTTACAATATAAAGCACCCTGAGGCAACTCTTGCTGTGAACTGGGGCTGTATAAACTAAATTGAATCAAATCGAACATGGTTAAGGCCGAAACTGAAGCATATCAGATACCAAACTGGCATGCTAACAAAGCTATCATTCCTGCGGTGAGGTTCAACCTTCAGGTGGTTTTCTCAGCGCGACTGCCAGCAGCTGACCTTCTTCCGTAAATTGATTTCTTGTTCCACTTCATTCCTTTGCGAAGGCGAATGGCTCCGGATAGACAGATTCGGCCAACCCTGCCTCCCTGACCCGCCTGCCGTCACAGTCGTCATAATGCATCAGGTCTGTCTTTTGCTTTTGCTGCGTCATGCTGCTGCAGCTGAAGGAGGGAAAAGGTCAAGGATGCAGAATTCATTTTACAGTTAATCAACTTCAGTTCACAGCACTGACGTTTACACTAGCAGGAAAGTTGAGCCACCAGTTCTGGGTGAAAAAACACTGAAGCAGTGGAGTTTGATGTTTATGTGTTATTCAAACCAGTTTTGTAAAATGAGTGATGATTGGGATTTTAAAGCAGAAATACTTCAATATTTTCTGATGGTTATTCGACTATTCTACGTTCTGTCAGCCTCGACTCTGCTAGTTAGCAGCATGATCTCCTTCAGCCACTGTCTGGGATAAAGGCCTGCATGCTACCAGACAGGGCTGCTGTGATTTAACGTTTATTCATGCAAGGTCCAGGGTTTTGCCCTTTTTACTGACGAGACTTAATTTCCTTTGTTGTTTATCCAGACAATCATAACAGGAAAAACTGGAAAACATCCATAAATGTTCTCAGAATTTTGACATGACACTTACTAAGTGACTCACTGGAGTTCATTTCATTTGTCTAACGGGTTTTCTCAGAGCACATGATTCTCAGAGCTTCTTCCTATTACAGAATTATGAGACGTTTTACAAGACTCGTCCTGACTTTTGATAGAGCGGCGCTGCCAAGGTGGCGTCCTCAACGAACGAGCTCCTAATCGTGTAACGTTTAAACCAGAGAGTGTAATTAGAGATGATGAGGACGAGCGAAAGGTAGCTCGGTTGTTAAGCTGGAAGGGCAGATGAGGACTCTGGATTGAGCCTGAGAGCAAGTGTTCTTTTTATTCCTGCAGAGTTTTCAATCACTGGAGAATCTCAGTCCAAGTCTCATTAAATCCTTTTGAAAAAGTTTAGTTTTCAGTGTTTCTGAATCAAAGGACCCACTGACCAGTTAAAACCTCTTGGATTCCCAAACGCATGGACGTTGTTCACGCTCGTGTCTTGCAGGGCATTTGTGCTCGAGCACACAAGTCTAGATCTCAGTTTGTAAATGCTGCCTGGCCCTCTGGCTTCATACAGTCAATGTAAAGATTAAAAAATATCTTTGCATGCCGGCAGATATATCTGTAAATAGTAGGGGTGCAACGATACACAAAATTCACGGTTCGGTTCGATACTTTGGTGTCACGGTTCGATATTTTTTCAATACAAAAAAAAATGTTCATGCCTTTTTAATTTGTCATTTATTAAAATTATAAATATATATTTTAACTCAAAAGTACAGTTTTTAAATTTAACCCTAACCCTTTTGCGTGTTTTTTATTTTGACAGCGAATGCGCACCTGCGGACCACTTATGTGCAGCCCTGGTTATTTAGCTCATCATATCGCAGCCACAGAAATTATTTTGTCCATGAAACCATAAAGCTGCACTTTCTTTTTGCCTTATAGTCTGATTTGTCATAACTTTTCCGTTTTGTGGTCAGCTTTTCTTTGGCTGTCACTTCTTCACCCTGACCTGTCTTATTTGGCTCAGCAGAACTAAAATATATATCCTGCTGCTTTTACACACGCACTCACATAACGCTCAGCGATTCTCTGCGCGATCAACCTCTCACATGTTTAAGCTGCGGGAGAGTTCACTTGTCATGTTTGCGTAGTAAGCTAACGACTGATAAGACGATGTCAGAGGAATTGGTGCGCAAATCATCATCACTCACCAATCAGTGCTGTCGCTCTCTATACACAGTTCGCGCGATTGCAAAGTGAAAGCAAAAAACAAGCGCAAATTCGAACGCGATTTCAATATGTCACATATTGACAGTGGCTCACCGATGCCAATGACATAATTACCCAGCTACATTTCTGAAAGAATGCAAAAGCATTGACATATATTTTTCCTTCCTACGATAGCCCGACGGGCAGGGCAGAGATAGATTTTGGTAGCCCGACTGGAAAAATCGCTAGCCCCGGGACGTCGGGTTTATTACAGAGAAATGTCTCTTTCCAAAATAAAAGCTATACTATACGCTTCTTCTGGGCTATATTCTCAGCAGCATATTAAACATATCAGGTCCCCATAAGGAGAATCCTGTGCTAACGGCTGTCTAAATGACTCGGGTAAAGTTTGTAGCATGCATGCTTGTTGTTTTTGTCTGCTTCCACTTGTCTTTGCACTAGGATGATGTCGGCGTAAGTGTGCAGTCATATTCGTTGTGTTCCCACTAGTGCTGTCAGCGTTAATCTCGTTGAAATGACGTTAACGCCACAACACGGCAAATCTCCGTTAACGAGCTACCCCTGATCGCCCCGTGCCTGGGGCTGGACGGCCAACACGTTAACGAGCTAACTACGCTAACACACTAGCTCCCACCAATGTAATTGAGCATTGCGTGGCACATCCAACATACTGTTTTACTTTAGTCCATGACGCGCTTACCTTTAGGGTCATATGTCACGTGAAAACCAAAATAATTCCAAACGCCAGATCTGAATGAGGGTGGGGGAGGTTCAATTTGCCATGTTGCAACGAGAGCTTAACTTCTGTCTCGCTAGCTTGCCCTGCGCTCTTCCTTCTGACGATGCTGTCTGTGTTGAGCGCTCAGTGGATCTGCGCTCGACAGTGCAGCCTAGGCGGAGTAGTCGAACGCAGATTCACTGAGCGCTCAACACAGACAGCATCGCCAGAAGGAAAGTTGATAAAATAAATTACAAATTTTGTATTGTTCGATACATATGCGTACCGAACCGAAACCACTGTATCGAACGGTTCAATATCGATACGAATATCGTTGCACCCCTAGTAAATAGATAAATGTATGTGCTATAGATGAGGTTCACTGAAAAAGTAAAAAATGTAGTTCAGATTTAATTTCAAGTGAAATTCCAGATGTTTGTTATACTCACCATTTTTTTTTTATCTTCTATTAAATTTACTTGTGCATTCAGGCTACAGGCATAATTTTGGATTGCACATGTAGAGCAGCAGCATTAAAGTGAGTAAACCTGCTTCTTCTTCCTCTTTTATGCTCATAACTCTTAAACTCTGAGGTATCATCTTCGAACAGCCACATCTGTTCCCGTGTTTTAGGGCCAAAGGGATTTGTTGGAGTGTAATGGATAGATGTAACACAATACAGGGATTATAGTGGCACAGTGTTTTCTTTACCTTAGATTGCTTCTCTCCCTTTGAGCCCTGAAACAAACACCAGCTGGAGCTGGTGATGGAGCTGAACACTGATTCACCTTTGCCGGGTCCCTTTAGGACCTCTCGATGTCTGGCTTTGCGAGGCAGAGGCTGCTACCGCCTTTATTATGATCCCAAACTGGTTTTTTATGACGCATAATACTCATTGCTGCACAATAAATGGTTAATATATCTTGGGGGGGAAAAGTGCATACCAGATTCATATCAAATCTGTCCTGATTTAATCCAAGATATTATTTCCTTGTTGTGACATTTCCCTCACGTAGAAGCTCGGAAATCACACTATAAATCAGTATAACAGGAAACTTCCTGTGCAGAGTTATTTCTTCAATAAAACCCAAACAAATTTCTTAATAAAACTCATGCAGTGCTGCAAAATACAATTTTCACCTGAGGGAGCGTGCACACTTTAATATCTTTTCTAGTAAATGTGAAATTTTCAATGAGGCTGGGTCACGGCCGGTCACCCGAGGTATTTACTAACTTATCTGCTCTGTGGTAGCATGTGTACCACGATGAGTAGCCTGGTAATATGTCTTATTTAAATCAAGTAGAAGAGAAGGACAATGGACAACATTAAGAGTGCAGTCTGTGGTAAAACGTGTGCACATGTAGTGCAAGTATGTACGATGTCTCGCTAAAGGCATGCAAACGCTCAAATGATGCAAGTTTTCCCATGCCTTCCATTTTCTGCACCAGCTCACACACCTTCTTCCTCGTAATACATATCCCAGTGCACGGTTTTACTGCTCGCTGTGAGGCTGCGGATCAGTTATGCTGCTGATGAAGTGGTGAGATAGCGAGGGGAAGTTGTTTTTTTTTCTTTCTTTCTGTTTTTATTTGCACAGTGATGGACTGTTTCTCAGGATGAGCTTGACTGGGATCCCCCTGTCTCAGCTGGGTTAGCCTGCTAAATGGAGTGTGTGTGTGTGTGCTGGGGTAGCATGCATGACCAGTTTACATGTTCAGGTGCTCTACCCAGTGTCTTTGTGCATCTGCATCATTAGTACGTCTTAAATTGGTCTTTTAAGCAGACGTTGTAGTTCCGTTTCCTAAAACTTGAGCCTTTATTAAATGATTGGAATCATCAACCCATCGCAGCTTTTGATGGGTTCACACAAAAAACTGTACACAGGCTTCAACATTGTGATGCTCCACAGGAGGCAAAAGCGAAACAAACTGGAGGATCTCAAAGTGCACATGAGCTGCGGTGTCTTGGTTGTAAATCTTTATGCCCCTGTCACCTCTCCTGCCTTCCAGTGTGGACTTTTTCCTATTGGATCATTATCTGTCTGAATCAATTGTTACAGCAGTTGGTGCGCTCAGACACACATGTGACAATAAGGCTTCTGAGAAAAAGTGACACTCTTGACTTTATAACAATTGTCAATTTTTATATATAGAAAATTTTTTTGTTTTAATATATATAATATACATTTCCCCCCCCCCAGTAGAGCCATGTTGTATCAAAACCTTAATCACATATTTATCATTACTAACCACATCATTTTGCCTAATCTTAACCAAACCTCACGTTCCACCATGAAGCAGGGATTTGAATATAAATGCTTCTGTCAGTTACATTTCATTTTGTTGTTGAATCCAGATGACTCGTTGGTGAGGAGTGCAGACATCGTGTTGGCTCACAGGAGATTTTTATTCTTTGCAAACAGGCTGCTGATGCTCACGAGTTACAGCAGATTATCCACTTACTAGACTGGTGCATTTTCAAAGTGCCCTTGAATAAGGTACAGAAAGCCAAATTGCCACCAATGCATCCATCGCTGGAGTATTTGTGTGTGATAGACGAGGCTCTTAAAAGCGCACGAAATCAAGTGATGTAGGAATGTTTCTCATACTGTCAGTACTAGTACTAGGAAAGCACTACTTTATCATTTATGCACATAGTGAAATCGCACACCTCAGCTCAGGCAGCCAGTGCTTACCTGAGGTTTCACTGTAGGTGAAGTTTAAGCTGGAGCTGTGCACTGAGGTCGTCACAGGGTAAATAATTCATGCTGAAGCAAAAACGTTTCTTTGTTAATGACACTTTGTAATAAGCCGTTGTGTGTGTTTGCTTTTGTATCCAGCTGTAACACTCCTCTTTGACCGCACGCTGTTTTAATGGGGACTTTATGGACTCGCAGCTTCCTGTCAACTCTGTCGGAAAACTTTGCAGTTGCCTCAAACTTCTTTGAGCTGGCAGCGCCGCATTAAAGGCTCAACGAAATCATTCAGTGTGAAGAACGATATGAGAAGCAGTGTTTGCTTTATTTTAAAATTTGTTTTGCTGCATTTTTTCACTCCAACAGTCGACCCACGTTTGTGCTCAGTAGCTTAAATGTCATTTAATGAAGTCGAGAATGAGTTGAGTCTGCAGCAGTTGAGTTGAGGTGAATCAATGAGCTTCCTGGAGGTTAATAAGCTGGGTTTTTCTTTAAGTTGGGCTATAGAGGTCTGCACACGTTACTGTTGTTATTGGTGCCCATTTATAAGGGATTATTGGAAGAGCAATGAGCAGCACACAGCATTCAACATTCAGCTTTTTTGTTTTTACCATTATAAGTAGGTTATCTATCATGAAGCACTGTGTGTAGGCTGGTCGTACTTGTCTTTTTGAACGTATTTGTTCACAAAATGTAAGTTTAAGTAGTTAAACACATGATTTTAGAGACAGAGAATATGAACAGTGCAGTACTGGTGTATAAATGCGATGGGATGATAGAAAGGAGTAGAGGAACGGTGCTGGGTGAGTCATGGCAGATTCCACAGCAGCCTAACTCAAGCAGTTCTTAGTTAGCAGCATAACAAAGAGACATCAAATTAATTAATTGTAGTGACTTTCTGATGATCCCAGGCTGGGAGCTGGTTCCACAGGAGGCCGATTTCTACTTTACAAACTCTGGGAAACACAAGCAAAGTCATACTGCAAGTATAAAATTACAAACCGCTAACAAAGCGATGTCTTAAGTTTTACTTGAAGGCCAGAGACATGCCTGAGTTAACAGAGGGGCAGAAATCTGATAAGGGAGAAAGAAAAGGGACCATTGTGATAAATCCACCCGTAATAACAACCTGCCAACTCACAAGCAGGTTCCATTTCTCTGAAAGTGTGTTTGAGAAAATGTTCGGGCCGATCTAAAATAGCTGGTAGTTGATTTTAATTTGATGCTCAGAGGCCTGTTGTTACAGTCTGAACCGCAGGATGTTAAAATAAAGATTTTATGCTTCTGTGTAAAATGAGAGGCCGCTCTGTTGCTACAGTCTGTCTCCCTGTGGGATTATGGGAAGTGTAGGCCTATTGTTAAAGCTGTTCAACTAGTATTTATCTTGTGACAGCGAGGAGGACTGAGGTCAGTGTGTGTGTGTTTCTCAGTTTTCCTTCCTCCAGGCTCACGCTGTATGTGAGTGCCTCTTTCTCCATGTTAACATATCATCACTGTGTGTGTGTCTGTCAGTGGTTTCTGTCTCATCAGGATGTCTGTGTCCTGACTGGTTCGCCTTCTCAGTTCCCCTCTGCCTCTTTTCCCCCACATCCTGTTTTACACACATGGACACACAAACACACACCTGGCTCCTCGTTCATCTGAAGCTGAAAACACAGACACTGCTGAGGCTTTTAAAAACATCACTCACATACAGTAATCACTGATTACACCAGAATACAGCTTGTTGTTATTTTTAGTGATGACAGTTTGAGCATCCCTGACAGAAGGCTACAGCAGACTAAAGGAAGAGTGGAGTAACTGGAAAAATGTACTCGCTAATATGATGAGCTGAAGAAACAAGAGAAACGAGGGGCTGCATAAAAATGAGACAGACAAATGAAAGTTTTTAAGACGGAGATAAAAGGTCTTATAGACAGAACGAACTTTAACCCAGATCCTGTGCGCTGAGCTGTACCTGTGTGAAGGAGCATTTCCATCCTGAAACCTTTGTGCGCTTAAACTTAGTCAAAACTAAGTAAATGACTATCTATGTATTTACTAAGATAATGAGTAGAGATGTTGGACTGCCCTTACTTATGTTTGAGACTTTTGTGCACCTCTGTTTTCCCGTTCCAGCTGTTTATAGACAGCACAGCTATCATGTGTCTGGTTAAACACACAATTTCAATTCAATTCAATTTTATTTATATAGCGCCAAATCACAACAACAGTCGCCTCAAGGCGCTTTATATTGTACAGTAGATCGTACAATAATAGATACAGAGAAGAGCCCAGCAATCATATGACCCCCTATGAGCAAGCACTTTGGCAACAGTGGGAAGGAAAAACTCCCTTTTAACAGGAAGAAACCTCCAGCAGAACCAGGCTCAGGGAGGGGCGGGGCCATCTGCTGCGACCGGTTGGGGAGAGAGAAGGAAAACGGGATAAAGACATGCTGTGGAAGAGAGACAGAGGTTAATAACAGGTATGGTTCAATGCAGAGAGGTCTGTTAACACATAGTGAGTGAGAAAGGTGACTGGAAAGGAAAAACTCAATGCATCATGGGAATCCCCCAGCTGCCTACGTCTATCGCAGCATAACTCAGGGAGGATTCAGGGTCACCTGATCCAGCCCTAACTATATGCTTTAGCAAAAAGGAAAGTTTGAAGCCTAATCTTGAAAGTAGAGATAGTGTCTGTCTCCTGAATCCAAACTGGAAGCTGGTTCCACAGAAGAGGGGCCTGAAAACTGAAGGCTCTGCCTCCCATTCTACTTTTAAATACTCTAGGAACAACAAGTAGGCCTGCAGTGTGAGAGCGAAGCGATCAAATGGGGTAATATGATAAAACAATATATGCACTGTTGCTTTTCATTTTAGGTCTCAGTCACACAGGTCTAGAGTCTCGTCAGCAACCACTTGGCAAAATCCAGCAATCGCTCATCAACTGGTTGCTGAACGTTGGTTAGCTGTCACTGGTAGAAATCAGGTACAAACAGGGTGCTAACTGCTTGTGATTGCTTTTGTATAGCAGATCGCTGCAGTTTGCATGGAAGTTGCTGAAATGTCTGCAAACACACACCTCTAAGTGTTAGTGAAATATTGAGAAAGTCTGCCTTCAGAGTAAAAGCTACCACTGAGCAGGGAGCTGACGACTATTTGCAGACAAACTGATGACTGTAGCAGCGACATCTGTGGTGGCAAGGCGAGCGCTGACCGGTCTTTATGGCTGTGTGACTGAGGCTGATTACCAGGTCGCTAACCCGAGGACGTGTTGGCTGTATTCCTCTGCTTTTTGTCTTAGGTCAGCTAAACTGTAAGAGCAAAGATCTAAGCACTGAAGGCTTTGTTTCCAGGGAGTGATGCAGAACTTCTCTCCTTTTACACATGAACAAATGCCAAGTGATTATCAGAACAGTTTCTCATTTTTATCTCAGCTATCTAATTAACCAGAATATTGTTCCGGGGTAATCACGGAGCTGCTGTACACAGACTGATGAGTTTAATAGTTTTATAGTATCCAATTATCAGTGTAGAAATAGATTTATCCATCTATAATATAGTTTCTATGGTCCTATTGTATTTGTTCCACTTTTATAATAGTTGAAACCTGTCTGAGAGAAATGTAGCTCGGTGCTACGTGGTAAAGCTGACAGTGGTTTAAATATTTGTTAGTGGTTAAATTAATAATGTCAGCACAGTCGAGGTTGTTTGAGGAAAAAAACCTATTCATTTCTAGGACTCGGTCTTTGTGCTGCACAGTGTGACACAGGAGTAAAAGCTGAGCACACTGTGCTTCCTTCAGCTCTTCACCGAGCTGGAACAGCAGCATTCAGCCTGACATGTCAGTTGGTTTTCCAGGTAAATCTGGGCTCCAGGGGACGTGTCCCATCACAGCCGCACCAGCCCGCGTGCTAATAGGATAAACACCAGTGTCCTCTTGCAAAAGAGTCCCACTGTTTACCCATCTCACCCAACCGTTTGGACGTTATTCAGGTAACAGTATTTGCCCAACATTCGCAATCACAGAGATTGTCCTGAGGGTTTTGGATGAACAATCATCACCATTAAGACCCCAGATAATGAGCTTTTCTTATCCTTGGTCTGGCTTTGAACTGACTTTGATGAGGACAAACGGTGAAACAGCTGCACGGCCTTCGCTTTAGGTTTTCACCGAGGCAGTAAGAGGACAGGCTGAACACAACTCGTGCTGTCTCTTCATGCAAATACTTTTGGTTTGACGTGTCGAGTCCAACAACATCCGCCTTAAATTAAAAATAATAATAATAATCATTGCAAACAGTCCAAGGATCTGTTCCTGGACTTTTAAATTCATATTTGGACCAAATCCATACTCCTCAAGAACTCAGAACATAAAAAAATAATGTATCTTTGCTTTATAATGGTGATATTATCTTCAGTTCGATCAGGTTTGGCATTTCCATACAGGGCTGTGGTTTCTCATCATATTTCCTGATAAATCAGGAGACTCAGTTTATCTTTAAAACATCCATTTGTAAATTTCACACTGCGTGTCAGGCAGTGTTTGTGGGTTTTTTAGGATGTAGTTCATGTGAAAACTGCAGAGTGGATTTTCTAAAAGTTTCCAGAATAAAAAGAAGGAACTAAAAATGGTAAATTACTGTTAAATCTCAAATCCCATCCTGGCCTCTGCTGTTAATGTTGGTCATTGAAAGGGATCCTTTTATGTTAGGGACGAATGAAAAATGTTTATGAAATTGGCATACAGTAATTTAAAAATACTGGTTTGTGGTGTTTAAAGTGGCCCTTTCATGCTTTTCCTTATTTCCTGTCCAGTTATATGCTGCTACAGCAGCTTCCGGCTTGTCTTTTTTTAAACAATCATATGTTTTTGTACCATATCACAGAGATATCTCTAATACGGCCACACCAGGAACACTGAGTGAGCACAGGAGGTGAAATGAGCTCGAGACAGAATGAAGTGAGGGGCTGTATAAGAAAAATAAAGAATGTTTTGCTTGAAATGCATCATCAGCACTCAATAAGATGTTAAATGTATCTTTTTGAGCCAAGACAAACTGTCGTGATCGAAGGTTTGCGCCCCTTTTTTAAAATCCTGCTATTTCCAAGACGTTCTCCACAAACTCGTACTTCCAGTGTCACAAAGTTGTGAGTCAGTCTGTCCTTCAGTGCAGGTGTGAACACCTCCTGAATAGCAAAAAGCAAGCACACTGCAGTGTAGCATCAGCGCTTGAGCAGGAAACTGTGTCAGTGCACACTCTCAGAGCCACAAACACCACCTGTTGATCTTGCTGTGACGATGGCGACGGCTGCCTCTTGTTGTGCAGCTGGGTGTATTTGCAGCAGAGCGCCCGCTCCTCTTAGATGCGGCTCATCAGTATGCGTCGGGGTTTGGTTGACGAGTCTGGAACGTGTCGCTGCGGTGAACACGTCACAAATCATGACTGCTGCGCCGTCTTCTTCTCCTTCTCGCCTCAGCTCGATCGATCGGTCCGATTTTTGCCCGTGCATGAAATGGACCGGCTGCTGTGAGCCAGGTTGTGTTACGGTGTGCGTTTCCCTCTGCCTGTCTGTTTCGTTATCTTTAGCTGCATCATTCGCTCGCCTCCCCTCTCAAGTGAATTCAATTCATTAGCGTTCATTGCCATGAATGTTACATGACCTGAAAACAGGGCTGGGTGTAAATGACTGTAGATGTATGACACACATGTTGGAGAGCCTTTCTTCTTCTTTTCTTTTTGCTCCTTTTTGCGTCTCCTCGTCTCTCTGTGAAGCTGTGGCTCGTGGGAGCGGCCCCGAGCGACCCTGTGGGATAAATCCATTTTAGAAACCCGAAATCCTGACAGGTAGTTTTTTTTTCTGCATGAGAAAGTGAGAGAGAGGGTGAAAACGACGGAGGGGTGCGTGCATGTGCAAACACACATTCAGCAGGGAGCAGAGAGGGAAGCAGGCAGGAGCCTCCCAGGCATTTTACTCATGTAGAGAATGTAATGAAATCTGAGCCACTCTTCCTCCCCTCTCCTCCTCCTCCTCCTCCTCCTCTTTTTCCTCACTCCCCTCATCCTCCTCCTGCTCTACAAATATGGCAGTGAGAGGACAGCAGAAAAAGGCACAAGCTTTGGTTGGTGAAGCTTGTGGTAATTGTTAACTCACTGGCTTATTATGTCGTGTTCACAGGAGAGGCTTTATTGGTTTAGTGGGTGGGATTGATTATTCTGATTCGCTCATAGGAAGACCTGATGATTGGTTACTGTCACATATAGTATGACATCATGTGGCAGCACATTCTGGGCTTCAACCTAAACAATATACTCGTATTCACTGTCAGTGGATCTCAGAGTGATGAGTAACATTTAGAGGCACTTTGCGTTGTTGTGATATTCAGACTTGAACTTTTTTCGGGAGCATGTGTTGCAAATTTTGGCAAATTAGGAAGCATAATTTTACTGTTCTCGTTACTCTTCAGCTTCATTCAGCAGCGATTTGTGACGCCGTAAAAGTTAGCATCCCGTCTGTGTTTTCAGAAGTTGCATTAAAGTTGTTTTCACTCTAAACGTCTTATAAATTGTTTAATTTGAGTGAGTATTACAGGCCCAAAGAGCATTGTTTGGTGGTTTAATAGAATTGTTTGCTTTTGGATGGACCCGACCCCTGTGGGAACTAATTACCCATAATAAACTATATTAAAAAAAGGAGTTTAAACCAGCTCTACCTCGACCTGCTACAGATGGGAAATACCTGCATCTTGCTGCAGCAGCGTTAATGTTTAGTGGTTGAGGAGAATTTTAGCAGGATTCTTTCTTTCACTTAAGCTTCTTCAGTTCTAAGAACAAGTGGTGGAGAGTCTCAGGTATTTAAACCTTAGTGGGAGTTTCCCTCGAGAGGATTGTTGACCCGCTCTTGATCATGTGCCTCATCACATGATCCAAGTGGTGAAACAGGGTGTGGGTCATTATCAGCAGAGGTTTCAGGTGAAACCAGACCTGCAGGATTAAGGTGTTCTTTCATATTGTTTACACCAAATTCTGTGTCGTGCTCTCTGTAACCCTTTTGGACCTTTCTCTGTAAACCAGGGGTCGGGAACTCCAGGCTTCGAGGACCGGTGTCCTGCAGGTTTTAGATGTGTCCTTGATCCAACACAGCTGATTCAAATGGCTAAATTACCTCCTCAACATGTCTTGAACTTCTCCAGAGTCCTGGTAATGAACTAATCCTTTGATTCAAGTGTGTTGACCCAGGGTGAGATCTAAAACCTGCAGGACTCCGGTCATCGAGGTCTGGAGTTCCCCCATCCCTGCTGTAAACCAGAGAGATGTTTGTGCGGTAGATCAGCAGTACTGCACAATCTCACACCAATAATAGGTTGTCTTGACCACGCCTCCATACCTAAATGCTTTAGGTTGCTACCATGTGATTGGCTAATTAATTGTTACAATGTGTCAATAAGTGTAAAGATCGGAACAAAATAAGACCATACCATTTAAAAAGGGATTTTTTTGTTTTGTTTTAGTGGCTCGGGGAACTTCCTCAGAATTCCTCATTTCCTTTCTCGTGACATTGTTATAAAATGCACTTTAGCAAGTTTCTGTCTTCAGAGGTCAGATTTAAGAAAAGGGGAACTACTTCCATCCTAATCAAACTAAAATGTCCCAGTGAAACTACACCAGTAACATTGTTGATCATCACTGCGTACGTGAGAACCAAACTGTGTGTAAATCCCCAGCTCACAGATGGAGCTCCTTTGGTTTTCTATCCCCTGGAATAGAAGATGCTAACTATGTTTCAGACAGGGATTACATTTTGCTCTGTATAACTGTTGAAACAAACCTTCCTCCGATGAGTCAGCCTGATACACTCGTCCACTCTGGACTTCATACAAGGATTAACAGTGTATGTCCCAAACCTCTCGCTTTCCTTTCATTTCTGCCTCAGGCTCTTGAGCCCTTCCTCCTGTCTGGGCTGTGCCCCAAGCTTTATACAGTCCAACCGTCATATCAACACTTATTTCCTGTCTGTGAGGAAACCGATGTTATGATTTCTGCTGAAATTCAAAAAGGATTTGTCTTGGCTTCAGTTACTTATTAGAAAGAAAAAAGTACCTAAGGGTCAGCTGACATGAAGGAAGTAACGGTAATGAAATCAGAGAATTAAAAACTGGTTTGAGGTCCTCGGTGATGAGTCTCTTATGGGAAGTGATGATCGGTGTCTCTGAAAGGTTGCTGGTCTGATAACTGATGCTGGCATGTGTTGATGTAGAGTACAATAATAGATTATTGTAGGAATGCAGATAAATTAAGCAACATTAAGACTGTCCCTTTAATTGAACAAGCTCTAGTTAGAATCTGCGCGTGTTTACTTTGCTCTGCCAAAGCAGAAAAACGCCTCCTTACAAAAAGAATGGTTTGTCTATTCTGACGTCTCTCTTTATTAGCGTCTTGTTAGGTTTCTTCAACCATAATCACATAAACAGATGCCTGAAGCTGGATGTGTGCGGAGGCTGAATTCCACCTGTCACTTTTTGAAAAGCAGCTGGAGGAGACGTTATGGGAACAACGGAGGGACGAGGAGGGATTTCTTCCCAGTTCTCTCCCCCTCTGTCAGCTCTCCTAAAACACCATCCTTCCCCACACCAAATCATTTTGCTGGATTTTTATTATTTTCACCTTTTTTTTCCCCCCGTCTTTCTTTTTTTTTTTTTGTCTTTTAACCGAGGTGAATGAGAAGGTGGCGGACACCATGTGAGGAGGTGGGTGGTGGTTTATGGATCTTAATGGGCTCATCTAAATGTAAATGAGTACCGAGGAGTACACAGGATGTCTCTTTCTAACGGTCTGCTGCTGGGAAAGCAGAATGTTTAGAAAGAGGTAAATTGTGTTGAGTTGCAGAGTTCGTCTGAGCTCAATTTAAAGGCAAGACTGAGGACGGGCACCCAGAGGTGCTGTGTGTGTCATTTTACCATCACTTACTCATGATAACATCAGTTTGGAGACATTAGAGTAAAGACACAAGATTTGTCCTAAGAGATTTTGAGCCTGTGTGTCAGATCAGGAGACTCTGAGGTTTCAGCCTGCACTGCATAAAACAGAGCGGGCACTTACTGGACGGGTTGGCAGGAGGCACACTGGCAACAGCACTAACAGCTGACCACCTGTTTTGAATAAATACTGGCTGTTAACAGCTCCATTGATCTTCTGTTACAGGCTGAGTTTATAGAAGAGGTGTAACCTTAACATTTTCATGTGGATTTGTGTTAAGAAGGTTTCAAACAGCCATATTTGAAATAAGCCTGTTGACTGTTTTACCCAATTAAAGAGCAGAAAAGAAGGGCCACAGATTCCTAAATCTGCCCTGAGACGGAGGTACGGTGCTGGCTGTGAGGCTCGAAGGTGTTTAGTTTAGGTTCACAGATGACTAAGAACAAAGACGAAAACAGTTTATTATGGTCTGTTAGTTCTGGAGAAGAGACTATTTGGGATATACCAACTGTGAAATTCTGATTCAGTGATGTTTAACATAACCAGCTGACCCATAACGATGTTTTTCTTGTGCTTTTCTTTGTTTTGTTGTCCGTTTCCTTTTTTCCCGGGAATCAGAATATTTTATCATTTAAAAAAAAAAAAAAAGAACTATTGAACTATATGTTTGATGGACTCCAGCAGCAAAACCAGACTGTTTGTGTCGGGGTGGGTTTGCTGACACATGTAGAAGTACACCATCGTGTTTCCAGCTCGAAAAGGTTGTTAAAATGAGACCATGTGGGAATCACAACAGTAGAATAAAACTTCTGAAGGATCTTTATGAACTGAGAGTTTCTTTTCATGTAATTTCTGTGAACTTGTATTAGTCTGATGTAGTGCATGCACAGCTGTTCCCACAGTACATATTTCCAAGACAGGAGAAACAGTGTTAATAGTTATATACTATATGTATTACTTATATTTCATCAAGGATTGTAATGCTAATACATTGCTGTATTATATTGCTCTTATTGCACTAAAGACACTATCTGGTATAAAATAGTCATAATTTGTGTATATTTGACCAATGAATGACCAGCTGCTGTGTTAGCAGGTCAAACTGGGATTTGGGTTGTTGATATCTGCCCACCACTGCAGATACAACCACCCATGGTCTGCCTGCCTGCCTGAGTGTGTGTGTGTCATGGGGATTAGCTACATTAGCCATGTTAGATACACACATGTGGCTGGCACAGATGCTGTGGAAACTCAATCTGTACAGTTGGAACGATTGGGGTCACCAGAGGTGGTTGAGCGCCAGCTGTGTGTGTGTGTGTGTGTGTGTGTGTGTACCCCTGCTGGTATAACTAAGGCATAGCTAAGGTTTCTGGGATCCCAGTTGCCAGAGCCCAGTCTGAGGCATTCACGCCTGCAGGGTGACGTCCAGCTGCAGTTGCTGCTGCTGTTGTTACTTAATCCAAATGAGAGGGAAACAAAATGCAGCAACACCGTAAACTATTCAAACTATGTTGGACTGTTTGATGTTTTTGTCTTAATTTGTTGCAGATGATGTTTCCTGCTTTTACGGCCTGAAATACACATGGAGCGAACACGCTGAGGCACGGTGCACTAATTATTACCATCACATGATGTTTATTTCTTCACTACCGGCCCGATAGTCTCGAGTCTGGTGTTTACATTTGAAGTGCTAAATGTTACCTGAATTTATCTCAGTTTAGCGGCTAATGTTTAGGCATGGTTTTTAATTCAGCACGGTCTAGCACAGGGGATGTCAAACATAAGGCCAGGGGACCATAATCGGCCTGGCGAAGACTTTAATCCAGCCCCACAGGACTGCTTTTTAAAACGTGAAGAAAGACAAAGATTTTGGACTTATAAGTGTGTTTTAATGTATTTTACAACTTTATCTTTACTGATAAAGACCTCCCACATGACCATTAATGCTACACCAAAGTAATTAGTTAATAGAAAAGTTAAATGGTGGAGAATTTTCTGTAAATTAACAAAAACTTTCAGTTTTTTCAGCTCATGGTGTAAATTGAGTTTGAGATTCTGGTCCAGACTGTAACTTTATCCTGACTTCATCATTAAATCCTACATAGTCCAGAGTTTTATTCCTGAATGAAAGTGCAGATTTCTTCAGTGTGCCTTTGGCATCGCTCTCTTCATGGATGAGTTTAAGGGGAAAAAATGCTCCCTTTTTTCTGTCTGATATTTTAAATAAATCATTATTTAACTTAAATTGTTCTTTTGTTGCCTCTTAACATGCAAAATGACTTTAATTCTCAGTGAGGATGGCGTCTTTTTCTTAGTACTCGTGCTAATATCCTGTTTCTGCACTCAAACCAAAAATATCCTCTTTTTTTCTTCACGTCTTTGAAAAAGAAGAAGAGTGAAAGGTTTTGAGGTGTTTTTGATGTGCTAAGTGTTCTGTCGAGTAAACCCTGTGATCCTTCCTCTGCACGATCTTATTATTTTCTCGTTCCTCGTCTTCACCATCAGCTCACCCTGCAGGCCATTTTTCAAATACCATTGCGACTGAATCTGAGCTTTTGCCGTGTTTCACACCCAGTTCCTGTGGTCGCATCAGACTCCTCTGGCAGTCACACCCTTGGATTTCCCGCTTGTGCAGCCGCGCAGCTTCAAATCTGCTCTGAACTGTAGGAATCTGGGATAAACTGAAGGTTAACTCGTTGAAGGGAAAACGTGCTGCTTTCAGTGTCATTTCTGCTTATAGAAGATGACATTTCTTTTTCTTCAGTCTTCCGTCCACATGAATTCCACTTCATCTGTAAAATGACGGCTCACTCTGCTTCCAGACTCACTCATTATCTCGTTGCACAGAGAGAAGAAAACTTTTTTCCTCCTTTTTAAAGGAGTTTCGGGAAAGTCGATGAGACGTCTCGTCCACCCATCCAACGCAAACCGACTCCAAACTCATCTGCCCACTTTGCTCTGTGGCAGCTGGCATTTCTTCCTCTCTGGTTGTCTAATATTTATAGTTGCAGCCATGTTTGATTTGGGCTTACGTCTGGAGTGTGAATGGCGCTTCATCAACGTTAGATGAGTTTCTGTGCTCCAGCGTTCTCCAACACATTGAGCAGTGTGGGAGTCTATTAGCAGCAATCGTGTGACAGCAATCCGAACAACCAAAGTGGGATGAAGGGATATGAGAAGGCAGAGGGGAAAAAAGATTCATAAACAAAAAGAGGCCTCTGTTCTGCTGCAGAGGAGGAACGGCGTCTTCTTGAGTGAGAAACTGAGTGGTAGTTTTAAAGGGCCGCACTCCTCTCAGATTAAAACCACATTGTTTTAGCAGCACACGCTGGTATTTCCTCTCCGTCGGGCCGCTCAGAGCTTCTGGGTGGAGCACGGGAGGGGGGAACGCGAGTGCCTAAGCAGCACTGCAGCTGACTATCAACAGCAGCACATGGAAATGCCTCGGCTGCTCCCACCGTGCCAGGCCAGAAACAACTGTAATATTCTAGAGAGACAGACATCGCCAGTCGTTAGGCCCTGGAGGGCTGAAGGGTGCTCTGGTTGAGGTTCCCCGGCTCCATCTGTCAGCTGGAATAAAATTCAAATGCAAATCTGGCTAGCTCGAGTTTGCAGGGATCCCTGTAACACGGGCAAACACAGCTTGTTGCATTTCTGTGTATCAGAGTTTTCATGTCATTTCGGCTGAAAATGGGAATGATCTTGCACCTCCTATCTCTCAGATCAGTTAAACAGCTTCAGAATAACACTGATTTGGTCATTTGCTGGGCCAGATGTGTGCACACCTCTGACTTTTATTTATCTTTAAAATGAGCTGCTTCTGAAATCTGCAGTAATAAAACCATGTGGCTGGTGTGTTGAAGATGCCTCTGCTGCTGCCAGCACAGCTTGGACCAGTCGGTTCATGGATTCCGGACTTTACGGGGTGTCCTGCTGTGCCTGGCACGAGGATGCTGGCAGTGAATGGTTTGGGGATTGTGGATTACAGGGTGAGGCATAAGCATGGACTGGGCTCGTTCCAGTGCTTCCAGTTTTTGTGGCGTGGGTGCAAGGTTTTCCCAGCAGAGCAGAGCACTGAAGAAGAGATGAGTGGTATTGACTTCAAGTGTTAGTGGTCTTAATGTTGTAGTTAATTATTAGTTATTAGCCATAGTTACTCACTTAGATGGTCTGGTTAGAAACATCACCAGCAAAGTTGGTATCTGATATTTATCACATTAAACAAACTCCATATAAAACAGAGATGGACACAGTAAATGTCTATGTAGTCATTGCTATAGTGAGCTGGATATAGGTGCTATAGAGCAGCGGTCACCAACCTTTTTTGCTCCACAAACCGGTTTAATGTCGGACAATATTTTCATACACCGGCCTTTAAGGTGTCGCGGATAATTACAACAAAATAAAACGATACGACCAAAACAAAAACTGTGGTATTTTGTAAATATAATAATAAACGCAAATTCACTGTGTAATTGTGTAACTTTATTAGCAGCGTCCTCCTGAAATGCGCCAACAACATTGAGAGTAACATCCTCCTCTCTGCCCCTTAATGCTCTCTGGTCGCTATGGTAACGTGTACATATTTCTTTCAAAATAAGACACACAAGTACAACACGGGAAAAGACCCGGGGAAACCGAGTTAATGATAAAAACTCTGAAAACCATAAATTTCACACCCGAGCCTCAACTCTCGTGGCCCGGTACCGGTCTGTGGCCCCGGGGGTTGGAGACGTCTGCTGTAGAAACAACAGGAAACACATCTAAAAACATTTCTGGATTTCAGGAGAAACACAAATCAAATTACTGCCAAGACTGATCTTTGTAAGACAGGACAGTTAGAAATAATTTATTTAAGAAACCCCCAAAATATTCAAAAGAAAGGGAAGAACTCAGCCTTAACACGAGGTTAAGTTTGAACCTTTTTCCTTCTCTTATTGTTAAAAATAAAGTGATAACAGCTGTGTATAAATATAAAGTACATGCAGTTTTAAGAACTTAAGCAGTTAGACCAAAGTCCTCCTGTGATGCTTTATGCTGACTAGTGACTGCAGCCTAGTGGCTCACGTTATTACCCAGAATGCCATTTGGCAGTAAACACTGTAGCACTGATTCTGCGATTTCTGGCCGGAGATGCGTTAGTTCCCATGAGCGTTCAGGAGGAGCTCGCCGTATCTGGTGTCTGGCTGCGAAAAGCTAAAGTGGTGTTTTCACAGATCCGGTGGATTATACAGTTGTATGTGTCTATATGTGAGCATATGTGTAATCTTCAGGGATTAAGATGACTCCAGTCCAGCCAGAGCAGAGGGATTGTGGGCAGCTGTGATTGTGGACAGCGAGGTTTAAAAAAACCCCAAACAGCGATTTTAATCCAAAGCTGAGAGGAAAACTGTAACAATCCTCACACAAGCTTATTTTTCTAACCGTTAGCACAACCCCTGCTCTAAAGGGCTTATGATCGGTTTAACCTGCAGATTTATTTACCCATTGAAAGCTAACTGAGCACACATGTTCTTTTCCAGCAACGCCCTGCTCCAGAACTCACACATTTACACAGCCAGTCGTCTGCCGGAGGCCAGCGAGCTTCTCGAATGGAGCCAACTGGGACATGTTTATTATTGAAAGACTCCATGACGGGATGGTAGCTGCTAAGAGTCTCAATAGTCTCTTTCCACACCCAAAATTTCTAACCACGTGTAGACATTTGAACTATTAACCTCAGGTATTCTGAACTTTTAGCGCCTGATCGGCACCTTTTGCTTTGAAAAGTCCAGCCATGTCTATCCAGAGCTATAATGCACTTCATTCATATACTCATATGCTTCATAATATATATGCTACTATAAACTAAAAGCAGTGTTGCAGAAGCAGTATGCTACACTGATTGGCCATGAGACTGCTGCTGCTTTATAAACAAAAACAATTTACCTGCTTGTCACTGATTATGTGTCCTTGTTGCAGATGTTCAGTTGTTGTATATGTATAGTTACAGGTACATGTTTTTATATGAGTATCACCTGTCTGAGTTGTATCATCTGTGATCTGAAGTTGTTCCCTAGCTCTTGTATGATGTTCTTTACATGTAGCGGATGACTGAGTGAGTAAAGTCACCCTTTGGCTTGTGGTACACGTTTGAAGATCTATTAATGAGGCTTTTGTTACCTTCTTATTTTAAAAGCTGAAGATGTTCGGATAAAAGTGGACACGTCGGCAAGTTTTCAGCTAACAGTAGCACTAGCTAGCCTGCTATCTGTCAGCTGGTTTTAATGCGTTTTCCACATTCCTGTGACACACCCCTTTATCCATTCATGCATACACAGAGGGTTGCTGTAACCTTTTAAATTCATGGATCAATATAACGTTTTACTTTCAAAACTTACGATGGTCCCTGTGCTCAGTGTCCCCCTCCCCTTTGGTTGTTCCACACTTCTGCGAGCATGTCTGGAGTCACTGGAACCACTGCTGTTGTTATGCTGCCTACTGGTGAATCCCTTCTTTTTAACCATACACGTTTCCATTGTTATTGGTGACCAGCTGTGTTTGTTTAATCATGCTGCAGAACTTCAGAGAGGTAAAAACATTAATAATAAACTGTCCTCAGACAGTTTACTGACATCCACGTGACATTGATGATGTGCTGCTTAATTATTCTGAAATCACTCGCAGGTATTTGGGATGGTTGCTAATGTTAGACATGGAAAGCACACAAGTATAAGCACTACAAACCAAAATGTTTAAAATCTTAATTCCTAATCCTGCCACAGCTACACGCTCAGGAGGCGTGAGGCTGTGTAACCACTGGGACAACAGTCGAGCTTTGGCCAGCTGTATCTGCTGCACTGCACCTCTCTGTGCTGTTGTACGTTTCCTGGCTAACACAGCTGCTCAGCCACTCTGCACCCCCCTGAGATCGCAGTCAGCTACACCAAGAGCCAAAGTCTGGGTCACCACTTCCTCCATCTCCTTCCCTCCTCCTCCTTTTCTCCAAATTGCAGCTGGCGGATGTAATTGAATTAAAGAGGAAGCCTCTTCTTTGGGGTTATGTGTGCAGGAGTGCGGTTGATGTGATGTACAGCAGGAACACGGGAACAGGTTTTAATTGGATATCAATAATTTTATTAGTCGCTGTTAGGGAGAGGTGACTTTTTTCTTCTGTTTTTTAAGAGTTCACTATCTGTGGTGTTTCAAAAGCTCATACCTTATAGATATACTCTTTTTGGAGCATCCAAGTACAACAGCTGTCCGTCCATCCAATTTAATACGTCTGCCAAAGCAATCAAGAGTGTTTGCTTGAAGAAATGTTTTTTTTTTTTTTGCTCAGTCGATAGTTTCCACTCTTCCTTGTCTAAATCATTTCCTCCTTTTATTTCATGGCCAAACTCTCAGGCGTTCGAGAGTAAAAACACCCCTGCCAACAGTGACGTCACCCCCGCAGACATCACTCCGCTCCAGTCGCTGTGATCAGCCGGGTTCATCATTGAAAATCTTCCCTTTTTGTGTATCGATTGCTCACCACTCATCGTGTTTCTGAAAGTACCGGAAGGTCGTGTAGTTCAGGGTGCTGTACGCTCTGTTTCTTCCTGTCCTGGGGTCAGCGTGGGCAGCAGCTTTTGATCAGATTTCAGCTGCTGCTGATGGACACACAGGTTTTTGTTGTCTTTAAAGAAACAATCTGCTGTTAAGTGTCTGAGAAGATGGTGATTTTTAGAGAATATTGTTGAATGCAGGAATTAATTACTGCACCACTAACTCAATATCGATATACTGAAGGAAAAAACCCAAAAACCAATGCCTCGAGCTCCAGAAGTTTTCTATTGTTTTGTTCAACATTCAAACATCTGAAACCACTTGCAGTGTCATCACTCCATCTTTCTGCTGTTAAACAGTGTGTTCGATATTTTCCTGAAAAGCTTAATAATGATTTTTCCAAGCATGGAAATGCTGCAGCTGTCAGCTTTTACGTTGGATGGATTATTTTTAGAACCCGATAAATCGACATATCTGCTGATACACATCATGTTGTTGTCCTTTCATAAACTGACCACTATGCAAGCTTGCAGGACGTACCGTAATTACACTTTTAACTGAATAACCTCGTGTTCTACTTGCTGTCAGAAAAATGACGTTTTTGCAGCAGGGAGTTAAAGGGAAAGATGTTAGACTTTCCAGAAGCATCAGCAGAAAAACAACAACAATCTTCTGTGAACAGCTGGATTTTTTGGCAGGGCGTTAGCCTCATAAAGCAAATTGAACCCAACCTTTTGTGCTGTTTGCAGAAAATTGCACTGAATGAGGCAGCATTATATTCCTCAAAAGAAGTGCCCGTACGAGGGTGTGTGGCCTCCATTAACACATTCTGCAAATTGGGAAGTGTGCGTCTATTTTGTTGCTGTGTGATCAGTCCTGTGGGTTCCTTCTAAGTAGCTTTTAGTAGGGTTTGATAAGACTTCAACACACACACACTCCTCACGTCACTGTTAAAACCAATAGTCTTACAAGGTATTAAACCTCCATTTTCATTTTCCCTGAAGCAGCTTTTGTTTGAAGGCGTGTGAAACGCACCGGCTCCCCTGATAACGCAGCACTTTGTAGGTTATCGACAGGCAGAGGTCTGCGCTGAAGTGATCTCTATCAGATCTTTCCAGCGATGGGCCACAGACTTTTTCACATGCCAGCTCAGATCAGGTTATATCTTTAATCCTTCTTTTACCTGAAGGGCTTTCAAGATGTTTCTTTCTTCACTGCAGATGTGGTTCGTGATGGATTTGGAGATTATTTGTCATCATTTTTAGCTCAGACAAAGAGACAGAGGGCAGCATGGAGCAACGTTCATGCTGGGAGGGAGGAGAGAGATCGTCTTTTATTTTGACACGCAGGTTGTCGAGCTGTTTTTTTTTTACCAGTATGCAGGAAACTGAATCCCTACCAGCATTTGGACTGTTGCTAATCTTCTGACCTCAGAAAGCGCGATGAAACAAGCTTATGAAATATAATACTTTAACAGTTTTACAGTGTGTTATAAAGCATTTATAAACAGTTTATACCCAGGTACCGATTGCCTTCCTGCTTAGCGATTCGTCATGGATGTATAGTCAGAAACAAATTAACAGTTATAAATTTGCATGCAGCTATGCAGTAGTACTGTGCAGTAATTTAAAATGCATTAAGTCATTTTTTGTGTTACTGGTTTGAAATTTAATCTCGAGTTGGTGCACTCATGTCGATACACTTCATATGCAGCACTGCATAGAAATACAGACTAAATCAGAGCAAACATAAATCAAAAAATAAAATAAATGCATCAGCAATGTTTCAGAAACTGATGAAATTTTAAACAGCCAAAAGCACATGAAGTCTGGACTCCCACTCCATCTTTGGAGGCTTCTTTTCTCGAGCAGGTAGAAATTTGAGGTATTTTTTTCATGTCAGAGTGACGAGCAGCATTGGATAAATCCAGCAATGGATAAATTAAGCTTAGACCGAGCGCCAAAACCAAAGGAGGGACTTTTGACTGGACCTTGGAGCTTCCCCACTGCTATCAGACTCTTGAACAGCTGATCTATTTTAACAGTAATAATAATTTTTGCACATCAGGTCATCTCACATATCAAACCAGCACATTAAGCTCATAGCTCCATTGCACATAAATATATTTAACACTTCAACTTCTTTTTTTGTCTCCACTTATTATTAATGCTTTTTCTTTGCACACGTGACAATAAACACTTTGAATCTTTGGAGCTTCTGCAGTTTTTGCTCCTTTCTTCTCAGGATCTACGGCTCATTGTCAGCCGAGTGTGTGAATCTGAGGAGGCTTCTATTGGACTCCATGATCGGTGTGAACTCGAGGCCTTTTGTCCTTTTAGCACCATCACTGTGATGAATCAAGGGGCCACTATTTAAACCTGTTCTAGTTTTGTTGGTTACATTGTTTGATAAAGCTGATAAAAGTGTGTGATCTGCGGTTCCTGCAGCAGAGATGAGAGGGAGGTTTATAACGGAGTGAGTGAGTGACTGAGTGCGTGCAGCATTTATGTGTTTATCAGAAATCCAACAGTCACCATCTCAGCCCTGAAGGTAAATATCGTCTGACGGCCGGCTCGACTTGAAGCACAGGTGCAAGCTTGTGCGTTTATGTGCACGAAGAGACGCTGGCAGTGTCAGATATCAAAGGTGATCCTGTTCTATTTTGGGAACCTCTTTTGTAGGCAAATTTTTTACCGGCTATAGGATCCTGGTCTGTGACTGACACACACACACACACACAGATCTTTATGCTCAAATGTCTTTAAAAAACATTTTCTCTTACTGTAAAAACAGCTTCCACGTGACATTTGATAAGCACAGTCCGTGTGTTTCCCTGTTCTATTTAGGGAATCATGACAGCATGCAAATTTGTTCTGGCTGCAGGACCTGCACGCTCTCACTGTACACACAGCTCTCATAACCTGTTTAAACCTGGCATCCTTTAAAAAAAACAAAACTCTCACATCACCTTTTACTGCTAACTCTAAGCTGCTGCTAGCAGCTGTAGGGAAGCAAGTCTTTCTTTAAACCTGTCCAGGGTTGACACTGACTTACTTAACCTGGGATGTGACCGAGCTCGCTAATTTGTGTACTGCAATCCGATCACAATGCATGCATGCGGCATAGCCAGTGCATTTAAATGGCGGCTGTAAAAAGCAGAAATGACCTCCAGCTTGTTCAGCTGTTCACTAGGTGTTAAAATCTTACTTTGATTTGCTGCTTAAAGTGAATGTGACTGACTCCTTCGTTATAGTTCTAGCTGCAGCCCCTTGTCATTTCAGCTCACCTCCTTCCTCCCTTCATGAGAGGTCTCTTCCGACTTGCTTCCACTTGTAAACGAGATTAGAAAAGCAGATACTCATATTAGGGATATCTCATCTCACTGACATCACGCAGAGCCAAGAGCAGAAACAACCTTTAATAAAGTTTGAGAGCAACCTGAAGCCTGAGCCTCATAGGGTCATACTGAGATGTCACAGAAGAGACAGAAAACACATTATAGGGCCAATCCAGTAATCTGTATAACCATCTAATGAGACATGCTAAACACAAAAATGTGTTTTTGGTTTTTTCTAAATTGATTTGAGGATTTGTAACATCCGCTGGGTGCATGTTTCAGATTATGTGTCTTAATCTAGTGTAACGGACACGTGACGATCAGCCTGGGTGATCTACTGAAAAAAGAACAAAAAACGCTGACCTTGTGACCCAAATCATCCTCAGTGAGTCGGTCCGCTCCGGTCACAAGATGCCTGAGCAGGCGGGGGGACTTTCCTCGGACATGTAGGTCAGTTTGCTGGAGCTCGGCGCTGTGAGGAGTCGACCCCTCGGGACAGCAGAGATGACCGTAAACCTTCAGTCTCTCTGTTTTTGCTCTAACTGCAGGAAATGAAGTCACTCCAGAGGATTTGTTTTACTGGATGATGACTTCATTATTCCGGTTTTATTAAGTTTGCTTTTTCAATGGAAAGCCATTCTACAGCTGTAAAGTCCTGTTTTGTAAATTCTGGATAATCGCACACGATGATGTCCCGTTTTAGAAAATATGTAGACAGTGCCTCGGCCTCGGCCTCTATTTTGAGCGTGGGAATATTCAGATATGTTGGCTTTTCCAGTATTATTTTCTTTGCAGCAAGCATACAACAGGGGAACCCCCCGAGCAGAAAGGAATGAGCGGAGAAGCCCTCAAAGACAAACATCTTTGTCTTTGAAGCAGAGGTGGTGGTCGCTCGTATACAAGAGCAGATGAGGCCAAAATTCCTGATTTTAACACTGCAGCTCTGCACTTCAGAGAATCAGCTGTCAAACAGATGTCCTGGATTTACTTTTTTATTGAGTTTTGATGGTGGCACTCCTTTTTACTTTTGAACCATGCTGGCTGCTTTATGTGGCGGCTTATGCTAAAAAATTCTCATAAGACAGATTTCAGGATGACATTTAAAAGACTATTATTCCTCCTAAGTGTTGGGCCACACTTGTGAATCTTTGAATCAGTGGGTTTTTTTAGTCCCATTTCCCTAAGTGTGAAAAATCAAGCACCTTGTTGTGCAGTCTGCCTTCTACAAAAACCTTCTAAAAGAAAAAGCTCACTGAATTTGAGTTCAGTGCTATAAAGGATGCCACCTTTGCAGGAATCAATCCCCACCCCCAAATCTGAAATAAATAAAATCGCATTTTTTGATAGTTCACTTTGAGACAGTCGAATACGTCCAGTTTTCAAACCATACTGAACTGTGCTCTCATGTAAGAAAGGATGTGAATCATTGTTTCAGATTTTCCTGTGAAATTCAGCTCGTTCCAGTTAAAATAAAAGATATTTGAGCCAATCATTACAGTAAAAATGGAATCTTTGTTGCCCCTCCTGTGTGCTGGCAGTCGTTGTAACCCCAGGAGAAGCTACGGATCCCGAGTGGTCGATGGCTCGAGATGTGAGGAAAAACCCGGCAGCAGGAGTGTGTGTGTGTGTGTGTGTGTCCTCTCTTACCTCACTGTGAAGTCAGCTGACAAACAGACCAATTTGTTTATGGGGCAGCATGTTTAGGCAGGCAGTGTTGGACTGTACCAACTGAGGGTAGGGGGGTGTGTGTCCATACTGTGAAATCAGGTGAAAAGCAGTTTTCTTCCTTCCAGGACTAAAAATGGAGGGTACACGGTGAAGTCATTGTCAGTTCACAGCTGCAGAGTGTGTGTGTGTGTGTCTGTGTGTGTGTGTGTGTTGACAAGAAAAGGCAGGGTCAGTAGCTGAATGTCAGCAGACACCTTCAGCCCTTTGTCTGTGCAGACGAGGTCGACCTGCTTCCTCCTTAAAACTAATAAGCTGCTTGTCTTTGAGTGTGCATGTTAATTGAATGGGTGTGTGTGTGTGTGTGAGAGAGAGAGTGTGTGTGCTGCCAGTGGGGAATAAGCAACCAGTGTTTCCACACACTGGTCCACAGACGAGGACGGCGGCTCGTCTGAGCGGAGCATGAAGCTCAGTTTGCTGCTCTGTCAGTTTTTTATTCCTGCTGCTCGAAATGCTCGGTGAGTAGAAGAAAGCTGTGTGTGTGTGTGTGTGTGTGTGTTAGTGTGCGGAGGCTGATTTTCTTGATCTAATTATCTTAATTGGAATAAATGTCTGACTTCAGGGTGTTTGTTTTTCTCATTGGTGAATGGCAGCAGTTTGAGTTTTGTGTTTTTAACCATGTAAAACTTTAAAATGAACTTTGCTGTGATCTGAAAGTTTTCGTTTGTTTTTCAAAGACAGCAGTGACGATGTAAAGCGCCGTGCGCCTGCTCTGCAGCTTTCCTCGCTGTGTGTGTCTGCTGACCAGCTTGCTTCGGTGCACCTATAACGTCATACGGCCTGTTGGCCCTGTTTCTGTCGCTGGTACGATAGGCTTTGCACCTGCTTCATGACAAACAAAGAATGTAAATACTGGGCACTGATGTAACCAAATAGAGGAGATGAGCAGGTTTTTACTCTGAAGAAGCGCTGTGACCGTATCCAGTGATCGTTACGTGATTATTGCAGTCAAAAGAATTCAGATTATTGTTGATTTTAACTCTTTATCACGCTACGTTCTTTTTTTCTTTAGAAAATAATTAAATTTGAGTACAAGATGGTGAACTGAGCATAGATGTAGTTCACACAGGCCTCTGAGATGATCGACTATGCTGACTGATCTCAGTGCAGCTACACATCAGCTGATGGCTAACCTGATCCCCTTCTGCAAGGCCAGAGGGAACGCTGTTTAAGATGACAAGCCTACATTATACTCCATTGCAGACATGGACAGCTGGAGGCCCGACGGCTGAGTAATCATTCCTGTTAGTTATTTCACATCAGCTTGAAGTCCATCGCCCGGGAATCCTGTGTAGTTGGTGCATTGTAATGTTAATTGTCCACAATAATATACAAAGTTTACGACCCAGGTGCATCCTAGTGGAAATTATAAGCCCTGCTTTAGTCTGCAGGAAGTTTGTGTACATCTGCAAGCCCCTTCACAACCCACCTCCAACATAACCTCTGCTTTCATGCAGGATCCGACTTAAAAACAAATCTCTTTATGCTGGAAGCTGCTTTGTTTTGTGCTGCGTCTCCCTGCTACTCTCTCAGGTACAAGAACAGAGCCACTGCAACCACATATTAATCTTCAGCGGACTCGAGCAGAGCCGATTGATCTGTACAGAAGTGTGCAAAAAGGCCTCACAGTGCAACGTTTTATTTGTAGTTGAGTCTTTTTGAAGAGCTGAACAGCAGGAAGAACTCTGGGTGTACAATAATATAAAACAAATAATATGAACAAATCAATATTTATTTATTATCTGACTGATCAATCTTCAAACTCATTTTCTGTTCTGTTGATTTCAGTCTCTTTCAGCTGATGGTGCAGCTTATTGCACGCTGATAAAGAGCAGTGATAAACTGGTTTGTTGACAGTTGGGATTAAATACGAGATAACCAATCGTAAACCAGGGACAGCAAAGATCAGGAGAAGGGCAAACAAATGTCGCTGTTTAGTTTTCTTCTGAAAATGTTGAGAAATCTTCTGCAGAACGTCTCTGAGACACATTCAGGATGTTTTTAAGGTAAATAAAAACCTCCTGTTCTCACAGACTTTGTTACTAACAGTGTTTTTATGGGGGCGACTTCTGTGAGCACTTTGCCGATGGCCTGCTGTTGTTGCTGCTCCTCTCTCCTTAATGACATCAAGGCTTTGCACTCTGTGTTTTACTTCACACGAAGCTGAAACACTATTTGGTCTCAGGGCCTTTGACCATTTTAATCCAGAACAGAGAGATGTGTCAACAAGTCAGATACAGGTGTGATCGCCATTTATGCAACTGTAAGGCTGGAGACAGCATCTGAGATTCTCAGGCCTAAAAAACGTTTTTCCTCTCTGTTTTTCAGTTTGCAGCACCTTCTGATATTAATTGTTTAGCTGCAAAGGCGCTATTGAAATAAAGCTTACTCCACATTAGTAAGCTGTTTATATGGTAGTGGCAGTCACAGAGCAGAAACTGAGCCATTAAAAGCACCTAGAGTTGCAGTAGTACTGAGTTAGTACAGGATAGAATTGGAGGTCAGGACAGGTGAAAGCACCGTCGCTGAATTCCCGGGACAGCTCGTCATCTCTGTGGCAAAAAGTTTAGAAATTTGTCACACTCACTGTGGACATTCCCCAGATTCTTGGCTCCGAGTTTCAGGTCTATGCCTTCAGTGCAATACAACCACCAAATCAGATTCCTTGGATGCCTCTGACATCTTTATCTGCATCAGCATCTGGCATATTAGATTTTCCACCATAATGAATTTAATAGAAACATTTTCCTTTTTGCATGTTACAGTTGTTATTTTTGCAATGATACACAAAACTGGCACAAATTCTGGCTGAAACTCACAAAATGTATCAATTGAACCTGAGATTTGTTTAAAACTTTGATGTAATTTTTGCCGCCGATTCCGACTGAAACAGCAAGTTGTCTTATAATAGTCGTCTTATTAGCAACAGCACCGACGGTCTAATTAACTTTGTATTTGTTAGACGCTTCGGCCCGAGTGAACACCATCTGTACTCGATGAAGGCACGTGTTCCAGACACATTCATTTCCTTTCTCGTTTCATGCGGTCGAACATAAACTGTAACGGGACTTTCCACCCAGTCCTCCTTATTGTGCGTGTAATGGTTTTGCTGGCACTAGAGTAAGTTTAGCTCTGTTTTTCCACAAGCGCGCAGGACGACCATAAATCATTTTAAACTGCGTCCACCGATTGAAATCCAGCATACATGTATTTATAATTGGCATGTGCCACGAGGAAGCACAGTTACAGCTCCTCTCTCCAGTTTTATGACGGCCAGAGGAGGAATTTTGTTAATGTAGCACCTTCGTCAAGTTGCGCCACGTGTGCTTCGTCTCCGCCTCAGACTGAAGAAGAAGGTGTTGTGTCTGTGCTTACAGGTTTTGCTGTCGAATCTGTTTATTAGGGAAGGAAAACGAACTCTTTTAAACATCAAGAGGCACAAACGGGTCAAAAAACTCCCACAGAGCCGCTGTCCGGGGAAAATGTCATAACTGTAAAATGTAGCGAGTCAAAGAATCATAGAGGAGCAGCCTGACACCAGCGAGACTTTCAGGTCGAAGGAGATGGTTTTCTCAGCTCCGTACAGATGAAAACAGCCCAGAGTTTTGTTTTCTCAGCTGACAAAACTCGAGTTTAAAACCATGTAAAGTTTTAATGGTTACCGACACACAGGCTCAAAGTGTGTGTGATTATACCTGTGTGGAGGTGAGCACTGAATCAGCATGTTGTTACTGTAAACACCTGCTGAATGTGTGTGTGTGTGTGTGTGTGTCCTGCCTTCATCCCCGGAGGAGCCCTTGGGCGTTTCCTCCAACTGTTGTTAATGAGTGTTTGTGTGGATTTTCTCTGCGTTTAACTTCCATCATCAGTCATAACCATTTGCAGCGTTTCATAAAAAATAAAAACAACTTTCAAAAGCAGGGACAAATAAAAATGCCCCAATTTAACTATAAAACATTTATTAGTTTTGATTGTTTTTGCTCCACCAGGTTAGTTTTTGGTCCTTTCTTTGAAGGAAGTTAATCAAAGTTGATGTTATTACACTTTGCCCTCTATAAGCTGGAGTTTTGCAATGTTAACAGAACAGATTCAGACTAAGCGGCCGTGAGTTCAGTTCACTGAAACCTGCATCTCTAAAAGAGAGCACCAGTGTAAATGATGCTGGTGCTCTTCACCCAACAAGCTTTTTTATTTGTATTCTTGCAGAGATCCAAACATTGATGTTATCTTTATGCATCGATTGTTTTCATTTTGCTTTTACTACAACTGCTGCTGTCAGGCTTGTTTTGACACACACACGCAGACGGTTAGCTTTTCCTTGAACATGTGGAAATAATCTGGCTTCAGATAATATTACCTCTTGTGATGTCACTGAAAACGACAAACATGAATTTCATCAGAGGAGCATTCGGAGGATGTTTCCACAGTTGTTGGATGGATCACACTGGTGACTTTGATGACTCTGACTTCCCCTCTGCAGCACCATTGTGATCAAATGTTTCCAAAATATGTAATTTGCGACCGAATGACACTTCCGGCAGCTGAGTGGGCCGACTTCCTGTTGGCTCTTCTAGAATATTTGATTGGCGATTCATTTTGCAGCGTTTGAGATGATCAGAAAGCTTTTTGAATCAGTCAGCATCACGTGGATGTTGAACTAAACACATTTTTTTCTACTTTACAAAAGTTACCCGAAACTTGTCGCCTTTTCCTGGGAGTTGTTCTTCACTATTGATTGGCTAAAGCGAGGTTTTGAATGAGGCGAGTAAGTTTTTAGTCTTGTGGGTTTTATGAGTTTCCATGAAAGTTCCTGCTTTCTTTTTGTTCTATGCATTTGTGCTTGTACTCTGAAACTCTTCTTTCTGTTTGAGAAAGAGAACAAAAGGCTTTTTTTATTAGTCCCAAATGGTCACATGACAGAATTGTTTCTCTATCCTTCCTTTTTTTTCCCTCATTCACTTCATCCTGTTCTACTCTACACTAAATATTCCATCTATTCCATATTTTAGTTTTTTATCTCCTTCCTCTCACGCGTCTGTTATCTGTAGCGTTGCAGTGTGGAAACAATAAAATCAACTCTGTTTCCTTTTTAGGTGCTGGATAGATGCGCGCACACACACACACACACACACACGCACACGCTCAGTCTTCCTCTCTTCCCGTTTCTATTTTGTCAGTGTCATTATTTCCCTGCTCTCTCGCTCTCATGTTTTTTTTCCTGGTCTCTGTTTCTCTTCCATGTTTCCGTCTCTTCTATATCAGCCTCTTCTTTTGTCATGGCTCGGTGTGTCTCTCTCGCGCTCTCTCTCTCTCACACTGTATATGGTCATGCAGGCTCAGCTGGCTGTTTCTGCACAAACTGACTTGCAGCACTCATCCTTTCACCACAAGAAGGTGATTCAGCAGATCAAAGTTGTTCTCTGAGGCTGCGATTGAACGCGGAGCACGTTTGACATTTGCTTTTCGTGAGCAAAAGTGTTTTTGACGTAAACGTGATAGTTTTGCGCCTCATCCTCGAACTGTGGACAGTTAAATTCTGCTGTAGCAGCATCAGCTTTTATAGCTTTTTCTTGTCCAGCAGATGCTGAACTTAACTGCAGTAATTTGCAGCTAAATCTGTAGGTCCCTGTAAGACGAAATTAGGTGCAGCAGTGGTGGATGATGGTGTCGGGCAGCCTTTCAAGGTGTGGGTTTGGGTTGAGGTCAGAGCTCTGTGGGAGTTATTTAATGTCTTTATGGAGCTGACTTTCTTCTGCAGGACGATTGTTGTGTGGAAACAGGAAAGGGCCAAACACAAACTGTTGAAACTAAGCTGCAAGAACATTGTCTGAAATATAACTGCACGCTGTAGCTTTAAGATTTCCTTCAACTGGAACTGAAAGACCACCTCAGAGTGAAACTGTCCAGAGTCCTGTGTTTAAAGAAGTCACGGCAAACTCCGTGGTGAGCGCGAGGTCCGTGTCAGACTCTATCACACAGATTTTTACACGTAGTGTAACATGCTAGCCCATCAGTTGCTATGGTGACTTCCGTGGCGACCACACTGTCCTGCAAGTGCGCGAAGGAGTGATTTATACATCGACCACTCAAAGTGCTTGACATCAAGGTCGGGGTTAAGAGCGTGCCAGTCTGATGTCTAGCGGGGAGTCGGGGAGGGCGCTTCCAGCAGTATGTAAATATCTGAGTGTCAATAATTCATAGGCAGCTTATAGTGAGGTTTTACGGCTGTCATCGTGCTGCTCCATGCATATTTCAAAACACTGAAGCACTCAGAGACAAACACAGGACTGTAGCTGGATTTGTGCCTCGCATGGGGCTGAAACACTGGAAACAAAAGGCCTGCTGTGTGGTCCAACAGTGCTTTCTACCACAGCCTGGTGATAAGGGTGACAACTGTGTAAACGGTACACATTTATGATTAAAGGACTAGAAGCAAATTAAGTGATACCAGGTGCTCTTAGCTGTGTCCTTTAATTGGTTTAGTTTTCCTCTGTTAACTTTGGCTGGACTGGAGGGTAGAGAAGCAAACTTGTGGTAGAAAAGTTTGATTCCCAGACTTTGATTTTCCCTTAGATGATTCTGGGCCATGGGTGCTGTTTGGCAAGAGGTAGCATTAATAATAACAACAGTAATAATGCTAGTATAAATGTGCAGATCCAGACTGACCATGCACAGAAGCTGTTACTGTGTTTATGTCTTTTTGGCCTTTGTTTAGTTCATACAGCCAGTTTTTAAAACGGTTACCATGTAAAATCATTTTAATTCCATTGATCAGTCGTCATCATGTCTGTGCTAACTGTTCAATGCGCTGCTCGTGCTGAGCCGTCCTCTGCTCTTGGTGCATTTGTGCTTTAGGCGTTTTGAATGTGTAAAGAAGCTGCAGGCTGAAGTACTCGCCCTCTAACATGACGCTGTGCTTTCTGATTGGAGGTAGAGCGCCTTGTGGTCATAAACATTTCCAGAGATGTGTTCTGCAAAACTGTGGAGGTTTCTTTTTCAGATATGGTTTTGGTTTCCAGAGCTCTAATTCTGTTTTTCATTTTTCACATCATCATTAAAGAAAAGCAATAAATCAGCAAATTCATAAAATCTGGATTGTCTTTTTTGATTGTCCAGTTTATTGTTTTGGTTTTTAATGAACTGAAGGATTGATTGCTTCTTTCTCGTCTGTGTTTAGTCTTTTAGATTTTTGACTCACTCGAGCTAAATGTGAAGCTCTTTGTGTCTGTTTGTGTTTGGAGACAGTTTAAGCTCTCGGGGCTTACACCACCTCATTCTGACCTGTGAAAACATCACCCTAAATCCATTTTGTTCGAACTGAAATAGACAGACAGTGAGACGGAGGGAAGAAGTTATAGAATAGCAGAGCCTGAGTCATCCTTCCTTCCCCTGTGCCTATTTAAAGATCCTCATCCCTCCATCCTCATCATCTGCTTCTTTATTCCTCACCCCAGTCTGAGAAAGGAGGAGGACCTCTCATTCGCTTTTGATCTTGTTTTGGAAGTTTCTGTTTCAGTTTGTCATACGAGTATAATTCTCATCAAGTCAAACGCCTAAGATCGAGGGAGAGGCTACAAATAATCCTCCAGCTTAGATGAACTTAATTGGAAGAGAAAAGATGGCAAAATATCAACTTATTAACCGAAACTGTTGTAAACAAAGTTTGAGTGTGTGCCCTGACCTTTGACCTGCTCTGTATACTGTACTTGCATGCACAGGTTTCCTGCACAAGCACTAGCTTGCAGAAAAATAACTTTAATCCTCACAAAATCGGTAACATAGTTTCAGAGTAATATGATACTTGACTCTAAATTCAGTGTGTTTTGGTGCTAAACAGCACCAACTGCTGGTTGAGGATGAGCATAGTTTCTTGTGTTTTATGGTGTTTTATAGACTTCATGACAAAAACTTATCTCATTATTACTACCTGTCCTTTTTAATCCTTGGTGTCTCATCTTTTATTTCTGACCTACTTTAAAAAGGCTCAGAGAGGTGAAAAAATTCTGTATTTCACCGGAAAAGGCAGCCATTATAACTCTGTGAAAACACTTTATTTTATTGTTGTAATCAAAAGAATCACATTCAGTTTCTTTCACAGGCACATTTTAGTGTCTCAGCTGTGTTCATAAGCAAAAGTAAGTGTTTTATTATGAGGCTTATGACTGTTTTTTATGTGTGTATGGTTTGTATCTATTTTATTTAATATGTTCCTGCTTGTTATTCATCACTGGGCTTGGTTTCAAATCCAACGTTGTCTTCACAGATCATTTTGCTAATGTCTTGTCAACATGGCAACTTTTTACAATTCAGGCTTTCCTCCGTTTTGTCCCCACACACACTACTCCACGTCAAGCAAAAACATGTTTTTGATGTGGTTTGTTATACGTTTAGGAAAAAGCGTGAGTATTCCAACCCGTCACTTCCCTCTTGACTAAAACGGCGCTGGCAGCAATGGCGGCCCCTTCCTGGGCATGATCCTAAAAGCCTGGCACGTCTTTCTTATTTTCC
Organism: Perissodus microlepis; assembly: GCF_051167445.1. Taxonomy (NCBI): domain Eukaryota; kingdom Metazoa; phylum Chordata; class Actinopteri; order Cichliformes; family Cichlidae; genus Perissodus; species Perissodus microlepis. Next base: position 35,390,694 of record NC_140478.1, read on the forward strand.
GCGTGCAAACCTGCAGTAACGTGGAAAGTTGCATGAATGCACTGTTTATACAAAACCTGATTGCATTAGACAGCATTTATCTTGCGGTAGTTTAATATACAGCCACAGTGTGTGACTGACAGGCTGATGGACCGCCTGTCCGACTGGGTGGATGATTTTTAACACAGAGCTGACTGACATGTTCATTTCACTCGGTCTCCGCTTTGCTGATAACACTCCAATTAAATCAAGAACATGCTAACTGAGTGTTTGTGTGTCACCTCCTCAACAAGTCAATATCTAAAAGACAAGGTCAGACCTCCTCTGTTTACCCACATGTCTTCACCTCCCTCAGTGTATTTTCCAGTTCCTCTCTCTCAGCAGGGTAGTTGGATCCCCTGCCAGAGATGATAATTATTGCCATGTGCCTTCATGCTACTGAAATCTCTCACACACACACATACATTGTGCTGACATCATCACAGATGACGTCTGTGCCCACAGCCGGTTTCTTGATCTCAGCCAGTTACTCACATGTTTGTGTGTTTAAGAAGGATTTGTCAAGTCAGCCACGCAAACCGCTTTTTCCGTGTTCGACAAATCCTCTGCAGGTTTAGCGTCACTCAGGTCTGCTTCGTGCGTCGCTCGCTGCTTGGGAAGCACACTCACCCGATTTTTTTTTTTTTTTTTTAAATTATTTATTTTTACTCAGACATCCTCCAGGCAGAGAAATCCTGAAATTGCTCCGCAGCTCATCAGTCAGCAGCTACAGTCGTCACAGAAATTCAGAATATGTAAATAGCAGAGCATTTAGTCTGCACGAAGACTATTTTTAGAGTCCTGCATTTAAAGCAGGGACTGTGACTTTTCTACCCTGATTGGTTTAAAAGAGTGGATGTTCATACTAAACACAGTCAAAAAGAGTGAGAATCTCAGCTTCACACTGCTTTAAACGGCCAGTTTCAGTTTTTTCTCCTCGGTGCACCCGTGGCTCAGAAAGTATGGGGGGTCATCCAGTCCCACCATGACATCCACTCACTGATGTGAGAGTGTGTGCGCGATAGAACCACTGGCTCTGCATCATATCACTGCGAGCAGATGTGTTCATTTGATGTGAGCGCAGAAGCCCCACCCACCCGCTGTTCAAACCTTCTGCTTGTGAGTGTTAGCCAATCAGGGGTTCACCAGGGCCCAGTATCGGACAAATGCGGATTATTTTGGACTGTGATTCTCATACAGCTGCTGTAGTGGAGCCCAAATGTAACAAAATATGGAGATGGGTGTAATTATTTTTGTTATCGTGCCTTAGAAAACATGTGTTCTGTGACCTGCTTTCTAAAACCAAGAAGCACATTAAACATGAGCATTTAATGAACAAAAAGCCACACACTGTAAGAAGTGTGTAACATCACCAAGACAAACTTGCTTGTCAAACACTGCTCTGATGCTCCTTTTTTATATCCCACAAAATGTACAAATGGTACGCGCACAAGTTTGTTGTGGAAGTTCATCCTGAATCTATTCTCCAGCCCTTCCGGCCCTCTCCGTCCTCTTTGCTCCGAACATGTTGAATCCAAATGTCCCTGCAACTGCACACACAGACCTAACTGGAAAATTCCTCTGAAGTGTGCAAGCACCAAAAACTGTCTGGACCTACAGTTCATCAAGTCACGTGGACTCTGCAGACTCGTAGAGAGCCTGCTTGTCATGCATAAAGCAAATATTTTAATTAGACGTTTGCATCCCGTAAAAACATTTTATCATATTTAAGTTGATTCACCTCAGGCAAACACATGCATTTTTCATCCACTTGCTATTTTGCTTGCATAACATGGCTTCTTGCAGACTAGTGGAAAGAAAATCTCCAAAATACACATTTAGGTTTTATTTCACTGAATTTTCTTGCTTGTTTCTGCACGTTTGATAGATACTGCTTCATTTTCAATATTGAACATAATATTTCAGAAAACTAACAAGACAAAAAAAATCGTTTTTCTTGTAAAAGTTATCAACTAGTAAGCTTCCCGGTGAGATCTGTCAAAGTATGTTTTTGTAATGACTCTTATTTTTTTCTTTGGTGGACCTTTATAACTCGAACTATCTTTCCATATTGGTATCCGAAAGTTTTTACAAAGGAGTTTGATTCAGAACCTGATTTATAAAGTCTTTTATCCCAAACAGCACGATGGAAACTGACTCTTTCTGGCTGTTGACATTAGTTTCTTGTTTATAGGGTAAAACCGTTTGATTCTAATATGTCAGCTAAATGAAATCTTCAGGTTTTTGTAAATTAGCACATATTCAGTGCATATTTAAAACTGATGCTTAAGAAAATGGAAGCAAATATCAAAAACAATATAAAGAACATCAGCTGGCCTCAGCTCCCATAGACGCACATCCAAGTGTCTCCACCAAATACATTTATACAATAATGACTTGTTGGCTCATTGACTCTCCCTCAGTCACTACCATTCAGCATTTCACAAACTACAAAACCTCCTCAGACTCTCCAGCTTTCATACTGTAACTTTATTTGAAATAGAGTAGAATTAGAAATAGAATAAAGACTATATTGTATTTACTGTTTATCAGTGTATATATAATATATTTACCTCTATATAAATATTAATATAAATGCATATTGTAATCTGGGGCCCGTGTTGGTTCTTAAAACTCTAATTCCCATAATCCTTCACTCTGTGGCTTTCTGCCCTTTTCTGAGGTTGTTACTTTGTTTTTTCCAGCTACATTTACTTGGAGTATAATTTGGGGTGGGGTCACACTCATTTGGTCTGTTGTGTGTTTACACTCAGCAGTCGCATATTTACTTTGCAGTGATTCACCCCCAAATTTTCTGGCTCTCTCTTCTTAACTTTCTTTTGAAATGCAGCAACCCCTCCCCTCCTGGTGATCTGACAGTCCCCGGAGGTTAAAACCCAATGCCGGAAATCGTTTATAAAAGCGCTATTGGATTCAGATGTGCTTTGTGCTGCGTGGAAATCTGCTGATGGTACCGTAGCGAGGTTTGATTTTTCACTCGGGGAGATCGGTCAGCAAGCTTTGAGGTGGTTTGTCGCACTGTGAAAGGTGAATCAGCTGCACCTGCAGTGCTTTGAGTTCCTCATTTATGCACATTCACATTCATTCAAACGGAACCATCTGGTCTTGGTTGAGTCAAAAGCGTAAGCAAGCAATAAGCATACCATAATCTCTCTAAATGCTGTAGTACCTTAAATTGTTTTGCTTTTTCAGGGGAAATATATTCAGTTCATTGCAGTCTTATTGTTAATTTGTCATTGTTTTTTTAAATTACGCTTGTAGGAGCTGGAACAGTGAACATTTATCTAAAAAAACATAAAAACCTGCATGCCCAGTGCAGCTTTAATGATCTCTGAATCTTGAAGTAAAGTTTAGAAAACATTGATCATCCATGTTTTACTTAACACTGACTTTGGCTCTCTCACTGGGTATTGCTGTATGAGAATGAGGAAAGTTAAATTTGCTCTGTCTTTCTCTCTATGGCAGGTGACATCACACAGAAGGGCTATGAGAAGAAGCGATCCAAGCTGATTGGAGCCTACTTACCTCAAGCACCAGGTAAAACAGGCTGTTCTTTAAAGCTTCATCCTGCCCTTTTAACTGAACTGCTCACTCACACCTCCCTATGTGCTGCTCTAAACTATAGTAGCTTTGCATGATTCACAGTTCAAAATAATCCTTATTTATTAGTCCAGCTGTTCTGATTGGCTGCTCCTCATAAACAGAATATTTGAATAGCTAGTGGGCGGGGCTTCTGTGCTCACAGCCAGAGCTTTGTCTGAGATGATGATAGCTGGTATCGTTCAGAGGCAAGAGGAGAAAAACTTGTCTGAAACTGAGTGTTTAGATTAATCTTGAGCCTAATCTTCAAGGATTACTTGTACGTACACTGACCTCATTATTTGATACCCCGACCATGTTGTTCTCTCTCCCAGTCTCACACAAACACAGCAGCGTAAAAGAGAGGGCAATAACAGACACAATTTAATGATGTATAAACATTTGGGGAGTGAAAAGAGACGAGTGGAGAAGAAATACAACCATCAGCAGCATAACTGAAGGATGGTCCAAGGTCAGAAGCCCTCACTGTAAGCTTTATTAAAAAGGAAAGTTTGGAGTCTAATCCTAAAACTAGAGAGCGTGTCTGTCTCCCGAATCCAAACTAGGAGCTGGTTTTGCAGGAGGGGGGTGCCCGATAGCTGAAGCCTCAGCCTCTCATTAATAACAGCTCCCAGTAATAGCTTTTGTAGAGCCAGTGTGTCTGCTGGTCTCCAGTGACACTTCAGTCTCTTAAAATGTTGTGCATGTCTGAGAGTGTCCGGGTCTTCCCATTTGATCAGCGTGGATGAGGGCTGACCTTCCAATAAAGCAGAGACAGCTTTTCCACAATGGATCCATCGTTGTGGGTTCTTTTGATTCTGTCCTTTCAGACTGCACTCAGGGGAGTGAAGCGCACACATGTCATCTATGTTTAGACATCTTTGTGAGGACACAAAATTGTCATGCTACTATACTTGTGGGGACCAACAGTCACTTATGGGGACAAAACGCCCGTTCCCACGAGTTTGAGGCTCAGAATGTGGTTTTAGTGTCAGGGTTACAGTTAGGCTATGGTTTAGGCTGAGGGTTCGGATTATTGATGGTTAGGGTAAGATGTCCTCACTAAGATATGAAAACGAGTGTGTGTGTGTGCATCATGAAACCTTCTTTTGTCTTTGGCTGAATACGGCACTTTTTTCTCTCCTTGTCGATGTTTAACAGGACACAGTAAATCCCATTTCGGGCAGCTTTGTTATCATAGAGATTTTCACAAGTAAGGCAGAGCTGATCGTGCCTTTGTTTTGTTGAAGGTCCTCGTAAGAAGATACACATTTAACTTTATTTCAGTGTTTCGTCTAACAGACTGATAATAGGGGTTTGTTTTCTTTTGAAAGAAGTCAGAATGACAGTGAAGGATGGGACTGAAGTGAAAACCAGCAGACACACTGGCTCTGCCAAAGCTATAACTAGTAGATACTGGTGTGTGTGTGTGTGTGTGTGTGTGTGTGTGAGAGAGAGCAATCATATGTACTCATAGGCAGGGAGAATGTCAGGAAGTGCATTATGGGATGGAATGAGGAGTGTGGGATGGAGAGAATGTGTGGTATTCACATCCAGACCCAGCGGGGGGTCGTCCCCAGTTCTCTGTGTGTGTGTGTGGGGGGGCAGATGACACACACTCCTCCTTGTGTTGCTTGGCCGCTAACACATTCACGTTTAAATCACTTCTAAGAACATTTCACCAACTAACACTGATTTCCTGGAGCCTTACCTGAACTGTAACTACAGTCTCTACCCACCTAACCTTAACTCTAACCTTAACTCTAACCTTAACTCTAACCATAACCTAATGACAAACCAGGTCGGCAGTGAAAGGCATCTGAGTCCATGCAGGATGAGTAATACAAGAACAACCCAGCATGAATCCAGCACTCCTCATTCCTTTCAGTCCTGTAATGTACTGTTCTTGTGCACGCACACGCACGCACGCACGCACGCACGCACACACGCACACACACACACACACACACACACACACACACACACACACACACACACACACACAATAACCCCTTTTTCCCATTTTTCAGACCCTCTCTTGAACACACTTAACAACACAATACTCCTTTTCTCCTTGTGTAACAAGTACACACACACACACACACACACACACACACACACACACACACACACACACACACACACACACACACACACACACACACACACACACACACACACAAACACACCAGCACAGTTTCCTTCCCTGTGGTGTATTTCAGCTTTAATCCACACTGCTTTGTATGGAGTCAGGGTGATATAGTTTGATTCTCCTTTTCCCTCCAGTACTGAGAATTTACCACTTTGATGTCATTACATTCAACCAAAATAGAAAATAAAAAACTTTCCTTCTCTTGCATTTACTTTAAGTGAGCTCTAGTGCAGCGGTTCCCAACCCCCAGGCCACGTGAGTCGTTTGGTACCGGGCCGCGAGAGTTGAGGCTCAGGTGTGAAATGTATGGTTTTCAGGGTTTTTATCGGTTTTCAGCGTTATTTTTTTTATCGTTTACTCGGTTTTCCTGGGTCTTTTCACATGTGTTATGAATAAATCTTCTTTTTTTCGGTACCTGTACTAGTTTTATTTTGTTGTATTTATCCGCGACACCTTAAAGGCCGGTCCGTGAAAATATTGTCGGGCATAAACCGGTCCGTGGCGCAAAAAAGGTTGGAGAGCGCTGCTCTAGTGTACAGCTGTAGACTCAGAGCACTGATTTGGGGTCAGTAAGATAACTTGTAGGTTTTTTTAAAAAAAAATTTGAAACATAAACTGTCTTCAAGGAATAATTTCACCAGCCAATAAAAAACTATTTTTAAACCCATGATGATTTGAATCAATCATTATTAGAATTTCCAATTTGATTACTTGAAAGTACTTCTAAATGTGGATTTTTGTAAAATTCTGGGATACTTAATGGAAAATGAGTCCTAGAGATTATAAAATAATTAATTCTTAAAACATACTCAAAACTTTCCTTTCTTAAGTGAGTTTTATGTACATATTGAAAAAATATGTCTAATTTAAAACAGAGATGTACATTGGAGCCGTTTTTCCAGTCTCATCATTGAAACCTCGGGCGTCCTGTCGGCTGGCTTGTTACTTGGATGTGCACAGAATACTTTCAGACCAAGGTGTTCATGGTCCATTTCCAAATCTCAACTATATAAAAGTTACTCAGCTCATCTCTAACAGAGGGTCTAAAACCTCTGTGGAAAAGATAATAATAATGTGATAATGGTTATTTATAAAGCCGGTTTTGACCATAACCACAGTCCTTGGTAGGAACAGTACTGTAAACTGATAAATGTAGCTTAAAGCTCAATTAGGATTAGAGTTAAACACCAGTCTCCAGCTGCATCTTACTCTAACTTGGAAAGACGAGGCCACGACCTCTGCAGCGACCAGGCCTAAGTAAACCGAGTGTGGACCCATTTTCCAGCTGCTTCAAATTGGTGTTTTAAACATTTTCCCCGTATAATAGCTAGTTTGTCCCAGTCGCAAGCCTTTTCCAAGTCTACAAAGCACCGTCGAAATGGTTGGGCAAGCTTTCATGAAACTTCTGTGGTTCTTTGAACAAATGAATAACTTGTTTGGCCCTTTCATTGCCCAGATTATAAAATGTCCTTATGTTTGTTTGAGCTAGCAACAGAAGTTTCTGACAGCCCTGTCGACTCTTGCCAGAGTTGTAAGAATTCCCCCAAGTTCTCCAAAACATTTTCCTTCACACGATGACTACGGTTAGAGTTTCTAAAAATAGCTGCGGTTACATGCCAACAAGTCTTCTCCTGTTTCATGACTTGGCAAACTGACCTGCTTTTACAAGCCTGTATATTCAGGTTTATCACATCATCACACTCTTTGTGATTATCTACAGGTATATACTGATTGCCTATCAGCCACTATGCTCTGTGACTATTTAGGCATATGACTATTGGTTCTTACACACCACAGTAAACTGATTATCTGTGTCATACCAAGGTTTTTGTCACTGGCATATTGTTTCTGAAAGCAGGATATGTTTATATTTGTGACGGGTAACCGGAATAACTATGAATTACAGTGAAAGCGATGTAAAAATGTACGCATTGTGGAATTCTGGTTAACACCTCAGACCTGAAAAATCAGACTTTACAGGAACTACAAATTGCTTTTTGAGCGAAACGAAAGCCTCCAAGTCCTGTCTGCAGTGTTTGGCTTCATATTGCGAGGCGCACCTCCAGCCTCACTATGATATACCTCCCTTGAGGAAACACAGGCTTGTGGAAGCAAGTGCAAGTCTTCAGGAAAACATCTGCTCTCGCCATCAAGAGGTGATGAAGTTGTTCTGTCGCACTGATCAGCACTGCATCTGTTATCTCTGTTCCAAAGACGATCATAAAGGTCATATCAAAGTCTCAGCCGCAGCAGAAAGGGCTGAACGGCAGAGGGATCTGCTGGTGATTCAGCAAAAAATCCAGCTGAGGATCGAGGAGAAGGAGAACGATGTGAAGGCTTTTAAACAGGAGGAAGCTGGCTGTGATAAATCACTCTGCTGCAAATGCATTAAGGAACACCGAGAAGGTCTTCATGGAGCATGAGTGAGAAAACTATGTCTGATTTGAAGGAGAAGATTGTTTTGCGGCAAAAGGCCGAAGCAGGTCGGTTCCAAAAAACTTGGGAGAAAGTGGAGCAGGAGATTGCAGAGCTGAGAAGGAAGGATGCAGATTTGCAAAAGCTCTGTCAGGCTGAAGATCACACACATTTCCTGTTAAATTATTCCACGCTGTCCCGTCTCTGTGAATCTAGAGAACCACCCAGTATCAAAGTCCGAAGTCTGCGGTACTTTGAGAAGGTTACAGTGGCTTACCAACCGTTACTGAACCAAATGTTGTTCCATTAAAACCACCCGAGTACTGGTCTCAGGCAGAGCCTAAGGTCAAGTCTCAAATGCGAGAACCGAAGATCAGAGCTGACTTTTTACACTATGCATGCCAAATCACGCTGGATCCAAACACTACAAACCCCCATCTGGCATTATTAAATGAGAACAGAAAAGCAGTCTTTATGGTAGATGAATCCTATCCATCCAGAGAGATTTGCATACACCTGGCAGGTCCTGAGTAAAGAGAGTCTGACTGGACGCCACTACCTGGAGGTGGAGAGGAGCGGGAAGGGCGTTTTAGTAGCCGTCTCATACAAGAGTATCAGCAGAACGGGGAGCTTCGCTGAATGCGTGTTTGGGAACAATGACAAGTCTTGGGCTTTAGACTGTTTCAAAAATAGCTACGAATTCAAGTATAACAACATTAGAACCCCGATCCCAGGTACCTGGTCCTCCAGGGTGGGAGTGTACCTGGATCACAGTGCAGGTGTTTTGTCCTTCTACAGTGTCACCGATACCGTAAAACTCCTCCACAAAGTCATGACGAAGTTCACTCAGCCGCTCCATATCGGACTTTGGCTTTCAGAAGGAGCCGCCGCTGAGCTGTGCAAGCTCAAGTAGGCGGGTCAGGCGCGATCAGGTTTGATGTTTAGCGCTTTGGTGTGGGAGCTAGAAAACACCTTTCAACTGCTGAGCTCTGATTTCAGAAAACCTGTAACTACTGACAGAGTTGTAACCACTTCTACTTTGTAAACATTGTACGATCCCTCATGAATGTCCTCCTGTTTACATTTATCTATTCGCATTTGCTGTAATACTTTTAAATACATTTTCTGAGAGGAAATAAAGTAATTTCGTACAAATTTATACATTTGGTGTAATATGAATATTTTCTTTATGTAGTTATTCTGCTGACTTCAATGAATGTATGCACATTCAATATTGTGCATATAGCAAAGGCACAGTTGTGATCTGTCTGTGGTCTATAAAAGTTACTTTCTCACAGCACATTACGGTTGTCAGTCCTTCTGTGTCAGACTTTCTTATGTAACGGGGAAAGAGGAATTACACCTTAAGGGAATGTCGTGCTTCAAGCATGCAAAACATTTGTTGCATTAGATGCCTGTAAGGAGAGGGCATTTTCTGTAAGAGCACATTATGTAATTTCCTGAAAGTGAAAAAACCACATATAGTACACTTGGTTTCTTTTTTAATTATATTGCTTCCTGAGCTTTTTTTATTTTATTTTATTTTATTTTTTAAATTATGATTGCTATAATCAGCATTAACCATGTTGGTGTTGGCACAGGATGATGTGCAGTGTTGATGTTCCTTTATTTGGCTTTTTTCCCTCATATCTTTCTCAACCAGCCAAAGGACAAAGAAGCTTAACTGTGTTAGTGTTTATTTCCAGCTTTCTCCCACAATCCAAAGACAGGCATTTTTTATAAAGCAAGATGCTGATTATGAAGGAATTTTAGCTGAATTTAGTATATTTATCAAATTGGTTCAACAGACCCAATAGGTTTATCTAAAATGTCCATCATTTCTTTTTTATCTAAGAATCTGAGAAATCTGGGTGAAAATATAAAAATGACTCATTTACGGTTTTTATAGTGTGAAAGGCAAAAAGAAAAAAATGAAGTTTTTTTCTTAGAATTAGTGGTTGATGTGACTTGGAGGGAAAATCTGTGATTATTTTATGTGTTTTGTGAAAGTTTATTGTATAAAACTTGCTGCTTGTAGATTTCAGGTCATACAAGGGTTAATAAATACTGTGTAGACTTGCTAATAGATCTCAGAACGTACATCAAAACATGCTGACACGATTCCATCTGTTTCTACTTGATTTGAAGCTTCTTATTTTTTCTGTTTTTCCAGCCAGAGTGCCGCTGATCGAAGCAAATCTCTTATTTGTATAAATAAAAATAAATAAATAAATGTGTTATGTTGATGGTCTCACTGGTTCAACATCGATGACCTTTACTATGGGTGTATGAAAACACCTGACGAGACACGCATCATGTAACACCACACCCTGCACATAAACAACTGTTTATAAAAGAAAGGATAACAACATACAGTATATAAATAGACATGTGGACTGGTTCTTGTATAGTGCTTTTCTACTCAAACTGAGCACTTCATACTACTTTCCACATTTATATAAACACTTTGTTTTGTGCTTTTCGTGTGTAAGTCCTTTCTATCCAACATTCAAACTCCGATCGAGGCATCAGAAAGCAAACTTGGGGTTATAAGTATCTTTGCAGACAGACTTGAGCAGATGAGGATCGAAGCACCAACCTTCAGATCAGCAGGTGACCTGCTGTGAATCCTGAGCTTCAGTTAGTTTTTGGTTTGCATTTTTGAGCTTTTCCATTATTGTATATGTAACAGGTTTGGCGTTACATAAAACAGCCTGTTGAACAGTTGTATAGCCTGTTTTTAGCAGCCAAATAGACAGCTGTGCAGTGTGTGTGCAGAATGAGTATAAGGAAAGGAAGGAGGACAAAGAGCTAGTTGACTGAATCGGGAGAAAGGGAAATCCATCCTTCTCGGTTCCCCAGAGGAAACAAGAAGGCGAGGTGTTTTCCAGATCTGTCGTTTATTCCTGTGCTGCCTGGTAGTCGTTAATGATTGGCTAATCAACTTTTAGCTTTTCGCCTGAGCAACAGCGGCACTCTGAGCCACGCTGAGAGCGCTAATGAAGACAGACGAGGGTAGAAGTATGAAGCTGAGATAGATGGTCATAAATCACCGGCTGTGGATCGGTTGTAGCTGTCAGTAACAGGGTGGTTATTATCATCAGACTTATTGATTGCTGTGTAGGGAGGTTGTTTTCTCCGAGTGAGTGTGTTTGTGCACGCTTAAAGATATGTGTGTGTGCACAAGTGTGAACCAAGACTGATCTGTTGTATATGTTTTAGATTTAGAAGTTTAAAATGCTTCTAGTTTTTTCTGATTTCTGATACAGATTTTTTTAGGAGACTAATAATTGTGTTGTGATAAAATAACTAAAGCCAGTCTTGCTTAAAGTAAGTGTGATGATTTACATCTTCCTGGTTTGTGAGGACTCTGCTTACTTTTTGAATCATAAATTGTTGTGTCGACTGAGACGACATGTTTTGCTTACTGTGCAAAAGTCTTGAGCCACCTGCCATTTCTCGACAAGAAATGGGAGTAGCGAATTATTGAACTGTGCAAACATTCATGGGAATACAGTATATAAGACAAAATCAGTGTTTTATACAAGGTCAAAGTCAATATTTTTTGACCACTTTGATTCTTCAACACAGCCTGAAATCTTGCAGACAAACCTTCTTTTCCTTTCTTGAAGTAGTCTCCATGAATTGGCCGCTTTCTCTGCTCTGGGGAGGCCAGTCTGTGGCTGATGGTGTTTCATGTGTTCTCGGGTTATGACTATTTTTAAAACAATATTCCAACCACTCATGAGTATTTGTTTGTGACCAACAGTGGAGAGAATCACCTTGATAGACTTTTTCACAGCTGACATTTGGGCTGGTGGTAGCAGGTGTAATCAAGTTTATTACCAGGCTTCCATTTGTTAATAGCTGCTTCTCATTAATCCTTGTCAGACAGCGAGCATGCAAAACACCAGGTGCCTTGAGATCGCTCGCCAAAATGTAATGTGACGATTGTTTGTGTCATTAGATACAATTTTAATCAGCATCCCTGCGCCTTAGGAATGGATCCGTCCATGGGCCAGGAGAGGAGAACGCCCGTCACCCCGTCGTCGTCCTCCCGCTACCACCGCCGGCGGTCTTCTGGCTCCAGAGACGAACGTTACCGATCAGGTGAGAGGCAGGTTTTGACCTCTGACCTTGTTGGCATTTAGTTGTGTCCCTGTTATCTTTCAAATATGCCTCATTTTATCCCCTCACACAGACCAGGTTAATTGAAAAATAGTTATGATGTCATCAATCACAGAGAAATATTTGTTCACGACTGTTAGAGAAGTGAAAGGTAGATTTAAACTGAAGGACTTCCCAGCTTCTCCCAGTAAAGTCGACTGATTATAATTTGGAGTTCTTGACTGAATAAATTTAAATATCATTGATGAAATCAGGTTTAATAATTGCGATAACTTAATACTTCATATTACTTCTTTTATGCAAATACATGTACTTGTATTTCAGATCAGGCAAAACTGATTAGTGTTTGGTGGTTTTTGGATAGATTTTGGCCTCTGAAGGTCTTGAAGTATATTGCTACCAGCTCTGATGACTTTCTCAGACATCAGGAAAACCACATCTTCGTTGATATCCTGAGTCTTCTTGCTACATGCAGAACGAGCTACAACAAATCCAGTGTTTGCTTTACATCTATGCAATGAGCTCCTGGCAGATCTTCCACAGCTCTTGTAAGATGCGGTTCAGTTTCGTTCCATCTGGTGTTTACTAAAGATTAATACAGGATTAACTCAGGATTTCAATCTTTTCAGTGGCGTCTTATTCAAAAGTAATTTGTAGGAATTTGTTCTACTGACATCAAGCGATGGTAATACAGATAGACAGGAAACCAATAAGAAGAGAAACAATGTGGTGTTGTAAAGCTTGAATTCCTTGACAGGTGGTGAAACTGGGCTTACTTTATTATTATGTCCCTACAAGCTGTTGGAGAATTGAAGCTATTAAAGTTTGATCTGATGCATAATAAATCCTGACAAAACCCGTTTAACCCAATGAACTGAAAAAGAAGAGCCATGTGAGCACCTTTAAATGCCACATGCTCGCTTTCACACACTGCACAGTCACACTCAATCAACCGGAAGACAATAAATGTGCACTTGAGATTTAAATTACCTCTGTTTCCCTTATATAAGCACATCCACAAGCCAAACAACCGGACGTCTGCAAGCCCCGTTTGTTCTGACTAATGTCTTAATATGTCACTATCGGGCCAAATGCTCTGTGTCGCCGTTTGTGGCGTTTGCCTTTTTTTGGCAGTGGGCACCATTCAAACAAACCCAGCTGTGGCTCTGTATGCAGCGCTCTATCTCACTCTTAAAAACACAAATTTACAAAACATCTTCGCCGACACGCCCTGCACCTAATCCAGTCAGGAACCACAGGGCCTCATGGGAGCTGCTGTCAGGCTGGGAATGTTTGTGCACGTAAACTGAATGAGAATAAATGGGAACATGGTGCTCGTTGTAAAGAGAACCGTGCAGCACAAACACAGAGAAACACAGAGGATAGTCCTGCTCTTGTTTGCTGCTCTGTGTGCTGCTGCTGCAGGATGGACTCCATCTAATTTGTATGTTTGCACTGGACATCAGAGCTCTTAGTGCATGCATGATAACATATGATGCATAATTAAACCTTTTTTAAATGTGATATTATGTAACTAAATATTATAGAATGCTTTTTTTAAGGAACTTAAATGCTAATAAGGGGTAAATTTAGCCTGTTGCTAGGAAACATGCAGTACTTTAGCGGCTAAAGAGCCACAGGTATACATAATAATACATATACTATATGTATTAATTCATCCTCTCCCAGCTACATCAGTCGGCTGCTCTCCAGCCCTGATGTTTGACGGTACGACCCCTGGTCTAGGAGTAGTTTGGGGAAAAAAATATATAGTGTATCATACTAAGAAGCTTTTAAATTCACAATTCTCACTTTGTATTATAGAGGAGCAATAAATGCTGGGGGAAACCAGTAACCTCTTATTTTGGATAACCAAATCTTAAGCACCCTTGGAGTATCTGCAGAGTAATTTTCATTTGTGCTGACAAAAAGGAATTCAACAGCTAACACCGAGTTAGCTCACTGAAGTGTAGTTTTAAAAAACATCTCTGATTATGTGATTATTCGTTGTATCACTGTGAATGAGAAGGAACTAACAGAGACTTTTTATATGTGCTGCATATGTTTCCAGATGTGCACACGGAGGCGGTGCAGGCAGCCCTGGCAAAGCACAAAGAAAGAAAGATGGCGGTGCCGATGCCTTCGAAGAGGCGGTCGCTTGTGGTCCAGAGCTCCATGGACGCCTACACACCACCAGGTTAAGGACACACTAAACTTGAACGAATGAACGAAAATGATCATTTTAATAATTAGTTTTCATTGCCTGATCCTGACTGTGTGCATATTGTGAATGAATTCTGACAATACCAGGAGTTCAGCTGGTTTTTCAATAATACCAACTAATGAAAAGAACCAAAGGAAGCTCAAACAGCAGGAGCTGTGTCCTTGTGAGGCTCAAACTCTCAGGAGAAAACAGAAAGAAATCTTTGTGTACTATTGATATAAAAAAAAAGTTTATTTTTACTCTGCCAATACTGAGGCAGAAACGGTACACTCTGTTTGGTTGTAAGTACTAATGGAAAAGTTAATATACTAGATAAAGGATGGAAGATGGAGCTGCCAGGCAGGAGGAAAAGAGGAAGGCTTCAGAGGAGGTACATGGATGTAGAGAAGGACATGCAGAGGAGGGTGTTAGGGATATGGCAGATGAGTCGATGTGGTTACTCCTGAAGGGAGCAGCTGAAAGAAGAAGAAAATTCATCTAAAAGATCAGGAAGTTTTGATGTGTTGTGTTTAAACACTGGGCAAAGTTAGTTTCTGACATGTTGGTGGCACCGCAGGAAATATTTTTGGTGATTTTCAGAGTCGGTAAGATTTATACTCCACCACTACAGAATATCAGCAAAAAATTGATCAAAATCAAAGTCAGCAATGTTTTTCACAAAGAGACAGAATGTAAATATCTATAGATGCTATCTCATATATTCAGTGGCTTCATGTTTATTCTGTCTCTCTCTGCAGAAGAGGCTGCTTTGTGCAGTTTCTATAGTCTGTAAGTTACGCTGGTTTTCTCAGAAGGTGTCTCCTTTAGGCCTGAAATGAAAAGCCCGTGAAATGTCACGTTATAGCCCGCCATCTGTCACATCTGCCGACTTTGGGATTCAAGCTGTCAGTCGAGTTACTCGGTCATTGACGGACTCTGGCAGCAGCTGGCAAACCGCCATGCTCATTTGCAAATGTGATTTCCGTTTATTTGATGCACGATGATTTTTAAATTTCAATCATTTACCAAAAATAAAGAAAAGATCAGTTTGCATTAATATTAAACAGAAGAAATCCCCCAAGAGCGGAGGAGTAGCTGCACTATCGATCTCCGTGTGGTAGTGACATTGGTAATGAATGAATAGGACGAGCCGTCATTGACTGACGTGTCAGCATCTTCTATAAAACCTGGAGATGGATGGGTGCTCTGTAAGCTAACAGCAGTGCAGGAAACGTGAACCACTTTATTTTGCTCATTAGAAAGTAGATTTCTCTAAGTTCTCGCATCATATTGGTCAGCTGGAAGACGTCTTTAGCAATGCAGAGGACGGCGATCATTCATTCTGGACGATTGATGCAAAATATCACTTTTCCAGCACAATAATCTCTCATTGTATCGTAATTTCAGTTTTTACAGTTCAATCGTTCTTTATGGGTTAATCTTTAAATTCTTAATGAGCAGATTTATGAAGTACAGCTCTGCTAGAGCGGGACGTGGAGGAAGGATTTTTCATGTCACAACCAGACCTGCTGTGTTACACTCAGCAGCATCAGACAGTGGAGACGGTGGAAGGGTCTGAAATACAGAATCATTTGTGTGGATAGTTTATTGCCTTAGATACCATGGTTACTCTAAAATCTTGAATGCTTCTGGTCAATATAACCTCAGCATAACTACACAAATGCAAACAGTTTTCATGTTTCCGATAAATGAGAAATATCTTATAATATATATTCAAAAAAAGCCTTGTATTAGCTGTAAAACACACTAACAGCTGAAAACAAGGTAAAACAGTGCCCAGTATTACCTGTTTGACAGAGCTATTTATTGCATATACTGATTGGTTTTCTTTCCAAATCCCATATTTATAATATCACCAGAAACACACTAATTATCGAGTAATACGTTTAGTTGCCTCGGCTAAAGTTAATGTCACTCCCTTCACTCCTCCATTAAAGTTTGGGCAATAAGCTCATATTTCAATAATGTCAAACAGTCACAGACTAACAAAGGGCAGAAGCTTCATTTTAAATCACTGCCATACATTAAGGACGGCAGTATTGCATTTTCTGTCATTTAATGATAATGCATTGCTAGAGGATCCATCGTGATGTATTGCCATATGAATTACTTGTTGCTCCATGTCTGTTTTGAAGATTACAGAAACCTTGCAGTATAGATCCGTTTTCCTGTTTTGTTTGTGCAGGACTCTGTTTGGCCCACAGGGTTTTATCTTCTGAGCGTTAGCATCGATGCAGGGAACAACAACTCTATAAATCCCCTTTGTTGCCTCTTCAAATATCTGTGATTGGACTTTTCAGTTAGTGGAGTGTTGATGGCGTATGAAATGCCCGGACTCGTTCCCGGAATACGATGGGCACAGATTTTCCTTCTCCCTCACAAAGCATTTCTCCAGTAAACATTGGGAATGCTCTATGTGAATACATGATAGGTGGAACTTGTTTTTAAAGGATGCTTCACAGAGGCGCTGGTGTCCCCGTAGCGTGCAAACTAGGATGTGTCCTTTGGCGAAGGTGGCAGTCGTCCATGTCTTTATTCCACTGGTGTTGTTTAATGAAAGTGTTAATGAGGCCATTGTATCTTTGGCTGCAGGGTTGAGCTTCACTGAGCAACTAGACATGATTTACACTAACAGCTCTGAGAAGAACTACAGCAGTGAAAGACGTAAATAAGGAGCCTCGTTTTGATCAGTTGAAGCAGAATGTCCAAAGGCTGCTTCCTCATGGCGATCCACTTTATTATCACTTCATTATTATCAGTTTGTTTGTTTGTTTGTTTGTTTGAATGGACACACCAATTTTACTATTTTTGCATCTCCAGCTGCCCCCTGTCAGGCTTCCCTTGTCCTTGCTCTTCATCCAACATATTCTTTTTATTTCTTCCCTTCATTCTCCCTCTCAGTCTTCAGCTCTCCTTAACAGCCCATCTTAACCAAAATTAGAAGCAGATGGATCCATGCTCTCACACCCCACATCTATCCCTTTGAATGCATATACTTGTCCTGTTTATTATTTATTGCTGCTGTCTTACTATTTATATTTTATTCCTGCACAGTTGGTGTGGAGCACCCATAATTTGGTTGTACATATACAATAACAATACACGTCTATTCTATTCTATTCTATTCTATACTATGTCCTGTGATGTACAACAACACATTGATGGTAAAAACTTGTTACATAAATCAGTTTTATTCAGTTAATTCCTCTTTGAATACACAACAGTCAACCACAACACTGAAACCCCTGATAGTTAAATCAATAACTCTGATTATCTTGTTACAGAGGCACCTGTTATGTGTTTGGCTCTAGGTGGTAAAATAACAATCAGTGCATCTAGTTTTATTGGAAGCTTGGGAATGGGCAAGTGTCTGATTGACTTTGATCAGGGTGAAAATGTAATTGCTGAATGACGGGGTTAGGGTATCTTCTAAATGACAGCACTTGTTGGATGTTTGTTGTATTTAGGGGTTATTACTTACCAAAGGTTGTCATTGGACTTAAAACAGGTTAACTGGTGACAGGGTGATGAAGCGTCCGGGCCCTTTGAGGTGCATGGCTGTAAAGGCCGGGCTTGCTTAAGCACAAGTTGGTGGCAATGATAGAAAGATGTCAGCACGCACAGAACACCCATAGACTCCTGCCAACCACTGAAGGCAGCTGAGTGTCAATATTTAACTAGTATGAGGTGGGTGAATGTAACGTGGTATCTGACTATTATTGAATCTTAATTCTGGTGCCAATTTTTAGAAGCGTAAATAGATTTAAGTCTTTACTTCCCACAATATTTAATAGGAAAACATGTAGAAAATAACCTTTAAATGTACATTCATTCATTTTTTGAGGTTATTTAATCGAAAAACAGACTCACAAATATACATTGATTACTGTGGAATTATATTATCCAACAAACTGATGCATTTTCTCATAAACTTAGAATTAATCCATTAATTATAAAAAGGAGCGGGTGTCTGTTTGTGGAAGCTGCCACATTCCCCCACCATCTTGAAACTACTGGCTGAGATGCACGTCACAGTTCCACCTAATCATCCACTTCATCTCCTGAACTCAAGTCAGGGCTCTAACAAATAAAAACGTGCATAAACATGAATATTTATTCCCAATACTGTCACAATTACTTATTGTCAGCACATTAGACCCTCCCGTCTTTAGACAGCTGACAACTGGCAGTACCAACAGCCAGTTATAGGGTAACATGTTTTTATCCTAAAAATCAATCTTTCACTCTGATTAAAAAATAAATACATACATTACATTCTCACATTGTATGAGAATTTATTGTCTGTCCAAGTCCAGCAATGATTGGGAGATTTTAAAGAAAGTTTTGCTAATAGAAGCTAACAGCAGCTAACAGAGGCTAACAGCAGCTAACAGAGGCTAACGGCAGCTAACAGAGGCTAACGGCAGCTATTAGCAACAAAAACAGTAGCGCTTTGAGAGAAAAGCGCAGGATATCCTCAACAGCTCAACTCAGTATTGCTGTCACTTGCAGAGGTGAGCTTCACTGATTCATCCACTCGTATCAGTTTTTCGTCCTCCTCCAGAGTAAATAGACGTGAACACCATCTGAGGTAAACAGCGGACTGCCGGTCTACATTCACTAGAGATAAACAGCTGTAAGACTTTTTTGTCTCACAGCAGCCACCATAGCTAGGAAATATAGAAGAAACTCTGCCATCTGCAATCTTCTGACATCTAGTGGTGCGATTTTATAAACTGGACCTTTTTTAAGAAAACAAAAACTTAAAAATCTGCAAGAAAGATGATGTCATTGCTGTTTACCTTGTCTGTGGGTTTTCTGTATCTTAAACAACAGATGAAGATTTGGTTTAAAAAAAAAAGTCATAAAATTAAATGGGACATCTGGCATTATTCTATATTTGCTCAGTGCTTTCTGGCTCTCTCTAGCTCAGGCACTCCTATGATTATCTTTGGCAATCCCACTGCTTCCTGCTGAATACACAAATCTTTCAACAAATTGTTTTGGTTTTTTTTCCTGGCAAAAAAGAAAAAAGAAAAAAATGCTCAGTGATTTCCCCAAACAGCTGAGGACTATTTGTAGTGATGGATTAACACACATTTACTGCTTGAGTGATTATTTGGGGCAGCAGGACAATATATGTAGGACCGAGTCGAAGTAAATTATGTCTTCTGAAAAGAACACATCAGTCAGTGCAACAGTGTAACTCACTGTGTTTTTAGCAGTTCCTGGACAAACAATGGACCTCTGTGCCTTAGGGGATGATGGCTTTGGATGCAAAATACCTGTTTGTATTGAATCTTATAGAAAGAGTCCAGTATTGACTTAATGCTAGTTAGCTAGCATTGATGCATGCCAGACTGATGATGATAAATAAATTGCTGACCACAGTTTCACTGAAACAGAATCTTAACCCAGCTAAATTTTTATAATTCAAAATTCAAAACGGCAACGAAACCTTTGTTGAGCAGACTTTTTGCAAGACTCACATGCCACATGCTTCAAATGTGCATACGCTTTTTCTGCAAGAATGTTCATAATACTACACACAAACACACGTCTACGTGATTTCCGGGTATTTTTACTGTTGTGCACAAATGAAGATAAACAAGCTGCACACATGACACACAAACTGCACATAATTCATCGTGCAGATTTAGAAAGACCTCGCGGGAGCATTAAAGGCAGTCGCACACATACAGGCACATGTGCGCACGCAGCCACACACACATTTCTGTCAGCCAGCGAGGTTCATGCGAGGACAGCCGAGTCGTGTGTTGCTGAGCAGCGTGTCGTATCGTGCAGAGATGACAAGTGAGAGAGGCCTCTGATGTGCTCTGATCGGGTTTTGACTTATTTTCACAGCTGCATTTTCTTAATTTTTCCAACACATCGTGAAATATATTTCTGTGGAACCGCTTTGTGTCACTTTCTCGTTTCTCTTTCTGCATTTTTCTGAGTATTTGCTTCGTAAGTCAGCTGGCAGCGTTGCGCTTTCAATATATTTTGTCACTGGAAGTCTCCCCATCTCGTTATGAGCAGGATAACGAGATCCACATTCATTAATCAAGTGTGTTAGCACAAAGCATCATGGGAAGACTACATCCAGTCACATGGTGTTTTCTAGTGCTGTCAGCTGTATCAATGACAAATATGCTGACTTTCAAAGTCTCGATTGCACACGTTAAATTGTAAAAGCGAAAAAAAAAACCCCACCATAAAAGCTCTAGTACACCGATTTTCTTTTTTTTCTGCTTTCAAATTCAGTTCTTCTTCTTTTTAAGAAATACACAGTTTGGGCATCAAACTTATATTATTTGACTCTGCTAGCTTTGCAGCTCCTCCTGCAGTGCACTGTTTGAAACGAGCTGTTTAAGCCTTTAAACACCTTTAAACCAGTTTTATCCTGATTGGCTAGTCTTCACTAACAAAAGGTTTGCATGGTGGGTGTTGGAGGCTTCTGCGCTCACAGTGCCTGAGACCAAATTGAGGATCTCCCCTCTGTATATCATACAAAGGATTTGTGTAGACATGCTTTCATGTTAAGCTTCTTATTGATCTTTTAAGATTTGATTTACTAACACAGGAACACTGACGAAACTCTGATGTCTTACACTGAAACATTTATTGTACTAAGATCAGTGTCAGGGAAAATTACTATATAATCTGCATGAGTTCGAATGGTAATGTAAATCTTATCCAGATAAGATTTAACTTTAGTTTAAGGAAAAAGCTGAAATCTTGTGTTTACTTTTCACCTAAGATTACACGAAGGTTGCTCCTCACAAGCTTTAGAGAGTCTGATTCATTATAGTTTTGCTAACGTCGCCACGCTACCAAATTCTTACACATGCATCATAGCATGTAACGTGAAAGATGTCACTCTTAATGACTAACTTTATAAAATATTAAGCAAATGTGCAGGTCCCCCATAGCTGATATTTAGCATCTTTCATTCATCTCATTGTTTTGGTTCCCCACCTGCTCCTCACAAAAACAGCAGACAGGAAGCTCTTCACCGGTCGCCCAGAGCTAAGAGCAGAATGAATACTGGACACTCATTTATCAGGTGGAAACAAACATTAGTCCTCGTGGATGATGTTGTTGCTCTAATTTACCAGGTGTTTTGGTTTCACTTTGACCAACTTCAGCAGCTGATTCCATGTGGTTATTAAAACAAGAAAAACAAACCAAAGCATCAACTTCATAAATGTGAAGATGAACGCAGCTAAATGACAAAGTAAAGGCTTTGACTTAAACTTAGTGCAGATTTTTTCAGATGGCTTCACCTGTTGCACAGGTACAGAGTCCCAGCTGTACATCCATGCTGGAGCGCAGCAAACCAGTTTAACCCTTTATCGGGTAAGGAACCATTTATAGTTAAAAAGATCAAACGTCTCATAGTAACACTCTTGGGTTGAAATATTTGAATCTTCAATTTTTTTGTTTTTTTTTTATTGTTGGACTTTCCTCGTCAGTCGCACAATTACCTTCTCTCTGCATCTGCCCTGAGAGAAAACACACACGTGCACACTAATCGAGTACCTTTGAATGAGTGTGTGTGTGTGTGTGTGTGTGTGTGTGTGTGTGTGAGAACTAGGTCAGCTTCTGTTGTTATTCATATCACCACTACTAGCCTCATAACGCCGTGGGCATTATGGAAATGCCATGCAAAACTTGCAGAAGCACACACCCACACCCGTGTACGCACACACGTCTTAGCTTTCACACGCACAAACAAGTTTGTGTTCCTCCCCTGCAGCGACTTTACGCAGAGGGGGGGAGTAGGACTTACACATCGACACCTCTGTTTGCACCGGTGTTTAAACGGGATTGGAAAGATCCTTTTTTCCCCACGGTTTGGATAAAACTTTAACCCTAATGTCCATCCTCATCTTCTCTCTTCCTCAGACACCTCCTCAGGCTCAGAGGGCGAAGGTCAGGGGGACGGTGATGAAGAAGAGGGAGGAGAAGGTGAAGAAGAAGATGGAGGCGGCGGCGGAGGAACCTCGTCCAGCCAGGAAGGGAGCATAAGCATGGAGCACTGGATCAGCAGGGCAATCCACGGCACCTCCTCCACCACCACCACCACCTCGTCAACAGCCTCCTCGTCCTCGTCCTCCACACGCAGCGGCGGGAGCGGGGCAGCGGCCGGCAGGCTGGCTGACGTGCTGGCCCAGCATGTTCACATTTCCTCCTCCCACCACCACCGCCACCACCATCACCACCACCACCACAGTAAAGGTAGGTGACTTGGCGCAGTGCTGACATAATAGGCGTCCTACAGGGAAAATAAAACGATCATTAGCAGTTAGCGCTGTGTCATTAATGTGAAGGCCAATGACTGCAGTGAGTCTGTAAAGCTGTTTAAGTCCGTTTCAACTGAAAGGGAACATTTTTAAACATGAATTCAGGCCTCGGGCTGAAAAACCAGGCTTTCTGTCACGTCTGTCAAATTAAAAGAGGTTTACATTCAGCTGTCCACTGCGTGGCCCTTTGCAGCTTTATCTAATGACGCCCTGCAGTTATTCACGACACCTTTAGTAAACTACAAACTCCTTTAGCAAAGGTGGAAGACCCTCGTCAAGGCAGCTTCAGCTAATCCAGACAATGTATACAAAAATACAAAGCTTCTGTTAGCAGGTCTCGACACTCTTAACAAAATCAGACTCTTCTGGACAAACCAAAACAACACAACTGCTCAAAGATTTAGATTTTTCCTGAAGTGTCCAATTTCGTTATGTTCGCCAAGTCGTGGTGTGTGCTTACTGTTACAAAGTTTCTAGTTATTCGTCTTTCATATGGGACCAAATAGACAAACAGGACAGGGTTAATATTCACACACATTTAATCCAGATCATTGCTTAATTAAACATTGTTTTAAACATTATATGAAACTTAATCAGTTACAAATGACATCTTTCAACCCAAGAAGTTAATAAAAGTTTATTTTATTATACAAAGCACAATATGGACTCTGAGACAGCTGCATATAAAAACTAAAGCTCCCATCAGAGCACTGTTTCTTATATATTTTCCCCTTTTTCAGCTCCTCAAGAACAGAATAATAAAATAATAAACAGAATAATAAACATAAAGGATTCAATACTTTGTTGGAGACCTCAAATCCCCCTCAGACCCCTTGAAGGTCCTTGAATCCCAGACTAAAAAAAAAACCCAGCAGCTGAACTTAAAACAGAAACTGTCCTGTAGTTTTTTCTGACTAAAACTGAGTCAGCAGTTAATAAAAAATGTGCATCTACTGAGAGAATCTGGACGTAGCGTTTCATCTTTGAGCTTCACAGTAAGATGTTGGATGGCAGTGTTCAGCTCAAGGTCCTTTTTCTTGTGTTCTTTGAGTTTGTAAGTGGAGTTTGTAACTTACTGTGTGTGTTTGTGGCAGTTCTGCTGTCATTCTCCTGACAGCCAGTTTTCTCTTTTTGTTTTGTTTCTGCTGCAATTCCTGCGCTTTTCCCCTACCGCTCCTTTTTCAGTTTTCATACTTTCATTGAAAAATATTTTTGAGTCTCGTGACCTTGACGCCTGCACAAACTCAGCACATTCTGTAATGATTTAACAAAATCTGTCTCATCAGTAACAGTTTTTGTAGTGTCTCCGTTTATTTCCTTTTGACACATTTAAAGACACCGTTATACTGATGATCCTCATGCTTTATGTGCCAAAGGCCAGATAACAGCTGGAATCAAACCATGAGACCAGGATGTGTCATGCTTTTGTCATTTCTTATTTCTACTTATCTGATTTTTTTCTGCCATACCAACACGATAAACTGAAGGAAGTAACGTAGTTACTGGTATTCATACTGTTTGAATTGTAATTACTAGTATCTCTCGATCTAGAGCAGCGGTCCCCACCCTTTTTTGCGCCACGGACCGGTTTATGCCCGACAATATTTTCACGGACCGGCCTTTAAAGTGTCGCGGATAAATACAACAAAATAAAACTAGTACCGGTACCGAAAAAAAGAAGATTTATTCATAACACACGTGAAAAGACCCAGGAAAACAGAGTTAACGATAAAAAACGATAACAAAATAACGCTAAAAACTGATAAAAACCCTGAAAAACATACATTTCACACCCGAGCCTCAACTCTCGCGGCCCGGTACCAAACGACTCGCGGCCCGGTACCGATCCGTGGCCCGGGGGTTGGGGACCGCTGATCTAGACCATACCAGCTACCACGATCAGTAGGAAAACTGCTGACTTGACAGATATCCTCCACAAGGAGGGAAAGCCACAGGAGGTTGGTGAAAGGGCTGGCCGCTCACAGCCGCATCAAAGCATATCGACGGAAAGTTGACTGGAAGGGAAAACTGTGGTAGGAAAAGGTGCAGAAGCAACCAGGATGACCACAGCATTGAGAGGATTGCGATGACAAGTCGATTCAAGAACTTTGGAGAGTTTCAGCAGAGTGAGCGGAGGCTGGTGTCAGTATCTCAGAGCCACTACACACAAACGTCTTCAGGAAAGGACCTACAACAGTTCCAGTCCTGATATCAAACCACTGCTGACGCAGAGACACCGTCACAGTATCTTATCTGGACTGAGGAGAAAAAGGACTGAACTGTTTCTCAGTGGTTCAAAGTCCTCTTTTCAGATTAAAGTCAGTTTTGTATTTTATTTTGAAATTAAGATGTTAAAGGCTGACGTCTGAAGAGTGAAGTTTCCACAGTCTGTGAAGAGTTGGTGCTGTTGGTGCTCCACGCCGTTTTATCAAGTCTAAAGTCAACCAGAAGATTTTAGAGCTCTTTCTGCTTCCAGCTGATGATGAACTTTTTGCATATGGATGGTTTGCCGCCCGTGTTATTAGTGGGCTAACTCGCCTGGCCTGAATCCCAGGGAGGATCTATCAAAGCAACCTGGACGTCAGTAACACCTCAGCAGACGCACCCTGACCTGATCAACTCCACACACCACTACACCGATACAGTAATTCTGTTAATGGAGCCTCAACCGAGTACTGAGTGTATAAATGAAATGAAACTGGACACGTCTATATTGTCAAACCTTCCTTTGAATGATCTTGAGAAATATTCTAATAATTAGAGGCACTGGATTTCTTATTTTAATGACCTATGAGCCAAAATCATCTGAATGAAAACAAAAAAGATGCTTCAGTATATTACATGTAAAGGAAAAAGAAAATGAAGTTTATCATTTTAAATTAAATGATGAAAAAATAACCACCACAGCTTATTTAAAGTATTTCTGAGAACATTTAGTAATATGTCTCAAAAGGATCAAGGCCCTGCAGAGGCTTGCTAGCCTGCACAAACTATTCTGAGAATGGAAATGTGTTTTAAACCTCAGCAGGAGAAGCAAATATGACCATTCATCAATCAGAAAGTCATTGTGACCTGTCAGGATGCTGGGACGATGTTATTTAGTGGACATTTCTGTTCTCTTTCCTCTTCCTGTCTGGAGAATTTTCACACAAAGTATTTAAGCATACCTGCCAAAGGACTGAATGCGATTTTCCCAGCACACCGTTTCCCTGCAAAACTGGGAGGGCAGGACATTCTGCCAGCGCTGCAGCAGGGTGGAAGTTGGTTTCCAGCAGCTTCAATTCATGTCGAAAACACGGCGCAAAGATGAAAGTGAAAAACTGGCTTGCTGCTGCCACAGAAACCCATTTGTGCATTTCCCTGACAGTCGAGGACTGAATGCTCTGGCGGAGACAGGTTTGTTTTCACGCTGGCACGGCTGGTATCCAGCTCTGAAGATAATGCACCGGCAGACACAGAGTCCCCCCCCCGCCAGCTCCACCCAGCCTACATCCAGCTCCTTCGCTGCTCTGATGGGACGACGCCCTTAAAAAAAATAAAAAGTTTAATAAATCCTCTACTACTGTTCGATGATTTTCATCATAACCGAGCAGGCCTGTTAAGCTCTTCTCCTTCCCGTGTTTTTATTTTCTGCCGTGTCTGTTTCTAATTAGCCGGGCACTCCCCCGGTATATATCTGCTCCCATGCTTTTCTTTCTTGCTTTGCCAGGTCTT
The DNA here is from genome assembly GCF_051167445.1 of Perissodus microlepis. NCBI lineage: Eukaryota > Metazoa > Chordata > Actinopteri > Cichliformes > Cichlidae > Perissodus > Perissodus microlepis. The sequence goes on from NC_140478.1 coordinate 35,417,254, forward strand.
CTTTGAACCGCAGTCGCACTTTCAGCCATTTCCCCGTGAGTTTGTTTCTGCGTTCCTTTTCTCCCTTCATTCCTTCACTTTGGCCCTAGTTGAATTTGTTTGCGTGTGGGCTGTATTTTGTATTTTTGTTGGTATGGTGGTTAGCACTGTTGCCGCATAGCAAGAAGGTCCTGAGTTTGATTCCAGCAGCTGGCCGGGTCCTTTCTGTGTGGAGTTTGCATGTTTTCCTTGTGTCTGTGTGGGCTCTGGACTGGTGCAGTTAGTGGGGTTATGTTGGGCGTACCCACCTCCCGTCATGTAGTAGCTGGAATAGACTACAGCCCCCTCTCTCCCCTCTTTGGGTATCAGAGTTTGTCTCAGGGGTCCGGGCTTGTATTTTCCTGCCCTTGCTGCAGTTGTGTGCCTTGCTTTTGCAATTACGTGTGTGACCTCTTGCCTCAGTGTATGCATTTGTGCATTTGTAGCCATCAAAGCAATAATGGCCTGTGTGAGGAATAAAGATGGGTACGTGACCCAGTTGAGAGTCATTGTGTTTCGGTCTTTGTCACCATCCCTGAGGGCTTTATACCCACAGCAAAGACTTTTGTCTGCAAGAACTCATAATTTACTACCTGTCAGGTATCTCTGCTGCTTCATTTCTTGCTTCATTCACACTCTTTCTGTGGACTGAATACAGAAAACGTGGAACTCACAGCTAAGGGATGATGAATGACTACAGGTTTTCTTGTATTTATAAACCCCGGTTACATAAATATTCATGGCTGGAATGAAGCCTTGGCATCGTTGCGCATAATGCAATTAGCAAAAGGCACAAACTGCATCCAAATGTTTCCCACATTTTAGCCAGATTTCCGCCCACAACCATGCTTTGTTATAAACAGCTGGTGGTGCTAATTCTTCTGAGATCATTTAAAAGATTAAAACAAGAGTCAAACCTCAAAATGTGCATAAAACCAATAGATGGAAACGCACTTACAGGTCAGCGATGTGTCGTTTCAGGTGATGAGAACATTCCTCCGTTTGTTTTTTACTTCTAATCGATGACTTTGACTTCCTCCCAGTCTGTACTGTGGCTGGTATTCAGAGGCCTGTTGCTGACAGGCAGTTGAGTCCTGGGCAGCGTCTTTGGTTTCATAGCTAACCCTGAGAGTTGCGGATTTCCATTACATCACATCATGTTGTTGTAATTTTTCCAGCTGGTTGGTGTAAAGTTTCATTGAGCCTGTTCTTTTGTGAAGTTACAGAGTTCATGTTTATCACAGAGGAAATCCTGAGCGGTGTGCACACGTGTGGGTTGAAGCTCTGCTTCTCGTTTCCTCGCTCAAGGCCAACACAGCCTAGATCTGTGTGTGTGTGTGTTTGTGTGTAAAATCTTAGGAGAGTTTATGAACAGAATCATTCCCCCCCTTGTTTTTTATTCAGCTCTTATCAGAACTGCTCGGTTTGCCTGTGACGATAGCTTTTTGTTCTCTCATATCTCCCCAATTGGTCATCGCTCCTTTCATCTCTCCACATTTTCCTCCAGCCTGCAGATCTTTTTCACAGGATCATCGCAGGTGATCTGGTTGTTATTGTTGACTCTGGGCTGAGTTCAGCTCCTGTACAGAACCTGTGTGTCTGTGCTTATGTATGTGGTTGCTGTTCCTGTGTGTAATGTTGAATACAGCAGCATTTTGCTGTCCAAGCAGCAGGAGAAGAGTGTAGCCTATATGCTTATATAGTTATATATAATACAGTACAGACATACCTGCAATTACTGTTTATTAAAATTAGAGTAGGTACAATAAATTAAGAGTAAAATCGGAAGCAACCATCTGACAATATTGTGTAATGAAGTTTATATTCTATAGAGTATAGTGCTGTAATATTTTTACAGTAAGAAATTGTTTTTGTAGATTATAGGTGCACATTCTTTACTTTATTGTAATTTAACAGGAATCTTGTTCGTGTATTTATGAAAAAAGTGATACTTTAAAGTAGGTAATACCAGTACAATGTTAGGCAATGATAAGAAAATGAAATATCGCAATAGAATATGGGTAAAGCGCACATGCGCAGTGCCTTTGTTTTCATACGCACATGGTGGCGACGCAGAATGAGAAGGGCGAAAGCGGATCGTTGAATGAAACAGATGAACCAGAATTGGTTTGTAAAAATGTTGCAACTTCAGTGGAACCGGTTTGGTCCTGATTGTCATAATTCACAGTGACACAAAGCACCAAAATAGCTGAAATGAAAACTACAGCCTGATGGAGCATTTCTCACAGAACATCCAGCTGTATGCAGCTGAGTGCTTTAATGCCCTGCACACTGTTGAGAACCAACAGAAGATATAATTTCTTTAAATTTAAAAGCCATGTACGCACACAGCTTACGTCAGGAGTTTCTTTCCTCACCAGAGTTTTCCTATTTTGGCTTCTTTTTGTAAAGTCCCGTGGAAAACACTCTCCTGCTCCCACAACACTCTGCACCGTGGGGAATTTTCACATTATCCAGTTACAGTTTAATCTGTGAACTCAGATTTTGCGTTGATGTGCTGTGTTGTGTCAAAAACAAAGACTTGAGAGTTTTAGCGAGAGGATTGATGCCACTTTTAAAGACTCCCCTCCCTTCTTGTTCCTCACATGCAGGCCTTTTAAGCCACCTCTCCTTGAGAAGGAGGAGGGCAGTGCCAGCTGGTATGATAGAGAATGGAAACTCTGGTCCACGACGCTCCGGTAAGTTTCAATCGGAGCATGGCTGGTGGAGAGCCCAGAATGAGGGTCAGTCTCCCGCCATCCCTTGGCACGAACAGGGATGTCGTATTTCCCCCCTCATAATTTTCAGCTAACCTTCTCTCCACAGTGCCCTCCATCATATGCCTGCTGTTCGAGCTGTGCCCCTCCTCAGTTGTTTCCCCGCTAATTAAATTTGTGCCTAGCCTTGTTGTTTAAGTGCAGAGGAGAAACCATCAATGCTAACCTTGATAGGAGTAGCATTGAGCTGTTGTGGTAGATGCATGAAAGCAGTTTGTTTGTGTGGATTTGAAAAAAGAGGCTGTGCTTACAGCTTTTGAAAGTGTGAATTGTTGATGAGGAAAATCAACAATGCTTTTAAAGAAGCTAGATAGCAGCTTGTGTGACTCTTTCCTCTTTTCAAGGTTCTTCTGTTTGTCGTTTTTTTATTGATTTGCCTAATTATGCAGCATGATTTTAGTTGTTTTCTCAGCCAGAGGCAATCTGCTTTCAAAGCAGCTTTTCATCTAGGCCAGAAAGCAGATGGTAGAGGAATGCAGGCTGCCCGTCTGCTTCCTTGTTTTAGTTTTTGTCTGTAATTTTTTTTCGTGTTGTATTTTTTTGCAATCTGCTACCTCAAATCATAGATACTATATCAAAGAAACCAGCACGACATGTAACAGCCAAGAGTTGTGAACTGAAGACGCTTCCTGCTTTGCACCACTCAGTGCCTGGCATGTAAAACGGCAGCAGCACAGGATGATGCGCTCATTTACTGAAGTGACTCCTTGCACCATTCCTGTTGGACTGCCAGAGAAAATACACTTATCCATGGTGGAGCAAACGAGGAGCAGTCACTTGAAGAAAGACTTTAAGAACAGACCTCTAATTAACCATTTGTCATTGTCAAAAACTAAAAATAGACTTTGAATCCATTAACACTGCTCTGGAATAGTTCCCATATTCATTGTGATTAAGGCGTCTAGATGAGGCCGACTGGGATTTAACAGGAGCTTAGCCCCCCTGTCAGTGCTGTATATCTGCGAGGGGAAAGTCGGTGGTCTCAGAGGAGAGAGGAAAACAGTTTGGGAACAACACGATGGCCACGATGAATGAGATGAGGAAGTGATTCACATCTTGATCCTACATTTAGTTTTATTTGGTTACTTATTTATGTAGTAGTGCCAATTTAATAAAAAAAAATCTGTTGCTTTGCATTCAATATGGGGGAGAAAACCCTAAAGATCCTGTAGAGGAACTTGGCAACAGCGGGGGGGAAGAACGCCCCTATAACCAGACTGGAGGAGGGGACGCCATTTAGAGGCAGTCGGGAGTCAGAGGAAAGAAAAGACCAAGAAACCAAAACAAAGAGAGAACAAACAGGACAAAACACAAACTGTGGGAGAGAGCAGACAAAGTTAATGAGCTACAATAGTGACATGAATCATTATTAAACACCTGCGAGTGATTTTTGACTGACGTCTCTCCACCACCACCATCGTAGAGACGAATAGCGTTCCTTCCTCTGCAGCTCCAGAAACCTGGAGAATCAGTGCAAAGGTCCATCGAAGCTGTTGTGATGGCACACGTTGGTTTAATTTCTTAATTAGGCTTTTCATTAGTTTTCTATTTTTCTTTTATCTAAGGAGTGCTCCCTGACTGTGGCCTGGCCCGAGTTTCTGCCTCTTTATTAGCACGAACAATAAAAGCAAATTCAGCAGTGATAGTGATGAAAACACAAATCGAAGCTACTCCACAGATTATAAATTATGGAACAACTGCTGTAATGTAATATGAGATCGTCTGCTTAACCTATTACTTGAGAGTAATCCAGCAGCAGCATGGCTGAGGGCTGCTTTACTGACTGAGTAAAGAAGTGCATTACAGTAGCTGTTAGAGATAAACGAGCACCTCCAGCTTCTCTTAAACGGTGCATCTAAAAGTATTAATACTTAAGTGGAAAAAAAGATCTAGAGAGGTGTTTAACATGGATGCTACTCATGTTGAACTCATGATGCTGGATATCATCGGCAATTAAATCGCTTTAATAGTAAAATTCCCATCGAAGAAAATATAAAAAGCTAAAATGCTAAAAAAAATAACGATAAAAACCCTGAAAACCATACATTTCACACCCGAGCCTCAACTCTCACGGCCCGGTACCAAACAACCAGTCCGTGGCCCGGGGGTTGGGGACTGCTGCTTCAGAAAAAGGCAGATTCAAGGTGTGAGATTTATTTTGCATAAAACCTACACTTAGACTTTTGTTAGTATGTTTCTCACTCATTCAATGGGTTTGCTCGCTTTTCACCAGCAGCATTGTAAGACAGTGGGGAAATATCAGACAAATCATGTAACAAAATAAAATATAAACCAGTTTTAAGATGTGCCTGAAACACCAGCGGTCACTGGTGTTACAAAGAACCAAAGCATCCCATTACCCCCTGCAAACACAATGTTGTTTCAAAAACAAACAAAGGCTGGTATTTTCTTGTCATTCACTGCATTAAGCCCCAAGTCAGCCTGTTTCTGCAGTGCAGTTCGAGTTCTATTGATCCAGCATAAAGAGCTTGGTTTTATCTTTTTGTAAGAAATATATTAGAAATACTATGCTGGAACTTTTTGTAAAAATCATGCATTTATTAACTCAAAGATGGATTTAATGCCCGATTCACAAGAATGCATGAATAATTAAACGGTTTTGTCCAGTGTAAATAGGCAGCGGACACAAATTATAGCGAGGGTACTTCCTTTTCAAGAGAAAGAAAGAAAATCCCAAACTTTTCCTTGTGAAGCACATTTATCCACAGTAATGCTTCAACAAGATTCACAGAAATTGATGGAGACATTTTCAATTGTGGGGCTTGCAAACTACCAGCCACAGATCCTTGAGCCCGCCTTTGCCCGGGAAGGCACATTAAAGTGTCCTGTCCCTGAAACAGCCTCTCTGATGGATATTCCAGCAGTGAATGAGGCATTCATCATCATCATCGTCCTCATCCTCAGCCAGTGATGATATTCAGCTCTGTCTCAGGTCTTCATAAAGACGACCTGATGAGGTCACCGGAGGTGCAAATATGTGCGCGTGCATGCACACACACATATTCTCACAGATGCTGCACAACAAGTGCCTACAGAGAATATATGTGTAGCTCAAACCGTCAGCCCAGATGTTGCAGAGACAGCGTGCTACGGTAATTAGCATGCTTGTGCTGGGAGCTGCATTGTTGATATGCAGTCCATGTCTGGATAAAGAATTCAGTTTCTCTCCAGCTGGCTTGGGCTCAGTGCTTTGCTAGAAATCATCCCTGCCTTTCTCTCACTGTGCACTTATATTTCTCAGTCTTTCCAAGCCTTTCACATCATATTGAGCTCAGCGGCTCTCGGCTTTATTTGTTCGAACACATGAAAGAGTCATGACATTAAATGGATAGAACCAAATAAAAAACAAAATGAGTAAACTCTTGGTGTTTTACATTTAGCATAAGTTGTTAGAGCTTAAAATGATTAACATTATGTTGTGAATTAAATATTTAATTTGGTCATTGGTAATTCACCTCATTATTCTGGATAAAGGAGACATAACCACAAATAAACAACTGGGAAAAGATGCATCAGAACAGCCTTTATTTTTGCAGTATCGACATGTAAACGTGAAAATGATGATGGCTAAATCAACCTATTCACATTTCACCAGTTTAAAGAAATATAAACAAATACAGGCTATAGATGGGGCACTAAATGAATGATTGAATCCATGAAATGCTTCTCTTCAATTCTTGTGGGTTTATTTATGTAGAACCAGCTGACAACGGTCACTTCAAAGTGTTTTACACCATAACAGAAGATGCTGCAACGCTCTGACATGAGCAAACACTTGGCGACAGTGGGAAGAAAGAACACAAGTCAATGCCATTAGATAATAAAAACACAAGGAGTGAATCCACATACAGAAAGTTCATTTACAGAGAACAGCAAATATAAGGTTGTATATAGTTGGTGGTGGATGGAGTCAATAGACCTTTAATCAAAGCCAAATGAATAATGAAAGTCAATGCTGACAGCTCTCATTAGAATAAAACGCAATGATGTGAAACCAGAAACCCAACCTCGTCTCATCATCCGAAACAGATGCTAAGTGATGTAATGAGCATCCTTCGAAACATCTCGGTGAGTTTAATCGTGGGCACGTGATGGAGTGAATTACCTTAACATGAGCAGCACTTGTGAACAGGACCCCTCAGTCATGACTCGCTCTGCTGCCTTTTCACAGCAGGAACCTTCACGCCGTGAAGTAGTTTGATCTCCTTTGTCTTCTGGTCCTTGACTGAAGCAGCGGTGCATCATGCGGGAAGCTGTGAATGGGAGCAGCGAGGCAAGCGTTCACATATAAATCATCCAAAGTGGTGACCTCTCTTTGAGGGTGTTTTAGAAGTTAAGCAAAGAGGTGCTCCTTCGGTCCTGCTATTCTGAAGTTGAGGTAAAATTTGAAATGACGACTTTTAGTTCCCTTGAGCTGTGTTTCAAACTTAAAGGGTTTAAGTGTGTTTTCTTCAACACTAAAATATAACCGAGATGGACTCAACGGTTGGATAGTGTCCCAGTATTCTCAGAGAGTGGTTAATGTCTAAGAAACACCCTACAGATGTTTCAATGCACTTTGCATCCTGATTACCTCTGTGATTGTTATTCTACATCTGCACTTGACCTCTGACCTTACAGGAGGCCCGTTAAGGAGAAGCTGGAGGGATTTCCAAATGCACGAAGCACTAAATGCCAAAAATGACCCACAGTGAACATTAGGGAACCTTGCAACTCTGAAACCCAAGACTACAAGATCAATCTCAGCGTGCTATAAATGTTAATGCAGTGGTAACCCAATGCAAATGACGCACATAACGCAGCAAAAACAGCAATGCGTAGAACTACAAACCTACTTTTGGCTTTGTGGGGATGGCTTTCTATTGGATTAACTTGAAGTGGGCACTCTGACTCAGTGCAAAGATACAGTAAAGGATACGTAAGGATATACCTACACACATCCCAATTTAGATTCACCGCGCATCCTCCTGCTATCATCATTTCATGCTTCGACCACTCAAAGTAAAGAAGCCCTCGGGCAGAACAGTAAACAGCGTTTGATGTTGCTGAACTGCATCCCAGCCTCATAAAAGAGGTAAATTTGAAGAATTTAAGGAATGCTATGTGCTTTGAAACATTAGGCACAGCAGACAGGTTGAAGCAGTATCTAAATGCAGCACAAAATAGGGTGAAAAACAACCAGAAATGAACGGTAAGATGTGGGTGTTGATGGAAATGGAGTCTTTTTTGTTTGTTTTTTTGCTCGAGAGAGAGGCAGATGTTGCAGTAGAGGGAGGTGGTGGGGAAATGAGCGGTTTGTGGAGCGATCAGTGAGGAATGATTGGGAGATTCTGGAGAGATTTGGTGGTTCTGGTGGATTTTTGCTCTATTTTTTGAAGTGTGTCACATCTTTAAGCCCCCGACGTGATTCTTCTTTAAAGTTTCTTTGGAAGTCAGTGAATATCTTCCTAATTTTCTTTCTCTTGTGGCTTCCAATAGTGTTTTTATCCACATATCTTTAAGAATTTTACTAGAAATCATTTTATTGCCTTTATAGCAGGTTAATAAAGTCTACATCTTGAACTTTTCCTATAAGCACACAAACAAACTTTACTATTGCTTTGCTATACTTTCAATGTCCTTCCTAAACTACCTGCTGCATGAGACACTAGGTTATGGAACCGTCTTTAGTAAAACAGACTAAAATGTCTAAAGTATTAACTTTGTTAATTATCTGAATTTGATTAACTGTCTGTGTCACTTCCTGTCTGAAAGCCTGTTGAAGTCACAGCTGTTTTCAGAAATGTACGGCTCTGATGTTTCGCCTCTGCTGGCTCAAGAGCTGGTGATTCAACCAACATTTAAACTGACGACTCCGCTGCTTTCAGTCTTTACAACTTAACTGACACTTTATGTCCTTTCTGCATGCACAACACTTATTAATATTCAGCCGATGTTTCAGTTGTCTCCAGTCGTTATCGGTTAATCGACGTTTTATTTCATCAGTTACTTTTTGTTTAACCGTTCGATCGACACCTCAGCTGCTTTAATGCTAACAGTTTCACTGATGTTCATCTTCATCTTTGACTTCTTGTGTCAATTTCATTTAAGTAGAAACTTCTTTAGTCTGTCATTCAGCAGATATGTTTATAATTTACTGGGTTGTGCTGGGTTTCTGATCCACATTTAGAGTGTAGTAACAGCAGGATGTGTGAGGGTACTAACCCGCCTCCCTATTTTCTCACATCCCAGAGAACCACTCTGCCCCTCCAGATGTCACCGGCTACACCAACAATACCGCCAACACCACCGCGACCGACGCCATCCAGGTGGAGAGAGCCTCAGGCGCTGGCACCGCAGCCCAAAGACAGACGCCCAAGTACGGCAACGCCGAGCTGATGGAAACTGGAGACGGTGAGTCAAGACTGGCAAATATGAACAGTTGCTCGTGTTTTTCAAGGTGAAATTCTCTGATTATGTCGCATTTTCTTTGGGGGAATGCATCATATTTTCTGTCTTAGTGGATGTGAAGAACATCCTGATCATGATGAGACAAGAAGAGCTGAAGGCTAGAATGTTTTGTTACTTTGGATTCATGTGAGGCTTTTATTGTGTTTTTTGTTGCTTTTTTGTTTCAATGTTTTCGTTTTTATTTTTCTTGCAAAAGTAAAACCAAAAAAGTTCATTCGTAATAATTTTCTGCAGGTGTTTCTCTTCTTCTTATCACAGGCAGGTGTATAATCTTGTAGTCTAAACAACACAAACTGTATCAGCAAAATCCAACAAAGAGTTTATCTTCATTCATGGTTATATAAACCAGCTCTTTGTAGTCCAGACGTGGCGGGGGATCGGATTTGGTTCGTAATGCCTTTTAGCACTGCAAAAGATGAATCCACAGATTTCTGCAGAGGCCTCAAAGATGACAGAGGTTGGCAGTTTGCTGGTTCGTAGTTCAATAATTCCTTCTCTGGAGGGACGCGAGGCTCCAGCAGACGGAGTTATTCATCAGACAATACACTGGATGCTGCCGCGGGCCGAGATGCTGAATGCATGAAGTGGTTTGATAGATCAGATGCCAGAGTTTGCACACGGGGCCCTGTCGGCATGTTTGGTTGAAAGAGATGCAACAAAGTAGACAGGATTTCACCTGCAATAACACTTTTTATTGTGTTGCTTCCAGTCGGGCTGCGCAGCCTTTTATTTCCAAAGATGAGCTTTAGTCGAAACATGTTTCATCGTTAATACTTAGTGTTTGGATTTTTGAGGATTTAACATTTGATTTTAGAGGATTTCCTGTGGTAGTTTTTAAAAAAAGTATTATATTTAATTTTTTAAGGCTTTTTTATCCTTTAAGGGTATTTTCCTTTTTGTAACTTGTGTACATTTATCCAGACGTCCATTGTTTTAACCACGTATGCAGTTCAGGTTTGCAGAGGGAGCCCAGCCCAGCTGTCATTGGGCTAAAAACAGGATACACTTGGACAGGTGGCTGAAGTACAGTATAAAACATGAGATTTGCAGTATGCAGTGGATCGAGTGTATCTTGCGATCAGGTATCTAGAAACCCCAAATTTGAAAACAAAATATAATTTATGTGGATTTATCAGATGAATGAGAGTAGAGTCCTTTTTCTGGGTAAAGCTAATACTGCACCTCCTCTTGTCGTGCTTCATTTTCGTCTGCAGCGCCTCGTCGGTCACTGTTGCGACATGCATCTGTCGTTCACCATTTCATTCCCGCCCTGTTTCACCCGCTTTATGTTGAAATGTGGAGCACGTGTGCAGCATGTGTGGGTGGATTAAAATTTGCACCGCCAAACATTAACGTGCATTTTATGCATGTTCTTAATACATTTTAAGGGGCAGAAGAAAATGTTTGGATAAAAGAAATGTACTTCCTGGTGAGCTGCTGAGGTCAGTCGCAGTTTGAGTTTTACATGAATGTACATTAACATCCACCCACGCACGCACAGCTGGTGTGAGTGTTGCAAGCTAACCTCTAACATCGGCAGTTCATACAGTGCAGTGGTCTTTTGCAAGGATAAGTACAATGAATTAAATGTTACATCTTTTGACTGGATAAATGTGAAACAGCCAGGGATGGAAAAAAAGACGCTTCGATTGTGTTCAGTTGCTTGAGAAAAGCCCGACGAGAGAAAAGGCAAACAAAAACAGCATAAGCACCCGAGGACTGCGGGGGTGAAAACAAAAGTATTCGAGTTTCACTGAGTAGCGCTCCTTTACCTTCACACACAGACGAAATAATAATCTTAACAACATCACGTCTGTCTTTGGTTCACCCTGCAGCCCAAACCAAGTCTGCCAGTACATCTGTTTACATCCACATTTAGACTTTAATTTTCCTTCTTTGTCTTAAGGCTACAAACTCTGTGGGTTTGAAAATGGCCTTAATGAAAGAGCAATTTGAGCCCACACCTCATCTCATACGCTATTTTTGCATTTTGAGTGTCATTTTGTACGGCAGCTGTCTTGATTGCTCACTCGAGGGCTCTTCAGTGTAGAGTTAAAACTTGGGGATTTTTTTCTATCACGGATGAAACGGTGGGCTGCTCAGTGGAATCCGAAAGCAGCGACTACTTCACGTGTGCACCTGTGAAAGCACAATTAGAAAGTCTAAGCTATGACTTGGATTAAAACGTCTGGTCTTTTTGTGTGTTTGTTCACGCTCCACAGGTGTTCCAGTCAGCAGCAGAGTTTCAGCCAAAATACAGCAACTCGTCAACACTCTGAAGAGACCCAAACGGCCACCATTAAGAGAGTTTTTCGTCGATGACTTTGAAGAGCTTTTGGAGGGTAACAGCTTCTCTTTTCACTCTTAAAAATACTTGAAAATACGTGTTTTTGTATATTTTGATTCATGTTCTTGCAAAAATGTGTGAAGCCAATTAAGGAAAGACTTCGTTGCCCCCTGGTGCCTAGACCACCCCCTCATCCACATTAGAAGATGGGATATGAACGTCGAGAGTGGTCAGCTAGCTGTTGTTCTCAAAGAGGATGCTGCACCAAAAACCTCCCTGTGAATGCTTTGATTGCTAGCAGATTGCAGTGATTTGGTGCATGGAAGGTGCTGACTTGTCTGCAAACACTCGCTGAGCAGTAGTGAAACCTATGCAACACAAGCTGGAAATGGAGAACCTTCAAAGTAAAAGCTGTCCCCTACCATTGTTACAACTTTCCAAAAGGGAAACGTTAACTTTGCATCAGACTTCCAGCAGCCAAGAGATTACACATTTTTCCTTAGTGACCAGTGGTTGCCAGGGTGTCACCAACTAGTCTTTAGGTAGCGTGGTTAGGGGCTAAATTAGGTTACTTAGCTTAGCTTTTTATATTGGTGGCTTTTTGGGTGATTCCCTGACGTCTAACAGTTGAGTGAGTGAAACTGTAGTTATTATTTGTATATTACTTAGAGCTAATTAGCATGTTAATTAGCATGTGCCTGTGTGATGCACTCATACAGTTTATGCTAACCTAGCTTGTTAGCATTAGCTGATAACTTGGTACTCCAGCCTATCCTGATATTTTGGCTCCCTCCCAACACAGCTGGAGCCAAAATGCAAATCTCCAGGCTTAAAACAAATACGTAACATTACAATGATTCTGCCAGTCTTTCTTTCAGTGTTGTCTTAAAGTTGAGTGGTGGTAAAAACATATATTTTGCTAAAACTTTTGAAAAATAATCTATGCAGACAAATGACTAAACCTAATTCCCTAAAGTCTCCTCTGACAAAGCAGAGTCTAACTGATGAATATTTCCTTCTGTTTTCAGCATCAAACGCTGCAGAGCCAGAAGTTAATTCATAATTTAAGCATGAATAGCAAATGTTGGAAAGACTCGGTTTGGTTCAGCATGTCGTTGAAATTCATTAGCAGGGCGTTTTGCTTGATTAAAAGCTCTTTCCTGTGAACTTTCTGTCTTACAGCAGTGGTGACACGCAGTAAATGTTTCATTATTCCTAACACGCACATTTCTACATGGCTGTATAATACAGTGAACTCATAAGAATAAACAATTCTGTATTATGATATTCTATTGATTTATACGGGTTAATTTAATATCAGCTTTGTCATATTGTTCATGTAAAAGGTCGCTGGTTGACATTATGTCTTTTCAATCTATTAAAAAAGCATAAAAGCAATTTGATGTCCTGTAATCTGCAATAAAAGTTGCAGATCGTAAAGAACCAAGAAACATAAATGTATTAATTTCACTGTGACCTGAACAGCTGGACTGATTATTTTAAGAAACTTGACTTAAATGGGAGAAAATAGTTCATTTGTGGTGGTTTGATGGTCGGGTGAATATTTTGGACGTGGTTGACGTGACCACCGTTTGCCTTTAAAACGTTTTACAGTAGTGGGCAGGAAAGTTCCTCTTAGGAAAGTTCCTAGATTCAGGCGGACTCATCCGTCTCTTCCTGTAAATCCAGACTGACCTCACGATGTTGACCATCTGTAGCAGGTCTTCCATTTTTTCCTCATGTAGCACTGGGTGTATGTCTGGCCTCGTTACCATGCTGCAGAATGCATTTGTGACCATATTTTCTCCACCTTATTTCCTAAAATAACTGGTCACTGTAATTTAAACAAACATTTAAAAGATATTTTTCACGTCCTCCTGTAGTGAGTATTTTTGGTGCTTGTTAAATTATACATATATAAGTAAAAATGACTAAAAATTATTTTCTTCTTCTGTTTTCTCGTGCCCACCTGCAGTCCAGCAGCCAGACCCTAACCAGCCCAAGGCTGAAGGGGCACAGATGGTACCCATGCGGGGTGAGCAGCTGGGCGTGGTGACCAACTGGCCCCCTTCTCTGGAGGCAGCCCTTCAGAGGTGGGGCACCATCTCTCCGAAGGCCCCGTGTCTCACTACCATGGATACTAACGGCAAGCCGCTCTACGTCCTCACATATGGTAAGTCTTGGAAATCCTGCATCGCGGCATGTCATCCCTAAGGTCAAATCTTCGGATCTGAGCTGAAGGAAAAAGGGTTGAAATATTTTTGTGTGAAGACAAAAATCCAAAATGAACATCGGACGCCTCACATGACCACAAATAAATCGTCCTAGCAACCAGTCTTCAAAATACTGTCATAAAACACGATGAAAGAGAACAAAAAATGTTTGTAATATGTGCATAAAAGAGGGTTTTTCTTTTTCTTTGAACTGCATCTTGTTTTCGGCACATATGGTGGCTTTTCCAAGCTGATTAAGTGTAGCACCAAACAATGTTTAACACCCGCTGTGTGAGCATAATTCCCCTAATGGCAGCCAGACAGGGTGCTAAGCACATTAGCAAGTGTGAAGAAAGATGCCTGAAAAGAAAACTGCTCTGCTATAGATGGTGGAAAAGTTTTTTTTTGTCCTGAAGGTTCAAACTTTGAGAAAATGTTTTAAGATGAATTGTTTCCTGTGCTTGAAAAAATATGAAAACCTTCCTTCTGTGCCCTCTAGTATTAGTTTCTGTACATGGACTCGGCTGACTTTGGTGCTCTATTGCAAACATTAATGGTTATGGACACCGATCTTTGCTTTTGCAGAAGCAAGCAGTGCTAGACCACAGTGCATCCTGCAGAAATACAAATCCTATTTAGCCTCGAATCCGTCAGCATAACGTAAACATTAACTAAAGCAAGTCTTTAGCAGCCATAAATGAGAACATGTTGCAAAGTAAACAGTAACATAACCCGATACCAAACATGTAACAGCCTTCTGGCCCCCAGCACTGCCATCGTCCCAGCTCCCTAAACACATTCGCTGCAGCTGAATCCCATCACGTCGTCCCCCGGCTCAATACCACACTTTAAATCTACACCCAAATTGGAACAAGTTCTCTTGTTCTTCGCTTGAAGGCGACCGAGTTATTCATCTCCCAAACAGCAGTAGAGAAAACGACTTCAGGTCCGGAGGGTATGAAGAAATTTAGCTGCCGTGAACAGAGCTGCTTCTCTCAGGGTCCTCATGAATTTAGAGTCAAACCTCCCAGCTGTACAGAGGAGAGAATGAAATTACACTGAGAGGACTCCAGACACATCACACCACGCATACCCAGCATCACACAGGCATGCACCCAAATGAATTGGAAGAAGCTCTCAGATCTTTTACTTAAACCTGCAGCGTGCCCCCCAGTGACAACGAAGAGGTTTCATAGCAAGTAAAAACCTCCGTCTCTAAGTCTAAAATAGTCAGTATATTACAATAATGAGTAGACTAAAGCATGCTAGTATAATTTTGTCCATAATCTTTACTGAGCCTTCAGGCTTTACTAAATTTCAGTTGGGTGTTTGTGTTAGAGGTGGATAAATCCAAACACCGATAGCATTGATACCAACGCTGGTATTGGACCCATACTAGCGCGATAAGATTGATACATTGTTTCTGTTCAGTATGTAGTCCACTGAATTGTGTTAAATAAATTCTTTTTATGGAAACGGAAAAAAAAATTCAGCCATCAACTATGAAAAATATCTGAACTGTCTTATATCCTGTGGCACAAATTTTAAAAAACAGAATTTGAACCGAAGGGCTTTAGAGAAAAAAAAAAGTCTCCAAAATAGACAAAACGCTAAAAAGTTGTTGTGGAAAATAATCATAATCATCGTAATCTCAGTAAAGCACAATGATTAAGTGGTCATTAAAAGCAGGTGCTTCAAAATGATGATTCATCTCATAAATCAACACACACTGCTCTGCCCTACATAAGCTTGTTTTACCCCCTCAGCTGTAAAAGGTTGATGGGGTGTTGTTGTCACCCTGCCGGGCAGGTAGACAGGCGGGCAACGCGGACACCCTAGTACACGGGTGTCAAACTCCAGTCCTTGAGAGCCGGTGTCCTGAAACTTTTACATGTGTCCCTGCTGCAACACACCTGAATACAATTAGTAGGTAATTAGTAAGACTCTGTAGACTGACTGCCTGCCGACGTGGCAATTCAGCCATTTGATTTGTGTTACAGCAGCTCATGAGTTAACATGATGCAATAAAAGTACTTTTAGAACTACATTTTTCCAAACACATTTACTTGAGTAGGGTTAGGGTTTGCCACTTCAGCATGCAGTCAAGTTCTATAGAGTTTTGCCAATGACCTACTAATTTTATTCAGGTGTGTTGCAGCAGGGACACATTTAAACGTTTCGGGACACCGGCCCTCGAGGACTGGAGTTTGACACCCCTGCACTAGTATGTGACCTCAATCTCAAGTTCAAGGTCAGAGGTCAAGTTTTCTGAAAATCTTGTGAATGCAACAAATCTGTTAGGAGGCTGAGGGGTACACCTGACCGTGCCATTATTTTTATATCTATCTTCACTTGGAATCGGATCAATATAATATGCACAACACTAGTGTATGTATTTGTCCACCCAACCCATCACCTGACACCTATTTCTTTTTTAAATGGCAACACTCCTTAAATGGGTCATATCAGAACAAGTGGCCAGTCCAGTGTTTTTCAGTAAGAGGCCTTGTTGTGTTCTGATTCAAAATGATGAAGGTGTCTAAAGATTCTCAGGTGAAGTTGAAGTACACCTAAGTGTCATTTCTTATCTCTGCTGATGTTGATGGCGCTCGAGCACCTTTGTCGCACGCATGAGTTCACGCAGGATTAACATGAATAGGCGGCAACTTTACTGCAGGTGCTTCAAATTGGCACTGGATGTGTGTGTGTTTGTGTGTTTATTTGCGTGTGTGACTGAACTAACTGATTCGTGGGGAGCGAGCTCGCTGCCGATGATGAGGCGATATGAGCGGTCACCAGACTGTGAAATGTCTTCAGCCAGCGCTCGGAGACCGCCACCAGAGACAAAAACACGGTGAGATTATGTGTGCGTGTGTGTGCGTGTGTGCAGTGCAGTGCTGAATCTAAAGTTCAGCCATTCTCTCTTTCCATGTCTGCCGCATCTTTCATTCCTGTCGTGTCTTCCCTTTGATGTCGGCCAACAAAGACAAACTTGTTTTGTATCTTCCTTCCGAGTCGTCCTCCGCCTCTGGAGAACAGAGAGAATTCATGATACAGAATTCTCCGGCTGTCCTTAAACTCAACCCTCACCGCTCTGCACTGCAGATAACCCCACGTAAGAGGCGGGAGACAGACATATTTCTATTTCCATAGACGAGAAGTTTCTCGGCACGCTTTGATCCTCTGGTGTTATTCTCCAACAAATCACATTATCGATAAATCTGCACGGATTTGTGTTCAGCGTGCAGAGGAAGCGTAAACTTTTTATTTCTCTGTGTTTGGGATGCTCTCGCTTTGATGTCTTGCTTTGATTACCCTTCTGTCCATCTGCTTTTGTTTGGAGTGTTCTCTGCAAGAAATACAAATCCTGTTTAAGCACCAGAGTTCTGTCTGCAGATGTTAGCTCATCATCTTTTCTTATGTCCCCACTTAATCCTTTACTTAGAGGCAGTGCTATTGGTAGTAAACAGTATGTTTAACAATCTCATGGAGCAAATATGGAACTTTGAACTCTTTAGCTGAATAATAATAATGTTTTCTCCATAGACTGTATATAAAAAAACCGACGTAACCATCATGACATCATACATTCGCTTCTGGACCGATTTGAAGTCCCAAAGTTAGCAGTTTGGCCTCCTTCAAGTTTGTTTTTTCAAAGTATAGAAGGGATCATATTATGATGAGGGTGTTATGAGCTAACAATAGAAATCTTCATATTTTAATAACATTTAAATTGGTGAGTTATAATTCACCACACAGCCTGCAGTCATGTTTATTTATGCTGTAAGGATGGGCATTTTAACAGGAAGTCTATGGGGATTTATGCTCTTGTACAAAAAGCCTCAAGTGGTCATTAGAGGAACTACATCTTTTTATTTTTTATTTTTTTGCACGCCCACGTTGGCTTCATTTTTAAGCCCTGGAGCTTGCTGCATTATCTTTGTCTTTCTAGAATAAAAAAACAGAATCAAACAAAAGTACTTTAAATTTTTCTTAATTAAAAAAAAAAAAAATCAACCCATGAGAACTCACAGGAATATACTTTTTTTTTCTTGTACTATAGCATTGATTAGGAGGACATATTTAAATCTTTAGGATTTATTTCAAGATAAATGATAAATTTCATAACTTCCATGCAGAGTTTCAGCTTTTTTATTTTTGGACTCCAGTAGAGTGCAAAAATGCACAGCTTCTCTCTACTAGAGCAGAGAGAAGCTGTGCATTCTTCACAGTCCAGAATCATTATATTCATCATTATGTTTATCTCATACTGGGAATTGGTTCAGATCCTTAGTTTATCCCAAAATCAATAAGAGGCAGTCAGAGGAAATAAGTCCACAGGTAATTTTCTCCAACAAGCTTTCCTGACATCACCTGTAAACAACGGGACGTAGGGTGCTTCGCTTTTAAGAAATGATGTTTGTAGCTGATGTTTGTCTGCAGTTAACTTTGCTTTTTGTGCTCCAAACTGTCTATTTTCCTCCTGGGATCCTAAAGATTTTCTTCATTTCATTAGTTCAGACAAACACCAGGAAAAAAAAAACTCATTTAGCATAAAAAAAAACAAGAAAGAATTAATGCTGGATCGCCCATGCATAATATCTGCATCTGCCAGTCTGAAATAGGGGGGGAAAAAGAAATAAGAAGGAAATTGATTCCATTGTTGTGAGATACTGCATTAATGAACAGAGCGGGGTCCGTCTGGCAGGGAAAATGAAACCGATCAGAAAGATCAGATAATATTTAATAACTTTATATTTACAGGGAGATTGAAAGTTCCTTTGACAGACGCCTTCTGTAAGAAGAAAGTATGTTTAAACTGCTTTGTAAGCACTTGGTTTGTGCTACCTAACGTTTAAAGTAACAGCTGCACTTATCTAGACACTGAATCTCTTTATCTGTTTAGTGTCATCCTAATGCAGCCTATATGACTTCCTTTAATGTCCCGAGGCTTTGACCATAACTGCAAAGTATCAGCCTGCATGGATCCAATTACACCAAAGTCACGAGGAGCGTTTGATTCATTGGATGTTTATATGATTATCTTCATAGCAGTCCGCCCACAAGGTGTACCGTCAAACTTCAAAGTATTTTAAAAATCACGTGTCATATCAGTGCTGTAATTTGTTACATATGGGGGCTCATGTTGTCATCCTCTGTTCCCACAGAGATGTTTCTTTCATGCTTTTATTGGGTACAGAAAGGCTTCCTGACAGTCCACCTCTTGATCTCTAGAGGACGTATTTCATCAACAACATCTTGAACTTGTTTCTCAAAGACGTGCTTCACCTTTTATCTGTCTGCACGAGCTATTGTGTGACGTCATCGTTTAAATGTTTTTGCAGGTAAACTGTGGTCCAGAAGTGTGAAGGTGGCGTACAATCTGCTGCACAAACTGGGAACCAAACAAGAACCGCTCGTGAGACCTGGAGACCGGGTGAGTGAGGCAAAAACATTCATGATGCTGATGGGCTGAGATGGAGAGAGCCACAGAGAGAACAAAGGGGCAGATTTTCCAAGGGGGGAGGGAATGAGCGCGAGGCCACAATTGGGGGAAAAAGAGAAAAGGATCTGCAAGTGATCTGCTAACACAGAAACAGGCAGTTCTTTCCAATAATGCGTTGTAGGGTCATCAGATGTGGCTTTATGAGACACCCAGTCAACCGTCAGACCTCAGTTCTTGACGTGGGAGTTGTTTTAGTTTATTTTAGCTCGCTTTGTTTGGTTTCTGTGTTATTTTTTTAAATTGTTATGAGTTTAGAGTAGGTTATGTAATCCAGTATGTTTGAGACACTCCCATGTAGTGTCAGTAAGCGTGCGCACAAGGGCCTCATGCAGGAACTGCACTGTTTGCAGCTCCCACATTGGCTTCAGTTTTCAGCTCCGGAGGGTGTTTCTGTTTTAGTTTATATTTCTTGTTTATTTGTTTTTTTAAAAACTGAAAGGATTGAGCGGAGAGCCTGTTCACTGTCCATGGTACTGAAACATAAAAACTGTGCATCATGAGGCTCACTGAAGTGTTAAAGTTGATTAATATGCTGCTTTACTTCACGCAGAAAGAACATCGGGCCAGTAAATGAAGGTTGTTGTAGCGACAGCAGACACATTTTTTCTAGTTCATGTTGTCTTTGAGTGAGAACAGCTTGAGGTTAGAAAACAACTCTGTGTTCTTCTTCTAACCAAACTTTTTGCAAAGCGTGTTAAGACTGCATTTGTCATTCGGTTAAGTATTGTTGCAATTGGCTACTAATTGACTGCTGTAAACTTTAGAAATTGTTGCTGTATGATTCAATTCAATGCACTCTTTTTAAAATATTGGAACTTTAAGTGAAATTCATATGCAGTAAAGTTAGCAACAAAAGAAGTGTGACCATACGTTTCTATGTCTAACGTTTCACTGCAGTTTTTCTCTTTTTTAATCCTTTCAGACAGATAACAGTGCTGAAGGTCGCTGTGTTCCTGGATAGTAATTATAATGGATTTTTATTGCTATCACCGGGCAGTCAGACTGCTTTACCGTTTCATTACATTTTTGCTTTTCAACCTTCTGTTTTGTTCAGACCTGTCAGTAACAAGTGACACATTTTTCCTGTGTATGACACTTTTCATCAACAAGGAAGCTGTCAGAGCGGTTTGCTGAAGCAATTCCGTTTTTTCCACCATCAAAGAAATGTGTCAATTTAGTTTTTTTCCACCCAGAACCTTTGGTGCGTGTCCTCTCCCCTCTCTCCTCTCTCATTTCTACAGCTTCACTTTAATACTCTATAACAAGAAAAATGCTACAGCATAATATTTGTAAGAAGTTATTCCAGTGAGCTATTATGAAGCGTCCTGTATAAAGAGCTGGACTCACAAACTCAGCCTCTTCCCGCTTTTTTTCTTTTGGTATTTGTAAATCAAAAAGCAGCAAGAGAGTTTGTTGACGTCACCTCTCAGGATTTTTGCTAAATCCTTTGTAATCCGCCACATGGAGGTTACTTAATACTTTAAACATGGACTCTTGCATTGTGCTTCCTTTCTTCTGTTCCATGCTAATCATCACGTTATGCTCAGAGCCTCCTATTACCCAACACTCCACATGCCTCCACACATGAAATCATGCTTAAGTGGAAAAAGGTTCAGTAATGGTCCCACATGTTTCTGCTGCCACGTGACACCCATACTTCTTGCCCCTCGTTCTTCTTTATTTTAAGCTTAATTTCCAGCTCAGTGGGAGACTGAGTCAAGACTGGCTCCATGCCAGCGTGTGAAGTTTTCAGCCAGAAGGCTGTGTGTTTAATTACATTGCAAATTCTTTCCCCTGTAATTTGTTTAGAAGACATTTTTGCTGGAGCTTTTAGAGAAATTACACTGCATATTTTCAGTATCTCACCTGAGCAGAGTGCTTTGCAGAACGATTAAACAAATAGGTTTCAACAGGAGAATGTTTAGAAAGCCGATGAGATTTAATTACACGCGAGCAACAATAAAGGAGTTGTTACTTTATGAAATTACGTTAGAGGTTTTGTGTTTCTGTGCAGAGAAACAAGTTCAGGAAGGTTTCAGGGAATGATGCTGCTGAAGAATCAGATAAAACTGTGGATGTGGTTTCTCTTTAACAAGTCCTCTTGGGCCAAGTTTTGTTTTTGAATTACATTTTTAATGTGACATCATTATTGCAGGGGACTGCAGATCCAAACGGACTCCAACTCTGGCAAAGAGCATCAAATGGCAGTAATTTTCATACAAAATGAGTTTTTTAAAAAGCTGTGGTGTCATGTGACACGGGGGGAGTCATTACAGAGGTGAAAAAACGAAAATGAGAAAGGAGTAAAAAACATTTCCCAGAGGCTCTGAGCGCCACACAATCATCAAGTTCATTAAATTCAATACATTATTTCTTTTATTTTTTTATTATTACATTCACTTAGATCTTTACTTTTAAATTACTTTTTAATGAGAGCTTTCTATATTTTAATCCTTACCAGCACCGAGACCTGAATAACGTCATCTCGTTCTGTCATTTGTCCTTATGATGAATGACGATAAAGAACTTTCAACTGAGAAGTGTTAATCCCATAATGCACGGTGCACTCAGGAGTACCTGTCCAGTATGACGGATGGATGGATTGTCTGAGATTTGCACCGAATTTCTCTTTTTTTCCTATGTTTGTCACATGCATACCCTCCAAATCAAAACATGCATATGATATTTCTTCTGGTGTTTAAGTTTGAGGTTCAAAGCCATCGCCACTGTGATTGTGCTGTAGAAACAGGTAAAGGTAGAAATGGTTCATTTACTTATTGAAGTCCAGGCTCTGGCTGCTGGGCTGGGGGTCAGCATACACCCGTCTTTAACACCGCTCTGGGTTCTTCACTAGCTTTGTGTTAGCATGCTGACTGTGCAGATACTTGTATTTGCAGTATAATGCAGTTATTTCATGCAGTTTGAACTTCACCATCACACTTTTGTCCTTCTGTGCAATAATAACAAAAGTATCACATTTCATTCCTGATTGTATACAAGTGCACAGGAAGTGTTTTTTTTTCTTCTAAGCTTTCATTGTGCAGATAATTGAAGGACCCATGCTTGTATTAACATCATTGTAACTGTGATGTCCATTACCACTACAGAACACAACGCTGCAACATGTAACTAGTTAATGGCGTAGTGTGTTGCATTAGAGCCGTTCTTTTTGTGTCATCGCTGTTATGCAAGTCTTGTTGAGATCGGGTTTCCTCACTGCAGAAAGAATGCTTAACGAGGATCAGATGTAAGTTGGAATAATTTAGTATTTACTTACCAAAGAAAGCTGATGCAACAGCATATCTTCACAGTTTGTATTATCTCAGTTCTGACATTGTTCTCCCACCAAGAACATTTTTCTATTTTCAGACAGATATTCCTCTTTATTCATTCAGTACCTTCTAGTCTTCTAGCCCAGCTTTCTGACTTTTCATGAAGCAATGAGTAGCTCTGTATGTTTTGCATCAAGAATTTCCATGAATGCATGGCAGTTCAGTTCAATTCAGTTTTATTTATATAGCACCGAATCACAATAACGAGACTCTTTAAATTGTAAGGTTAACAACAAAAGAGAGAAACGCATTTGACGGAAGTGGGAAGGAAAAACTCTGAGCCAGGCTCAGGGAGGGGCGGCATCTGCTGTGGGAGAGGGAGACGGGACGAAAGTCACACTGAGATATACGATGTAAAGAAAACAAGTGGGCAGCTCACGTACGTGCAGTGTTTCCTGACATGCACTCTGCAGCCTTTACAAGCAGAAAACGTGAATCTCTCTGCTGTCGTTTACAAATGAAACCTGACCCGCTTCAATGAGGCGTGCACATGTCAACAATAGCCCTGTTAAAGCATCATTACACCACTCTCATTCATTCAGGTGCACTTAGCTTATACCGCCAACTCTCTGCCACACACACACACACACATTAACACACACGCATCCACTCTTGTGGTGTACTGTACTGTATATGGAAGCTATTAAGAACTTAAGCAGGGGTCCACCATTATCATCACAGCATGCAACTGGAGCTGAACTGGACCAAAATGCTAGAGCGCGAGATAACAGCCTAGCTGTGACGTAGAAAGCGGGTTGATGGGTTCATGCTCTGTGGACACGATAGTGGAGAGAAGTTTGTATCTTTGCACTAGTACTGTAAATACTGTACATCACCAAACTTATGAAAAACAGTCAGAAAGTTGTGAGGGAGTGAAAGACACAAGGTGATGGCATTAAAGGAGAAATTTTCCAAATTTACGTTAGCGCAATTTCTTTAGGTGCAGCTTGTTTACTGAGAGAAATTAAATTTTTAGCATTGATTTTTAGTGTATTCTGTGTGTTTTTAACAAGAGCTGTTTAAAACGGCATCCAGTAGTTCAGGAGTTTAAGTTAAACCTCAACGTGCTAACAGAAGGTTTGAAGAAAGACGACTGGAATAAGAGGAAGGACTGTGAACAGGAGAATGTGAAGTAAAAGATATTTGAAAGTAGAGGCGGTATTAAACAGAACAAAGAAAGCAGAAGGAGAGGAATAGAGGAAGTGAAAGAGGGAGGGATGTTGACCAGATGCCCCCTAAATGATTCAGCTTTGTTCTTCTCTGGTTCTCTGGCGGCAGCTCCTATCAGCCATCAGCATCCAGCATCACAGACACAAAACATGCTCCTTTCCTGACTTCGTTGCTGCCTCGTCTGCTCTGTCTCGCGCTCTCTCTTGAGTAAAACAAAAACCTCTGAAATCCTTTCAGATGTGATATTTCAGGCTATGATTGGTTTAAATGTAACTCCTGGTTTGGTTTGAATAACCAAATATTTTTTGTTTATTGCCTTAACCATCAAGGCAACATCATAACTTTCCGTCCATCCTGAAATTTCCAAAGATTTCTTCCCGTTTTAATCTGTAACACATGTATTATGTCTCATTCTGCCTGTAGGTGGCGCTAGTTTTCCCTAACAATGACCCCGCCTCCTTCATGACAGCCTTCTATGGCTGCCTGCTGGCTGAGGTGGTTCCTGTGCCAATAGAAGTACCGCTGACCAGGAAGGTAAGAGGAAAACCGCACTCGATGTCTAATTAAAATTTAATGAATAGTGAAAAATATGTGGACGTTAAATATTGCTATATGGTGAAAAGTATTTTGTAATATTAAAAAAAGGCAAAACACCAGCCAGCAAACTGCAGTTTAATACAAGTAGAAGAAACCTTAATACTAATTTACATAAAACTGGATATAAACTGTTTATTAAAAAGAAATGGAAGCAGTATCCTTAATAAAACCGTAACTTTTATTATTTTTTGCACCCATGCTTGTTTTATTTAATAGTGCAGTCCTCAATTCTTAGTGTGGACGGTTCTGAAGACTGTAAAGCTGTTTAAGGGTCAGATCATTGATGTAGTCGTTTTTTTTTTTGGCAGTATTTTCTGTTCAGACGGTGATTGTTGAAAAGGTGCGATGTGATTTCCAATGTTTGTGTAGCCGATAGCAGTGTTAACGGGCCACCACGACTACAGGCTTCCTCGATGATTAATGGCGTCACGTTCAGGGATCTAGTTCAGAATTCAGGGAGCGTTCGTGGACCTTTGAGTGTCACGTCTCCTCAACAGCACCTAACAAAAAGGAGGCTGTAAACTAATCATGGGGTTGAAGGTTGGATAACCACCCTCTCCACATGTTTTGCTCAAGTTCAAGTTGATCCTGACAGGTTTTGGATTTCTTCATTGCTTCATAGCTGGTGTGAGAGTCCAGGTTACTGCATGCATTGATTTCAAACAGCAAAAGTGATTGACTTGTTCTAATAAAATCTTCTTGGCTTTAGCAGTTCATCAAGTAGGAAATGTGACGCACACCATTTGTTTTTTGCTGTACTTTCACTGCATCGGTGGTACTGGTGCACTGTCTTCAGGCACAGGATGTTTGCATATAAAGGCCACAACAAAGCTCAGTGTCTTGGCTGCTGCTCAACAAGAAAAGGATCCATGCCCGAGCTGAACTGCAGGTAACTGGATTACCAGTCTGCAGTGCTCAGTTATCAGCTACCTTGCAGTTTGTTTCGAATCTCTTAGATTACCAAATACCCAAGACAACAAGAATAATTCACACAGGTTCAGACATGCTCTGCTTTATATCATGAGGAGGGGATTGGTCATTAAATGCAAATAAAGGTTGACAATGAGGAGTTTCTATTGTTGGAAAAACAATTTGATAACATTTCTATTTAAATGTCGTCTTATTTTCTGAAGTGAAGCTGCATGAGCAGGTTGAACAGAGGACGTGCAGCAGAGTCATGCAGTGCAGAGCTAATTCACACCAGTCAGTGGAGCTAATGCAACACTGGGGGGGGGTAGCACTGAAAACATGAGTCATTGGAAGGCACTTTGTGATTCAACACAGAGGACGCTGAGCTTTGCTGAGGTGTAATGAGAGCCAAATGTCTCTGAAGAAGCGACTGCGCTGCTGCTGCTGCCGCCGTACATTTGTTTGAGTCATCGTTTGGACTGAGCGTAGCTCCGCATTGTAATATCCTCTGGGAGGAACCAGGAGGGCTGGTGTGAGTCTCGTAGTCAGTGTGGATTTCTGATGATCAGCCTAGTGATCACTTCACTACACCTTCCTGTCAGGCTGATTGTTTACAGAGAAGCAGGTAAATTATGACGTGCACGATTCAAAGCATCGAATCTGCACTGAGCAACGAGGAAACAGCAGCAGGAACCGACAAACGCCATGTTTCCATCATGTTTTCCCACATGGTTTTCCATCTTCTCACGTTGACTGTTGCTGTTTTATTTCATTAACAATGTTTCTATTGCACCCAGCGAGAGCTGTTTATCTCACTGTGGCAACACCTACACTTACTAATTAGCATTTTAAAGTTTGCTAGTCAGTGCTTAACCAGGAAGAGAGGACTCCCGAGATCTGAGATCTCCTTTGTGCTTTGACCAACTTAGGCAGCAGCTTAATCAGCATTGGTTGCATCATGATAGATGCACCTTATACAGACACCACAGAGCAGGATGCACAGAAATGTTTACTCTTTATCCTGTGCAATTAGGATAAAGAGTAAGAAACATTAAACAATAAATACTTTGAGGCTAAATTTCAGATAAAGGTATGAATATTGTGTCTAACAGAGAAGGCAAAGAGCAGACGTAACATTTGCAGACTGATGTAACTGCCTCAGAGTCGTTTAAAATCAGCTTGATTTCAGCTGATTTCGAGCAGAGGAAGCGGTGAGCTTTAGGGGAAGATAAAAGAAATCATTCTTGGGAGTTTCAGGAATAATTTCTTATATGTAGAAATTAGTTTGTAATATCACAGTTGAACCAGTGAACCTGACAATTTCACATAATCAGCACTGTAGATTTCCCCTTTCATGACTCGTATAGAACAGAGAAGCTGATGATGACCACAAAGCACTTACACATTGATTCCAATCCTGCTGATGAATCACAGATCAATGGTCTTTGTCTCTCTGCAGGACGCCGGCAGTCAGCAGATTGGGTTTCTGTTGGGGAGCTGTGGAGTGACTGTAGCTCTGACCAGTGACGCCTGCCATAAAGGGTTACCCAAAAGTCCCACTGGAGAGATCCCACAGTTCAAAGGTCAGAGGCACATGAAATTTATTCGTAAAAACATCCATACATGCATCTTTAATCCTCATACAAACACCAGTATTGAATAAATCTAGACTGCAGTGGGGATTGTGGTTTAGAAATAAATCAGCGTCCGTCTTTTGAAATATGTAGAAAAACTGCAACTTTTAACCGAAACCATTAAAAATCTTTAACCTGCTTTTTAGGACAAGTTCTGCTCAAATTTGAGTTTTTCAAACGCGTCATTATTTTAAATAATCCATTTAGAAAGCAACTGTATTCAAATAATTTTAAAAAGACATCGGGGCAACTGAAAGTTGTTAAGGCAGTGGTGTCAAACAGAAGGCCCGGGGACCAGAGTTGGCCCTCCAACGAATTCAATCCGACTTCTCTGTATTTTTACAGCTTTTCTTACTAATAAAATCCTCCCCCATGGCCATGGATTAAAGTAATTAAATAATAGATAAACAATTAATTGTTAATTAATATGTAATTTCACACATTTATCTCTTAAAGCTTAAACCCAAAGAGTCGTCCTGACAGATTTTTTTCTTTACTACATCACTATTTCTTTATCATCGAGAAAAAAACTGAGACATAGTATTAAGATTACACTTTGCTTTATATATATGAAGATAGCTGAAGGATTCGATGTGTAAGTAAATGTCTTTACAGATTGACCCACTTAAGGCCAAAGTGGGCAACTGGTTTGACATCCCTGATTTAAGGCAAACATGAGGCCTGCAGGTCAGCTGTGTAAGGGTTTCACTGGTAAAGCACTTTTTCTGTTAACTGTTTGATCTGATTTCTGCTGTGTGTGACATGTAAATAAATTAATCCAGATGTGTTTGGGTCTGGATGTGATTGTCATTTTTCATTGTGGCCCTCGGTGAAATTGAGTTTGACACCCCTGCAGGGAGGTGGGATAATCCATTCAAACAAAGCACATCATGAAGGTAAAAGTGCATCTTCTGCCAAAGCTGGTGCTCCTTTTTGCAGTTTTAAAGAAAGTGGTCCATGTTTTGTTGCTTTGCTCCAAATCTCCACTAGATTTATGAAATGATCCTCAGTGATTTTTAGTATAATCTCACTGGCAAACAGACGAGCCAAGTAAACTCTCTGTGAGCAATCACAAAATTCCCTCTCAGCTCTTTCCATTTCTTGAGCCGCAAATCCACAAAAAATAACCATAACCTTTATTTAAATCACAAATTCGAATCTTAATCCACCACCAGACTCTTGCAATTATCAGGACTGAACATGATGTCCTGACAATGCGGCGTTTAAAACTTTCAAACTGGCTGAACGAGACTGCAGACAAACACGTGGTTCAGAGTTCAGAGCGTGGTCCCACTGTTCAGTTGGATAAATGGACAGACTGATGACTGCAGACAGCTGGGTTTGAGTAATGAATGACAAGGAGATGGAGAGAGAGAGTCAGAGAAGTGGTAATGCAAGTCGATAGCAAAATAACTGACACGACTGAGGGAAGAGAAAAATGGATGCAAGTCATGTGATAGATGGAGGAAAAAGAGATGTTAGCGGTGAACGAAAAGAGAGAATCTCCTGCTGATTAATAACCACTGTTTGCTTTGCAGTAATGGATGTATAAATAGCAACATCATGCTAGCAGATTTATTGCTCCTTATTCAGCCTGGATTTAGTGTGTGTGTGTGTGTGTGTGTGTCATTAAAGTGGAGTGCTCCCCTTATTGATCAGCAGGCTATAACCTCATCTCGTTCTGATTGTTTCTTCTGTCTCGCTCCCCTGCAGAATCAGCAGCAGTAAATTCAGGCATTAACAGCCTTCATGTACTCGGCATTCTGCATTCACTCGTTTTCATCCGTGCAACAGCTCAGCACGGAGAAAAACATCCTCATAATAATAATAATTTGTCTTTGTGAGGCCGGCAGTCGCTCTTACAGCACAGTTTATTGTTTTGCTTATATTCACAAACTGGTGCGATTGCGACTCAGCGTTAAAGGTTGGTAATTTGATCTGCGTCTCATCCAGGATGCCAGAATGAATCACACACTGACTCTGAGTTTATGTCTCTTTGAATTAAAGCATCTGCAAAGACAATTAAGAGATGAGGTGCAGCAGATTAATGAGACGTGAACTGAGAAACTTTTTGTTTGTTTGTTTGTTTTATGACTTCAGTTTCAAACAAACTCTGTGATAGTTGTCAGTTGTTCCAAGTTGTTATTCAGCATTCTCAGTTTTCCATGACTCAGTGAATAAGGCTCAGTTTGCAGCCCACACTGTAACTCACTACATACATGTGTGGGTGGACGTCACATATTGGTTTGTGCAGTGTTGACGTTAGCCACGTTAGCTTATGTTACAGTAACAGTGACTGGAGACCACAGAGTGGACTGCGACCAATCACAGTCAGCAGCCGTCTTCAAATCGACTTTGGTGCATCGAGATGGTGATAAATTAGCAATAAGATGGAATCATTCTGCTGTTAGTTTTCATTAAGTTCACATGAACTGCTTGTACTCAGAATCCAGCTCGAACCTCATACATTTATACATTTTTCCATTAAATTCTCAAAGTGACGACGATTTAACTGCATGACAACTCAGTAACTTACTGTTATTATATAGAGATATAACCAGAACACTACCAGAATACTAATCTGTCTGTTTGGTAGTTGGGGTTTGGTCCACTAGGGGCTCCGCTCCTGGACGGGGCCCAACACACATTGCCCGACTCCTACGGCACCTGCTGCAGGACATGGGCCTACAGGAGGATGGGCCCGTGTCCCTTTTTTGGGCTGTACCTGGCCA
Organism: Perissodus microlepis; assembly: GCF_051167445.1. Lineage (NCBI taxonomy): Eukaryota > Metazoa > Chordata > Actinopteri > Cichliformes > Cichlidae > Perissodus > Perissodus microlepis. The sequence goes on from NC_140478.1 coordinate 35,446,900, forward strand.
GGCTCCATGGACTAAGGCCCGGCCACCAGACGGTCGCCCTCGGGCACCCACCCCAGGCCTGGCTCCAGGGCGGGGCCCCGGTAACACTATCCCGGGCAGGGTGAACTGTTCCCTCGATGGTCTTGTCATAGGGGTCTCTTGAATCGCTCTTTTCCTGGTCCCTCACCCAGGACCAGTTTGCCATAGGTGACCCTACCAGGGGACAAAAGCCCCCCTGACAACATAGCCCCTGGGATCCCTGGGACACAGATACCCCTCCACCATGATAAGGTAGTGATTCATGGAAGAGTTGAAGTGGTTCAGGCATCTGACAAGGATGCCTCCTGGGCGAGGTGTTCCGGGCATGTCCCACCGGGAGGAGGCCCCGGAGCAGACCCAGGACACGCTGGAGGGATTATATCTCTCGGCTGGCCTGGGAATGCCTTGGCGGTGTTCCCCTGGACAAACTGGAGGAGGTGGCCAGTGAGAATGAGGTCTGGGCTTCTCTGCTTAGGCTGCTGCCCCTGTGACCCGGCCTCAGAAGAAGATCGATGGATAATTTGTCTGCATTTTTATATTTGTTGTCTTCGCGTAAATAAAACCTTGTTGCACTGTCAGCAGCTGTTGCAGCAAAGCAGTGAAGTTGTTGCTTTCTGTTACTTTTCATAGTCAAATAATAGAATAAAGTTAATGTTTTTCTAAAAAAAAAAAAAAAAAAAAAGGCTAAGTGGAGTAAAATAATCCTTTAACCAGCAACACGTGAACGTTAAAGGGATGTTTGTTTTGTCTCCATGGGCGTTCAGGCTGGCCGAAGGTGATGTGGTTCGTCACGGAGTCCAAACACCTCTCCAAACCACCCCGAGACTGGTTCCCACACATCAAGGAAGCCAACCAGGACACTGCCTACATCGAGGTAACTCAAACGATGACAGAAACACAGATGCATGTTCTCGTCAGGGCATCAAAACATTTCCACCCGTGTTGTTTCAGTTGTGAAATCAATGCTGCTACATGTCCTCCAGCTTAGAATCTCACCACAGCTCGGTGGACGCTTCGCTGCTTCTCAGCCGGCCGCCGCTCAATTCTGTCGTCCTGTCTGATTGATGTGAATCTAACGTCTCTAGTAATTGCACGGGCAGCCAGGTGAAATGTCTCCCTGATTGCTCTGCAGATTGAAAAAGGCTTAAAGGAAAACGATTAAAGAAAACGGACAATTGAAAAATGACCTTTTATTTTTAACAGAAGCCACGAATCAGTCGAGATGGACGAAAGTACTGTGGTGCACTTTATAGTGGCTTAAAAAGAAATGTTAGTTTTTCAGTGACGCGCGCATAACATTAAAAAAGAAAAATGTTACGACTCAAAATGATTCATAGCTTTAAAAGCGACCCATAATGTGCGTTTGTCCGACTGATGTCAGACTTTTCAGACAGAGGAGATCTTATTTTGTGCAGACTCTCACTGATTACTGTCACTGCACAGCACTCAGACATCTTTTAGGTTTTTGGGAAGTTAGTGTAAAAAAAAGCCTTAAATTTAACAATCAATATTTTTAAAAATTGCTTATTGACTGAGCTGCAGACACTAATTTGACTCTGACTCCACTAAAAAACTGAAACATGGACGTGGATGTTCTGGGTCTCCTAGATACTTTAAGTAAACACAGTCTGTAAATAAAAGATGGGGAAAAAAGTCTGTGGGGGAAGCGGTCGTTCGAGGAACTGCAGTTTTTGGTGCTTCCACTATGGCTCTCGTTCGTGCTTGGAAGAAGCACACATGGAATTTTTGTGTATCGACGATCGTCACGCACGCGGGAACAAACCGCCTCGTCACTCTGCTTCTGTTTCTGTCTGTCCAGTATAAGACGTGTAAGGACGGCAGCGTCCTCGGAGTGACGGTGATGAGGATAGCGATGCTCACGCACTGCCAGGCCATCACACAGTCCTGCTCATACACAGAAGGTAGTACACACATTTACTCTTGTTGATTAAACCTCTGAATAGCGCCGCTGTCCTGCTACGGTCGGCTGTTTCTCTCTGACGCTCAGATGTTGAAGTTTGACTTGCTTTGTTTCTGTTTCTCAGCTGAGACCATTGTGAATGTACTAGACTTCAAGAAGGATGTAGGACTGTGGCACGCCATCCAGACAGTAAGAAAACTTTTGTATGAAACTACAATTCCACGATGACAATTTGTTAAACAAACTCTTTGCCTCAAATATGAATTTACTTTAAAAAAAAAATGTAATTACAGTTAAAAAGCTAGTTTGCTCCCCAGAACTTAACATATATAACATACATGAAGTGAGACATGCTCTGTAAAATCTACTTAAATTACTAAAAGTTCCCAGTTCGCAGTATTTATTGCAGTTTTTATATGAATTAATTTTAAATGTATATATTTACTGCCCAGTTACACTTTCCTCCTCCTCCTGGTGCTGAAGTTCTGCATCTTACCCCATTTCGATCCACCACACGTGCCCATATTCAGTTCAGCTGTGATTATAAATACCAGTTCTCCACCCAGTCTGGCTTTAATGTGCACCTCGAAGTCTTAGCCAGATTAAAATGAAGCCAAATCTGACACCATCCGGGTACCAGAGGCAGAACAAACCTGAGCGCGCTGACTTTTGGCCTCAGTTCGCTCAGTTCAGCGGCTCTCTGCCGTCAGATTAATGCAGTGCAGTAAAGGAAACAGCATTTCTTTCCGAGCTGCGGTGGAGTGTAACGTGCCTTTGAGAAGAAAATACTCAGGTCAAGTACTCACGTGCAGTATGTGAGTAAATCTGAGCTGAAAATGAAAATAATCAGCTTTCTGTCCGTTTCACTTCTTTAACTCTGCACATCTTCATCTCTGTTAATGTGTCTCTGTGTGCGTCTGTCAGAGTGTGATGAACATGATGCACGTCATCAGTATTCCCTACGCCCTCATGAAGGTCAACCCGCTGTCCTGGATCCAAAAAGTCTGCCAGTACAAAGGTGACATAACGTATCTGATGTGTCTCCTTCTGTTTGAAATGACAAATTCAGTCATTTAACAGCAGTAATTTGAACCGGCGATGTTTTATTTCCAGCTAAGGTGGCCTGTGTGAAGTCGCGGGATATGCACTGGGCTCTGGTGGCCCACCGGGATCAGCGGGATGTCAATCTGAGCTCCCTGCGGATGCTTGTGGTGGCTGATGGTTCAAATCCCTGTAAGCTAAAAGTCTTTTTAATATATGTTTAAAGTGTCTCCTTTACCTGCTAAATATCCAACTCACATTTATTTGTACACCGATAATGTTTAGTGATGTAAGATTGGTTTTCAGGAGTTGGGAGCTTCACTGTTAGTGTCCAAGGTCAAAGTTGACCTTCAGAAGAAATATCTAGAAGCCATATCAAACAAAAGGGCATCAAAAACATCATAAACATCAAAGTTAGTGTAGGCCTTACCCTGCGTTCTCTGAGTGCTCTTGTTCCAAATATGTTTTAGTGGGTTCAGATCAAATGACTGACGAACTGAAGAGGTGTTTGTCCTAAAACATTGCTGCTGGATTGTTCATGTACTAACACCTGCAGGGCCCTGACACTTTCTGATGGCCCTAATTTTGTGTTCAGTGTATCCAAGTTACCTGAAAAACATTTCTTTATTTAGATCCTTTTCAAAAAAGTTAACAAGAGATGCGTAAAAGATTACATTTGGAGCTGTGACTGGTTTATTTTATTGGTTAGTTTCTAAAAGCTTGGAAATGAAGAAGTAATCATTAAAACTAGCAATGAGCCGCCTCTGCTTTCGTAAAAAGCCTTTAAGTGTTTGATTGTCTCTCAGGGTCGATCTCGTCTTGTGACGCCTTCCTCAACGTCTTCCAGACGAAAGGTTTGAAGCCGGAGGTCATCTGCCCGTGTGCCAGCTCCCCCGAGGCGCTGACTGTGGCTATACGCAGGTACACACACAAACACACTGTATTCGGCTATATTCACCACAAGACACACAGATATAATTAGTACAAATTTATTTGCTTTCTAGCATTTAAAGACAAACTTTTAGCGAGTTATTTCTACTTTATAATGGCTTTAACCTCCTTCCACTGTCCTTTTTTACTATTTTATGACCTTAAATTTACAGTTTCATAGGTTTTAAAACACTAAACTTACACTTCCACCTCTTTAATCATCCAGTCTGTAGTTTAACATCTGAACGCCACATTTACAGTCAGAGCAGCTGCCAGTCACATGTTGGCTTTTCATTTTTTTATTGATTAAAACACTTTGAGGCTGAGTGTTTGCATCTCTGCTTGTGTGTGCTAATAAAGAGCTTTTCCTCGCTGGGTGTGGGGATTATGAGCTCTGTGTTTAGAGGAAAACCTTTAAACTTCACTCACACACATGTTTATATGGTATTTGTGAGGACCTTCACTGACACACAGCAGTTCTTAGCCTCTAATCCTCACTTCAGCCTAAACTTAATTACCCTTAAAATGTCCTGGTAATGACTGGGGACAGAGTAAGTGCTCTCCTCCCTAAACTGTCCACACTTTCTAAAAACACCCGAACTTTCCAAAAACACTGAAGTTGCTTCCTCTTTTCTAAAAAGACGTGTCGCTGTCCTCACATCGCTGAAGTATTTTGACTTTGTTAAAGTACTGCAACGTTTAAATTGCACTTCCTAAAACTTCTTCCATTAATGTGCTTGAATTATGAAAATGTCTTCAGCCTCCAAATGTAACTGTTTTTGAAAATGTCAGTTTTCCAAAAATAACTTTTACTGCCTCCATAATTTAAACAGTCTCCTGACTCTAGAAATGTTTCCATCAATGCTCTTGTGTCATAAATATATCATTTATTTTTATGATATTTTGATTTTCAGGTTATTTCCCTGAACTGTCTTTACTTCCCCAAGACGTGTCTGGACTCTAAAACAAATTTGTAGCTACTTACTTCTTAAAGACACTTATTTCTGATAAATGTTGTGTTCTCCCTCCTGCAGGCCGCTGGAGGAGGGCACCACCCCTCCTGGTCGCGGCATCCTGTCCATGCAGGGTCTGAGTCACGGCGTGATCCGGGTCGACTCGGAGGAGAAGCTGTCGGTGCTCACGCTGCAGGACGTCGGCTCCGTCATGCCCGGAGGTGAGACAGATGTCCAAAAAGCAGAGTTTGAACAGAGCACTGCTGAAGTTGCGATACTTTTTTTAATGTATATATATAATTTAGCCAAAGAGTAGTCTGCTTTCAGCATGATGCCATCATGACTTTGAGCGATTGTTTACTTTATTTTTACATCTATCGAACCTGCACAAGACTTTTGCTTGTTTTGATTATTTACTGCATGATTTCAGGATTTGTGTTTTTAAGGAGTTATATATGTTTTTGGTATTGATGCACTTAATTAAGACCTTAAAGGTAGAGTTAAGGTCATTAAGGTCAAAAAAGAGAGTCACTGTTGTCCTTATTTCTGACTTACTTCACTCTGCAGGTAAAAATCACGAAATTAGTCAACAAGAGAAAACAGTTTTCTTTCCCTGATGGGAGGCGGAGTATTTCCTCCATGCATGGGAGATGGAGGAGGAAATACCTGCCTAACAAATACCTGATTTGAAGTCTGGGAATAGTTAAAACTTTCATTTTAACTTTGCTGTAAGACGACACTGTAACCAGTAAGAATGGATTTCCCAGAGCGTCTGTCTTTCTGCCTGTAGGTCTGATGTGTGTAGTGAAGCTCGAAGGTGTTCCCCAGCTCTGTAAAACAGACGAGATCGGAGAGATGTGCGTTTGTACTGTTGCCACGGGGACCTCCTATTACGGCCTGGCCGGTATGACCAAGAACACGTTCGAGGTGAGAGCGTGAATGCTTCGGTTGTTTATTTGTCTTGTGTGCGTTTTGTTTACATGTCGTGTCTTTAAAACCTCTGCAGGTCTTTCCCGTGTCCAACAACGGCACTCCCATCAGCGAGTTTCCCTTCACCAGGACCGGCCTGCTGGGATTCATCGGACCTGCAGGTCTGATCTTTGTTGCTGGGAAGATGGACGGTCTGATGGTGGTCGGTGGGCGTCGGCACAATGCTGACGACATTGTTGCTACGGCGCTGGCTGTGGAGCCCATGAAGTTCGTTTACAGAGGACGGTAAGCGTTAATATTGCTTTAATTTCTAAGCAGGACTCAGGTTGTTTCTCGTTATTGTGGAGCTTGTGTTTAATTTACAAAAGGGAGATGTGGTTCAAACACACATTAACGCAGCCTAACAGAGCAGCGCCACAATAAATCCGCCCCTTCACAAATATTATAAGCTGCTGATGACTTTATGGTCATTTTGGTGGCTGGCTGTGTGGAGCGCAGTTAAACTGCATGCAATGAAATGTGCTAATTCTGTGTGTTCTGCAGGATAGCAGTGTTTTCCATCACGGTGCTCCATGATGAGAGGATCGTGGTCGTGGCTGAGCAGCGGCCGGACTCGACTGAGGAGGACAGCTTTCAGTGGATGAGTCGAGTTTTGCAGGTATGCTCATATTTCAGACAGGATTGTCATTTCCTGCTGCAGTAGTTTGTTTTTGGCTGCCTGGCTCTGTTCTCGTACCTCTCTCCATTATGATTATGATTAACTTGATTATGACTCTAGATCAGGTATCAGTGGCAAAGGGCTCATCTGCAGGGATATTTATTCAGTTCAGTTCAGTTTTACACTGGTTGCTATTGAGAGAGCTACTGTAACATGAAGTAAACTAGCAGGACTTAATCCCTGTGATGCCAGTTTTCCATTGTATGAACAACAAAGAACTGTTGAGAGAGTTGACATGACTAAAAATGAGTCATCTCTGACAGATTTAGAAGCAAATTTGGAAAAGAAGAGTGTATAACAGGGGTCCCCAATCCCAGTCCACGAGTGCCGGTGTCCTGCAGGTTTTAGATCTCACCCTGGGTCAACACACCTGAATCAAAGGATTAGTTCATTACCAGGACTCTGGAGAACTTCAAGACATGTTGAGGAGGTAATTTAGTCATTTAAATCAGCTGTGTTGGATCAAGGACACATCTAAAACCTGCAGGACACCGGCCCACGAGGCCTGGAGTTCCCCACCCCTGCTATAGAACAAACCTTTTATTTAGACTGCCTAACTGCATCTCTACCCCATGTGGCTAACCGGCATGTTATGTTCTTTTACATGTTTGTGTAAAAGAAAGAAAACAAAAATTTGTATATACTGATTTTAAATAATATCAACAATTATCAATAAATCAGGAAATAAAAAAACAATATGGTCGGTAGAGCATTGATTAGATAATTCACCTATTTAAATATACTTGAAAAGCTCGGGGCACCATTCATCTGTAGTGAGTGTACTCAGATAGCAAAGTGACTCCGGACTAGACCCACTCCCACTAAAAGTGTATATATCCATGTACACTGACAGTACACTGTTTACCTCAGCTGACAATGATGTGTGAGAAGTGTCCATGTCTGTTTACTCTGGAGCAGGCTGTAAAACTTTGTGGAAGGACTCTGGTAAAATTAGACGACTTAGTGAAGCTCATTTCTGTCTGATGACAACATTTATTCTATTAAATAACCTCAAAGAGTTACTGAGTACTTTTTAACCTGTAATTCTGAGAATTTTGTTGTCAAAAAGTATCTGTGAGCCGTTTTTACCATTAGCCATGAATGACTGATGGGATATTGTCGTCAACCCACTGGGTTCGGTAGTGTGGACACCCAAGTTTGTGAATGCGAATAACTTGAAAACGAGCCAACGTAGGATTTTGGAGTTCAAAATCTAAAAATCTAACACAACTTGTCCTTTTGTCTTTTCATCAGAAGCTGGAAAACTGCAGAATAGAACCAGCCTGGTCCTTTAACACAGCAGACACATTTTAACAGCCCACTTGCTGAAGTGACAAAACAGCTCTCACAGCCTCCTTCACTCCCAGAGTCATATAAACACACACACAGCTTGTGATACTATATTATGCATTCATACTGTATAGATAAAACCTGAGCTCACAGTCTCTGAGCCAGCGTGGCGACTGTGGCAAAGCCATAAAAGCCGTCTGGAGTTTTAACTGCTGCAGTAAAACCATTTCTCTTTATTCCTTCATCGCTGCAGATTCCGCCCGCGTGTTTTTCCATTTGGTTTGTCGGGTTGCAGAAGCAATCAGCGATTTCAAAAGAAGCTGAGATGAAACGATGGAGCAAAAAATGATCAAACACTAATATTATAGTAATCAAAGCAACAACATAATAATATGATTTATTATCTTAGTTATTACCTTTGATACATTGTTTCATCTATAAATCTAAGCCTACCTCTCCCAACACGATGTCTTCCAGGCGATAGACGGTATCCACCAGGTGGGGGTGTACTGCCTGGCTCTGGTCCCCTCCAACACTCTGCCCAAGACTCCACTGGGTGGCATCCACCTGTCCGAGACCAAGCAGCTCTTCCTGGAGGGGGCGCTGCACCCCTGCAACGTGCTCATGTGTCCGCACACCTGCGTAACGAACCTGCCCAAACCCCGGCAGAAGCAGCCAGGTACAGTACAAGGACGAGCGAATACGTGAGAGCACAGTTAAGGGATCCTCGTTATAGAGGCTCTTATAGCTTATAGAACAACTTGGTGTCACATATAAACACACTAGATGTCCTTAAGTGGAGTTTTTACTCACGCAGGATTAATTTTGTGGGAAAGGAGTACTTGAAAGAAACCAGTAAGCTTTCTAAGCTGTTTCACTCACTAAATCTGCGCGACTCAAATCAGTGTGAAACATCACAACCCCTCCTGCCTCCTCATCTGAACTTGAAATGATGGACAGCATGTCACTGTATGCGAATGTGACTTCTGACAAAATAGCCGAACACTGGCTTCAGTGGTTGGATGTGTTCACCGTTTCCAGCTCAGGCAAGCAGAGGTGTCAACCGGAGTTTAGATGGAACGACCCAAACAAAGAAAAGAGAATCGAAGACAAAAATGTTCCAAAAAAGCACAAATTTAAAAATCAGTTTCTCAATTTGGCCGCCCCTCTTCCAGGGTCCTGATGTTGTGCGTGCTGACTCACAGTCGGTCTGTCACGGCCCTGTGCGGCGCTCGATTACATCGCAGCCATTGTTGACAGCTGTGCGTTTCCTGCCGTGACAATTCAATCCGTATTTTTGCATTTAAAACATTTTCGGCCTTTAGTTTAACCTCCGTTCTCATCAGATCAGGGTGTCGGGGACGGTTCGGCTGCATCTAAACAACAAAACTCTGCTGATGAATGCTCACTTACCACACTAATGTTTTTTAACTATCGTTGACTGTAATCAGATAAAAATGTAGAATCTGTTTATTGTATTTGCTGAATGGGCGGCTCGATTCTGCGTGCAACAATTTCTTGTTCATACCGAGCTCTTGTCTCGTCTCCCTGCTCCTCCTCCAGAGATCGGTCCTGCGTCTGTGATGGTCGGGAATCTGGTGTCGGGAAAGAGGATCGCCCAGGCCAGCGGCAGGGATCTGGGTCAGATCGAAGACAATGACCAGGCAAGGAAGGTGTGTGTGAGAGGGGGGTCTGCTGGTTTTCTGCATCATCGCCATCATCATAAACATTACACACACAAAGTACACATAATTAGGCATCTGGCTTCATTTCATGTCTTACTCCATTACGACTTATTCGCATTAATAATTCACTCAACAGAAAGTGTTAATGGTACCTTAATGGAGTCCTTGTCTGCCGTGTAACTGTAGCACTGTAAACAACTCTCACCTAATTTAATTGGTCTAATTAACTTAGTTGTGCTAGTTTTTGAAGCTTACTGAATTATGTTGAGTTATCCTGACCTTCGGCCAACAGACTGAGGAGTGTGTTTGTGCGTGCTTGTTTCATTTTAATAATTCATGGCTTGTTTTTTGAAGTACAGAACACTTTGCATTGGCAAAGCCTCGCAGTGCCCCGTGGGACTATTAATGTTTAACTCTGCTTGTGTTGTGATTGTTATTTCAGTCATTCCAGTCATTTTGTTGAGGCTGTGCGATGTGGTTTCCAGTGTTTGCGTAGCTGACAAAAATGTTAAGGTTTAGCTGTTGTTGGCCACCATTACTGAGGCTCCTGCAGCGCTGAATAACTCCCGGTGAGTGTTCATGTTCCGGGTCGGTGCCCAAATGTTAATAAAAGCAGCGTTCCTTTAACGCTGCACAGATGTACGGCTGAGGCTCGTCCGGCTGAGCTGGCTCTGCTTGACTTGAATAAGGGAAGAGAGCCTGCATTACTTATATCAGAAGTGAATTTTGGAGCCGGCTAGCAGAGCGGCTGAGAGCTCTGTTCCCCATAATGGCGAGACGGGGCGGTGAGCAGAAGACGGAGGCCTAAGGGAGCGAGTGGGAGTATCAGTGTGGAGTCAGTCGCACAGGTAGGGAGGGGCCAATTTATGGATACATTGAAAAGTGGGAAACATTATTTTAAAATATTTTAAATTACTGAATAGAGGGCAAGATTTAGGAAAATTAGTACAAGTATTACAGTAAAAACTCTCATAGTGCTGTAGACATCCAGAGTGTCAATAAAATCTTTAAATGACTCATCAGGCAAGTTGGGGAAAGAAAAAACCTTGCTAAGGAGCAAAGTTAGTTTTTCTCTTCCAACTTTAGCATCAGCACCACACTTATAGGGAAACCCCCACTTGTGGTTAAATACCTGGGACTCTACACGAACAACTGAAGAAGCCTCTTGGAGGAGAGGAGAACTGTCCTCATGAACAAAAGGACTCAGGTTATATAAACTGCATTTAACTGTCTTCCTTTGGCATAAGACATTAAGTTCATGTTAGTCATTCTCACTGAATAACTAGTTAATATAACTCGGCACGCTTAAGTTGTCTTAGCTTTTTTATTTTATTGTATTTTTAAGAAAAGCCAAATTTTTATATTCCTGGTGGATCCACAGAAGAATGACGAGTTTTGGGGCTTAAAAAAAGCAAACATGGGATTTTTTTATCTTTTTTTTTTTTTTTTTGCCCGGTATGTTTAAGCATCTGTACAGAAAAACTCAGTATTATACAAGAACAGAAAGCGGGCAGCATGCACAAAAGGTAAATAAGGAAACCAAAAGAAAACACAGATGAGACAAAATGAGGTGATTTAAATACACAGTAGAGAAACGGCGAGATTAGGAGTGATGAATAGCAGGAGGTGGTGTGCGTTACTGACAGAAGCGATTTTCCTCTCGTCTCTCGTGCTGAAAATGTCATCAGTCAGGCAGCCGGCAGCAGAGAACGCACACTCTGTAGACTCTGATGAAAAGAGACAGGCCCTAAATAATAACAACCACCACCTCCACCGCAGCGCGCTGGGAGGCTGCTGCAGCCTCAGCCTCGCTCTCAACACGCTGCATGTGTGTTTGGATGCCGACAAACAGATGAGATGTCTCCTGTAGTGTGTGTAGATACAGCTGTATGCAAAGGTTACGACACCAATCGACGACTGTCAAGCTGAGGAGAATTGAAGCCGACATTAAAACACAAGCTTTTCTTTTTGTTTCTTCACTGCACGGTCGTTGCAAAGCGTTTGCACAAGTTAAACCGAGAAGACCACAGATAAGCTAACAGGTGTCCATACGCAGGAGGAGCACCAGCATAGAGGCGTTTTCCACAGATATAGAAACACTAGTGCCTTGAGTTCTTGGTTGGTTAAGGCTGCTTATTGAGAAGCTGTGCACTAACAATTGATTCACATCAAATTCTAACTGTTTTTGTCATTTTTCTTGTCACAATTTTCATTTTTTTAATCTCAAATCAGCGAATTACCCCAGAGCAACACCCACCACGGTCATTCTTTTCCCGTATGTTCCTAAAACATCCAGATTTCTGTTCTGCCACTTAGGAAACTCTGCTAAAATAAGACAGTTCACAGAGTAATGACAAATGAAACTGGGATGATCCCAGCAGTGATGATCCGCTCGGACTGGGACACAAACTGTGTTTACTGCGGCTCGGCTCGACTGCAGAATTATCCAGGAACGGGTTACATATTTTCTTTAAATGCTTTGATTGATGTTTTGAAGGCAGGTTTAATTTGAAGAGTGTGTTTGTGTTTTAGTTTTTACTGTGAAAATCCTGAAGCGTGCTGAAGGTGACGCCATCTTTGCTCTAGAGAAGGATCAGGACGTAGGGTTTGTGTTTACTGCTGCTGCTTGGCCTCATCATCACCGTGTTTATTGAGACATTTGTTGACTGATCTGCTCATTCATTCGTCGCTCCACTTGACCCCACTTCCTCCCTCCATGTCCATCCCACTGAAAACCAGGCCCTCTGTGTGGATGAGTTAAACAACCCCAACATCCTGTATTTATTAAAATGTTTTCTGTGTAACTTCATAGAGAGTAAAATATGATTTACTACGAGTGTTTTCTCACATTCCTCTTCTAATAACGTTGATTTGCCCGGCGATGGTTGACTGAGCACTAAACGCTCACACTGGGATGAGCTCAGCCTCTGTAGACAGGACTGCTTGTCTCATGACTTCATGGAAAATTATTATTTCATTACGGCTGTTTCCATAAAGCAGCATGAAAAAAAACAAACAAACACAAAGAAGAAACTGTAACTTATGGAAGAGGATTAGAGCCTCTGGGGAAAAAAGGAGGGGGGTGTCCTTCTTTTTCTTTGCAAGAATTCTGACGTTAAACTCAGAATTCTATCAGCGAGTTTCAAGTGTTTCTATTTTTCTAATAACCCAGGCTTCTTTTTGCAGACCATAACAATCGAAGTGAATAAAATCAGTGGGAAATGCTGATTTCAGCATTCACACATACAGTGGTCACCATAATTCAGTAATATCCAAAAAGGAGCTTTTATTTCCAGGTTCTAACGCCAAAAGATTTTTTAAAAACATAATGACTCTTAAGTGGAATTGAAAACGCAGAATATGACAGATTAATACTACGACAGGCTTGTTTTGAATGCTGTGCATACACTGTGCACATGTTAGCCACATCATTAAAAACACCTGCCTAACACTGTGCTGTGAAACACCTTTTACCCTTCAGGGAACGGATGTGGGACCGCTGGCTGTGTCCTGTGTTGTGTGACTGGGACACTGGCAGCAGGTCCTTTGGCTCCTGTGGATTTGGGGGATGAAGCCTCTGTGGATCAAACTCTCTGGCACATCCCCCAGATGCCTGTGATGTTTTGGGATTTTATGGTTCGGTGGTCAGGGTAACACCTTGTCTTACTGCCTGGTCTATAGCAATGCCCATGCTGGTGGTAAATGTGCAAAGATACAGCCTCATAAAATCACACATAACAGAACCCAAAGTTGTTTGGTTGTTTTAAAGTTGTTTGGCTGTTTGAGGCTTTGATCCTGCCTGAAGGTCTTTGCATCTTTACCTCAAAACGATCCCTTGGCATTAAATTCAACATAGCTAAAAGAGGAAAAATGTAATATCTCACTTCAGACCACCATACAAACAGTTTTCTAGCTTCGTAGTCGGCGCAGTGCAACAGATGCCACTAGAATGGTGTAGCAGTTTTCTTCATCCAAATGTAGGTGATGTAATACCGGCCAGGTGGCTGCTGTGTCGTGTTTCATTGAAGCGATTGTCCTCTCTGATAATGACATCAGATACAAGTGAGCAACTCGGTGTTTTAGCCCGAGAATTAGGCACCCTCGCTCACACGCTGATAAAATGCTACAATACGAGACCAGATTTGTATCTGCAGACAGAAGCTTTTTGTGTCGCTGTTTAGCATGCCAGCCCTCTCTCTCACAGATAACACGAGCTTTATCTGCAGGCAGGTTCCAGTTTTTCCAGGCTTCAGGTTTAACTGCAGGCCAAAGCATCTTTTACAAACGGCAACAAACAACTTTACCCTCCTCCTGAAGGTTAAGCACAAAGCCCGCTTGTGTAAAGCAAATGTTTGGATCCCCCTCGTTAATACATGTGCAGCCACGGAGCTGCAAGGTTTTTTAGGACATTTCACCACGCAGCAGATGGTAACGTATGAGGGAGCTGGAACGGAAGCAAACTCTAATTTGCTGTTATGAAAGTTTCATGAAAGCTCAGAGCTGAGCCCACAAGCAGCTCAGTGATGTTTTCATCAGAGCAGAGAGACCTCCTTTAAATCTTTACACCCCCTCGAGGTCTGCCATGCGTGAAGCTGGTGGCGAGCAGATGACGCCATCTTTCGTCAGCCAGACTCTGAGGGTTATAATATCGAAACTGGAAACTTGGAGCTGAGCGATGGTTTCAGCAGCAGAACGCTGTGGGTCGTACCGCAGTGTTTGAAGAGTCGTTTAAATTAACAGTTTTGATAAGTGAGGCATTAATCTGCCCACAGCTTACATTAAAAGAGGAGTCCAAACCTGAACTCAATGTGAGCGTCTGTTAGTTGATAGCACTATTGCTATTTTTTCATATATCTATAGATTCTATAGATATTCTAATAGATGGGCAGCGCGGCGGCACTGGGTTTGATGCACATCTGGCCTTTCCGTGTGGTTTGCATGTTCTCCCCGTGTCCCTCCGGGTACTCCGGCTTCCTCCCACAGTCAAAAGACATGCAGTTAGTGGGGTTAGGTTAACTGGTGATTCTGAAACGGCCATAGGTGTGAATGTGAGTGTGAATGGTCTCTGTGTTAGCCCTGTGACAGGCTGAAAACACCCCACCTCTCACAGGTGGAAGAGGCTCCAGCCTCCACCTCCCTGAATTGGCCAAGCAGAAGAGAATTGATGGGCGAATAACTGTTATCAGGATTATTTTATTAATTTATTTATTTTTGGACTATAATAATCAGGAAATAATGGCTGGACACAAAAATCACGAGTTAAAATATTGTTTTGTCTGTGGACACCAGAACTGTTAAGATGGTGATTCAAATTTGTAACATTTCCGTTTGTCAGCTTCAAGATTCAGGATTCTTTGTTACATTCATAGTTATACAAGTACAACACGCAGTGAAATGTGTCCTGATACGCTCCTCGACTGTGCAAAAAGAGAGAGAACATTATATACAGTGAGTGAATGATATACATTATATAAATAAAATCTGGAAATGTACACTTCGAAATCTGAGAATGTTCATTGTGTGAGTGGGGTGTTAACGTGTCTTGTGCCAGGATCAGGCCTGACATGTGAATGTGGTAACAATGAGTCTCAGTCACATACGGATGATGGGGGGGCTGAGACAGAACTCATTGTTACCACATTCTGAAGTTTTGCTACAAATTATTACATTTTTAAAAACGTTGTTGCTATCATAAAGGTTCCTGGCATTATTAAAGATGTCCTAATTACTGATATACAGCGATATAATGAAGTGCTTTTCTTTGAGGTGGCGCACAGCTTTGAAGTTATAATTAAAGATTATTCAGACTTTGTAATGATTATCCTAATTTGCTAAGCAGAAAGGTGGGAGAGATCCTGTGGGTACGAGAAGGTAAACACACAGCCTGTACAGCAGGTTAGCAGCTGTTACCTCCTCTGGATTGCCCGCTCGGGTTAGTTTCAATCAATAATCATCTGCTCCAATCAGCACTTGATTTGGCTTTAAAAAAACGTCTTCCTTCAACTGTCTCTCTCTCTCTGAGACAGCAGGTTCATCACTAGAGTCTCCAGAGAGCAAAATATGTGTTACTTTTAATTCACTGGTCCTAATAAATATCAAATGTGGCTGATCTATTTTGTATTCAGAGTGTGAACAGAGTGGGGCTCATCTGGGATTTGGATCTCAGGGTCTCTGAAATCTGACCAGAATGCTTCTCCTTTATTTCAGTGCGTGCCCTATTCTTTCCCCACAGCTGAAAAAGTGTCTACGAGCAAACCTCCGTGGGCTCTATCGATGAGAAAAACCTTGTCTCCTCTTCTGCAGCTGCAGGAGCAACAGTTCACATACCGTTAAAGCTTCTGTAGCAGTGTAATTCAGTGTTGTGTAGCTGGTCCCAGTCGGTGAAATTTGCAGTACAAATCAAGCGCACCCGGCCTCTTCCCAGATGTGACGGACACGGTGCGGTGCAGAGGTTCATTTGTTTTACGGTCGAAGGATTAAGAGTCTGAAAGCCAAATTCTCATCTGTCACCAAAGCGTCTGGCAGCATGAACACAGACACACACATATAAAGTGATGTTCTCTGGCAGAGCAAAGCTCAACAGGCATGACTTTCACTCCAGCAGCAAATCTTGAAAAATTCATGAGCCCAGAAACAAACTCGCCCTGTCTCGATGCCTTCTCTCCTCCCAGCTGTAATTTCCATCACGCTCGCTTTTTGTCTCTATTTTTGTGAAGAATGAAGATCTTGTTGCCTTTCCACTAACATCGCTCTCCTTCCTCCGTATTTCTCTGACAAATTAAGTGCATCACCTTAATTTCCCCGCACGCTGTCGAGTCACTGAACTGCCAAGATCTCATTTTATCAGGATACTTCATCAGCATTCGGTCTGCGTCTCAGCAGAGCTCCAACGCTGTAAAACATATTGGGAGCAGAGTTTTTGCCATTATTGGTTGCCAAAATGAGTCACGTCACAGGGCTCGTTTCTAAGAAAACGTGCTCGCGTGATAAACTGTGGCCAATCCTGCTGCTTTTAGCTGTAAAAATGCTGCCATTTAAAGAATTTACTGGTGGTGATAACTGAGAAAAGTTCCTCCAATCTCCCGTTTTATTCACGGGCATCTTCATGCACATTTTAAGATGTTCGAGTCAGCTGATCACCTGTTCACGAGCTGAGATTTAGACAGGTTTGCAGCTGACTTTGGCTGTTTGTATGCCACTTGTACGTTCACTCAATTTGATTCAAAAACCTTTTTGAATTCTGCTGCATTTTTAAAGCATCGGTCCTTCCAGCTGCAGGTCTGGGGTCACTGGGGTGCATTCAGAGTTTCTAGTAAATTAAATATTGTCCTAAAAAAAGACATGCAGTGAGTTTCCATTAATAAAAAAACATGCATTTGCCAGACCTCTAACATATGTAACAACTTGATAGACTGACACTATAATATATGTGTATGCCAGATGTTTAATACAAGTGATGCAAGCAGTCGTCTGTCTAAACCTGGACCGCACATGTCATGTTGGGTTGCACATGGCATCTGTTGTTCCGGAGCTGCTCTCCATTCTTGAATAAATGCAACTCACAGTTATGCAGTGGTCGTTAGTTTGGCTGCCTCTGATGAAGTGTGTACCAAACATGTTCAGTAGGGGGCGTATTGGGACTGAGGACAGGCCATGTGGAGGTTTTCCTTCCTGCTGTGATTGGTGCTTGCTAGTAGAGGATTGTGTGATTGGAGGGGTTTTCCCTCTAATATTGTAGGTCTGCACCTTCACACTGTTGTTGGGATTTGGCACTGTGTAAATAACATTTACTTGAAATGAACTGAAACAGCTGCGAGACCCGGGTGCTTCCATCCCTGCCATCCCGGTGTCTCTGTCCAGTCGTTTCCACCAAGGACCATCAGAGGTGGTTCTCTGCTGCAGCAGCAGCTCCGATACTTCTGCTAGCATCCCGCACGTCTCCAGCCCGACCCCGGTCACCTTCAGCACAGATGATCTGAGCGTACACTGTTTTTGTTGTGCGACCGCTGGCGTGTGAATGCGTTTGTGTTCGTTAAACAAACGACCGATCGTAACGTGACTAAAACCAATGACGTGTAACCGGAGCTGACACAATGTTTTTGGGTTTCAAAGAGACTAGAATGATTCCTTCAATCCATTTCTCAGATTGAAAATTCAGAAAGAATGTCGAGTGCTGCTCTGCTGGATATTATTTATGGTTACAATTTATAATCTCATTCTTTTTACTGATTGTGTCTTTTAGTTCCTCTTCCTGTCTGAGGTGTTACAATGGAGAGCCCAGACCACTCCAGACCACGTCCTGTACACACTCCTCAACTCCAGGGTGAGTCCTCACAGTACACACACACACACACACACAGTGTATGAGATGATATTGATTTTATAGAATCTTACCAAAAAATAGTATGATAACGTCAGCAGGGGTGTTCAGAAATGGCTTATCCTTCTCGGTCTTGGCAGACAGAGCTTCATAGTTTGTTTAAATAATAATATTTTAAAACTTTAAAATATTAAATCTACATTATTCTGATTTTTGCCTCAAAGGTTTGCTTTAAAGCGTGATATGAAATGATATGTTATAGAACTCCTAAATAATCTAGAAAATGACTTAAGGAGCTGAAATATAGGTGACGTGTATGTGTTACATGGGAAGGAGCTTTAACAGGAATCAGTTGGGCTGTTTGAATCAGTGCGTGTGCTTTTAAAGGGAGGCAGAAATGAAAAGAAGATGCAGGTCTTTCTTTCTGCTCTGTGCTGGCTGAAGAAAAGGAATCCAGGCTGGGAGGTGTTCACCACTGTTAGTTTGCATAATGGCAATAGGATCCGCTGGTTTGTTTACAGCTGTTCACCGCTGAGATGCTGCAACGGAAAATGTGACATGACACTTACTGATGCACGCTGCTGATTGCATGTGTCAATCTTCTGTGTGTGTGCGTGTGTGTGTGTGTCCCCTCCCCCAGGGTACGATAGCCAGCTCTCTGACTTGTGTTCAGCTGCACAAGAGAGCAGAGAAGATCGCCGCCATGCTGGCTGAACGGGGCCACCTGCAGGATGGAGACCACGTTGCACTGGTCTACCCTCCAGGTAAACACTGACAGCAGGTCACTTGCTGTACTTGTGTCTCTGCCGTGACACTGCAGGATGTCATAGATTTACCAAAATCCCTCAAATTTTCAAAATAAAAGCTGATCTGAACCAGGAAATAAAAAGCTTGGAAAAGTGTCCTGATTAATATTAATGTACTACATGGACGGATGTACCTGGATTCGGAGCCACACACAGACTCAGCTATTGTTACATAACGGGAGCAATATGAGTCCCCACCCTCTATGACGAATATTTTGGGTAAATGAACAAATCGATGCAGACAGACTTAGGAAACGGTTTTAGAGAACTGAAGGTTGCACATTAATCATTTTAGTTTTTGAATCTTTGACCTACAGTTGTCTTTTTATTGCTGTGATTGCTGATTGGTCCAAAACAGCAGATTGGACCTTTTTTTTTTATTAAAAACAATTAAAAATTAGAATTAATAAAAGACAAAAAGGCCAAAAAGAATAATTTAGACCAGTGCTTATGTTAATGTTTATTAATATTTACTTTATAACAGAAATTGTCATTTGGAATCAGTTTTTAATGATTTTAAATGAGCATCTATTAATTTAAAAATCAAACCATCTTTCATTTGAATGCATTTTTTCTTCCCTTCTGTTTAACTGAAGTTCAAAAAACACAGAGTGCAGATGAATAAATGAAAATGATTTTAAATGCAACTACAGGACACACATAACACCACACAGGCTGTAACCAGCATTCATTTCCTTAAGTACAAAAACTTGAAGAGTTCATTCTGTAAAATTATCTGATGCTAAAAGTTGTGCATTGAAAAAACTAAGTAGAAGTTTTTAAACAGACTTTGAAAAATGTTCAGAAAGTATTAAAATAAACAGACTTTATGTATAAAATTGCCCCTTGTGCCTACGCATTATATCTTACAATTATTATTACTCATTCACTAATATAGCAGTGCTCGTTTTTTATTAATTGAAAAAATTGTGAAAATGATGCATGTTCGATTTACCCACAAGCCGAAGTTACACTTCCACAGTGCTTCTTTGGCACGATGGAAAATAATAATTATTTGGGCATCGGGCGAAAAACCGTCATTGTAATTATGACAATAAACATATAAAGTGTTTGAGTAGATAACCTTATTATAATTTCAGTGACTGCCCTATATAAGCAAAAGAAATGAAAGGATGGATGAAGTTTCTAGAGAACGACTTGTACAACGATCCTTTAAATTGTTGACGTTTAACAAGGACAAACTTGGGATGTTTTAAAATGAGGAATGAAGGACGCGGCAAACATGTT
Source organism: Perissodus microlepis (assembly GCF_051167445.1). Lineage (NCBI taxonomy): Eukaryota > Metazoa > Chordata > Actinopteri > Cichliformes > Cichlidae > Perissodus > Perissodus microlepis. Next base: position 35,466,760 of record NC_140478.1, read on the forward strand.
CAGTGAGTTCGGTTAGATCGAAGAGAGCGCCGCGGGGAAAAACAAGGAGGGCGCAGGAAGTGTAATTACCCTCTGAGACACAGCGCGTCGTGTCCATCACAGTAGGACAGACGCAGCCGTGCAGGAAAAACAACCCGACACAAGCAGATTTTCTTAAAGCTGCGTTCAATTAACGGCCCCGAGGGTCCATCGCTCAGTATACGACACCTTAATACCTGCAACTTATTTAAGTTTTCCAAATTCTCCCCTCTCTTTCTTCCAACCCTCCTTTCTCTTCTAATTCATCCCCTCTTATTTCTTCTCTCATCTCTACGTCCTCTCCCAGGAATCGACCTCATCGTGGCGTTTTATGGCTGCCTTTACGCCGGCTGTGTGCCAATCACGGTGCGGCCGCCTCACCCGCAAAACATCGCCACCACGCTGCCCACCGTCAAGATGATCGTGGAGGTAAACCAACACTGTGACGGCTCCAATCACTACTGTGTTTAAAGTATTTGAGAAAAACGTGAATGATCATGTAGGTGCAAGTCACCGCCCCCTCTTCACCTCACTTCCTGTTTTCTTAATTTAAAAATTAAGGAGAATATTTTGACAGCTTCAGCAGTTTATTCTTAGCAAATGCAGGAATTTCTAAGAAAACCTGACATGTGGATGTAGGCGAGGGTTTAAAATGATAAAAGAAACACACAGACAGTTGTTCATTTAAGTAAAGGCCAAATTACCTACAAATCTACTTTTCTGTGTCTGTAAATATAAAAGATATTGATTTCTTAGATGATGTAGTCACAATAACTTAAAACTGAAAACTTTTAATATTTACTATATTCATTCCTGAGATTCTCACTCCAGAACTTTACGACCTTAAGAACATAAAATTCTGGAAAAGCTGTTGTTTTACTTTGAAAAGCCCAGGAGTGCATTTCAGGCGGGACAGACAGAACTTGAAAGTCGTAACGTAGACTTAATGCCAACGAAATAGTTGTAACGTGGACATAATTTGTTTAATTTGAGTGTTATAAAAATGATTTCCAAAAGCTACATAGACGTTGATATCCTGGCACCTTTGGCAGTTTATATTCCAGGATTCATCCAGAATGAATGACATGTTTAGGAGGAGTTAGAGGACAGACGTGCATGCATACACTGTGATCATTATAATAAGATTATTATTATTAAACCAGCCCAAAAGAAAGTGAACAGATGAATCGTGTGAATAATGGGAGGTGAAGCTGAGCTGAGGAGCGATTATTTCTCCACACTGTTGGAGTCGTTCAGTTACTGCTGATCTGTTTTTTATGAATGATCTGTGCGCACTGAATCGTGCAGGTGAGCCGGTCGGTGTGCGTGATGACCACGCAGGTCATCACTAAACTGCTGAGGTCCAAAGAAGCCTCGGCGGCCGTGGATGTCCGGACCTGGCCTCCTGTCATGGACACAGGTAGGCGATGTGTTTTTTGAGGGCAACCTGCAAGTGATTAAACACAGTTTGATTAATGAACAGGTGATCTATGTGAATAAAAAACAAACAAACAAAAAAACAGTGACTGAGTAATAAAACTAACACTAAGCTGCGTATTTTATAATTCATCAGCTCTGACGTGAGAAAATTGATTGTTTCCTTTAGACGATTTGCCAAAGAAGAAACCTCCTCTGCTGTATAAACCGTCCAACCCCGACACCCTGGCCTACCTGGACTTCAGTGTCTCCACCACCGGCATGCTCGCTGGAGTCAAAGTAAGCACACACTCACACACTCGTGCTTGGACATGTGCACACACTACACCAACGCACAGCTAATGATGAGCATATTTAATGTTGTTTATCCACATTAGCAGCACAGCTCCAGTTATTCCCAGCAGAAAAACACATGGTTTGGAGGAGAGCCAGAGACTTTTATTTTGAAACTCTTCTCCTATCAAGAAGAGATTTTTACTCTGTTATTATTCGTGTGGTGCTGAAGAAAAACTTAAAACAGGAGGAAGTGCTGACGTGTTTTTGTGCAGCGCAGCCTGGAAGTCTGTTCGAGGGGAGCAGATAGATGGTGGTGACATTTTAAAGATTAAAGTGATTATTGATTCACTGCAGTAAAACAAACCTCCATCCTGTGCTCAGCTCGTTGCTGCTGTTCATCTGGTGTGCGTCTGAGTGAAAGTGAAGTGAAGTCATTTTCCTGTTTGGCCTCTAATCTGCCTGCGGATGCTCACAGAGAGAGAACGTAAACTTAAAAATCTGTTTCCATAAAATCGAAAGAAACAAAAGCAGTAAAAGAAGTTATGTTGTAAACTTTTCGTCTCCTAAAGTTTTGCTGATCGAAAAGAATATCAGAAAATGTCACAAACTAACAAATTATTTAATTAGACAGCTTTTCCTGATAAGATAGTCCAGATAACATCCACAGTCCCAGCTGAGAAATATAAACCTCTCCAGCTTGTCCTGGGTCTACCCCGAGGACTCCTGCTAGCGGGACATGCCTGAAACAGTTCATGCAGGAGAGATCCTAATCAGAGGTCTGAACCCTCCTCAAGCAGCTTGTCTCGATGCGGGGGAGAAACAGCTGTGCGCTCAGTCCCTCCCAAGTGACTGAGCTCCTCACCCGTCTCTAAGAGAGAGTCCAGAGGAAGCTCACTCCTGCTGCTTGTGTCTGGGATCTAATTCCTCCAATCACTACACCAGAGGCGAGGCAAGGAACATATCTATCTATTGATACGTTTGTGATGAAATGACACATAATGTCAAATTTTGCTCTCTTGCTGCTGAGATCCTGATTATCTCCAAAAGGTAATGAATCCTCCTGACCTCCATGGTGGAGGTAAGCTTGATTCTCCCCAAATCATCAGCACAGCTGAAGTAACGATTGACACTGCTGCAGCCATATTTTTGGACAAGTACTTACGCAACTTCATTAGTTTGCCCAAGGACACTAGAGGAGCCAGGCATCAAACCACCAACCTTCCTACCTAAAACCAAACCTCCACTTCTTACTTTCACACAGCTTCACATGGTGCGATCGTGTCTTTGTTTCTTTTCTGCTCGTTGTTTTGTGCTCAGTTTGCCACAAATGCTAATTCTCATACTGTTCACACCAGCTGTGAGTGTATGCAACACACACACACACACACACACACACACACAAAAGCCTCATTAATGAATTCTTTGAGAAAAACACACTAATCAGAATGACAAAAAGAGGAAAAGCAGGACAGGAGGAAACAATGCCAGCGTATTTTCTCGTGTGCTGCTAAATTTCCCGTCCATTATGTTTAACTACTGTGCTTAATGAGCAAATCAGTCAAAGCCGGGATATTAACGATGCAACTGGTGCCGAAACACAATGGGCGCAAACAAGACCGCCAGTTCACGTGGCCGCTGCCGCCTCCAGACTGTTGTTATGCTAATTAATTCACTTTTAGTTCATTAATCATTTTTATCTCAACCAGTGAAAGAGGTTTGTCTTCATCCTTTGGATTTTCTTTGCTCCAAGTTGAAAAAACCCCCCCACAGCTGATTCTCAGTTTTGCTTGAAAAACCTCCCAGCAGCACAGAGGCGATCTCCACAGGTCTCCACTGACTGAAACAAATAAACAGCACAGAGTTTTCAAGCCTACTTTCATAATTCTTTTAGTAAAAAGTGCACTGACAAAGAAGAAGATTTTCATGTGAGATTTTCTCCTGCAGATGTCTCACACAGCCACCAGTGCCTTCTGCCGCTCCATCAAGCTGCAGTGTGAGCTTTACCCGTCCAGAGAGGTCGCCATCTGCTTGGACCCGTACTGCGGCCTGGGCTTTGTCCTCTGGTGCCTTTGCAGGTCGGCAATCGTAGTTCCTAGTTCTTATTTAGAGCTAAAATGGAAGTTTTTAGCATTTCTTACTTTCTAAATGTTCCTGTTTGAGGCTTTTATATGACCAAGTTGTTTCTGTTTTCTCTGCTCTTTAAGTTTCAGTATAATTAATAATCACTAGTTTGTGTTTTCCTTTGTATTCATGACTGACATGTTTGTAGATCTTTAATCATGTAACTGTGCAGTCTCGCCGTACTCAGCGCTCTCCTCTCTGCAGTGTGTACTCAGGTCACCAGTCCATCCTGATCCCTCCGTCCGAGCTGGAAGTGAACCCGGCTCTCTGGCTGTCAGCCGTCAGTCAGTACAAAGTTCGCGACACCTTCTGCTCCTACAGCGTCATGGAGCTCTGCACCAAAGGCCTCGGCCTGCAGACGGACTCGCTGAAGGTAAAGCGGGGCGGGCGGCTCCGTGTCACGGAAACCTTGGTTGAATTTAACGACCGACAAACCTTCTGACTGTGAAATCCTTTCTGTCCCGTCAGGCTCGAGGGCTGGACTTGTCTCGAGTGAGGACCTGCGTGGTTGTAGCAGAAGAGCGTCCCAGGATAGCCCTGACGCAGTCCTTCTCCAAACTCTTCAAGGACCTGGGACTCCACCCCCGAGCCGTCAGCACCTCCTTCGGCTGCAGGGTCAACCTGGCAATCTGCCTGCAGGTCTGTCCGACTTCCTGCTTCTGCTTTGCCTTCGAGCATTTCTTGGTGTCACGTTTAAGAACCTAGCTGGGGTTTTTTTTCTAGGACAGGCTTGTTATTAGCTGTTGTGCTCAATATTCGGTATTTTGACCTCAAGAAAGAATTGCAGGAAGCACCCTTAACCCTCACTGTGGCATCTGCAGCTTGGGTACATGTGAAACAAGTTTCTCATTAACAAAAACTAAGATCTGATTCAAACGAGGACTCAAACATGTAAAAACTCCAATGTTAGAAGTTTGTAACTGAGAAAGGAAGATTTACATCATGGTCATCACATGACTGCGGTATGTGCAGATCAGACAGCCTGAGATTTTGCAGAGTTTAGGGTATCAGAGAATTTATCCTTTCATATTTAATGATACAAGGGTATTCTTGCGTTTAAGCCATTAACCACAGTTCTCTGATCCCTACATCAGAAATTATTATGCATTAAGTAGAAAAGTGTGAAACTGGGTGGAAACTCCCCCAAATATCTGTTCCAACGACATTAACTCTGTCCTACTCAGATGAACACGAGGGAAATTCAACTTAACAGCAGATAAATCACATTAAACCGAGGCTGTGGTTATATCTGCTCGTCTACTTTAATCCACGAGGTACAAGGAGGATTTTGTCCGTTATTCGGCTGAGCAGATGGTCGTCACTGTCAGTCCATCATAAGCGCAGACGACGGTCTGATGCGTTACACCTTGACAGGCTGGAGTAGGAGAAATGTTGAACTGTTTGACGAGTCCAGCTGAAGTAAACCAGCAGACGTGCGTCACGTTTCAGGCACCGTGGCACAAAGCACGGTTGATATCTTAAAGAAGCTTTTCCTAAAGATGTCAAAGAACATATGTGGAGCTTTCCTGTTTTTCACCTGTCGAGGATCTATGCCACAGCCGCACGTACTTGGAAATTTGAAAAAGAACAAAACATAAGGAATATGAACGTTCGATCCTGTGCTTCAGTCGGTTGTCTGGTATAAAATACTGTAAAGTGATTACAGTAATACGGATTGATCACCTCCAGTGAGATCTTCTGGGAAAGCCAGTCAGAGGAAGCTGTTTGGCTTGGTTTGGTTTATTCATCCGACTGCTGTGTTTCATGTTTTTCCTTATATGACAGTACCTGTAGGACTGCTTGTATGGTGAGGTCTGAATAATAAGCTCTGAGCTATCTTTGGTGAACGGCGCGTTTACACCACTGTCCCCAGATCTGCGTATCAGAATGAAATCAAAGAAGAGTCGAGATGACTGAAGATGCAGTATTTTAAAATATCTGTCTCTTAGTGTTTGCCCCTGAGCGAAGCTTAAAGAGTCTTAGACCTACAGATGTGGTCAGAAGTTTACATCTACTCCAACTTTTTGGGAATATCCAGCCAGGATGATGCCAAAAGCTTGTTGATGGCTGCCACACGGTCTGGTTGAGTTGCGACTTGCTAAGGACTATTTTAACCACTCTCTGGTAGTTCACTCCCCTCAGTTCTGACTGCTTCCCTGTCTTCGTTATCATGTGTGGTGTGAATCGATGTCTCGTTCACTCTTAGCATACAGCTCGATGTGTACATGTCATCTATATGGCTGACAACTGCTCCAACTGCTCCACTCCGTAGTCAGTCTTTTTAATGATCTCACTGTCTATGCAGAACAGCTATAGCTCAGGACCGACGTAGGTGTGGACCACGTCAGGGTCTGTCCCTTTCTTTGATATGTGCCACTGTGATGGTTACTAGAGCCTCTTCAGGGTGGTTGCTGTGGTTAGATCCACTGAGCTTGTCCTGTGCTCTTCCAGTATTGCTCTGTCTCATATTATTTCCCTGCCACTGTGTGGAACAGCTGGTTTCTCCTGCCTTCTAACGCTTTCTCTTCAAGCGGCGGCCAAGTTCAGCCTCCAGCAGTGTAGATCAGCTGGTTAGCAGGTATTGTCCGTAGTGCTGCATTGGTAAAACTGTAACTCAACGATCACTTGGGGCTTGTACCCAGTCTCGGGGTGGGGGTGATGATATCATCGTAGCATGTTTGTTGTACCCCTTCTGTTGGGTATCAAAGATTCCATTTAACCCCGTCTGCTGGGGTTACTTGTGTAGTAGCGTTCCAACACGCTCTCTATTTTCGTCTATTGCCTTCTTGTTCCAGTAGCCACTTCCTCAGGGTGCCCTGGCTCCTCAACACCTGATCTGAGCCGGTATGACTTACTGCTTCAGGTAGGCTTGGTTAGACATGGGGGGGTCTAGCCTAGGACCCTTACTGGATACGGACGCCCCAGGCGGGAATTCGTAAACTTCAGCTTGTGCACCTTATTCTTGTTTTTCCAAAACAGGTCATTCATGTTCATCACAAGTGGATGTAAACAAGCAGATGAGATGAAAAATTATATTTTTTACAAAGTGTGAAAGATGTCGAGCAGCTCTCACAGCAGTTCTTCTGTGCTCGGTGTTTCTGTTGTTTCTTCGAGGTCTGCTGGGTAAACACCGAGAACAAGTCGAAGATGTTTGATTTCCCCACAATAAAAGATCACAGATATCCAGCCTTTAACGAGTTTTTAACAGTCAGCAAATCTAGCCGATCTCTGCTGAAGTGCAGTTTTGTTCACAGCTTCGTTTATCACTTGAAGGATTTCTGCAACTCCTGCTCAGCTGAAGCCTGTAAGAGTGTTTGGACCGCAATGCAAGAACGTCTGAATGTGCCGTTTTTGCAGATGCGGGGCATTCGTCCAGAGCAGTCGGAGGGTTGGACACTAAAAAACAAAAAGCCAGTGTCATCCTCTTCACCTGCAGAGTGGTTTTTCATTTCCTGTATGTCTCAGGTTCAGGACCATCCTCCATTTCAAGCTGATCATTGCTTTTACATTTCAGATCTGATTTGCAGCTTTCAGCCACGTCAGGTTTTAGGAATTAAACGAATTGTTAGAAAAGTTATTATATTATAACGATTTTACAGACTTTATGGGGAGATATGAAACTCTAATATAATTTAGCCTTTTAATCGTCAGCGAGTTTAATTTGCAGACTCGCACGCTAACACAGTCGTAACACTGAAATCGTCACACACTAACTTACTGTAAGCTTTAACTTTGTTTGGCAGCTTTAAATGAGCAGACTAACATTTGGCTGAAGACTCTTTTCTGTTCTTACTGCTTGTTTTGGTTTTCTGAGTTTTACCCTTTTGACATTTTTTTCTTACTTCCTTGTTTTGTGCGTAACCCCACCCACATTTCTCATACTTGGTTTTGTCTCCACCCTCCCTCCTTCTTTACTTCCTCTTCTACCCCTTCACTTTCCTCCTCCTCCGCCCCCTCTTTGCTGCTGTAGCCTCACAGGCTGGGAAAACTTGCCGACCAGGTAGGGAACCACCATCAACCTTTCCCGCCCAACAGCAATAACCGCCACCATCACCATCACCACCCCACTGCCTGCCAGCACACCTCTCATCAGATGGCTTTAGATCTAAGTTTAAGAGATGCTTGGCTGGGTCTCACGGCACTTAGTCAATATCAGGGACACTGGAGCAGCTTTACTCTGTGGATTTCCCCCACTCAGTATTTTGGCTGAACTTTGACATGAGATGAATTATTACACTTTCCAGGAGAAAAACCCCAAATCTGTAGATGTGTTACTCACAGCTGACACGTCTCCAGTCAGATGAATTATAAATACAAATGATTGACATCTGTTCTGTTCCCAGCAACAAAAAGAACAAACAGCAGAACATTTGCAATAAAATCCATCTTAGAATAGATCAAATAAAGCAGCATAGCCACTCTGCTATAACCCACAAATTTATGAACTAGATCCTTTAGTTGGGCTGGAGAGGAGCCCCAGACAACAGTGACTTATCGATCACAAGCTAGCCGCGCCCTGCTTTTACTTTAAACTAGGCCATAATTTATAAAATGCTACACCAAAGAAAGCTAGTGATTAAGACCAAAGACTCATTAGGAAACTGTCTTCCAGTGTAATCAGCGGGTGACGCCCCTCGTCTCTATCTGGAGTCACCCGCTCCCGCTTTCACTTCTCTTCTTCCATCTATGATTCTACCGATTTGCATGTATGGCTCGATTTTTTTTCATCATAGAAACATGCAAGCAAATCTTCCTTTATATGGAAAAAGCATAGAGGTTGTAGCCATAAAACTACTGCATATAAATAAATTATTAAGACTGTAAAGTAGATAATAATAATTCTGATTCAAAGCAATGAGACCAGTGAATATATTAAAAATTCAATTTTATTTATACAGCGATAAATCATGGGCTGGGAGGTCAGTTCCACTGCATTGATCAACAACCACAGTGGTTGTTGATCAATGCAGTGGAAGGAACTGTTCCTTCAGTGGGCTGGTTTCAGTCATTATGCAAATGTACTGTTTATAAGATTGAAGAAACCTGCAGTCAGCTGAGACTGAAGAAGTCACTTGGACGAGTGACCAAACGTTTCTCCCACAAAACGCTACGTCCAGATGATCAGAATCCACTTTTGGAGATTTACTTTCCTGGATGATTGAGAATGCATCAAGTCGTTTCCACTGCTATCAACAAGCTCGTTAGCCGCAGCAGCTCAGTGCTGCAGCTAACTCCCAGAAATCACGAATACGTGACAGTGCAAGGATACATGTGCATGTGCCTCTCTGTGGTGTGACTGCACACTTATTAGTGAGTCCAGCACCAAAGGATGTTTGCTCTGCCTGTTCCAATCAAATTTCCCTTTGCCAATAAATCACTGAATATTCTTGAAGCGGTCACTGCCTGAAGTCTCTTCGGAGAGCGCGTTTGCATTTTTGCACTGTGGGTGTGTGGGCGTAAGACTCCCAGGATGCCGCTGTGTGTCCGGTGGTGGGTTTTTAATCCCGGATTAATGGAGGGATGGATGGTGGAGGAGGAGAGAGGTTGGAGAGGGGGGATCCTTAATCTCGTCCTTTTTCTCTGTCTTAATTTTTCTTCAGTGATTTCACTCATTCAGAGTACAGTAGTCGGCACAAAGAGATTTGACTGAATGCATGTATTGTGCAACCTCTGTGTACTTTAGAAACAGTGAATAATCGCTCAGCTACTAATCACTTTCCCCTTTCTTCTTTACTTTATCGTTTGCATGTCAATCGGGTAGAATCTGACTTTGCAGAAAGTTTGTTGATGTGCATTTATTTTTTAAATTGTTTGACTTTCCTTCTACAATCACTGCTGTTGCTCCCACATTGATCGTTTCACCCTGTTGTAAATGCTGTAGATCAGGGGTGGGGAAGTCCAGGCCTCGAGCGCTGGTGTGCTGCAGGTTTTAGATCTCACCCTGGGTCAACACACCTGAATCAAATGATTAGTTTGTTCCCAGGCTTCTGGAGAACTTGTTGAGGAGGTAATTTAGCCAATTAAATCAGCTGTGTTGGATCAAGGAAACAACTAAAACCAGTAGGACACCAGCTCTTGATGCCTGGAGTTCCCCACCCCTGCTGTAGAGGGTCGGGTTCCCACCTTCCCACCCAAAACATTTACGTCCCTCCTTCATTGGAGGTAAAGCTTTTCTTTATGACCACAAATGCACCACACAGCATCCACTGCAGTCTGCTAGGAGTCGATAAGCTGTAGCAATTTTTGCATAAAAAGCCTTTTTTGAATAAAAAGGACGTTTTGTGAGTCTGTGGTGTTCACACTTTCTCTCGCTGGTGTTCCTCAGGGCACCTCAGGACCTGACCCCACAACTGTTTATGTTGATATGAGGGCGCTGCGACATGACAGGTAAGTGTCCTTGCTGCTTTGTTAGAACTAAGCTTAACAGATACTTTTGCAGAAAGATGTTCGGTGTCTGAAACCTCTTAACGACTGCTTTGGTCACCAGTAATTTGCATGAAAGATGCCAACTGCTCTCCAAGCAGTAGTGAAACTGAGAAGCGTGACACAGACTGGAAATGGAGACACATTCAGAGTGTGTTGCAGCAGTTGGGCTCCGGTTTCACCGTCCTCTGTTTCAGTGCTTCTCAGCATCTTCCATGTGTCCAATTTAACTTTGTGAGAGTCAGAAGCCGCTCATCAAGCAGCTGATGAAAATTTCCCTGTCAGTGGGAGGTTGTTAGGGGCCTGTGTGACTGAGGCCTCACTAAGAGCACGTTTGTATTTACAGTGGCCTTAACTCTAAAACTAAAAAGATAAAGAACATCTGTAACTCAGCAGTTCCCCTATTGGTGACAGTTTCTGTAACATTTTGGCAGAGTCTAACTAAAGTAACTGTAAGCGTTCTCATTTATTGATTTCACCAAAGGAAATTAAAAAAATATGATACAAGATATGATCAAACTCATAAATCCAGACTGATATTTGATTAATTTAAAAAATACATTGTCAGATGGTTCAACAAACACAAAATATTTTCTTCCAGTTATTTTATGGCTCACGTTTCTTCAGGCTGATGGATTTTCGTGCTCGGCTGGAGTCGGTAACACCAGCCTTGTGTATTTTTTAGATGTTGTTTTCCGTCGACTCTCACACGGACACAGAGTCTATTCTGTGCTGTAAAGTCTTCAGCCGGTGTCCTGTGGGATTTCAGCGGCGCCGCTTCGCTCGTGAAGTTTGTGAATGTGAGAACACGACTCGGCGAGCACTCTCAGAATAAATAAAGTGCTCAGCAACGATTGTTATTGTAATGCGAGGCTTATTCTCTGCAGCTCGGAAGCATCGCTGCAGGCTGACGGTAAAAAAGTCTGAATATAATGAGAAGCTGGAAGTTTCTCTGAGACAATATGACATTTTCAGGCGTGTCAGCTTGACATGCACACTGTCACCCTCACAGCCTCTCCACAGTGTGAGAGCTGTGAACTTTAAAACCCATCAAACCCAGTCTGAGTCACATTTCCTGCTGGGTAACACCGCCATTTGTTTTGCCAGACTTCTGCTTTTCAGAGAGACAGCTCTGACTCTTAATGAACCAGCCAGGGCTCAACATTAGTGTCAGATTTCAGAGGAGAAACGCTGTCAGTTTTCCAGCTGGTGAAGATGGACAAACACATCCGAGATAACAAGCGAGACTCGGACTTATTCAAACATCTCTGACGAGAAGGGCCTGCAGGATTAAAGGAACAACGGCGAAACGACCAGCAAGAAACCGGCACAAACTGAAAAATGCATTAATTTGAACTCGTCAGGAGCTTGTTACTCATCCCTGAAGTTCCCCAGACGCAGTTTCCTGCTCCCTGATGCAGCCCGTCATTACGGTGCTCAGCCTGTGTCTGCTGATTTCCACACAGAAAAGTCGCAGCACACGAAGCAGCAGGGCCGTGCAATCCCGCTGTGTATAAATATAACTGTCAGTGTGCATGATTACATGTAATCACTGCTGATTTAAGCTGGCCCGAGTCTACCACAGGCTCTCCGTGTTTGCAGTCTGACAAACAACTCGTCCTGCTTTATTTTTAGTTTTACTGATTCAGCTTTTTCCCACAATTCTGTTTTTGTTTTTTTACATCACATCACATAAAATCACATCAACATTAGCCGTTAGCGGTCAACAGTCAGAGTTAAGATCCTGTCCAGAATCCTGATTATGGGATGTTGATTAGAGATAATACGCTAACAGAAACGTCCCTGTTTGTCTGCTCTGCAGGGTCAGACTCGTAGAGCGGGGATCGCCACACAGCCTGCCACTGATGGAGTCCGGGAAGGTCAGTTTTATTTAAATTTAACGTTTATTAACTTTTTCAAACAAGCTGTTTTTGGTCTTTGCTCGATCTGCGTCTCTCTCTTTGAGCAGATCCTGCCGGGGGTCAGAATCATCATCGCCAACCCAGAGACCAAGGGACCAATGGGAGAGTCACATCTGGGAGAGGTTTGTCTGAGCTTTAATGGTCTTCTCTATAAACAGATATTTGTACGTGAAAATAAAAAGGCTTCTGGTTTTCGGACTTTGGTCCAAGCTCCTTTGACCAATCGTGTTTGAGCATCAGTCTTTCCATTCTGGGGGTTATTTTGAATTATCTGTTTAAATGAACACAAAAGAGACTCAACTTTCATAAGTGCATGAAACAGAACCCAGATGGCCTTTATGCACCATCTGATATCTTATCCCTGAAAAACTGAGGTCAGCAGAGAAAGTGATCATTAACCTGAAATATTTACATTTTTTAAACTCACTTGAATTTGGTCAATTAAACCTAATATTTACCAATTTCAGTAGAAAAGGTGCGCCTGATATTCTTTGTCTAATTCACTAAAATGTTTTTTTAAAAGGTTTCCTTTGGTAGATGGTGGAAAACAGGAATATTTCTGTCATTTAATAGTTTATCTATTACTTCATTTCTTTGGTTTAGCATGAATGGCCATGGGGGAGGTCTTTATCAGTAAAAAGCTCAAAATGTACCCCCTCCTGTGCATTTTCCATTGGGCCAGATTGGAGTCCTTGCAGGGCTGATTGTGGCCCCCGGGCCTTATGTTTGTTTTCTCCTGGAAGCTCTGCAAGTGGAAATGACAAGAATCTGGGACATGAAGTGAAAACATGGATGTTTGTCCACATCTGTTTGACTTTTATAGAGAAAATAATCCCTTGATGATTATTTTCTGCTGTATTATTTGTGCATTTGCAGATCTGGGTGCACAGTGGCCACAACGCCAGCGGTTACTTCACCGTCTACGGGGACGAGGCGCTGCAGTCCGACCATTTCAACTCCAGGCTCAGCTTTGGAGACACGCAGACCGTCTGGGCTCGGACCGGATACCTGGGCTTCCTGCGCAGGACGGAGCTCACCGACGCCAGCGGAGGTCAGAGCGGGCCGTTCGTCGAACACGGTCGACGTGGTTAATGGGGCTGCGGCTGACCTTTAATGATCTCGCACAACAACGAGGAGGAAACGATTAAACGGCTTCAGCGCTGATTTTAAGTGCTGCCGGCTCCTCCTGATTGGCTCTTTCTCTCTGCTGAGATCAAGTCTGATATTTAAAACACTCAAATGTTTATTTCCAGCTCATAACAGTCAGATATTCAGACATGTTGAGCATCTGCAGAAAACGCTGAGTTTACTTTGCGACTTTAATCTGTGCAGGAAGACCGTTCACGTTAAAAGCTTTGATGACTCGTACATTAATCTAAAAGCGCAGCATGGTGGCTTGAAAGGAAATCTGTTCGTGTCCACAGAGCGCCACGATGCCCTGTACGTGGTCGGTGCTTTGGAGGAAGCCATGGAACTCAGAGGGATGCGTTACCACCCCATCGACATCGAGACCTCCGTCATCAGGACGCACAAGAGCATCACAGAGTGGTGAGCAGCAGCCAATTATGACATTATAGTGTCTTTATGAAAAAATAAGAGTTTGTTGTTCCGCTCTCGCCACGCCTTTCCGTATGACATGTTACTCGATATGGTTTCTTGACATTTTTTTCACCAACTTTAACCTTGGACGCTAACAATCAAGGTCAAACGCAAATGCTTCGCCAGCCTAGGTACTCATGTCCCCCGAGGCCTAGTACATTGTCTTGAAGTTTGAAGAATAAAGTTATTCCAGGTTTTCACATTTGTTTTGCCTCGATCGAGCTTTTATTAGAATCTGCTGTCACATCAAATTTGAACGTGATATCTTAAAAACTGTGGATGAGAGCTGCCAACACGTCGATTACACACTCCGCCCCTTCTGGGGTGACAAGAATTCAAGTTTTCGTCATGTGTGTCCGCAGCGCGGTGTTCACGTGGACCAACCTGCTGGTGGTGGTGGTGGAGCTGGACGGTTCGGAGCAGGAGGCCCTGGACTTGGTCCCCCTCGTCACCAACGTGGTGCTGGAGGAGCACTACCTGATCGTGGGCGTGGTGGTGGTGGTGGACATCGGCGTCATCCCCATCAACTCCAGAGGGGAGAAGCAGAGGATGCACCTGCGGGACGGCTTCCTGGCCGACCAGCTGGACCCAATCTATGTGGCCTACAACATGTAGCGCCCCCTGGTGGCTGAAGAATTATTGAGGAAGATGCAAAGACAATTCTGCTCCAGAGACCGAAGGAAGGAAAAGCGGAGCCGAGGCAGAGTTTCCGGCACGAGGGGGAGGAGGTGGTCGACTTTTTTGCCCTGAATTTTGGTGCTTACTCCCAGGCTGCGTAACCGCTGCAAACTAGCTCCCAGAATCCAGCGCTGGCATCTAGATTGCATTCAGGTCATACTCAGTCTGAGAGGAAGTGCGGTCCCCGGGTCGTGCCGACTGTTTACCGAAAAGTGGAAAACTCGCAGCAGTAGAGGACAATCGTTAGGAAAGATCCCGGCTTTTAAAGTGCGTGTGGCTCACTCTCTATTTTCATGTTATTTGCTTTCCTTAGGCTATTTTTTTGAAAAGGATATTTACACACAAAGAGAAAAAAAACCTAAATGATATCGACCATTACAAAGTGCGACATATGTTTTGATACGAGGGCGGGGTCTGAGGGGAGCGCGTCGCAGCCGCCCCCCGGTTTTACGATGAGGTACGTTTCTTTCGTATTTTTCTTGTTGTTTTGGAATCGTTATTTTCTGAAGCCCCATCTCAGCTAAAGTCAACGTGCTAATTTTCATATACTAACAGCTGCAGCCTTCAACTCAGTTTATTTTTCCGTACAAACTAACGGCTTCGACCGAAGCTAAACACATAAATTCATATCATGTAAGTATGTACAAACAGAAACTGATTTAATTTATTTTGTTTCTCTGTTAGAAGTATATGACGAGACATTCGAGAATGTTTTGCTCTTGAATATTTGCTAATATTACGAAAAAGAAAAAAGCATTGTATTATCTTGAGTGAAACAAACTCACATCAAGCCTATTATTGAACATAGAAATATATGATTATAGATTATATTGAAGATGAGCGTAAGGATTAATCCCAGACAAAAGCAGAAGCATGAGGGGCCGTGTGTCTGCACGTTGGTCTGAAAGGTGTCGGTCAAATGGAAATTATAAAAGCGATGCTCCGAGTTTTATTCCAGCTTTCGTGTGAAGAGTTCTGATCCTGTCCTGGGAATAAACAGAAACGTTGTTTTTATGCTCTTAAATATTAAAACAAATCCCTAAAAGTTCCCAAAAGTTATTTTTATAGTCGGCTCTTTTTCTAATAACAGAGGATGAAAGTAAAACTTTGCCAGAAATGTAAAGAATCAGAAGTTTAGGTGTTATTGAAATGTTGCTCTGTTTGAATTTGCCTTTATTTTAGATTTCTATCTATTATTGGGGCAACTTTTCCAGCTCAGTCACAGGGATAATTATTTGCCTACAAGGGGATGGAGAGCATTGAGTGTCAGGGCTGTCACGATGTTACAGTGAAGTTCATCGCAGTAACGATGTCATCATGATATCTGTAGCTGTAGCATTTTAGATTAATAGTAAATAATGGAAAATTCATCTACAACTTTGTTTTGTTGACTTTTTAATCATTTTAAAAGCCTAAATGTCTCGTACTGTCTCTCAGTCAAAGTAAAGTTGTAAATTTTAGATCCTGACAAATTTATCACGTTTGCCGATTTATCAGGAGGAGCGTTTTAGATATACTGATCCATGAAAATTAAAGAAGAGGTGGGAGAAATGCCCTCCATACATATGGATGAGTCAGCTCATCCGGGCTGGAGAATAATGAAATTACACACAGCAAATGTAAGTGAAATCTGTTTGTTAAATCTTCAAATATCAGTATCGCTCTCAAGAATGACAAAGAAATGATTTCCTTCAGATAGAGACACGAGAGTGGGAAAGTGGTTTGATAGCAGGGATTAAGAGGCGGGGATTGAAAAGTAAATTATGATATGATAGTGGCACATTACGTTGCTGTTAACCGTAACATAATAAAGTGTGTGGCATACGGCATCACGTTCCCCTCGTTTATAAGCATCAGCAGGAGAATGAAGACTGATTCAAAGTATTTCACTAAAAATATCGATATTTGGCACTAGTATCAGCATGTTGCTGTGTTTACATTTTAGCCCACTTCAGTTTGGAACTACAGATCTCGTGACTAATGCAGTCCAATAATTTATAACAAACAAACAGCGTCTCCGGTGTCACGTCTTTTGAAAATCCATCATCTGAGTCAGGAGATTCGATGCCATCTAGTGGCGACTAGAGGGAATTACAACAGGCTTGTTTTTGGTGTCGTTGGCACCTTTGGATCAGAACTCTTCACGCGTCACGTTTCTCTGGGAACAAACAGGTTTACTGATCTTTAAAATGTTCAGAAGTAGGAACATCTGTCGCTTTTCAAACTCTCACAGCTGGAACGAAACGTTCCTTCAGACAGACCGTCAGCAGCGCCCGTTGGACTCATTTTATCACCTCCGGCTCGGAAAAGGCGAATCACCCCAAAGTGGCAGTTGTAAATATCAAAGTGGGAAGTCCTTCATATTTTTACACGGACTGATCAATCAGGGCTCATACAGTGATGTCACAACAGGAAGAAAGGTGTTTTTGCCAGAGACCCTTTAACTCGTTAGAGCTGCGGGGAGGTCGGAGCAGGAGGGCCTTCTTCATCGTCTTTGGCGGAGAATGTTCTAGTTTCAATGCCAGGATTTTTTTTTTTAAGTAAAAAAAAAAAAAAAAGCACTTTCTTCAGAGTTTGTTTTTCTTTCTTTTATCGGCAAAATGTATGTCCCTTTTTTTAAGGTTAAAAATGTCTTATTTGAGTTGACAAAATCTTTCAGTTAAATAAACATTTCAACAATTTTGACAAGAATTTGATGTTTGTCTTATTTGCTGTTCTGCAACGTTGTTACTGTATGCATCACACGGTGATTCCTCCTGAGTTTTAAAATGTTGCTGATTGAAAACTTTCATGAATATTCCACATTCTTAATTACATCTGAGACGCTATACAACATAAAACTATAGTATTGTGCAAAAGTGTTGAGCCGCGCAGGTCGCTCTGTATTTTGGAGACAAACATGTTTAATTCTTTAAAGTGGTCTTGAGCTACAGTTCTCCCGGAAACACAACTTAGCAAAGAGCCTTTATCTTTTGGGCAGTTTTACTAGCAGCTTGTTGATAAAACACTGTTCCCTCCTCAATCCATGAAAAACACCAACCATAGCGGTTGGGGTGGCTGTAGCTCAGGTGGTGGAGCAGATCAGCTACTGATTGGAAGGTTGGAGGAGCCAGGAATCGAACCACCAGTCTGCATGCCAAATATCCTTGGGCAAGATACGAACCCCAAATTGCCCTCCGATGCGTTCATCGGAGTGTGAATGCTTATTAGTTGCACTTCACACCACGATGGAACAATGAATCCAAACGTGAAAGTTTGGTTCAAATCATCGTCAGGACAAAAGGTACAACAGTTTCAGTACCTGTAAAACAGGAGACTCGGTTGTGAGTTTTTGCCGATTCAGCCCGCGGTGTTCGAGATCTCGTCAATAAGAACACAAATTTTATAGTCAGACTTTTGTCCACCAAGCACGACCATCGGGTTATTTTCACGATGACAGTGATCCCAAACACTTTTCCAGTGCAGTAAAATCATGTCTGGATAGCAAAGCAAAGGTAATGATGAAGAATAAAGGTGGTCATACAAAATACGTGTTCAAACAAAGACTTCCAAGTTCGTTAAAATCGTACAAACTCTTTTAGCTTATATAGTGCATTTTCACTTCAATAAACCACTGCAACCAAACCAAAAGTTACTGACGCAAGAATGCTTTGTGGGAATTATGTCACATATCATTCTTACCTTTGATGTCTTGATGTTGGTTTTCCTTCAGCCACATTTGGAAATCTGAGTTTAAAGAAACAGTCATTTTTAAATAGTTACTCTGTATGATGCTGATTAACTGTAAATAGTTCCTGATTACTGGTAAACAAGTAAACAATATTAAACTAAAGTAAAAATGCATATCTTAGATACAACCTGCATTATGAAATGCATCATATCTTCAAAAGAAACCAAAACGGACTCTGGAGAACTTGTTGATACATTTATTTCCTCCATGTTAGCACATAGAATATATTTATATACATATTGCTAGCTAAAGTGTCAAAGAAAAAGGGAGAAAACAAAAGAGCATAGAAAATGTTAAGCCACGAGTAAAAGTTTACATATGGACAGAACAACAGGAAGTGAGAACAAAGAAACCTTTACACTGATTTTATTCCTGCTAAAAGTACTTAAAGTACAAAGAGGATCCATGTAGTACACATGTACTAAAATACCCCGAAATAAGAACAGCGAAAAGGCAAAAATGATTGGACAATTTGATCGATTCACTCTTATTCAAGCTGAAAACAGCATTGAGGAGGGGGATATAAATCATTGTCATATTGCGTTACTCTGAAGGAGTGCAATCACGCCTTTTCTGTTTACGTGAGGGGAAGAAACCGAACGAGGAGCTGGAGGTACACCTTTACTCATGCAGTTCAAAAAGCAGAAATGCAAACTGGAATGGCATCAAAGCTTTACACGTGGCCAGAAAAAGAAAGGTTTAACATAAAAATCACGTCGAAAGCTTCATGGCTCGATGGACAAATATAAAAACAATAAGAAAAAAGAAAAATCAAAGCTGCAGCCTCGCAGGTCACGTGTAACACAAACCCCGCGTCCGGTTCGGAAAACGGTCGGCTTTAAAAAGAGATGCTGAAATGTTGAGACACACTGAAGAAGCTTAAAAGAACAATAACTAAATCTCTCTCTCTCTCTCTCTCTCACACTCACACACACACACCTGATATGATTGTAAAAAACTACAACTAACAGTCATCCGCAGGGGAAAAAAAAATCATTTACAATGTACAAATAAGATGACGGAGGGGACAGAAGGATGTTTTATTTACACGTAGTGCACTGAAGATGAGAACTGAGCTATGAGAACATGACAGGAGTAACGCACACATCACATCATAAAGGATTTAATGAGTTTTCATGTCTGAGGGACGTTTCAGAGGAACAACCGTTACCGTAAATTCTCTAATAGTGGGCAGCCCAAAAATCACGGTTTAGGTTCATTATCAACAAATTCAGTAAACGGTAAAATCAACAATGATTTAATCTCATTAGTGAGGCTGTGTCTGTGTGTTACACACTTTCAATCTGTCAGAGCAACTACTGCACAGGGACAACAAATCTTAGTCGTCTCTGGTGACGTGTGATTAATTCACACAAGTCTTAATTGTGTGTCCTGATTAGTAAACAGGACTAATCTGATGGTTAAAAAAAAAAAAAGAAGAAAAAAAAAAGTCCACACCAAATGGTTTCCTCACAAAAAAGTCAAAAAGATCATTGAATAAAAAAATAAAATAAAATCATTAAAAGTTATATTTGAGATTGTTGCTGCAGACATTCGAGATCTTGATTTTATTAATTTCTTTAGCTGTGTTTAGAAACGTAAAAGCTACACCAGTCTACCCATCAAACTTCCTGTTAATGAAATGCATTTCCTCCAATTTCACAATAAAAGCTGTTCAAGGTAAAAGTAAGAGCTCATAAAAATGTCGCCCTACATGGTAGCATGCAGTGAAGTGTGCAGATCACATAAAGTAAATGTTGATTACTAAATCGGTTTTTGAGGGTTGGTGAATAAATTTACCTTTTTGTTAAAAAAAATTACAAAAACACTTTAAGTAACAGAAGTAAGAAGTACGTAGCTTATTTAGTATTTGTGTGAACTGGTCAAACAAAACAGGCACTTTATAGTGAAGAAATTATTTTAAGCTCCGTTTTAGTTTGTGTTGTTGCATTTTGTCACAGTTACTACATTAAATAAGGATTCTATTACAGTGTTTTTGCACCGCTCAGATGTTTCATAAAGAAGAAAAACATGAAAACATCCAGCACAGTAACAAGTTTTAACCACTTTGTTACATCAGAAATCTTCTTCTTTGAAAAATGGGCCCGATTAAGTGAAACCCATT
This sequence comes from Perissodus microlepis, assembly GCF_051167445.1. NCBI lineage: Eukaryota > Metazoa > Chordata > Actinopteri > Cichliformes > Cichlidae > Perissodus > Perissodus microlepis. Next base: position 35,487,089 of record NC_140478.1, read on the forward strand.
TAACAGAGTCGGTGTGTTCACTGCACTTTACCGGACTTGTTAAACTCATTTCAGCTCTATATTTTCTACTAGTGTAGCTTTTCATGACTCACAGCTGGAAACCCCCACAATTATTTTTTGTCTTTAAAAAAAACAAACAAACAAACAAAAAAAAAAGGTTACAGAAATGTTCTATTGTTATTTGAAAAAAATCAAAAGAATAAAGTGTAACAGCCTGATTAGCTGGTGCTCATTGGGACAAATATTGCATGTTGCTGTTGGAGAAAGCTGATCTCTTCAAACATTCGACTGCTAAAACACAGCACGTAGTGCATACAATGATTCTGTAGCGTGGAAGGATGGAGGCTTCGTTCACAGCGAACAGCACTGAAACTACAGGGCTGCCCACCATGTGAGAATTCACGGCGTCTTATTTTTCATATGTTAAAGGAAAAAGGCAACTTGGGGTAAAGCAAGTTTCTCTCATCTTTCATAACTGAAGAAACAGTCAAACAAAAAACAAACAAACAAAAAACCCCATTAAAAACTGGCAATTTTATTGCCCCATCAAAAAGAATTTAAATAAAAAAAGTGATTCTAAGCACCGTAATTAGACATCAACACTCAACACTGAGCACAGGGGGAGGAAAAGAAAAAGTTTGATCATTCATATTTGCATATTTTTTATATTGGTCCATCCATTATCACTTCTTTATGGAGACCAGACGTCTGGTCGTTTTTTCCTGCTTATTTTCCCTTAATGAATGAAAAAACTATGAAACTATCTACATGCATGTGGCCTCACTGGGTGAGAGGATGAGAAGAAGAAACAGGCACCGACCACCAACTACAGCATACGCAGTGAAAGAGTCTCATAGCTAGTCACTTCAGATTAAAGGGGGAAAAAAAAAAGAAATGATGAGGAATCTCGAGTGTACGTCACTAGAAAAATGACACCGATGACGCTCCGGAAAATATACATCTTTTTTTTTTTCTTTTTTTTAAATACACTGCAGGAGGGCGAAGAGAGGAGAGGAGTCGCCGCCAGATGTTCTCAGGTAGGTTCATCAAAAGGTGCGACTTTTTTTGGCAATATTACAAGCATTTGGGTTGTTAAGAAAATGAAATGTGCAAACAAAAAAACTAAAAAAAAACCCACCCAACAACAAAACTGTCAAATCATGTAACCTCTCTAAGATCCAGCTCAGGAAAGATTGCTGTACATCCCCTTGGCTTCAGTACAAACTCAAAACTTCCTGGTTTTATCCAACTCATAAGAAAAACAAACAACAGTCTAGTCCCCCCAAAAAAAGAAACCAAAAATGTGCATAATTACAATAAAAATCTCTCATGGAAGATTATTTTTTTTTGGTCGGCATCTTTTAAAGCCGACTTTTTGACCCTGTTCCCAATAAGTGAGTTTAGGACAATAAAATTTTCGATAAAAATGGTAAAAGGTGCTATCCACCGCAATCGATTCGTGAAAAGAATAAATTGCATTAAAGTCAGCGAGCCTTTTAATCCACAATTTAATGTTTTTTTTGTTGTTTTTTTTCTTTTTAAATCGGTTTTCTGTATGAAAGCGGAGTCAGTCTGATGCTGCGATGGTGCTTACGGTACCTTTTTTAAATGTTCTGTAGGATCGACGGCGTGCGCTTTGCTGCATTTACAGTAAGAAAAAGGTTTCTTTTAAAAAGTCAGGTAATAAAATGTATTCAGTTAATGCTCACCTGTTCCTACACACTTAAATAACACATTCTCCAACACAAAATTAGCACTTCAGTAAAAAAAAAGAAAAAAAGAAGAAGAAAAAAAACAAGAGGTCATAACTCGTTCGAGCCATGCTGTTGAGCAAACTGTTCACTGTTCAGAAAAAATAAAAGCGTAGAAAGTAAAATCAATACAATGGGTACATTAAATAATAGAAACAAAACCGCTCGGCACGCACAAAAAAACCATCGGGTCCACAAAGTTTCAGGAAGGCAAGTCGAGAAGCAGGAGGGAGAAGAGTGTTTGTGTTTGTTGTAGACACTGACTGACAGGAGGAGGCGAGGACAGAGCCAATGGCGTGCTGTGTAAGGTAGGGGCGGGGCTTGTTCATTCATCTCTTCCTGCGGCAGGTTCGTTTGTGGTCGGCGTGCCAGTGCTCCTGCTGACATTTGATGGAGCAGTACGAGGTGTTCCAGCAGCAGTGGTACATGGCCTCCTCCTCGCAGTTATAACACTGCAGGCACAGAAAACAGCCAAAGGTAAACAAAAACAGGTAAACAAGACCTCAGCTGCTTTTTTCCTATTAGTGCCTACTCGGATCGACTCGCCACAGCTCGCCAGGACTCAACTCTGATCGACTGTTCTTCCGTTACAATTTAGAACCTCCTAATGTGGTCGTTGTCATAGCAACACGACTTAATATGTGGCTCGAACGCAAAGGTGGACGTCGAGGTGAGAATATACCCGCTGCTGTCTGTGAATTTTCGTCAGATTCTGCGAACATGGCGTCATTTTTTGTAGCCTTTACCCTCGTAGCTGGGTTTCAAAAATGGCGGTTTTGAGAACCAGACGCTCGCATGTCTGCTTGAGTGACGCTACTGACCAGCCAATCGGTGGCGTGCAGGCTGACGCCGTCACATTTCAGTACCTGCTCAGACAGCGGTGAACTGAGCGGATCCGAGTAGGTACTAATGGAAAAGGAGCTATAATAATAATAATAATAATAATAATAATAATAATAATAAAACACATGTATAATACACTGGTTCCAGGTTTTTTCATGTGATGACCTTAAATCTGCGTTTTAAATCACTGACAGTGGGATTTCTTTGGGTTGTGAAAATCATCTTGGACAAAAAAAAAAATTGGAAGATTGTGTTTGTGCGTTTTTATAACTAATAAAAGAAGAAGTCTTCTTTATATTCAGGCACACTTTAAGCTCTCGGTTAACTGAACTCACCCACTGCTTCTTCTTGGTCTGGGAGATGAGCTGTTTGTGTTGAGCCACCAGCTTCTTCACCTCCTCCACCAGCTCCTCTTTGCACTTCTCCTTCACCTGCTTACATTTCCTCTCCATCTCCGCCTGAGCTCCAGCCACCGCCTTACTCACCGCCTGGCGTTTCTCCTCCTCCATCTCTGCACGGAGCTGTAGAGAACACGCACACTTACGTTTGGAACTGGTCCAAAGTGCTCTCCATCATTAGAAGACAAACCCGAGTCGTTTCATACAAACACACCTTCTCCAGAGCTTCTCTGACGACCCTCTCCGTCTCCCTCTTGTTGTCGGCCTTCATCATCTCCTTCACGTCGTTGAAGACCTTGGTGTACTTCTCGTGGCACATGTTCTGACAGGCGCCATCGCTGTTGGTCTGCGTGCCGCGATGCAGCGTGCGCGGCAACCCCCCGTTGGCCTTCTTGGTCTGCGTGGACACAGACAGCTTTTCTGGCTGCTGCGGTGCCGACGACACCGGGATCTCCTGGCTGGAGCTGACGGCCTCCATCTCCGGCTCCGGGTCCTAAGGGAAAGGATGTGATGTCTCTTAGAAGTGACAGGACAGCAGGATGCTTCTGTGCCAGCTGTCACACAGATTCCTCCATCTTGGCCTGCAGCTGGTTACAGTAGTTCCTGCTCAGCTATAAGCCACTCTAACCAGAAAACATGAGCGCTGAGAGCTTGCAGCTCCAATCCAGGACAGACAAAATCTGAAGTGCCTTAAAGTATCAGTATCAACCTGGATTTCTCTTTGAGAAAAAAAATTTATGCATTTAAAAAAAAATTATTCCTCAAAAATAACTTCAAGCTATTTGAGCACAAACCCCGTCTGTCTGCAAATGTTTGTTCCGACCACCGAGGAGCTTTTGCATTCTTCATTTAGAAATTTCCACCCACTCGTTGCTTCAGATCGCTTCAAGCGATGCTGAAGTGGTTCATGCTGGATTTTAAAGTCTGCTTTTGATCACTGCCCTGAAGAACCCACTCATTTCTTTTAGTTCACTTTCCTGCACAACATTTGCACCCACAGTTTGCAGGGATTTAGTGACATGTCATGTGTCCCCTCTACATAACCCCAAGTCAGAATATTTCCACCCTCACGCTTATGCCATGTACTTAGCATATAGCATCAGGTTATAAATCAGTTTGCAGCCAAAGAACACAAAATATATAACAGCTGCTTACACTGACTTCTTCTTTGGGCTCAACCGTGTGAGTCCGACGGCTTTTCTTCGCCTTGGGCTCCTGGCTGCCTTTGAGCTGGGAAAAAAAAACAGAAAGGGTCAATAATCAGTGAGTACGCTGATGTCCCAGCAGGCTTTATTAAATGATGACAGAAAAGATGGAAACAAAGTGCTGTAAGGATATTAAAGAAAGTAGTTTAAAAATAACCTTTAAAGGCTGGTAAAGACAGTTTTAAACAGTTCACAGATTATCATCATGTCTAAATCAGTACTCACAATTAGACTAATTTAAGGAACTCAGGATCTAATAAGGAATTTCTCATAAAACAAAACAAAAATCTACCAAAACTAAGTCAATAACATTTTTATAGCTGCTTTTTAAGTGTATAATTCATGTATTAACCGATTTAAGCATTACAGTTACTGCTCAATAGAAAATATCTGATTCAAGTTTGTTTCCATGTGTCCTTAATAGTTGTGTCAGTATGATTTATGTTTTATTAGCCTCATAATTTAAGGATTTGCATCCAAAGGAACTCGGAAAATTACAAAACACTCAGCCAACAATGCAGCAGTTCAGCCACCAGAGGGCACTGTTTGTTTTATTTTAGTCTAATCTACCCGAGTTGGGTTTATTTTAGTGCCAAGTTGTGTTAAAGTTTTGTGTGTGTTTTCTGTAACTAAACTTTTTTTTTAATGCAACAGCTTTTGGTTTGGTAAGTTTATGATCAAACTACCTGTCGCTTCGGTGTGTTTAAGCGTTTTAGGACGAGTTTGAGGCGTGTGGTCGCTCTAAATATAAAAGGTGCTATAGAAGAGAAACCCTCACAGGAAGTGTAAACACGACTCAAGGTCAAGTTGTGAATGTTTGCATCTTTGGGTCCTGTGTAGAAACTTATTAGCCCTTTGTGACGAGTTGGTTTATATCCTAATCAGGTCTAAGCTTTTTCCTGTTATGTACTTGTTATTTTTAAAGAAAGCATGTCCTCATATGGGCCAGTGCATTTATTTTACAGTAACACAGTATAAAGTCACAACTGACTCTATACTAGTACGCAGAGCTGTGAGGAACTTAGTTTTTTTCTTTTGAACTACTACATTGTTGCAGGAACATTGTTGCGTCCTTTAAAAAGAGCGCTAAACTACACTGCACACCCAAACCTCAAACAACTTCATTCACACAAACTGGAACATTACCGGGTCAACTGTCATAGTTTTCACATGATGAAAACCGGAAACAAAAAAGGGACAAAGCATTTATTCCCAGAGGTTCGACTATCCGGTCAAAAATGTTAATGCTGCTCTTTTCATCCAGGGAAACTGAGAACCTTCCAGGCCTTCATGACTTTCACGTTAGCTTCAAAACTGGCTTTTGTGCTTTTTAGAAAAAAACCTCATTAAGTTTTAAGGGGGGCTTTGAAACAGAAACAACATTAAAAAGCTATTTTTGAAAGTAAGAAACAACAAAAAGATTGTTTCCGGGTGTACAACTGATACTGGGCCCATCCAGGGTGTACTGGAGAGGTGAAAGTCTCAGCATGTCACTGGAAGAGCTCAGCAGACAGCTGGAGAGAGGGAGGTCAGGCCATCTCTGCTTTCTCTGCTGCCGCAACAACCCCGCAGAAAATGAACAGAGGAAGTATGCAGACGTGGAAGACTAACGGAAATCAAAATCCCATGAAGACATTCTCTTGGCCGTCTTTGGCCTCCAACATCTTATCCTGTAATTCACAAAGTAGAAAAGGGGATTAAAAGCGTGATGGCTCCACTTACATGGCGGACCTGCTCATTGCTGGTGGAGGAGATGCTGGACTCTGCTTCGTCCGTCCGCTCCATCCTGTCCGTCCTCACGCTGCCCTCCTCCTGCTGCTGCCGCTGACTCTGTTGGTGTGGCGGGCTGCCGTCCTCCATCTTCGTTTTCCAGAAGCGTCCTTCCTTCAGGAAGCTCTGGTACACCTCCAGCTCCTCACACGCTTTTTTCCAACCATTGCTGCGCTTCACCTGCAGCTGCTGCACGCTCACCTTGATGTCCTGGATGTTCTCTGAGGGGATCCACGCTCTGCAGGCCAACAAAGAAGAACAACCATTACGATTGACAGGTTTCAAGTTCTATTCAACTTCAGTTTAGTGTTGAGAAATGATTTTAAAAGTAATTTAAAGTAAGAATCTGGTGTAAAACAGTCACGGCATGCGGCGCTGTCTGAAAATAAACAATCAGAGAAGTCATGCTGTGCTTTGTTATAGTTGTGCTAACCTCTGGTGTTGATGTCCAAAGAAGCGTACGTCCACCTGGTTGTCCTCTCTCTGCAGGACTTTGGCTGGCCAGTAGCCAAAACCTTTCATCTTGGCCCAAACCAAGTCATGGCTGGGGCTCTGCCACGCAACACAGAGAAAACTTATCAGGAACAAGACGCAACAGACGTGATCAGCTCATTTACAGAGATCGTTCTGTAAAAGTAACAGACATTCAGCACACAGTAAAGCTGCATTTCTCCGCTGCCGTCAGCACAAATATTTGCATGAATAAAGATTATTTTTCTGCTGCTAAAAGGATTAAAGTGGAAATTTAGCCTCTTGAAGCCACTTTGTTTATACTCACACAGGGATAACAGAACCAGTTGTCGGGCCGGGCGTTCGACAGGTAGAAACAGTTCTTGCATAGCAACAACTCATTCAACTGGAAGACAGAGAGAGTGGGAGGAAAGAGATAAAGGAGTGCTCATTGTCCCAAAAAACACATCTCAACTTGTCACCAATTAAAGTTAATCAAAGGAGCTGCGCGATGAACTCCAAACTCGAGTGTAACAGGAAACGATAAAAAGACGATACCTCGTGACACGTGTCACTGAAGAGCAACCGTGCAATCTCGGCCTGGTCGCTGTGAACTGCAACATACAAAATAAGACAGCAAAACCTCTCAGTCTGGTTACATCAAGGTTAATACAAGAAGAATCCCAAACCTCAACTAAAACATCAGGACATGAAACACTTTGGGTAGTGATAGTAAACCTAATGGTTTCTGGTGTTAACTCCAGGTTTGATACTCAGTTTGGTTTTTGGGATCACTCTGAATTCAAACCCAGCAGGCGCTGCTGTTAAACAATATTTTAATGAACATCCAAGGAGAAATTGTGAGGTTTAATAATGTTCTGCAAGTCATTTTGTTGTTATGGTTCTTTTTTGTTTTTTAGCCTAATGAGTTCAGCTCGTGAAGACGATTCTCTAAAGCTTCATTGAATTTATTTAAAAACCAAGCATTTGTTTCCTTTTTTAAAATTTGAGATTCAGGCTTTCAGATGATCAAATAACAAAATTTTGTTGAGCCGTAAAAGCTCGACACGTGTTACCGGTGTGTTAATTAGCCAAACATAACAAGTAAAACTCTAATGTTAAGCTATAAGCAAAGCACGCCACAGTCACATGACTTCAGCACCACCACCAGCAAATCCTGTCCTCTGTGTGAGGACATCAAATGTCCCCAACAACTTATACAGTCTCAGTTTGACACTTGCTGACACTCATCCTCTGATAAAAGCTATAAAATTCAGTTTGTTTTTTTAAACAAGGCGAAATTGTCTAAAGCTAGAATTAACCACAGATCTTAAGGCAGCAAACAAACAAACACAAAAAGAAAGCCATTTCAGACGCGAGGCAGATTAAAGGGACTTAAATGTCCAGGTGTACCCTGACTTTCATCCCACCACAGCTAGGACAGGCTGCAGCATTCCTACAACTCTGACATGGATAAGTGGAAGAACATGGATGGATGGATATACTGAAAAATTGTCAAATTGTCCAAAAATGATTCCATGCATTCAATTTATTGATTCAAATATTTAAAACAGACTAACACTAAATTTAATATTTGTTTTATTAAAATAGAATTCTTGTAAGATTCACTCTTTTTACAAAACAGTCAACATTTGGGAACTTTTTTGCTTTTTGTTAAGAGGAAACAGGGTTTACTTCAAACTCCTCAATCTAAGGTCGGTGTGTTTCATAACCAGTATGTGGCGACACATTGAACCCACCTCCGTACAGTATGGCAGTGTTGTGAACAATCATCTGAGCGTCTGCTTTGAACTCTTCAAAAGTCTTGTACTTTCCTTCAGACAGATTCTGAAAGAGTCAAAAATATTGAAAAGAAATTTATTCAGGAGGAGAACGAGGACAAAGAGTCCACTAACATGCTGAGTGTGTGTTAGGTGACTGATACACAAGAGGTTGCATCACTGAACTGTACATAATACTATGTAACAAGTGTTCCTTTTAACATTTAAGGTTTCATGTTTGTGCTGCTCAATTTCTGCGGGGAGGAATTTGATCTTCCCCAATCAAACGCTGGTACCTATGTGAGTCCAAAGTCTTTCTAGCACTGATGAGATGCCATGCTAAAGTAGCAGAGTTTTGAAAGCGGAGCAGAACAATATATTAGACAATACTGAGAATAGATTCCAGGGCACATACTTGGTTCCACCTCACAGTCTGAGAATAGCTTGACAAGGGTGTTAGTCCCATCACAAGCTGATTAGCTAATCAATAGTCATCTCAGAGAGCTCACTGGAGCGTTCGCTTTTCAGCGGAGAAATTACAGTTTCATACCACGATGGACTCAAAGTTCTGGACCCTGGAAAGTTTTTAGACTAAATCCAAGTTAAAAAAGGGGCTTCAATGTAATTCACAGAGATTACCTCCAGGTCTGTTGAAAAAAAAAAAAAAAATGTGGAAAAGAAAAATCTGCTTCTAAACTAACTGATGTTCGAATCCAGCTCACAGAAACAAGCCTGACAACCCAGATGTTAAGAGAACCCAGGAAATGATTCTGAAAACAGCCTTGAAATCACAACCTCTGCACAGTGAAGGTCAAAATGGCTGTGAAAATAACACAAATATACTTAATCAGACAAATGTAAGCGGAGCTGTGATGATGCCGAGCTCCACTGTTACCTCTTGGATGTTGGAGACGTCCAGTGCAGTGTGGATCAGTCGTCTGTACATGGGATGTTTAGTGTCTTTGCCTTTTTTGTTCAGGTCCACTGCCTGTAACGTAGACGAGGTGTAACGATAAAACGCAGTCTGACGTAGAAAAGCGGGGATGTGTTAGAGGAAGGTGACGGAGTAATGAAGGAGGGGGAGCCCGGGAGGTCTACATTGATAGAGGCAGCATGCGGGGTTAATGATGAGATTTAATATGCCTTTAAGAGGGAGACGGGGGGAAGATAACAAAGGAGAGAGGAGATGGAGGGACTGAGTGTGGGCATGGAGACGTAATGGGAGAAAAGATGAGAGGAAGGGTTGTATAATGAGGCCTTTTTTTACTATTACACTGATTCAGCTCCATATTTTTATTCTCGGACTTGAAAACAATCAATATTTATCATTAGTTTTTCTGCAGCTCCTCAGTTGAAGTTCGCGTCCGTCCACCTTTTAAGCCAGCACTCTACTAACCGGCTGCTTCTCGCGAGTAGACTGTTTAAACATTAGGTGGGCGGGGCTTCTGATGTCACAGCCAGAGCCGCGTGCCTGAGATGAAACGAAGCATTCAGAGCAGTCTGAAGCATGACTTTTTGGCTCACAGGAATTTCTCGCACATATGCTGGTCTTATTATTGAAAAACCTCAGCGTGAGCATCCACAGCTGTATATGTGTAACTACGGTAACGAAACAGGAGGAAAAAGGATTTGTAACATGCAAATCTTGTAAGCTGGATTTCCATAGTTAGGTTTGATGACAACAACAACAAAAACAACCAGGGGTAAAAGTACAGGCTGTTCTCACCCTCTCCTTCATACGCTGGACAATGAAGCGCAGGTATTTACACATCTCCTGTTTGTTTAAGTTCTTCTTTTTACTTCCCTGATGATGTGCAGAAAGAAAAAAAAACAGAGACAGACATCACATCACTGCAGGAAGTGTTATGACAGTGTAATAGAAATACATTTCAATATTAAGTCATTATGGCCCCTGGCAGCTGTTAGAAAGGCAATATCCTGAAATATTAAAAGATAAAATCCTGTTGGAGAGAAACAGAAAGCAGTGTGGGACAGAAACGGCTCTATGTGTGAAAAAAAAAAAAAAAAAAAAGACTAAGACTGTAGGATCATCTGTTTGTAAAGACCAGCCTTATTCTTAATCATCAAACAGCCCAGAATCTGTTCACTTTCTCAGGAACGTGCTTGCACTCTTCGAGCACCCACCCTGCAGACGACGCACTGCCAGGGAGATCCTCCGTCTCTGGGCTTGCACTCGTCCGACAGACACTTGAGATGATAGACTCGGAAGCAGTTGTCACATGTTAGGACGTCACCCGGTAGGTGACACTCGAAGCAGTACCAGTCGTGGCTCTCCGTCTCCCAGTCCTGCAGCGAAGACACAGCAAAGCACAAGTTTGGGTGACCCCCCCCCTCCAACCCGCCAACCACAGCAGGGGAGGAAATGATTTTTTTTTCTATCCTCCATCCTTGATTAAAGCTAGCTCACTAGGATGTCAAGCAACAGAGCAGAGAGACCAGTTAATTCCTGAAAGTGTCAGGATTTGCCCCACTGAGAAGCATCAACCTGTTTACTCAGCACTGACGAGTAAGGACCATCAAAAGCCTCAATTTTATTGGTTTAGCGCGCCATCGTAATCAAGATTTCTATATGGATCCTGTTCGTCCTTTTCCTGATTTGATGTCTGCGATGTGACTCACTTTCGTTTTTATATTTAATTTTTTTTAAGTTATTGCTAGAGGACACAGGGGAGTCAGGTCAGATATAAACCCCAAGAACAAAAACTGACTGGTAACCTACAGGTAACAAAGTCTACTGCTTTTTTGCTGCTTCAGACATGTCTAGAAAATATATGCAAATAGATTCTAGCACATGTGACTGAATAGCTGGTGGTATGACTGTAATATTAGGAACACTCGCTTCCCGAGTGCATTGCAGCAGAAACTTTTAAATACATCATTTCATTGAAATTCTACAGGAATCCTCTATAAATGCACACTGACCAAACTTCCTCACATAGCATAGAAAAAAAACCTTTTCATCCTGAATCTGATTATGGAGACACTCTGTGCATCAGCAGTGAAGTCATTTAGCCAAAAAAAGCTAATTTGGACAAATAACACTGTCCTTGTGATAGCTGAGTAAAAGGTCAATGATTCAAAGTGTGAATCAGTAAGATCATCTGGGTGGAAATCTAAACGAGGGAAATATCTTTCCTCTCAGAAAATATGTTAAGCTGATTTTCAGAAAGAGCCCTTCAAGCCTTTTTTCCTCTTTTGTGGATATACAAGAATGAAAAGAAACAGAGTGGTTGTGCCGAGTTCCTACAAGGTGTGAATGTGGTGAACGGCCTGAGTGATGAACACTACTACGGGAGGGAATCATTCAGTTGTTCCCAGATAAACGCAAACAGGGAAGCGGCAGGGCAAAAACGCAGTTTATCTATAAATCAATGCAGCTGTTGAACAACTACAAAGAGGCTTCACAAATGCTAATATTAAAGTAGTGAAGGTTTATTTGGCGTACTTAAATTATAAATTAATTATTTTTGTCGACCTTTCCTTTTCAAAACTTTTGTTTTAATTGCTTTTTTGTGGTTTGCTAAATTTTAATGAATGCCTGCTACTTCTCTCGGCAATTACTGGCTAGCCTTGGGGCCGGGCATCAATCCTCATTAGTAGGTTACAGACCACAAACGTGTTTAAATTTCTGTAATGCTCTGTAATCTGGTTTTCTTATGCTAATGTGCAACATTTAACATTTCCCTGCGATGGACTTTAAGTAGAACTGCACAATACAATAATATGGCTGAATTATATGGCAATAGCTGTATCAGCCAATACCCAGCTGATCCTCCTCTATTCCCTGCTAAAAGTAACACAGTCAAGTCTGGCAATTTGTGACCGGTGACACAGTTTTTACGGAGATAGTGCAACAGATTAGAAATGAAATGATCAAGACTGCAGATTCTCAGCTTTAGCTCAAAAGTCTGAAAATAGAAAATACTGTGTTAACCACTGAGGGTGATTTTATTTTTCATATGATAACTTGAGAAAGTTATTTTTGTCGAGTAAGAAGCCCCTGCTACGTCACCAGAAAGGAGTTTCCTCCTGCTTTTATTGAACTATAATTAAAAGTTGTGTTCATAGAGAGCAGCCTGTGAATGGATGATGTGCATGAGCATTCCACGGCGTATCCGTAGCATTGAGCAGGTCAACTGAGTTGCGACGAGACGGGAAGTAAAAGCACTAGAAATTCACGTACTTATCAGCCTGTCAAGAGTCCAACTCCTCCCACTCACAGCCTTGCCGACACAGTGGGTCCAGCAGGAGTCGTGACTGAGTGCAGCTCAAAAAAAAGGAAACGCAAAAAAAACAAAAACCCCAAAAACAGCACTTCTATTTCTCTTGATTTCTTCTCCATGTGCTGCTATAGTTTAGGTTTTGAGGGGGGTGAAGCACACTGGCTAATAGCTGCAGCAATGACAAAGTAGTAAAGAGTTTCTGATGAGGTCTGTTTGCCTTCTGCTTGCTCAACACTGAAGAAAATCTTTTTAAGAATGCATTTTCCTAAACAATCCTGACAAGTCTTTAAACAAAAGATGGTAACAAAAATCGAAAGTGCAGGAGTGTAACCCGCTGCTTCATATAGGGGATGAAACTAGCCATAAGAAACCTGCAGGACAAATGAGGCTTTTCGCATTTCTATTTTTTTTAAGCATCTCTTTCGGACCTTCAAATCTATCTCACTGCATCAAAGTATATCCTTATCCCGAAAACTCATCTGTAGGAGCCAGGGAAGCAAAAGGACATCAGGCTCACTGAAGGAGTTACAACTGAGGAAGAACAGCTCAATCCTTTGCAGAACTCTTTTTACTGGTGAAGTTTAAAACAAATATATTAGTGTTGGAAGAAGACTTTATGAATAAGCTGTTCCAGTTATCAGCGATTTTTATGATCAACTGTTTGTTTAAGCAATTAAATACTGTTCTCCATCTGTAACTGTAAATAAGAATGTATATCAACTAGCAAAAAAACAAACAAACAAAGGAGCCCTAATGTTGTTATGCCATTCATCATTATTAATCGATGTTTAAAATAAGGCTCCAAATCGAGATGTCGTCGTATTGCCTCGAACTCGAATGAAATAAGGAACTGAGGACGTATAAACTCAAAGGAGACGAGGAAAGAAAGTCAGAAAGTGATCCTCAGGTTTTACTTACATCTGGTTTTTTTTAAAAAAGATTGGAATAATTTAATAGCTGATTGCACAAATTAATTACAAATTACAAAATGTAATTGCTGTTTTTATGATTTTATTCATTAAAAAAATAAATAAATCTATGAACAAATCTGATGGCGTGTTTAACAGGGCTGAAAATAAATTAAATCATTAATTGAATTCTTTAAAGAACAAAAATGTAAGATTTTGTGGGGGGGGGGGGGGGGGGGGGGGGCATAATTTTCAATGAACCCCTTGAATTAAAGCTGAGAGTCCGTCTATCACATCTCGCTTGCTTCGCTTTAAACCCACAGCGGTAATGCACAGATTCAAACCTGCACATCTACATTGCCATTTCAGGCACATACAGTATCTCTCCACTGTAGCAGTGATCGTGGTCAGACCACATATTTTCGTCCAAAGTTTATCTGGGAACAAAATGAGGTCACACGAAGTACAACCTCAAAGATTCCCAGCTGAACAGAACTGAAGGAGGGTTCAAAATTTAAGTCCGCGTAGATGTAAACACACTCTAAAAATCCATGCACCGATTCGCCAAAGGACTTCTAAAGCGTAATAGTCTCTTCACCCACACAAACACTTGAAAAACAGAGAGATGGTGCTCGTGTTCTGCTGAGTGTCAAGAGCCACTTCACTATTGTTGGACTGTCTGATGAAAGACAAGTGGCTGACTTCAAAAAGCCAGAGCTCTGTGAGCCAAGGACACGACGTCTGTGGTTTCAGCAAAGTGACTTTTAACAGAAGTGCGGACAGATTTGGGCCCAAGCACAACAGATATTATTACAATAACAACGTTTGAATACAGACTCGGCAACACCAACACTAAGATAGAGATACGACTATATAACTGTGCTTAGCCGTCCCCCTCCAAAAAAAAGCCTTTTATGAGTTCCAATCACAGACTTCTCTTAACCGTGAAGCGCTTCTTTGCTTTTTGGAGGGAGAAATGTGCCCCGACTATAAGCTGCCAAGGTGAGGGCTTTGAGAGCGATAGAGGAAGAACCGAGGCGGTGAGAGTTGGCTGCCTTTAGCTTTACTCTGGTTAACAGCTCTGTACTGTCAGTGTCAAGCTGGGACACTCCAGAGAGCCGGGCAAGGTCGAGCAGCAGGGCTAGCATGCCTTATTGTGACCCACAAAAAACAACTCCAGGATTCATCTCCATTGTAAGGCTTTACTCCCAGCCTACAAACACAGATCCATCACTACAGCACCATCAGTGGGCATTTTTGTTTGCCTTTGAGCAGTACCACCATTACTGCAATGTCAAGTAGCTATGGTTTGTACTGCTGCCTGATGATAGTGACAACTGAATAGGTAGTTGTAACTACTTAGTTGGGTAGAAAACCCTGACAAGGGTTTGCACTGCTGATGGTTTTTTTTGGTTGCCCCAGTTAAAGCAACACAATGAGCTAACTGAGATAATTTATCTCCATTTCAGTGCCTCAGAGGATCAAAGGCTGCTGGTTAGCTAAGCAGTGGCTTTTGTTACATATGTTACCATGTTAAGCTAGCCCGCATCAAACTCAGTCAAGCTCAATAAGAATATCTGTGAATGAAAAATGTCTGTGTTGCTATGACGAACAAAGTCCTTTCTGTTAGCATTTCTGATCCTGTCTCTCTCCACAGGCCCAAGTAAAATATTTATTCTCAGAGAGAAGCACTAAGTTTGAGTTTTTCCAACTATCAGAGCAGTTTGGAGCCTATGTTCATAGCGTGCAGACGTTTTAAACCTTGCTAGGGAGGCAACATTGCAACAAGTAATTAAAATCTCACAAATCAACATATTTAATAGCAATGACACATCAAATATTAAATCTTATCCTTCTATAAAGTTATTCTATTGTTCAAGTTGTTTACTAAAAGCTTTGATGGCAAAATTTTTTTATCTTGACACATTAAATAGCCTCTCTTTTGGTGTCAAGTGTTTCATTTCCTGTGTGTATTAACTGTATGTGAGATGGCCCACCCTTAAGCACCACGGCAAACCCTGCACTCAGTGATGTTAGTTACAGTGTTTATGCACAGTAAAGAAACTGATCAAAGAGCATATCCACTCAGAGGCCTGTCGAGCTTTCAATAAAGTTTCAAAAACAAATGAAAATCGCTCGGGAGGATCTAAAGAATGAAAACAGTGTTTGAGCAGCGAAACTCGCTGAACGATGTCAAAATAATGGGTTAGTAGCTGCAATGAAATAATGTGCATGTAGACTCTCTTTTACAGTGTGTAACTACTGTCAAAGTGCATCAATACATCACATCATGTTCATCACCATGCATCAAATGAGTAGATTTAAGTCAGTTTAATAACCAAACTTTCAATAATCAACAAGCATTTAGGGGACGTTTAATAAAATTGATCCTGTAAGATCAGGTGAACCTGGATTTAATCCAGCCTGGCTTGAGGGAATGCTTTTAAAACTGAACTTTAATTTTTTTTAAAGAACCTAGTTGTGCTATTTTTGAAAGTTATGTTGTTGTGCAAATGCCATGGTTATCTGTTAGAGGACTAAATAATCTTGAGGTCAACCAGAGGACACAGCTCACGCCAGCTGGACTGAATCCAAGCACCTGCGGTGGGAGAACTGGCCTCCATCTAGGCCCTGCTTCAGAGTGCTGCTCACATTCAAACTCTGGTCTGTCCGCTGAGTGATTACTAACCTGAAAGAACCAGTCGGCCGTGTTATTAGCAGCAGGCACGGAGGAAACTAAAGAACACAACCACACAAACCATAATCACCCAGCTCCCCTCCCCCCCCACCTCCACTGTTTCATCAATTGAAAATGAAGGAAAAAAGAAAAAAAGAAAATAAGCATGCCAGACAGAAGTTAAGACCACAGCAGAGCACACTGTTCTTAGAAGAACTACAACTACCAAGACCAAAATACTACAAACTCACAAATGCTTGCTACCAACCTGCGGCTATGCTAGCATTGCTTGTCATCTCACATGAGAATCTGAGAATCTTAAGCAAACACCAATTGCTTTTCAAGCCATAACTTGATATTTGAGTATGTTTGGCTGGGTTTTTTTTTTTTTTTTTTAAACACCAGGAGACTTTGTGTTATCAAAATCAAGCAACAACACACCTGTAGATAAGTAGCAAGCACATATTTCATAAAGATCACTGATCACTTCCGCAAGAAATTTAGCCACGCAGACACAGCGCTGCAACGGACTTTCATGAAGCTTTTCACAGCATAACTGAATGACTGTATGTAATGTCTGGCAGTGCGATTACTGCTGAACTCTAGGCCAGTGAGCAGAATGATTTTCAAATGGAAACCGGATGCATAAATTCATTTACGGTGCAGCAAGTGGACTCAGTCAAAAGCACTGCACAAAGACTCGATCTCTTGCTTTCAATCTCATTTTAAACGGCTTCTAACTTTTGCACCAACCAGACCATACTGTACACTGTTTAGCTTTTCTGCAGCCTGCTTAAAAAGATTCACTCAAATCCCCGACTGCACTGCATGTGGCAGAACTGATTTCTCACAGAATGATGTTAGTTGAGAGGAGGGGAAAATGAGGGGAGCAAATGGAGAACAAACCCTGGATTTGAAAATAACGATGCAGCCCTTACCTTGCTTCCCTCGGCTTTTGGATCCTGTGATTGCAAGTGATTCAGAGAGTAGTGTTTAAAAGTCCTTCTGCTAAAATAACCTGGGCTCCACTGGAGCCTCAGTGTCATGTCCCTTAGAGACCCATGCCTTTCTCCACTCACAAAAGTATTCTGTGATGACCCACAAGATATAAAGAGCCAGATCTATCAAGCTTTCTATGTTCCCATGACTCTTCTCTGGTCTGCAATCATAACAAATAAACCTGTTCTATTAAATCTGAAGTCAGTGTGAACTGTTACATGAGCACATGGAAGTTACAGTTGTTTTAGAAAGAGTAGAAACTTAGTTTCCTATTAAATCAAATCACAGATTTGTGTTTTTCCTGCATTATGTTTCACTGTAGCTCACTCATGACTGATGATGCTAATGTTGTTTAACAGGTAAAGTGTGACATTGATACAGCCAGTTTTTGTACCCTAAAGAAACAAAAACAGTAGGATTAAAACAGCCACAAAATACTTTTTCCCCCACTTGCACTTGCAAAGTAATGCACACCACAGCCTTTTGAAATACAGATGGAAAAATACACAAAGGTTCTCCCCAGACAGCGATAAATTGAAATAGGGCACTCTGCACAGATACTGTGACAGACTGACTGTAAGAATCACTACACTGCGAATACTGCCTCACTACTAACTGGGGAAATAAAACAAGTATTGCAAATTTCAAAACAAGACTATCAATAAAACTGCACAGCAGATGGCTTCCTTCTCAAGGCAAACGACAGCAGAAGCTGGTGGAGTATTTTCTGCACATGCACGCTGAGCGATAATTATTGAAGCCTTGTATTAGTCTGAAATACCACTCCTTCCTACCCACCTACCTCTGCTGTTTGGCACTTACTGCTTAAGAAAGTGCCTGTATATCATCTGTGAACATAGTAAAACACGTACTGTGTGCATGCTGTAAATTCATTACTAAAAACCAGCAAATATTTTCATTATAGACAATGGCTTTAATAGGTTTTATAGGATTATAGAGATTTTTCCCCTAGCTAAAACACAGGACTAAAAATGATCGGTAAGGAAACGACACGATCTGCCAACTCTTACAGGCTGCTAAAAAGTGTCAGCTATCAGTCAGATCAACACTCAGCTGTGCAGACCCAACTACTACTTTCTATTTGTGGCCATTAACACAAAACTCAGACATTAAATTCACAACTGCTTGTGAACTTGATAAATTGTAGTGGGCTCACCATCTCATCCCCAGGCAGCCAGTATCCCTCTTGCTCGATGCCGGCCTTGGAGCCCTTGCAGCCAACGGTCAGGGTCTCCACCACCAGGCCGTCCTTCACAGCCAGGCTCAACTGTCTGGCGGTTTCCTTCGGATGCATGCCAAACACACGGCTCAGGTACCTGCGTAGTCAGAAGTGGAGATGTAATTGAGGAAAATCAGAGGCAGCTGTGCTAATGACAGCCATTTTTTAATACTGGCTAAAGATGAACATTTAAAACGTGAGGCAGGCGGAAAACACAGCAGAAGCATATTTGGATTAATACTGCTGGGTGGGACAAAGACCAACACCTTTCTCATCCCTTAAACCAGCTCTAATTCGTGTACATTTTCCCACCATGTTTAAATTAGCCGTCTCACTGTTTTGTAATTTTCCAACAAAACCCCAGAGCTACATAAATTAATTTACAATCTTCGGAAAACAGATTAGGGATACGTGTGGTATTTAAAATTGCAAGCAGAGGAGGACTTTTTCATCAGCTTCCCCTCTCACGAGCTTACATTTACAAAGCCGATTCCTGCAGCTGCTCGCTGATTGGTAGGACAATTCTCCGAGCAAGGTCATGTATCGTCTACTGGGGCAGTCAGCCAACAGACAGACCACAGGATTTCCTCCAGAGAGAGTTGTTCGGCTGGCATAAGCCCAGGGGTGGGGATAGATAGTGAATACAAGTCAGAGAGTATTACCAAAGGATCTGAAATCAATGTACAAGGGTCCTCTGACCAGGATAGCGGAAGCTCTCCTGACTACATGACATTTCTATTTCTATCTTTCTCTCTCTACACCATCGTCCTCTAAACCGCAGCACTTAAAAATAATCAACTTTTTTCCTGGTAAGTTCACCGAGCTTTAATGTCAAATTGCATCAAATGTATGATGTTGCAGGATGACAAGTTAAAGGTTTTTTCCAGCTTAATATCTGTCCTACTCTAAGCAATGCATAAGTGCAACTAGTCCAATTTTTACTATAGTACAATATGGAAAGTAAAAGCTTAATTTATTCAGCTCCTTTAATCCCTTTTGACTTCAGTCATTTTGTCAATTAAAATGTCAGATAACATTTTTAAACAGCTTTTTTGACTCATTTGTCACACAAATGAGGCAACATTGAAACAAATCAGCCAGCAAATATTCACAATTAAAAAGATGGAACCATCTAATGCTTGGTGCTTTGGCATAAAGCACAAAAGGGTTGCCAGATTAACAACATAGTTGCAGATTAAGAGATCTCATCCACAAATCATTCCAGCTCTCGTCCCTCCAGCTTTGCCGATCTGTGACTAATCACACCTGGATTTAATTACCAGCACATTCCGGTGTACGTACGCACCTTGTTTGGTTAAGTTGGCAAACAAACTGACATGGATTTTATATAAAGATTTTACAGCAATTAAAGACACCAAAAGCAAAGAATTCAAAAGGAATGCATCTTTTAATGTTTTTTTTCCTTTATTTTAACAGATACGGTTATTTTGTTAGATCAATAGAATAAAAACAAAATTTTTATAAATTTAACTGTAACCCATATTTTGGGTATTTAATGTTAGCAGTTAGGTTGGTTAACATGTAACTAACTGATTCTAAGCTGCCTGATAGGCTGGTTAAAGATTAGCCTCTGCCTCACCAACTTTGTTCTCCTTCTACATCACCCATCACCTTTATAGCCACAAAGCCGACACGGTGAAATTAAGCTGCAGTGGGGCTGTAAAGAGAGGGGAGGTTGTACAGGAAAGCTGGTGCTATCCGTTGCATGCCAGTGCTTGCCGTTACCATGACAACACCCACTCGCCGCCAGTATTCATTTGGCAAGCCGCCAGGTCCCAAGGTGTTCGCCAACTTGCTGAAAAGAGATGTGCCAAGTGTTTCATTGAGTCTGTGCTCCATCCGCCAACTGAAAGGAATGACTGATCAGCAAGGTCTGCTTTGGGTGATTTGTCATCAATTTGCATAGTCTGAACAATGTGGAATTCTCGCAGCAGATAAAAACCAAGATGGTTAAAGTGTCGTGACCCCAACCTGCTGCAGATTTAAGGTTTCTACAGCAGGAGCGAAGCAATTAGAGGGAGAGCTGACCACATGGCGAGAACGGCAATGAGCGAGCAGCAGCTGGAGACTGTCAGAACTTAACAGCTGCCAATCAAGGTATTGATCCATGTCTGGTTTGCCCTCGAGTATAAACAGGGTCCAACACAACACCCAAAGCTTTGCCTTTGCAGCTTGAGGAAAAAAACCCAACTGTGAAATAGAAACAGCAATGCCAGACTAGGGGTGTGCAATATCAACCGGGACTCGTACTTTAGTCAATTATACGAAACCAACTTGTCACAACAAAGGACCGTACTAGGCAGTTATCAGAAATAATAGCCACTTAAACTAATTGTTCATGTTTTACTGATGTTCAACAGATGTTTACTATTGGTTTTAAGATTTTTAGTGCAGAGACCCATCTGTCCTGGCAGACAGCAGCTGCATCCTTCCCTGTCTGGAAAAATAAGATGCATGACAGCCTCGTGAACCAGAACGATTTTACACGGCTTTGATCTACAAAATGATCCCGCTCTATTTACGCTTCGTCAGAGTCGACCGCCATACAACCTAAACAAAGTGTTGGGGAGTAACGGAAAACATGTAGCGCCGTTACGTATTTAACCTCCTAAGACCCAAACTCTTCCACAGCATGCATTTTTAATTTCTCTTTGATATCTGGGCATATTGGGACCTGATGAATGTAAAAACAAAGAATGACCTGATTTTGTTTTTTTAACTGATTTTTGTTTCTAAAAAAAATGAGAGCCACATATGAGGATATTTGTTTAAAATTTCGATAGAACAGTAGCAGTATAATGTCCTTGTAAGTGGATATCAGGCCATTGTTGAGCAAAATTTAGTATTTTGGTCTAAATAACCCAAAATGTGATGTCCACATATGTGGACGGCAGGTCCCAGGAGGTTAAAATACAAAATATGAGTAACTGTATTCCGTTACAGTTACCATTTTAAATAGGTGGTATTTAGAATACAGTTACTTTGTTGAAATAAATGGATTACACAGCGGTCCTTTCCTGTTTCATATTGTGGCGGGTCAGGACTGTTTGGGTTTTGTTTGACAGCTATGTTCTGTTGTTCCAGGCGGCAGCGTTACGGTTGCCATGGTTACAGGGTGACGCTCTCTCTCTGCGACTGTGTGCTTCCTGGGTGAGAGAGAGCGGCTTTTTGTTGTTGTGCTAAGCTAACAGGCAGAATGCTGCAGGCATCGCCCTAAAGAATGTAGCATCATAGGCAGTGTAGTCCGTGCTGCAGGGAGAATGGACTGCCGTACACGTTATGTGTCTGTGAGCGCGAGGAGGGAGAAAAAGGAAAAGTACGAGTTGTCATCGAGCAAAAACGGGAGCTGGAAGCATGTAAATATAATAATAACCACTGCAGCCAAGAAGAGTGCCTGACGAGCCCAGTTGCAAGTAAGCTATTAAGACTCGACTGTACACTGCGTTCGTGTTTTCCTCCGAAAACAATAAGTTCCGTTGGAGCAGCCTTTCAACGCCTCTCTCTGTCTCTCGCAAGCGAAGTTGACCCAGACAACAAAGTAAAGCTAGTTTTCAGCTACGAGCCGACACAAACCCGACCTATTAGCCAGAGGTCCCTTTACTACGGTTCGGAGCCGCTGACCAGTAACAGTAATAAATCACACAAATCACCCAAAATACATTTTGGGGCATGTATTCTGTAATCTGTAGTGGAATACATTTTAAAAGTAACCTTCCCAACACTGCCTAAACAGTGCATAAGCACTTTCTCCACAGGTGTGTGAATATTAACCTTGAAGGCCGACAGTGGCGCCCGTACAGTTTATGATACTAGCCACACTCTGTAAACAACACAGTCTCTGTGCCATTTCATCCACTGGAAAGAGTTAGTGTTGGGATTGCTATTCAAAGAAAGTAATGTATTACACATTACTTGTTACTTAAAACAAACAAAAACAACAAAAAGTAATGCCCTATGTTACTTATTTACTCACCTGAGAAAGTAATTCTTTCCATTGCTCATTACTCTGTGACACTGTCACATAATTAACCCTTAACACTATAACGCTGACTCAATTCTCTATCCCAACAAGGATAGATATAATCTTTTTTTAAGTGTCTTGTATGAACACAAACCCAACAATGCAGACCAAATCTGAAAACCAACCCAAAGAGACTTTGAAGTGATGGCCACACTTTGAACTGCAGAAACATGAAACAAGCCTGACAGCTCTTGTTACCTACTGAAGATCAGGCTCTGGCTGCTGGGCTCGGGTCAGCATGAACTCAACTACATCACCAGCCTGGGTTCTTCGCTACCTTTGTGTTAGCATGCGGTCTGCGCAGATGCCTACAAAAAGTCCAAAATCTGTTTTCTGTCCTTGGCGCAGTTTAAACTTTTTGTGAAATGAAATTAAAAACAAAGTCTAAATCTGCACTCCAGCTGATTATAGCCAAGTGCACAGGAAGAAGACATGTTTGAATTCTTTTCCTGTTTACTCAGAATGCAGATAATTGAAGAACGTTTGTAATGGTGTAATTGTGACTGATGACTGAATTTAGTACAGTAAGTCTTCTGAAGCACATAAGGTGCTTACAGTAATGCAGTACTCTGGATCACATTACACTAGGGCTGCCACGATTACGTCGACTATCAAAATCGTCGACGACTGATTTAATAGTCGACGCGTCGTTTGAAGCTTTGTAAGATCCCGAAAGACGCAGGAATAAGTAGTAGGATTTAAGAGTGTAATAACGGACTGAAACAGAAGATGGCAGCACTGCATGTACAAGGATGCCAGCTGCCGTTAAATCCCGAAGAAGAAGAAGCTGTGTCCCAGAATTCATAGCGCAGCCCAGCTCAGTTTCCAACAATGGCGGCAGCTAGTTAGTTTTAATGTTACTCTTATTATTCTTTCTGGGTCACAAAATAAACATTTAACATATGTTCAGGCGAGAATGTAGCTGTGTAAACCTCAAATATCTGCTCAGTTTATCAAGACACCACATATTTTTAAAAGCGCTCCGACATTTTCGGAGACGTCTGTTACCCACTAGCTCGATAGCTGGCAAGGCTCACTAGAGCCCGTGAGAACACCGGACTCCCGGCAAATCGTTTTCAAACCCACCGCCGTCTTCGCTACTCAGGTTAAACATGATATATAAGTCACTTAGATAACTTAAAAATGTTATTGTTTGGCTTTTTTTTAGCATTTTATTTGTTCCTGAGTAAATCGGTTTGGCTGAGATTAAAGTTATAGTTTTTACACAGCTGAATAAACGTCAAGCAGACAGCTGATTATCAGAAGTGTGAGATGCTCGAGAATATACTCCGGTGTCCTGTTATATTTTAGATAGCAAGGAGTTTGTTAAACTTCACCGAAACAATCGGCAAATTTCATTAAAATTTAATAAACTATCATCTTGTCTTTATTTTTAGTTAGCACATACCTTAAACACTTAAAGCTGTAAGCTAATGATAGTTATATAAGAGCAGATGCTGCTGGTGCAATAAGCTGTACCTTTTACGTTCAAGGGATGCATGATCTGATTAGTCAACTAATCCAAAATTAATTGGTGACTAGTCGACTATCAAAATAATCGTTTGTGGCAGCCCTACATTACACCTAGCCGTCCTAGACACAGCAACATTTCAGTGGTATTAAAAATGTTTTTGAGATGTGAAAAACGTGATCAACTGTTCACATTCATAAACAATGTTTCACCTCTTTAGTTAAACTGCTCAGGTTTACTGTTTGAGTTTTACACTAGTGCAATTTTTTTTGAAGATTTTTTTGAAAATATGGTTGTATAAAGGGATGCTCAGTGACTCAACTAAAGTAGGTTGTAGCAGACGCGCCCCACTCAGATAGGTGCCTGCTACACCCGTCCAACCCTGAAACCAACACCGAAACTAAAGCCGTGCACAACTGAGGATACAGACACAAGCAACACAGATTTTAATCATCGTAAATACGCACATCAAATCAAGCGCACACCGCATTAAGAACATTTTCACTGCTTTTTGACCTAAGTGAGAGCCCTTTCTAGCAAGAAAACTACTTGGACACAAATGCACTAGACTCTGCTCTCAAAACTGGTTTGTCACAAAACATGGAAGGTGCTTGTCTACCAGCCTCAGTGTTAATATATAACTTTTTAGTGAATCAGTTAAGACTGGGATCAACACGTTAAAACGGCAAAGCCAGTCAGAAATCAACAGCTTTTATATTTATTGTATTATTTCCACAAATCAAACTTTAGAAACTGCTGCCACACATACATTACTGAAGTTTGAGGATATATGTAAGATATAGTTAAAAGTAAACTTTGATTCATTACTCATTGTTGAAGCAGGGGTCTGTCTCGCTCTCTGCAGACAGAGCTGCCTGACTCAGAGCGTAATAAGCAGAAACACAACATAGCTTTAGAGTAGAAATCTTTTATGTAACACATGAAAAAAAACAAAACAAATTATAATGATTAAAAACTAAACGCTGCACAGTCCTAAAAGACAAACTAGACCCGAATCTATTACAATAATAACTGATTAGTCCACCTATCCCTGAATGACGCAGTTGTTCACCAAGCAGGCTCTTGAATGTGACAGTTTAAAAATAATTGTTTTAAGATCATCATCTTGGTCTAGGTAGTTTTCACTGTTTACATTTTGAAACTGATTAAACAAAAACACGTAATTACGGCTTGTAGCTGTAGATCAAAGTGATTACAGGTATGAGGTATTTAATTTTGGGTACATTTAAAATGAGTTCAAAAACAAACATGAAGAACAATCCCTCAAGGGCATCCCACAAGGATAAAAGGTGCTCATTTGAATACGATAACAAGCCAAAGGCAACATTAACGACAACTGCACAAAAGCATCTGTTATGTTGATGATAATTATTTTGCCACAAACAACAATCAAAAAAATTGGAACACTCGTGTTGAGCATTTTGATGCTTTTCTGCTGGATATTATTTTGTAGTGAAAAAAAAAGTTCTTGATAACATGTTCACCGTTTTCTACCACTTGGAATAAAGGACCAAGCAAACAAATTACTGACAATGATGAGACGCCGTTTCAGCCCTACAAAAATTAAAATAAAGAAAGAAATTTGAAAGCTTTTTAGATTCTAGACATTTTAATCTAGAAAGATTAAGATTCATGAAGTAGGAAGAGTTTTTCTAAGAGCTTCAGATATTGGTCACCCTGGAACATCAAAGAACCAAACCAGACAAATGATTCAAACAGCTCACCATATCAACATGAAGGTAGTTCGAGCGATGACATGTAAGCACAGTGATGACCTAAGGGGATAAAATGTCTTCGCACTCTGCCTTTAACCCTTTAAGACCTACCATAGAACCAAGTCCACCAGAGCTTATATTATATTTTTACATGCTGTAGTGCCATTTCTCGGAGCATTTCAAGTTGCTATACATCAATACAACCATTATAGCCCAGATTTTAATAATATGTATGCATTAAGTGCATAGTAATGATATAAATTGCAAAAAAGTGCAATAAACTACAAAAAAAATTGAAAATCGTTTTTGTTTTTTTAACATATATTTCTAGTTAGAGAAATTTAACAGGCTTATCCCTCAAAACTGTAAATACAAAAAAGTTGCACAAACTAGTTTCCCACCACAGGAAATTTATTTTAAGTGTCTTCATAGTTTTATTTTTGAAATACACCAATTTTTATATACTGCAGGAAAAACGAAAATAAATATTATAATGCAAATTTGCAAAAAAAGCAGCATGTGCATCAAAATAAACTATTTCCAGCAGTGCAATATGAGTCCTAAGCATCCCAGAAACGACACAGAAAGTCATAAAGCCAAAGATAACTTTTAAAAACACCAGTATAGGCTCATGAGGCCCTGATGGTTAAAAAACTACATTTCCACGAAAATGACGTCACTTCTGGTTTCGGGCAGGTAATGGCGGACATGCAAAAGTTCGCACTGAAAGTCTATTCCAACGTAGGAAGTGTTATGAACAGCTGATCGGATCGGCAAAGCGTGTTTCTGGAATATTATGTTTTTGTTGCTGCAAGTGCTTTTTATGCAGTTTTTGCAAAGCTATATGTGGAAGGAAACTGTGACAAGCTGATGGCATAAGATGTAAGTACAACTCCTCCGGTTTCATATGCAAAAAAAATTATTGCGCTAGCTTACGTGGTTGCAGTGCTACCGGGATTTAAAAATAGTTACGCAAAACAGAGCGTGCCCGCTCCGACCGGCTTTAAAGGGTTAATTACCTAAAACACTGACTGGGGAGCTGACACAGCCATTTATGTTCATAAATAACATTACTACATCCGTGTTATCTGCAGTGGACTTACTTTGAGATCCTGTCCATGTTTGCGATTTGTTTCTGGTTGCGTATGACCTCGATGGCCTCCCAGACATACTGGACGACCTTTGGGTCCGCCTGCCTCTTCTTCACCACACGTGACATGATTTCCTTATTCATGACAACTGTAAGAAACAAAAACAAAAAAAATATTGATCAGCAGTTATTTTGCTTTTGTTTAATAAATGAACAGAAACTTACCGGTAAACAAAATACAAAGAGGCACACAGACTGCTCCAACATGGCAAAAATCATAATCATGAGTATAACAGAAATGAACTTCTGATTATTTAACATGATTGTTCAATAATTTCATCAACATCAAGCATTTATTGGTCTAGAAAAATAAATCTTTTTCAAGGGGACTTTATTGAATTTTAATATAACATCAGTCAGAGACAAATATATTCGGGGGGGGGGGGGCATATAAAGAAAATAAATCCAAGCTTTCAAGCCAATATGATTAATCACCCAGTCTTAGAAAACCTTGAAAGACTTAAAATTATTACAAGTTACATAATTCCAGTGGCTGTGTTGTTTGTGACTGTAACACCTGTGGTAACTCCATCAATACACGAGACATGCTGCCAGTGATTGGACAGCAGAAATAATACAGAAACTAATATAAACAGTTGTCTCTATTTACCTCATAAGACAACACTCACATCACTGGATGAGAGCACATACATTTCAGAATATTTTTCTTACCAGGTAAACTGGTCGGGTAAGCGATTAAACAAATTAACTTGCATTCATTACGGTTTGGACAGTTATTGTAAATCTTCTCCAACTATGAGCAAAAGGTGAACGTAATGAATACACACAACTTTTTGTCATTCATGGACAAATTACACACAGGTGTAAATCTATAATAAATTTATTTGAAGTTTATTTTTTTTGCCTCTAGCAATTGTTTCCTCTGGTGACATTTTTTATTTAGGCCTTGCTGACATTAAAACTAGTAAATCATCACAAAAGCAGCAAAACACAAGTTTACATTTTGCCTGATAGAGATACGATGTTTTCTTTACAAATGGTTGCATAGTTTCAGATCACCTGATAGTCACCAGGGGCGATGACAGATAACTAAAATCAAAGATTGTGCAGAATCCTGCGCGACTCTCCTTCAAGACATTACACAGGTGATTTATGATACTTGAGTCATCACCTCATACCTCACAAATAGTTTTACCCAAGTATTCGGACCACATACGTCCTTCACATTAAAGACGTCACTAAAAACTGTGAAAGGAAATGCTTCAAGTAACAGTAACAAGTGTCTGATGCATATCCAAACCTCTGATTTTTATCACCATAAACTGGACTATCAGGACAGACGTGTTACTTAGAAGAAAACATTGTTCCTCTTTCCATCTCATCTCAATGTTTAAGAGGAAAAAGCTTGTATCAATGTTTAAAAAATGAAATGAAAGCTGAAACATGGCAGCTATTTTATTTTATTTTTTTTTTTACAACATTTTTAAAAATGCTTATACAAGCATAAATCTACCTAAAAATGTAAATACACCCTACAGTTACTTTAATTAAATCCTGATTTTATTTTACAGTATGAAAAACTATAACAGAAAGATGAAATATTATGATCTTTGTTTTTCTGCAGGAACAAAAGCTAATTGCTTATGAAGACAAGAGATATATGCCAGTGTGGTTTGTTTTAAAACCACACGCAGTCACAAGTTACTTCAGTTTTTAATGTAATTAATTTCTCCTGAAACGAAATAAACTCAAACTGGTTAGGTTGACTCCTTAAAATGGTGCACAGGCCTGGCCTTCCCTAAATATCTTAAAAAATTCAAATCCAATTTTATGCGGTGCTCCTCTTAGCCATCCGTGAAACTTAAGATGTCACTTTCATAAACCGCAGCCAAAAGCTAACCATAATACTACTGAAAGAATTTTAACATGAATGAAGATGCTCGGCTTTAGTGCACTTGTGGTAGAAGAGGCTGAGACAGATGTCGACAGGCGATGTTAATTCTCACCCCTTTCTCATGAGAGAATGGACCGTGGTTTATGTCGAAAGCACGTAAGAACAAGCCACATATTTGTTGTTGGGAGCAAAACAAACAAACAAACAAACCACCTAAAAATAAATGCAGATTATTTTAAAATCAGCACAAACAATGCAAAAACGCTGTCTGTGACAATGCAACGGTGCATATATCGGTCATAGTCAGTCAGAGTCATTAGGCGTGAGAGTCGATGTTACTGCTCTGAGTGTGACTTCTTGAAAATACAGAGTTGATGTTTTAATATTGCAAAACCAGATCACATGAAGCACCTACTATAGACACATCTGGAGTCCACAAAATGCTACTGGCAAGTGTTTCTACAACTTTATTTTATATTAAAAACAAAACAAAAATGCAATTTAAAATAAATAACCTTAGCCTGTGATATTTACTGATATCAGTGGCCAGAGCTCATCTGTTGCCAGTCAATTTTGCAAACAGTGTAATAAAGGGATTTAAAAACCGTTTCTTTGTTCTTTTTTTCTCTGGCATAAAATGTGGCTTAAACACACACACACACACACACACACAAACACACACACACACACACACACACAATAAAACAAAGAAGTGTTGGAAAATGGTTAAAATCAAAAAATAATCTGGATTTTACACCTTAATTTGTGTAACACTCGATTTTAAAACAGTGAAATTTTTTGCAATGTTGACGAGAAAAAACTGTTTGTTTCATGTGGATTCTAATAGTGAAACACAGAAAGTGTGCAAATATTCTGATGTTCACATTCAAATACAGGAAAACGCAACCCGGCATCACACCATAGCTGAAGGCAAAACAAAATGAGGTGACACTGAGTAATGTGAGCTACCCTATTCTGTGTCAAGCGCAGTCGGTGTGAACGGGTGCCACCTGTGCAATGATGCCCTCGTTTCCTCCGTTCAGCCTGTGCCTCTCCTGAGATCACGCCGCGTGATGACAGGACGGGCGGCTCTGCACGCCAGCGTGCTCACACATCAATTAAGCAAGGTGTGCGACCCAGGAGCCCAATTAGCAGACAGCCAGCCCAGGCTGAGTGGGCTTCGTGGCTCTCGCGGTAAACAAAGACGACACACCACGCTGCTGTTCCCTCACTAGAAAACTGACAGCCCCACCTGACGTTACGCCAAGAAGACAATCATACCCACTGGTTAAAACGCCGATTAAATCCACTTGACGGGCTCTAGGGTTTAAAGAGGGCAACGCTGTCTAAACATTTTAGCACGACTCTGCCATTTACCGTTAGCCCGCTAACAGCAAGCGGGTCATAATAAAAGCTAGCGGAGGATCCCCGGATAAAACTAATGCATTACAACACAGTGATTACAATAACCCGCACATATAATATTTAATTTAAAGAACACACTTGTCATAACTTGTACCGTCAGCAACAAAGACAGCCGCGGCAGGCCACGGACACTGCAATTGAAGGAGCTCACTTTAGCCACTAGCAGGCTGGCTAATGTCCAACTCAAAGCTTGTCAGGACAAAAAAAAAGTCAGCTTTCCCCCCAGTGAACTCAAACCAGCTCGATTACATTGTAGACTAAATGCGAGATAACCTAAATACCAGAAAAGTACATAACAATAATAGGTGATTGTCGGCCATGCGATCGTTATGAGTAGATTTAATCAGCAAAGCTAGTAAACTGTTACGCAGCTAGCGTTAGCTGATGGGCAGCTAAAACATGCCAGCTTTACAGGAAACATTGGTGAGATTCACAATCGCGGCAACAGACTGGGAGTGGGAGCACACACTGTGTTTGGTCGCTACAAACTAGGCTAACTAGTTACCTACTCGTTTATTTTGAAGGGCGCCATGTTCACAGTCCTCCATCATGGGGACAGGAAAAGAAGCCACGGCTAAGCTAACGGCGTTAGCGCATGTAGTTGCTGGCTAGCTAGCCGCAGTGTTGTCACACAGAGCCTGAGCCATTTTCTCCAGGATTCAAAAAAATAAAATAAAATAAAACTCACCTCCGCCTCCGTGTCACAAGCACAAAGCGCTGCAGAAAATCCGTTGAGGATTGGACTCGAGTCAGCTTACATCAGTAATTTTCGAGCTACTGGGGTATGTTGGTGAAGGTCTGTGTCCAGCTTGGCTGAGAGGTAAACACGGGGCAGACGGAGCCGAGCGGAGCTGCGGAGCCACAGGGAGAACTCTAGTGGTGGAATCTGAATCACTGCAACCCGCTACACCTGGAGCCAGCAGCCGGGAGATTTCAGGGCATCTCCATGTCAATTCGATGTGCGTTGGGGAAGCTGACCTTCAAGGCTCCCTGTCAGACACGCTCCCTGAATCTTTAAATTATTTTTTAAACAAGATATTAAAAAAACAAGAAGTTTGACAGTATAAAATATAATATTTTTTCCACTTCAATAAATAAATAAATAAATAAATACATGTTTTTAAAAAATTGTCAGATTCAAAAATAAATAGCGTGCTGGGGATTCTCGAAAAATAAACAAACAAAAACACAATAAAAGAGGAAAGCTTGGAATTTGTAAGGTGGTAACAATTTAGAGCAAATTCCAAATTCTTTTTTTACTTTAATGAATTAATGGCAAACGTTTAATTCATTTATCTAATGTCAGGCTTATAAACATTTTTTGGTCTGTATAATTACCTGAATTGCATGTTAAAATAAACGTATTATGTTGTTTTTAGTTATTATTATTACTGTGTATTTATTTTTAATTTTCCATTTCAAGATGGATGAAACAGTTGGGGGAGCTAGAGGATAAGGCAAACTTATGTTCAAACCATCAAACAAATTTTAATATAAGATAAAGATAACACAAGTAGATACCAAATTAAGTTTTTAAATTATTATTTCAATTATTGGGGGGGGGCTATCCACACCTACCTTACTCTGTGAGGAAAAGTCATTTGACCCCTACCCATGAAATCATAAGAACATGATTTAACTATGATTAAGCACATTAAAAAACATTTTAAACAAATGTTTAATATTATATGGATGAATTATTTTACTACTCTGTGAATATGTTATTGGACTTTCTTTCTATATATTGTGATGATCATTGATCTTTAATAATTTGTAAAATCTTATGTATTTTAGTGTTGTTTTTGTCCAGTTCACACTTGTAAATGAAATGTTAAATGTAGTTAAATGAAGGTATTAGAAAAGAAATGATAAATTAAGTCACTGACATTTATCAGTCTGGAAAGGGTTAAAGATCCATTATTATCCACAAAAGAGAAAACTTGGAACAGTGGTGATTTTTTTCAGAGTTGGCTGGCCTACCAAAGTTACTCCAACAGTGCATCTGTGACTCTTTCAGAAGGTCACAAAAGAACCCAAACAACATCTAAAGACCCGCCTGCCTCACTGGGCTGCTTTGCTGCTTCAGGACACTGACTGACTCTAACATCTATGCGATTACACCACAAAGCTGAAGTGCACTTGAGCGATGCTGCAGGACAATGATCCGAAACACATCAACAAGTCTACAAAATAAAAGCTTTGGAGTGTCCTAATGAAAGTTTGGACTTAAATGAGACTGAGATGCTTTGGCATGACCTTTAACATCCTGTCCATGTTTGAAAACCCTCCAATGTTTCTAAAAAAAAAAAAAAAAGGTTGTGGAATTGCGTAATCAAAGTCTGGATTTAAATCAGATTGAGATGCTTGGGTGTGGTTCATTTTTGCATGCAGACTAGTAAAGTGAACCAGAGTCAAATTCCTTTTTTGTGTGCACAAACTTGACCAAATAAACATGATTTTGATTCTGACTCAAGAGATTCTGCAATAAGGAGTCAGCCAAAATTCCTCCATGACAATGCAATAGACTCATCGTTAGTAACAATAAATTCTTGATTGGTGTTGATGTCTGGTACAGGAGGCCCAACCAGTTATTAGGCTTCAGGGATAATTATGTTTTGATGTTGAAAAGTGCAGAAAGTGTGAGAGTGAGTGCAAAGGTTTGAATACACAAGTCAGTTTGTAAGTTCAGGAGCTCTCAACAACACTGATTATTTCTTTTATTTAAGCTTCATTAGTTTTAGTACAATGTAAAAGCCAACAACAAAAACAACAAATGGCAGAGATGAGATTATTTTGACTTCTTAAACGTAACAAACAGATTTTCTGTTTGTTGTTAGTTTTTCAAAAGTAATGATAAAAAGTTCACCTCCACTTTAAAGACTGCAGTTGCAAATAGTTTAACGGTTAATGGAAAATATTTCTGAAGGAAATGTTCATGTTTTTAGGAAGGCTGTAATCGTTCAAAAATGATGGCAAACCACATCATTCCAATATATCTACAGTATAATGTCACAGATGAGATCATCACTGCCAAACTGGTCTGTCTGCAGTGTAGACCTGCTGTCCAATGAAAAACATTGAATACTATGGATAAAAACGGTCCCATGTGAAAATGTAATTTGATCACTGGCCATTCAAAATTTCTTGACATCAGTTTGTGCCCTGAAGCTGAAGTGCACTTGAGGAATGCAGCAGAACAATGATCCGAAACACATCAGCAAGTCTACCTCTGAACTGTTAAAAACAATTAAAACGACAATAAAATTAAAGTTTTGGTGTGTCCTAGTCAAAGTTTGGACCTGAATCAGATTGAGATGCTTTATCATTTACCCAAACATGCCATTCATGTTTGAAAAGCCTCCCTCGTTTCTATGATTAAATAACTCTGGAAAGTGGAGTGGGCCAAAATTCTCCCAAGATGACGGGAAAGAGTCATCGCCAGTTATTGTAAATGCTTGATTGCAGTTGTAACTGGCAAGGGTGGATCAACCAGTTATTACCTTTCATTGGGAGCCAGGTATGTTTGGGTGCTGACATGTGGAGAAAGTGTGAGAGTGAGTACAAAAGTTTGCATCACAGGTATGTTTGTAAGAGATTGAAAACTGATTACTTCTGTTACTTATGCTTTATTTGTTTTAGTACAATAAAAGAAACAAAAAAGACAACTATTATGAGAGATTAGATTATTTTCACTGGGTACATGTAGCATGCAGATGTGCTGTTTGTTGCTTGCTTCAGGAGCAGTGATAACAAAAGGTTCACCTCTCCTTGAAACTTTACAGGTAATGGAAAGTTTTCTAAGGAAATCTGTATACAATCTGTATAAATTGCAACGATGACCCCCAACCACCATCATCCAAGAACATGACAGCTTCAGTGTAAATGACCACAGCAGACCCGATGGCATTAAAGGGAGTTTTTCCTTCCCACTGTCGCCAAAGTGCTTGCTCATAGGGGGTCATATGATTGTTGGGTTTTTCTCTGTATCTATGAAGCGCCTTGAGGCGACTTTTGTTGTGATTTGGCGCTATATAAATAAAATTGAATTGAATTAACATGCTTTTCAGCATACTTTATTAAGTATGGGGGGGGGGGGGGTGCTTCAAAAATGGGATGAGGAGTGGAGAGCAAGCTCACTGACACCAAAGACCCGGGACCCAGCAGAGCCTTGGTTGGTTTGTGGAGACTGGGGGGATGGTTGTGCCTGTAGAGTTCCTTAAACACTTTAAGGTGTAGGACTGTCACATCGGCACCCATATCAATTTTAAATGACACGTTCTTGTTATTTATGCTTAAGTCGACATTCCACGGTTCATCCTCACACTTAATGCTACCGAGGAACAAACCATGTTCGTCCACTTCGACCTCATGCACAGTTTTGGGTGCCCTGCATATGCGCCTGTAATGTCCTTTTCCCCCACATGCATGGCATTTTACTTCATGTGCTGGACAACCTTGCTTTGAATGGGATGGAGCGCCACCACATTTATGACACGTTGACCCTTTTTTTGCTGTCTTCTCGGAACCCACGTGTTTTAGCTTGACGACTATCAGTCTGGAGAGGTTTTGGTTCTAACAGGCTTACGACTGATTTTATGCACTCTATCTACGGACTGAGCATCGCTAGCCTCAGCTCTAGAGTCACCTTGTAAGGAGGATTGTTGTTGCTTTACCTCTTCACTTTGCCTCGCCATGATGATAGCCTTCTGCAGGGTCAAATCTGGGTCAAGCCGCATGTGTTCTGACAGCCGTTTGTCCGTGAGACCGACAACGAGCCTGTCACGTATCAGTTCATCATGTAGCATCATGTGTTCTGCTAGTGCATACAGTTTTTCATTTTCTCCCTGTCGGCGCATGCTGAATTTGACATGTTTGTAGATCACATTCTTCTTCACAATGAAAAAAGCCTGGAATCCATCACGTACCCCCACATACTTTGTCCTTTGCTCAGCTGTTAAACTTAGACCGCGAAGCACATCGTCCGCCTCATCTCCCATGCAGTAACTTAAAGTGTTGACTTGGTTCTCCTCAGAACTCACGTTCAAATTACTGGCGAGACAGAATCTCTCAAACTTCCGTATCCATTTGGACCACACCTGCGGCTTTGAAAAGTCGGATGCTGGATGTCACACTCGGCCCTGCCGGCGCTCTCTGTGCAGTTTCATCTGCCATATTCTCCCTCTCGTTTTCAGTGAGCTCCGCAAAATACCGGTTCGTTCAGTCGAGGTTATATGGATCAGTACAGGACTTCTGAGACCACGTAATGTTATTGATTATACGCGGGTCCACTGTGTGATTCATAAACAACTCTTCATTTTTCCGTTCTTACTCTGATCCACATAACATCCCATTATTGTTCAAACCCACGGGTCTCGCCCTATAGCTGCCTCAGGACACTGACTGACTCTAACATCTATGCGATTACACCACAAAGCTGAAGTGCACTTGAGCGATGCTGCAGGACAATGATCCGAAACACATCAACAAGTCTACAAAATAAAAGCTTTGGAGTGTCCTAATGAAAGTTTGGACTTAAATGAGACTGAGATGCTTTGGCATGACCTTTAACATCCTGTCCATGTTTGAAAACCCTCCAATGTTTCTAAAAAAAAAAAAGGTTGTGGAATTGCGTAATCAAAGTCTGGATTTAAATCAGATTGAGATGCTTGGGTGTGGTTCTTTTTTACATGCAGACTAGTAAAGTGAACCAGAGTCAAATTCCTTTTTTGTGTGCACAAACTTGACCAAATAAACATGATTTTGATTCTGACTCAAGAGATTCTGCAATAAGGAGTCAGCCAAAATTCCTCCATGACAATGCAATAGACTCATCGTTAGTAACAATAAATTCTTGATTGGTGTTGATGTCTGGTACAGGAGGCCCAACCAGTTATTAGGCTTCAGGGATAATTATGTTTTGATGTTGAAAAGTGCAGAAAGTGTGAGAGTGAGTGTAAAGGTTTGAATACACAAGTCAGTTTGTAAGTT
Source organism: Perissodus microlepis (assembly GCF_051167445.1). NCBI lineage: Eukaryota > Metazoa > Chordata > Actinopteri > Cichliformes > Cichlidae > Perissodus > Perissodus microlepis. Next base: position 35,523,022 of record NC_140478.1, read on the forward strand.
TACGAGCTCTCAACAACACTGATTATTTCTTTTATTTAAGCTTCATTAGTTTTAGTACAATGTAAAAACCAACAACAAAAACAACAAATGGCAGAGATGAGATTATTTTGACTTCTTAAACGTAACAAACAGATTTTCTGTTTGTTGTTAGTTTTTCAAAAGTAATGATAAAAGTTCACCTCCACTTTAAAGACTGCAGGTGCAAATAGTCTGACGGTTAATGGAAAATATTTCTGAAGGAAATGTTCATGTTTTTAGGAAGGCTGTAATCATTCAAAAGAATGCTGCACCACATCCTTCTAGTATATCTACAGCATAACGTCACAGAAAAAGATAACCACCTCAAGCTGGTCTGTCTGCAAAGTAGACCTGACACCCAATCAAAAACCTCTGACTCATACATACAAAAACAAGTAAACACCAGGTACTGAGATGTTATGTACCTGACTTGATAAAACCACCTGAGGAAATATTCTGTTGACACAAATACTGTCCTCAGTTTAAAGAGCAAATTCTAAAATATTATATTTAAAAGAAACTTTAAAACTGTTCTGGCATGAAATTCAAAATGAGTATATGTTCATATAAATAATTTATTTCTTAAAAAAAAAAAAAAAAAAAAAAAAAAAATATATATATATATATATATATATATATATATATGTATATATACAGGAAGGTCTTGTATTGTCTCTGTCCCAGCTGATGAATTGGAAAACAAAAAACAAAAACAAAAAAACAGTAACTAAATAAAAACAAATACATATATTCCACTTGAATACATACAAATATTCAACAGACCTTTAGAACAACTTGTAGATAAAGGTCATCTAGTACAGTGCAGAACTGCTACAACATTCATTGTGATCATTTACAGATACAAAATAATAATAATATACAGATGTGAGCCAACTCATGTACAACTTTAAAAACATGTCTGTTTCAGTTTAGTAAACTTAGCAGTGTTTCCAAAACAGTGAAACCAAAGTCCAGCATAGAGCGGCTGAGTGAATGTGGTCTGGACTCTGTGGAGGAGAGTCATGCTTTCAGAGACGCTGTAGAAGGACAAAATACCTGCTCTGTGATCCAGGTACACTCCTACTCTGGAGGAACGAGGACCTGAGACAGGAGTTTTAATGTTGTTGTACCAAAATGTATAACTGTTGTTGTCACAATCTAATGACCAAGATTTGTCATTACGTCCAAATCTACATTCATTCCCACTCCCTGTTCTGCTGATATTCTTGTATGCGACTGCTACATAAGCTCCGTTCCCTCTCCACTTCACCTCCCAGTAACAACGTCCAGTCAGACTCTCTGTACTCAGAACTTGCCACATTATAGTGAATCTGTCTGGATGATCAGAATAAGGCTGTTGTTGTTTCATTAATGTTACTTTTCTGTTCCCCTCTGATAATAACAGCTGTTTGTTTGCTGTGTTTGGATCCAGTGTGATTTCACGTGAATATTTTAAGAATCCAGCTCTGGTCTTTGGCTCTGCTGGTGGATCTGACAGTAAAACATCCACTTCAGTGACTGTCAGTGAGATGTTTGTCCATTCCTCTCTCAGAATGTCCTGTAGTTTATCTCTGACCTCTGACACAGCTGCTGTCACATCCTCAAAGTAGCTCAGAGGACGGATATTGATGCTGGATGAGTCTGTAGACTCACTGAGTGCTGACAGTGAGGGGTAGTTGTGTAGAAACTGGATGTGATCCTCTGTGTGTGAGAGCTGCTTCAGCTCAGCATCTTTCCTCTTCAGCTCAGTGATCTCCTGCTCCAGCTTCTCCTGAAGCTCTTTGACTCGACTCACTTCAGTTTCCTGCTGGGATCTGATCTGCTGCTTCACATCAGAGCTTCTTTTCTGGATGAGATGGATCAGCTCAGTGAAGATCTTCTCACTGTGCTCCACTGTTTGATCAGCAGACTGATTGATGGCCTCCACCTCCTGTTGAAGCAGCTTCACATCTTTCTCTCTGTCCTGGATTCTCTGCTGGATGTTTTGTCGACTCACCTCCAGCTCTCTCTGCCTCTCAGTCCTTTCTGCTGCAGCTGAGACTGTGTCGTGGCCTTTATGTTCATCCACAGAGCAGAGATAACAGATACTCTGCTGATCAGTACGGCAGAACATCTTCATCACCTCATCGTGACGAGAGCAGATGTTCTCCTGGAGCTTCTTGGAGGGCTCCACCAGCTTGTGTTTCTTTAATGGAGCCGCATCATAATGAGGCTGAAGGTGTTTCTCACAGTAAGATGCCAGACAGAATAAACAGGACTTGAAGGCTTTCATTTTTCTCCCAGTGCAGACATCACAGGCCACATCTTCAGGTCCAGCATAGCAGTGATCAGCAGGAGCAGCTTGGAGTCCAGTCTTCTCCAGCTCTTCCACCAACTCAACGAACATGGTGTTTTTCATCAAGAAAGGCCTTGGTGTGAAAGTCTGTCGGCACTGAGGGCAGCTGTGAGCTTGCTTTGTATTTTCTGCATCCCAGTGGGCTTTGATACATCTCATGCAGTAGTTGTGTCCACAGGGAATGGTTGTGGGGTCCTTCAGTAGATCCAGACAGATCGAACAGCAGAATTTTATATGGTCGTTCTGAAATTCTAGCTTCGCCATTTCAGCTCTCAGTTTCATGCACAGCCAACATGTGTCTCTGTCTGCAATAATAGAAAAGTTTGTCTGAGCTTGCAGACAGACAAGCTGGTTACACCCACTCACAAATTTAAAGAACCATGAACGTGAAGGAATGAGGAAATATGTACTGCGTGTGGAAGAGGGAAGTATCATCAGGGTTGGGTTTTTAAAATTTTTGTTTTTAGATACAGTTGTTCAAGATGCTCGACATGTTTTCATTTACAACAAACAGAAGTTTAACATAATTACATGCTTTAATGATGTACATGTTATGATGCATTAATTATGTTATATTTCCACGTTAATAATGTGCTTTAGTAAAGGGCACACCTATCGTAAGTCAGCAATGTTAACAAAATACTTGCTGTGCCGCCAATATTTGGGACACAAAACATTATTTTTTATATCACAAACAAACAGATAAGTAAAGACCAAGAACACAACAGAAATCTACCATCCAAGTTTGCATCTGGCCCTTCTTGTTTGCTGGGGTCATGGACACATTGAGTGTCACTCGAAGCAATTCAATTCAATTCAATTCAATTTATATAGTGCCAAATCACAACAAAAGTCACCTCAAGGCGCTTTATATTGTACAGTAGATACAGAGAAAAGCGCAACAATCATATGACCCCCTATGAGCAAGCACTTTGGCGACAGTGGGAAGGAAAAACTCCCTTTTAACAGGAAGAAACCTCCAGCAGAACCAGGCTCAGGGAGGGGCGGGGCCATCTGCTGCGACCGGTTGGGGTGAGAGAAGGAAGACAGGATAAAGACATGCTGTGGAAGAGAGACAGAGGTTAATAACAGATATGATTCAATGCAGAGAGGTCTATTAACACATAGTGAGTGAGAAAGGTGACTGGAAAGGAAAAACTCAATGCATCATGGGAATCCCCCGGCAGCCTACGTCTATTGCAGCATAACTAAGGGAGGATTCAGGGTCACCTGGTCCAGCCCTAACTATATGCTTTAGCAAAAAGGAAAGTTTTAAGCCTAATCTTGAAAGTAGAGATAGTGTCTGTCTCCCGAATCCAAACTGGAAGCTGGTTCCACAGAAGAGGGGCCTGAAAACTGAAGGCTCTGCCTCCCATTCTACTTTTAAATACTCTAGGAACAACAAGTAGGCCTGCAGTGCAAGAGCGAAGTGCTCTAATAGGGTGATATGGTACTACAAGGTCATTAAGATAAGATGGGGCCTGATTATTTAAGACCTTGTATGTGAGGAGCAGGATTTTGAATTCAATTCTGCACTTAACAGGAAGCCAATGAAGGGAAGCCAAAACAGGAGAAATCTGCTCTCTCTTTCTAGTCCCTGTCAGGACTCTTGCTGCAGCATTCTGGATTAACTGAAGGCTTTTCAGCGAGTCTTTTGGACATCCTGATAATAACGAATTGCAGTCGTCCAGCCTGGAAGTAATAAATGCATGAACTAGTTTTTCAGCGTCACTCTGAGACAGGATATTTCTAACTTTAGAGATGTTGCACAAATGGAAGAAAGCAGTCTTACATATTTGTTTAATATGTATGTTGCAGTGTCTTTAATCTGACCGCTGTGTATATTGCCACCAGATTATTTTTGTAAATCGTGGAAAGGGTTGCATCTAATTTGTTTCTCACCTCTCCTCCCGGCTACACCTGGCCTCTAGCTGGCAAAGGCCCAGGAACTGCAAAACCAGTCTGAGTCTTTATGACATCCTTTTATGGTAAGGTTGGTGAAAGGGAATGTGCCAAATGTAGTATCTGTTGGTTTTAAACATTTGCAGAATCGGAGTATTGTCTTAATATATTTGTCTTAATGTTCCTGCTGTTAACTTATTATCATTATATTCGAATGACAGATTGACTGGCTATTTGGTGAAGGGCTGCAACTCCTGGAGGATCAGTGTGTGCCAGTTTATGATGGAGAGTGGACCGTAGTGGCTTATTGTCAGGGGCCCTCGTTAAAGGTTTTTTTTCCCCAGTGCCGAGTGGTTTCTCTGTAGTTAGGATTACCTTTAAATTACAGATGCTATTCTTCTTTGTTTCTTTGTTAAAATCTGTTCTGGCATTTATTAGTGACTTTTGTTGTTAAAATTTGTGTACCTCTTGATAAAATTTATGCAGCATATTAGGTTCAAAATTCAACACACTTGCTAGACTCATATTTACATGTTTGTCAGACTGGGTTTGTGAGGAATCAGAGCATAATACGTAAACTGTGTGATTTAAAATGAAAAAAGGAGGGAATCTAAATCAACTCAGAAGCAAATTAAGTAACAAAAGCAAACCTTTTACGAGTCCAACACAAAACAGGAAATCCAACTTATGCAAAAACAGACATCTTGACAACAAGAAGCTCTATATACTAGAGTTGGATTAGATAACAGGACAGATGTGGGAATACTGCACTGAAAAATGAACGAGGGGCAGGCAAGTCCAAAGAACGAAAAAAAAGCTTGAAAGTAAACACAAAAATTAAGATGTGAGAAAATAATCCAGGTAAATATGTGCCTTGTACTATGAAGCAAGTTAAACAAATATCTAGAGTAGCTTTCTATCATCTGAATTTACTTTACCCTTATTAAAGGTTACACAAAGCTGGTTGTCAACTCAGTTCTCCCAATCTAGCAACTGGCCTGGTCACATGTAAGTGGTGGTGTTGGCAGCATCTGACCAGTCACAACTATGGATGGAAGTATACTGGCTGCAGGAGGGCTGAAGGTTTAATATTAAAAGCACTGTATGAATACTTGAGTGCTTTAAGCGAGGTCAGTACTAATCTACTCAAAAATGCAGATCGTGTAATTTAATAAACTTGCCAATATCACAACTCTATCATCAGGACAAAGATAAACTGATGGAATATAACTGAGTATTATATTAATGTTTGACAGATGGTTTTAGTTTTTATTCCTTCAGCTGCAGCTCAGATTTGAGAGCAACTAAATAATTAATATTAAAAACAGCATTCAAATGTAGGCTTAATCGTGCAAATTTGATAAATTTGTTTGTTTGTTTGCAGGCAATATTAAAAAAGATTGAAGAATAAAGTGCCATCTAAGAATGCATATTTATTACAATACCCATTGAAGAAAAAGACTTTAGACTATCCTGCTATCTGTGCACAGAGGTGATCTATCTATCTATCTATCTATCTATCTATCTATCTATCTATCTATCTATCTATCTATCTATCTATCTATCTATCTATCTATCTATCTATCTATCTATCTATCTCTATATATATATATATATATATATATATATATATAACACAATAGACTGTTGCAGTTTATTATTATAGCATTAGTTTGGATTAAAGTTTATTCTGTAGTGGTCCATTGCTGCCCCCTAGTGACTAATGGAAAACAGAGCAGCCGTTTGTGAAACTGATGTTGCAGAGCACGTGTCTGTTTTCTGTCTTATCTTTTTTTGTGGAGCACACTCAGCCAGAATGTAAATAACAATTTTAAGGGGGAGCTAAAGTCTTCCTGTCATCTTTTACCAGGTGGCAATGGTGTCTACAATTACTTGAACCTCATTTACTCGTCGCCACATTTACTGATGTCCTGGATTTTTCAAGAAACTTTAGTGGAGCAGGAAGCTAGGCCTAAAGAGACTGAAAACCATCTTACCTGGAGGACTATGATGTGTGGTATCCAACCAGCTAACAAGAACCATCTCACTTTGAGAGTAGAGAGTGTGCTGGGATGATCCCATCTGTCCAGTAAAAGGTGTTTTTCAAGTTCTTTCAAGTTTATTCAAGTTACCAGAATTACAGTTATCAGGGTGCTTCTTAGATGACATTGACAAAACTATTCTTTGAGGTTGAAGCCAACAAGGGGAAAACAACTTCAGGAAAACATGCTGAGACTTATAGAGGTGGTAATTAAACTGCAGCAAAGACCTGCTGCCCATCCCAGCAGATTCCCTTCATACGTCTGTCTCAGAATTAGATGTTATATTTGAAAGGAAAGGTTGAAAAATCTCTGTCATCTTTTCCTCTTCACACCCAGCAGGACAGAATATACAGGAGCAACATTTAATTTGGACTAAACGAGTAAACTGAATGTCAGCGACTTGCATTAAAGTTGCAGCAACTGACTCCTACCCACTGCTGCGTTCTCTCCCAGCTCATGCGAGCCCACACTGATCCGTCAGACTGGTTTGAATTTGATATCCAAGTTGCTGACGGTAAAGCAGAGATGGCAGGGATAAGGAAGAGAACAGCTTGTCACAGATAAAACAGACAAAGCCTAAATATTCTTCCATTCTGCTCAGTACTGATCCTGTTACTACAGCTGCAGTTGCTCCACAATTAATGACACCCTGTCTCATTGGGCCTCTAGCGTAAAATCGACCATCTTATTGGTACTGCCATTCAATAAAATATAGTAATAATGAATAATAACTGACCATAACCATTTAAAAAGTTGTCTTGTAGAGGTGCTTTACAGCTGCTCTCACAGGGATTCAGGTTGTTTTCTTTGGAACAAGAATTGCTGGAATCCAACACCTCACCAACACCCTGACATGGCTTTATGTAAGCGGACATAGTGGACATAACTCTGCAAAACTAGGTCGCTCTTCCTGACTGAAAGACAACAACAGAAATGAGCTGAAATGAGCAACTTGCTGTGGAATGTCAGTCGTCGTCTTCTTTCGGCCGCTCCCTTCAGGGGTTGCAGATCATTTTCCTCCATCTCTCCCAGTTATCTTCCTCTGTCACACCAACCCGCTGGATGTTTTCCTTCACTGCATCCATTAATCTTATCTTTGGTCTTTTATTCCTTTATTTCCTCCATCTCTAACCTCGTCTATCCTGGTCTTCAGCTTTGCCACCTCTAAGTCTCACTACCACTGTGTAAACCCTCCCTTTCACTCTTGCTATTGTCCTCCTGTTACAAATCACTCCTGTCTGTCTTTACATGGTTGACCTCTAGCCAGTACACATTTCAAATTCTGGACTGAAAGTCAATGCCAAGATGCTTCCTGGCACAAAGTGACAACATTCAGAGCTACTGTTAGATTGTGAGGCACATTTTAAAGGAGGAGAGAAACAATTTAGCAGAAAATTCAAGGAAATGTGATCTACTCTGTAGGAGCAGCTGGCTAAACAACAGATAAGTTTGAGCAACATCATTTTGAAGGCGTGTGTGTGATAAGATCAGTAAACTCAGCACTGGAAGTCTGTCGTAGAGCACAAACTGTTACAACAGAAGTGCTGAGGACTGTGCTGCAAAGACAGAGTACTGGAGTCAAAGCCATTAGGTTCTGTATTATTTATCACTCATTTTATTCAGTGACAATATTTCCCAGAGAACTGATTGGTCAGTGTGCGATGATTTTATATCTGTTGATCTCTAATCTGGAACCTAACCAGTTTTACACCACAAAGGAAGTTAACACAGGCTGGCTTAAATTGCCTTAGCTGGCTCAGCAGAACATGAAAACCACATATTGCCTTAGCACACGTCTAACATGAATCCACAGGTTTAGATTTTTCATTACCCACTAATGTTGTTTACAGTTCCCAAGATATTAAATAAAGTTTTACTCTTTGGGACACACCATACACTGATCTGACAGCTGGGTAACCTTTGAACACAACGTTTTTATATTTAGAGCGCTCAACCCACATCCAACAGACTCATCTGGTGTATAATAAAATGCTATATAAACCTCTACACTTACTACATTTTCATGTCCTTTTGAACTGAGCTCCTGCTGAGAGTCTGCAGCTGCATAACCTGTGCATCGTGTTTGTGTTTAAATCAGAATCCGAATACTTTTTTAATCCCAAATTGTTAATAAAGCTCTGCAAACAGGACCACAGGAACTATAATACAGACCGAGGCATATTTATGCAAACGTGGACTGCATGATAGCAAAACCAACTGTTTCTAAAATATTACTGAATACAGGTCAACATATATATTTTCAAAGATTCTTCCATAAAATGAGAGGTTTCTTCCTGTTAGAGGGGAGTTTTTCCTTCCCACTGTCGCCAAAGTGCTCATAGGGGGTCATATGATTGTTGGATTTGTGCCTATATGTATTATTGTACTATTGTCTACCTTACAACATAAAGTGCATGGAGGTGTCTGTCGTTGCGATTTTGCATATGAACAAAATGGAATTGAATTGAAAATTGAATTAAAAACATGAACAAAGTGAGCTGCTATAGAAATGTGTGATTATTATGATTTTGTTAAAGAAATGTGTACAAGTATGTGTAAAAATAAACAAGTAAAATGAAAATGAATGAGTTAATAAAAGACTGGCTTTACAAATAAAAAGACAGCTAGAATTATTTCTCTGTAACGAAGCTGTTTTAGTGAAATAAGCCAACAAGTCTCTCTGACTGATGAATGTCCTGGGTTGTTCTGCTCTAAATGAACTTTGATCTTTCAGGAGGAAAACTGCTTCAGTTTTCTCCTCAGACTAGTTTCACATATTCTTCCTCAAATCTGAGTGAGACCTTGGAATGAAGGTTTGTTCACACCTCAAAATGCATTTAAAAAAGTGTCCATTTGTCCACACATTAAAATTAACCACAAAGAATTATGTCTTCATTCATTACATACATACATACATATAGTGAATGTGTCCATTCACTTCCATCCATCCTTTTCAAGTTCGCGGGGGGCACTGGAGCCTATCCCAGCTGTCATAGGGCAAGAGGCAGGGACATGCTGGACAGGTCTCCAGTCTGTCACAGGGCAATTTGGATTATCCAATTAAGGAGTAAGAGACCAAACACATCAGACAGGACTTGAAGGCTTTCATTTGTCTTCCAGTGCAGACATCACAGGCCACATCTTCAGGTCCAGCATAGCAGTGATCAGCAGGAGCAGCTTGGAGTCCAGTCTTCTTCAGCTCCTCCACTAAATCTGCTAACATGGTGTTTTTCATCAGGAAAGGCCTCGCTGTGAAAGTCCTCCGGCACTGAGGGCAGCTGTAGATTTTCTTCTCTTCCTCTTCATCCCAGAAGCTTTTAATACAGTTCATGCAGTAGCTGTGTCCACAGGGAATAGTCACCGGATCCTTCAGTAGATCCAAACAGATCGAACAAGAGAAGGTTTTTCGGTCCAACTGAACTCCCTTGCTGCTCCTGCTGTGGATGATTAGGTTTTGCTGTTTGTTTTGTGAATTGAATAAATAATTTGGGGTTTCATCAAACACAAGAAAACAATAAATAAGAGAATACAGTCACTTCATGTACTACACATATGACATGTGTTTATTTTTATTCTTATTTATTACCAATTCTACTGTCTTAGTCTGTGGTGCTCCTTCATGGTTCGAGCTCCAACAGAAGCTGAGTTTCAACCCTGTTTTGAGCCCCTTGCTGCTCCTGATGTGGAGGTTTTGCTGTTTCTTTTGTGATTTGTTTTTTTTGGAGGACTTGGGTATTGCCCTTAAGGTGGACTAGAGTAGCTGCCTTGGCAGTGGTTTGCACTCTCAGAGTGCTTCTTGTTGACACTGGTCTGCTCTGGTGGCATCCTGTCCACTCATATCTTATCTTCCCACTAAAGAGCCATTCCAAATAAATGAATCTTCTTATATACAGGTACAGTATAGTTCAGCTGTGGGTGTGGCAGCCTGCTATTGAATGTACAAGACTTATCCGTAGGTTACAGCATGACATTGAAAACAATATAAATACATATGTACGAGCTAAAGCTGTTGCTCTCAGTCCCTAAATCACAGCTGAAACTTAGAGGAGACCGAGTGTTCTCTATTGTGGCCCCGAAGGTTTGGGATGATCTTCCTCTTCACATTAGGCCGTCTACATCAATGGTGGTAAATCTCATTAAAACTCATTTTTATTTGCTGGCCTTTGACTCAGTCGGTAACTGGAACTGTTATTTTATTGTTATTTATGTACGGTATTTGTTATTTTTATTGTACTTTTTATATTTCTGCTGTACAGCACTTTGGTCGGCCATGTGTTGTTTTTAAGGTGCAGTATAAATAAATTATGGTATGTATGGGGTTACTTGAGTTCATATATGTATTTAACAATGCAGCTACAATACAGTAAAAAGCATAAACTTTAAATGGCCTTCTGTCAGGGTTCCTGGGTCGCTGACCCTGTGTTTTCTGTTTATGTTGGGTTCCTTTTTCACTTGTTCATATTTCCTGTGTAACGGTGTTTATGTGGTATTATTCCACTTGCCACAAATGTCAGTGTAATGGGGAAACAGCGCCCCCCCTCTCGGCGTGGCTGGTTAGGTGAGCTGGCTGCAGTAATCGCTGCCAGTCTGCCGTAGCCATACGAGAGGTGAGTTGTATTGTTCCGCACACGATATAGCTAAGTAGTACAGACACATAAAACATGTTTGATTAGCTGATGGGCACCGAGTGTAATAAGTGCTTAGTGGACACATGTCCAACACTAGTTTTATGTACTTTTCATTTGTTTATTATTGTGTAAAACTGTATGCTAAAGCGGAATGCTAATGGGATGTTCTGCCGTAGTGTGCTGTGCAGAGTGGTGTGTGGCGAGCCATTTGCACTGATACAACACCGTTGTTTCCATTCAGGTACATCATTTGTTGTTGCTGTTATTTTATTGTATATTAGAAATTGTAATATTGCTGCAGTAATCGCGGCCAGTCTGCCGTAGCCATACGAGAGTGTGCTGTGCGGAGTGGTGTGTGGCGAGCCATTTGCACTGATACAACACCGTTGTTTCCATTCAGGAAATAAAGTGGCAACGATCGATCAGAGACTCCTTGTCTTCTTAAAAACACAACACAACGCAGAGTCGAGGAGTCTGTTTGGGTCGAACTGTTGCAGCGGGATGAGGCAGAAACCGGTTACACTGGTGCCGTGACCCCAGCTCCTGCAATCCTGCGACCGCAACGGGGCCGTCTACTTCCTGGAAGGTGGAAAAGTCGCGGGAGACTGGCTTTTCTTAGTCCCGCCATTTTCTGCGTTCTTTAGAGACATCGGGGCGGGGCTCTGTGCTTTCTTTTTTTTTGGAGAGAAAAAAAAAAAAAGAAAAACGAAAAAAAGGGAGAGACACATTGCTGAGCCATGGCAGATTTTCCCAGTTTTGGCAGGGGAAGGGGGGCAGTTGGTTTTACCCCTCTGCATTCATTTGGGAGAGGCAGATCTAGGTTGCTGACAGCCCCAGTTTCATCCACACCTAAGCCTGTCCTCGCTGAGTTAAATGAAAACCCTATTGATGGGAACTGTGATGATCTACAAAACACTAGATCAGAAACCAGTCCCACAAAAGAGAACCTTTATGCAGAGATTGCAACGCAAATTGGGTTTTCTATTGGGGAAAGCATTGCCTTTTGTCTTGAATCTCGGTTGGGCTCTGGAGTGGGAAACAGTGTTGTTGGGTCTGCCAATAATGTGTTATCAGAACCTTCACTATTGAATGTGATTGTAAAGTCTGATGTTAAAGAACCTGTGTGTTTTAGAGGGGATGGCTGTGATACATGCAGTGTTCAGGAATGGGAGGAAATGATGATGACTTTTTTTAAGAGAAGAGGGGTACCAGTTGCTGAACAAGCTGATGATGTGCTAAGTAAACTGCTGGGGAGGGCACGAGAAATAGTCAAGGTGGGCATACGTAGTAAGCCATCTGTGTGTCTTGAGAGGGGCCCAGAGCCCATTTTTGAGATCTTAAAGCAGCACTTCAGTGACACTGCCTGTTCAAGCATGCCTTTAGCTGACTTTTATGCAACACTACCCAACTCAGGTGAAACACCGTTTGATTACTGGCTCAGGTTGAACAGAGCCATGGAGGTGACTGAAGACTGTCTGAAGAGACAAAATAAGTCCTTTGCATATCTGACAAAAGAGCTGACTGCTATGTTTATCCGCCACTGTCCAGACTCAGAACTGTCTCTTATTTTCAAGTGCAAGCCCCTACAGCAGTGGACGGTTGCTGATGTGCACGAGAAATTGCTGGAGCATGGCAAGGACCGGAAGTGCACCCCTCAGTTTAGTGCAGTCAGTGCCTTGAGTTTTCAGCAACAGGAGGTGAGTCCAAATGTGCAGCAGGCGACAGGCAACAGTAAGTGTATTACACCATCACCAACCTCTACCTCAGCATCACTTACCGACCTTCATGAAAAACCACCTACTGATCGTCTTGATCATGTGATAGCCCTGTTAGAGAAAGTCCTGGAGGGACAGCCTCGACATGCAAAGCTGCCTGCTAAGGATGATGTAAGGGTCCCCCGGAACCAAACACACAAAATTGTGCCTTGCGTGATTTGTGGTGACACTGAACACTCTACGTATCACCACTGTAGAGCCCATCAGCTATGTTTCATCTGCCATGCTGGCGACCACACACGGGCTCAATGCCCCAGGGCCGTGTCTGTCAGAGTGAGGGGGCCTGAATCAGCCACCCAGCAGCTGGGAAACTAGATGGCCTACATGTGGAGGGGGCAAGTGTTAGGTCTGAAATCGCCCCCAAGGAGGATGATTTTGATGATTTAGAATCTGTATTACACACTGTTTGTGAGGAGCGCCAGCTAGGCCGGAGACCCGTTCTTCAGAACACACACAGACTAAAACAGCATGATGAGCTGTTCTATGAAGATGTGACCCTGGGTGGCAAAGTGTCTGTTAAAGCCATGCTTGACAGTGGCTCTATGGCCTGCACCCTCAGCACCAATATGATGCCCCAACTATTACATCATGCAGTGCTGCAGACCCCCACCTTGCAACCCACGGATGTCGTCCTGATTGGCTGTGGTGGTTCGAGGACCGTTCCATCAGGTGTGTGTGACATTACGGTGGAGATCTATGGTTGTAAAGTTGTTGTGCCAATGTTGGTGATTGCAGGGCAGAGTGAGGACCTCATTTTGGGCAGCAACCTAATGAGGTATCTGGGTAATCGCCTGAGGGAAGAGGGACATTTAGGACAGGAATGCAGCAAGACCCTGAGTACTGAAGAACAGCCTAATAAAAATCTGCTGAGTTCAATGTCAGGAGTGGTGGCCCCAGGGCATGTTGGTGATAAGATTGGAACTGTCAAGCTAAAGAGAGCTGTAACATTAGAGCCCCTGACAGAACACCTTGTTTGGGGCAGGCTGCAGTTAATGAATAATGAGGAAGTGGGCAGTGCTGTAGTTGTAGAGCCCACCGGGTCAAGGTCTGGACCGAGGTCAGTTATGGTTGGGAGAACTGTAGCGCATCTAAACAGTGATGGGTGGCTCCCTGTGAAAGTGCTGAACCCCTTTGACAAGCCGATAACACTGAAACGGAACATGAAGTTGGCTGACGTGTCCCCCTGTGCAGCAGTGGAGAACTTCAGCCCCACTGGCTCCTACTTGCAACAGAATATGCAACGGTCTACTGGCTCAGCTTGCCATGATGAGCAGAGTTTAGTCACTGATGTTTCCACTCTGCCAGATGATCCACCTTCACAGGAGGTGACAAGTGGTTGTAGCCCCTTACATGCAGTGCTGCAAAATCTGGGGCTGTCTGATATCGACATTGATTCATGTGCAGTTTCGCCAGCTGGCAAAGAAAAACTGGTTGGCCTTATAGCCCAGTTTGAGTCTATCTTCTCGAGAGACAAGCTGGATTGTGGCAAGGCTAACGGCTGCCTACATCGAATTCGAGTTGTGGACGACAAGCCATTCCGGTTGCCATGCCGACGTGTGCCGCCGACTCATTATGAAAAACTAAGACAGGCTCTGAATGACATGGAGGAACGGGAAATAATTCGGAAATCTTGCAGTGAGTTTGCATCACGCCTGGTCTTAGTTTGGAAGAAGTCCGGTGAGTTGAGAATCTGTAACGACTTTCGCTGGCTTAATGCTAGAACTGTCAAAGATGCTCACCCACTCCCACATCCGGCTGACGCACTGGCTGCTTTGGGAGGGAACGGATTGTTCTCCACAATGGACTTGACTTCGGGTTATTATAATGTGGAGGTGCATGAGGAGGACCGTAAGTACACGGCATTTACGTCTCCATTTGGGTTGTACGAATATAATTGTATGCCACAAGGACTGTGCAATAGTCCGGCCACCTTCATGAGGATGATGCTAGGCATTTTTGGGGATCAGAACTTCCTCAGTGTGCTGTGTTATCTTGACGATGTTCTGGTTTTTGCCCCGACAGAAGAATTGGCACTGGAGCGCTTGCATATGGTGTTCCAGAGACTCCAGGTTCACAACCTTAAGTTGGCTCCAAAGAAGTGCCATTTTCTGAGACAGTCTGTGAAATTCCTGGGGCACATTGTAAATGCTGATGGGATACAGTCAGACCCTGACAAAATAGCATCCATTACATCCCTTGCAGAGGCAGACCTTATGGAAGAGGGTTCGAGTGTCCCATCCCAACAGAAGGTCCGCTCATTTTTGGGGATGGTAATGTTCTACCAACAATTTATTGAGAACTGCTCATCCATCGCAAAACCTCTGTTTCGGCTGACATCTGGGGATAAAGGCCCTCGTGGTTCACGGCGAAAGCACCGGCTGGTGCGTACAAAGCTGTGTGAGGAGGACTGGACAGATGAATGCAGGGCAGCTTTCAATGAGCTGAAGCAGGCCTTGTTGGATCGAGTGCTCCTGGCCCATCCTAATTTTGAGGAGCCCTTTTTGCTCTCTGTTGATGCCTCCAGCAGTGGCCTTGGTGCCGTGTTGTCGCAAGTTCCTGCTGGGGCTTCTACATCTAGACCGATCGCCTTTGCCAGTAAGACACTCAATCATGCACAGTCCAAGTACCCAGCGCATAGGCTGGAGTTCTTTGCTTTGAAGTGGGCGGTGTGCGACAAGTTCCATCACTGGTTGAGGGGTCATCAGTTTACCGTATGGACGGATAATAACCCTCTCACTTACATACTTTCTAAGCCAAGACTGGATGCATGTGAGCAGAGGTGGATCGCAAAGCTAGCGCCTTTCCAGTTTGACATAAAGTACATTCCTGGTCCTAAAAATGTGGTTGCTGACGCGCTGAGCAGAGAGCCCTTCGTGCACCCCAGGGCCTCCCACCGGTTGATAAGGGTTCCATATAAGGAACTTCTGGCAGAAGCAGAGGCAGTCGCCACTGGTGGGGTTCAGGAGGCCTTCAGATGGACTGTTCACTCAGCTGATAAGGCCTCAAGCAATGACCAGCCTGTTGTTTTGCAGTGCACGGCTGTCGCACAGACAGGAATGCTGACATCTTCTGAGGTGGGAGCTGTCTTCCAGGCCCATAGTGAACATGAGTCCAGGGTGTGGCCACATGCTCTCCTTCTGCCCCAATGCTCTCAGACTGTGCTTACGCCAAACCAGTCTGACTCTGAACCCTTCTCGCGTGATGACCTAGTGGGACACCAGCGGCGTGATAATGTGCTGTGCAGAGTGATCTCCTATGTGGAAAGGGGACGGAGACCCTCGAGGAGGGAGCGGGCAAGTGAACCGGTTGATACGAAGAGACTTCTAAGGGCTTGGGACAAGTTAACTGTGAGAGATGGTGTGCTGTATCGAGTCTCCAAGAATCCCATCACAAAGACAAAGACTTATCTGTATGTTGTTCCGCCAACCTTGCGTCTCGCTGTACTGAAAGGCGTCCATGATGAAGCCGGTCACCAAGGACAACAAAGAACACTTTATCTGGCCAGGCATAGATTCTACTGGCCTGGTATGGCCAAACATGTGTCAGAGTATGTACGGTGCTGCAGAAGGTGTGTTGTTAGCAAGTCGCCTGAGCCAGAGGCGAGAGCACCTTTGGAGAACATCAGAACATCAGAGCCCCTTGAACTGGTCTGCATAGATTTTTGGTCTGCGGAGGATTCGGCGAACAAATCAGTGGATGTGCTTGTGGTCACAGACCACTTTACTAAGATGGCTCAGGCCTTTCTATGCCCCAATCAGTCTGCTAAGGCGGTAGCACACCAACTCTGGCATAACTACTTCTGCATCTACGGCTTTCCAAAACGCCTTCACTCGGATCAGGGAGCTAATTTTGAGAGTGTGCTTATTGCCGAGCTATTGAATGTGGCAGGTGTCCAGAAGTCTCACACGACCCCATACCATCCGATGGGAAACGGCTCCTGCGAGAGGATGAACCGTACCTTGGGCAACATGATTCGTGCATTACCCCCGAGAGCCAAGCAAAGGTGGCCTGATGCACTGAAAGCTCTCACATTCGCCTATAACTGCACAGTCCATGAGACAACTGGCTATGCGCCATTTCTGCTGATGTTTGGCAGAGTGCCAAGACTGCCGATTGATGTGATCTTTGGCTCTGTTATTGAGCACCAAGACATCATGAACTATGATCGATATGTCCAGACATTGAGGAGGGACCTCACAGAGGCCATGGATTTGGCGCAGGAGGTGGCACGCAAAAATTTGAAGCGTCACACGGACCTCTACAACCGGAAGGTGCGGGGAGCCCCAGTAGCGATTGGTGATCGCGTCCTTTTGGCCAACAAAAAGGGACGTGGCAAAAGAAAACTTGCTGATCGCTGGGAGAGTGTTGTCTATACGGTTTTTGACAAAAATGATGAGAGTCACACCTTTAAGCTGATGGATGATTCCACAGGGCAAGTGAAAGTTGTGCATCGCAACCTGATAATGCCAGTGAACTTCCTCCCTCTCAGTGGTGCTTCAGTTCAGGATGATGGAGATGAGCTTTCTGAGTCTGGCTCGCTGATGGTTGGATGCGACGGAGAAGCTGTCTGCAACTCATCGGTGGGCACGGCCGAATACAGAACGAGAGCTTGGGTGTCTGACTTACCGTCTGCAGTGTCCAGCGACTCGCTGATGACAGAGGTTACTCAACCAGAAGGCAGCATTGTAGATCAAGAGCTTGCCTGTACCAGTGTTCCCCCTGTTGACACTGAGGAGCAGGTAGATACCACCTCTGGTGGTCAACATTCTGACCTGCTTATGTCTGTGGCCCCAGTTGCAGCCTCCTCTGTTTTGGAGTTGGCAGCCATTACTGACAGTGACCAGGACAATGAAGCTGCTATTGAGGGTCATGTCTCAACCACAGTTGTTCCGCCCAACGCAGACCCGATTGATGTTAGCAGGGTGGTGGGGACCCGTGCTAGATCGAGAGTGGGACGGTTACTTAAGCCTGTTTCCAGGTTGATTGAAATGATGCATCAAAGACCTGTTAAAGTTTAAATATTGTTGATAACTGTGAGTTGATTCTATTGTTGTTGAAGTGGGACTCTGATCTTTAGAATTGAAACTGATTATTTGTCGTTGATTTTTCTGTGTCAGAGTGGCGTACAGTTATGATGTGATGAAATATGTAACTGGCATATTTTGTTCTTTTTTTTTTGGAAGAGGTCTGGCCAACTTCTTCTTCTACTTCCTTTGGGGATAGTCCTCTGACTGAATTTTCTTTGTAACTGTACGACCTGGTATTACTGAACAGATTTATCACATGTTGATAGCTGTGGATTAGCTATTGGATTTTTTTTTTTATCTTGTTCTTTTTTTTTGAGGATTATTGGGTTTTTGTCCTCTGTTTGTGTTCTGGTGACTGTGGTGTACCTGTTTTTTTTTAAGGGTGTTTTTTTTTTTTTTTTTTTTGTTTGTGGTGTTTGTTTATTTGAGTGTGCAAGTGGAATTCAGCAGGGGGGAATGTAACAGTGTTTATGTGGTATTATTCCACTTGCCACAAATGTCAGTGTAATGGGGAAACAGCGCCCCCCCTCTCGGCGTGGCTGGTTAGGTGAGCTGGCTGCAGTAATCGCTGCCAGTCTGCCGTAGCCATACGAGAGGTGAGTTGTATTGTTCCGCACACGATATAGCTAAGTAGTACAGACACATAAAACATGTTTGATTAGCTGATGGGCACCGAGTGTAATAAGTGCTTAGTGGACACATGTCCAACACTAGTTTTATGTACTTTTCATTTGTTTATTATTGTGTAAAACTGTATGCTAAAGCGGAATGCTAATGGGATGTTCTGCCGTAGTGTGCTGTGCAGAGTGGTGTGTGGCGAGCCATTTGCACTGATACAACACCGTTGTTTCCATTCAGGTACATCATTTGTTGTTGCTGTTATTTTATTGTATATTAGAAATTGTAATATTGCTGCAGTAATCGCGGCCAGTCTGCCGTAGCCATACGAGAGTGTGCTGTGCGGAGTGGTGTGTGGCGAGCCATTTGCACTGATACAACACCGTTGTTTCCATTCAGGAAATAAAGTGGCAACGATCGATCAGAGACTCCTTGTCTTCTTAAAAACACAACACAACGCAGAGTCGAGGAGTCTGTTTGGGTCGAACTGTTGCAGCGGGATGAGGCAGAAACCGGTTACACCTGCTTGTCTGTGCCTCCTGTCCACATGCATTATGTTCTAGTTCTCTTCCTGTGTGTCATCAGTTCAATCACGTTCAGCTGTGTATTCCCTTGTTGTGTCATTGTTGATGTTGCCGTTACCGTGCGTGTTTTCAGTTTAGCTCAGCCACTCAGTGTTCGTTCATGTTCTGTTCATCCATTCTCAATAATAATCAGCCTTCAGTTCATCACTCATCCACGAGTCCTGTGTTTGGGTCCTCTTTTCCTTCCCTCCACACCACGAAGCCTGACACCTTCAGCACTGAACCCTGATTTAACCCTTATGACCTCACCGGGCATTTTTATTCATTTACTTGTCTTCTTGTCTGTGTTATAGCTTGTTGGATTGATTTTTCCAGGAAATCTACTTTTAAGTCAATTTTTTGAAATGTAGTGCTTTTTACCTTTACATGTCATCCATACAGTTGATGCATTTTGCATGCTTTTGATTCTTTTATGTAAAAAATGTGCACACAAAGATTTGTCATAAAATCCTCATACAACTATGTGTTTTTTTTTTTTTTTTTAGCTTTTTTTTTTTTACATAAATGACCTAATCAGCTTGACCCATTTTCCAAAATGATCTAACATTGAATTATTTTCAGGATTTCAATCATTTTAATGCCAGTTTAAATATTTAAATTATTAAGACTTTATTCAAACCAACACAAAAAACTCCTAAATATTTTTCATGCAATAAATAGTTCACGGATGTCACATGATTACATTATTATTTTTTGTGTCATGCAAAGTACATCCTGTCATCCATGGACAAAATGTGCATGAACAAAATCTGTTCATTTTCTCATATGAATATAATCTCATATAAATCGTATTCCCTGATTATGAAACGGTTTCAGTTCACTCTTAAACTTTATTTTTTTGTGGGAGATCCTAGAATGAAGACAAAGGACTGTGACATTCTTTTAATTATTAAAACCTTCAATTTGTTTCTCAGCTTAGACAACAAAATCATAAGTATTTGGTGTGCTAAACATAAATATAATTCTCTATCCTTTCTTTATATACTGATACAAAAAACTGTGTGAACATTTCTTTAAAGGGGGTCTGCCCATGTCTCTGTTCTTGAAGTGGAACAGAAACAACAAGGTAAAAATACATCAATATAAATATTCATTTACACATTTGGAGCACAGAGATGTTTCCATTTTCATGTAAAAAATAATTTTACAAATTAAAAACATTATGCGCGATGATAGCCTCCATGGCTAAACAGACGAAGGAATAATCTCCAGAGAATAAACTCCAAAACGTCAAGAGAACAACTGGAAAATGTTGAGGTACCACCCACAATGTTGACTGACAGCTGGTCTCTGTGCAGAACAGAAATGGCGCAACAATGATGGAGAAAACATTAAATGCACATTTATATGAAAATGAAATTATATTATAGTTTACAGAATTTAGCGCTTATTACACCAGAGTAAAGCCAGAGTCCAGCATAGAGCGGCTGAGTGAATGTGGTCTGGACTCTGTGGAGGAGAGTCATGGTTTCAGAGACGCTGTAGAAGGACAAAATACCTGCTCTGTGATCCAGGTACACTCCTACTCTGGAGGAACGAGGACCTGAGACAGGAGTTTGGATGTTGTTGTACCAAAATGTATAACTACTTTTGTAATAATTGAATGCCCAAGAATTTTCATTACGTCCCAATTTGCACTCATTACCCCACCCTGCTCTACTGATATCCTTGTAAGCGACTGCGACATGAATTCCTCTCCCTCTCCACTCCACCTCCCAGTAACAACGTCCAGTCAGACTCTCTCTACTCAGGGCCTGACACCAATAAGTGAATCTGTCTGGATGATGGTAATAACACTGTTGTTCATTCATTACTATTACTTTTCTGTTCCCCTCTGATAATAACAGATATTTGTTTGCTGTGTTTGGATCCAGTGTGATTTCACATGAATATTTTAAGAATTCAGCTCTGGTCTTTGGCTCTGGCTCCACTTCAGTGACTGTCAGTGAGATGTTTGTCCATTCCTCTCTCAGAATGTCCTGTAGTTTATCTCTGACCTCTGACACAGCTGCTGTCACATCCTCAAAGTAGCTCAGAGGACGGATATTGATGCTGGATGAGCCTGTAGACTCACTGAGTGCTGACAGTGAGGGGTAGTTGTGTAGAAACTGGATGTGATCCTCTGTGTGTGAGAGCTGCTTCAGCTCAGCATCTTTCCTCTTCAGCTCAGTGATCTCCTGCTCCAGCTTCTCCTGAAGCTCTTTGACTCGACTCACTTCAGTTTCCTGCTGGGATCTGATCTGCTGCTTCACATCAGAGCTTCTTTTCTGGATGAGATGGATCAGCTCAGTGAAGATCTTCTCACTGTGCTCCACTGTTTGATCAGCAGACTGATTGATGGCCTCCACCTCCTGTTGAAGCAGCTTCACATCTTTCTCTCTGTCCTGGATTCTCTGCTGGATGTTTTGTCGACTCACCTCCAGCTCTCTCTGCCTCTCAGTCCTTTCTGCTGCAGCTGAGACTGTGTCGTGGCCTTTATGTTCATCCACAGAGCAGAGATAACAGATAATCTGCTGATCAGTACGGCAGAACATCTTCATCACCTCATCATGACGAGAGCAGATGTTCTCCTGGAGCTTCTTGGAGGGCTCCACCAGCTTGTGTTTCATTAATGCAGCCACATCATAATGAGGCTGAAGGTGTTTCTCACAGTAAGATGCCAGACAGAATAAACAGGACTTGAAGGCTTTCATTTTTCTCCCAGTGCAGACATCACAGGCCACATCTTCAGGTCCAGCATAGCAGTGATCAGCAGGAGCAGCTTGGAGTCCAGTCTTCTTCAGCTCCTCCACTAAATCTGCTAACATGGTGTTTTTCACCAGTGCAGGTCTCGGTGTGAAGGGGTGTCTGCACTGAGGGCAGCTACAGTTTCCCTTCTTATCCTCTTCATCCCAGTGGGTTTTAATACAGTTCATGCAGTAGTTGTGTCCACAGGGACTAGTCACCGGATTCTTCAGTAAATCCAGACAGATTGAACAGCAGAACCTTTCTTGCTGTGCCATTTCACCTTGCAGTGTCTAATTGTCAGAAACAAGGAAAGTAGTTGCTCACCACAGACATGCTGGTTACACCCATCGAGGAACTAGAAAACATGTGAACAAGGGTGTACAAGGAAATTTATGCACCACCGAAGTGGGCGGAGTCAACAGTGGTTTTTCCAGGAACAGGAGTTTCTGAAGAGGCAGGACATGTTTGGCAAGTACAGCCATACAAACCTGTCACAGTAGAGAGGACAGAAATGCAAGACAGATCTGTTAAGAAACAAAACGCGAGCCTTCATTGGCTGATAAAAGACAGAAGAATCCCCTAAAAGGACATTAGAATCACACAAAACAGGAGGGAGAGGATCGTCAAACAAACAGGTTAAAGAACTGACACTGTGATAATCACAAAAAAAGAAAACCACACAATGATGTAGACAGTTTTTTTTTTAAAGCTTAGAAAATCAAAATCATAAGTCAAAGAATAGAACATTTGGAGTTTAATCAAACTCAAGAAAACAATAAATAAGAGAATACAGTCACTTCATGCACTACACATACAGCATGTGTTTATTTTTATTCTTACCAGTTCTAATGTCTTAGTCTGTGGTGCTCCTTCGTGGTTTGAGCTCCAACAGAAGCTGAGTTTCAACCCTGTTTTGAGCCCCTTGCTGCTCTTGCTCTGGAGGTTTTGCTGTTTCTTTTGTGATTCGTTTTTTTTGGGGGGGATTTACTCATTTGTCTCGCCCATCCTGGTAAGTGAGCCAGTACAGATAAAAAAGAGTTGGGTGTTCCCCTTAAGGTGGACTAGACTTTTTCGTCCTTTTTTATGTTTATGCATTGATGTGTTTGCTTGTCACGGGCTGCAGTGAAACTAATTAGGTGTAAAAATCAAGAACAACGTTTGTTCTCTTCACTTATTGTGCTTTTGACCTGTTGCAGTGCAGTAAAATTGTTCTCAGCCTGCTGTTGAGATTGCGGAACAACTGGGTATTGCATTGTTTGTCATGAGCTGATTAACTCATGTGAAACAAAGATTGTTTTTTTTTCCCATTAATCTTCATTGAACAGAAGCTTTCTGGTGTAACCTGTCCTGGGTACTAACATATGTTGTTACTGCAAGCAACAAAGCGCCTAAAGCTACAGTTTTAAAAGCCTTCTTTGCCAAGTTGTCTGTCATTTGTATACACAACACTGATTCTTTCCTTGAGTTGCGTGTTTTTTTATGCTTGAAGGATTATCAGGTCAATGTTAAGCAGCTTAAAAGGGTGTGTGGGGACTATAAAACACTATCACAAAACCTTCAGAATTATTGCTCAAGGACATTAAATTTTTCTTTTTAGAAAGTCTGGCTCCTTGAAAGCAAAATATAAACAAATGAAGGGTGACTCAAAGCTTTTACACAGCACTGCAAGTCTTGTAAAAGATTTTTATTATTGAATATATAAACTAATTTTTCCACACTGGTAGAAACAACATTACTCTGGCATTGTCATCCTCTACTTAGCACATTGTTCACACGTATATGTTCTTGTAGGAATACACATTGGGGCATTCCACATACTGAAGACTTGATTAGCTGTAAACACGTGCTTTCAAGTTTTAATAAAATAAAATGAAATCAAATAAAGATAACTTTATGTATCTACAGCTGGTACCTACTCCACAGGAATGAGGTCTAGGAACAAATTACTCTGTATCAAAGGTGGTATTCTAGATCTTTTAGGACAATATCGTGATTTAATGTGTGAAACAGAATTCAATTATTAGTTGATCAAAAGTCAGTGATGTTGCAGTTTTACACTTGCATCATTGAATCTATCCTCACCTCCTCCATCACCATCTGCTATGCTGCCCATGGACAAAGGCTGGCTGCAGTGCGTCATCCACTAAGGAGAAGGTGATTGGCCGCCCATACAAGATCACCTGAGACAGGCAAGGACGAATGCTGCTGACTCTTTCCACACCGGACATGAACTGTTTGTCTCCTCAGGGTCCATCAGACCTAACAGCTCAGAGCATAACAGCAGTTTCTTTCACCAGGCTGCTGGACTATTAAACAACACCCACCTCACCCCACAACTTTGCACATCATCTTCTATTTATATGATGCACTTCTCCCTCGCTCCCATTTATGGCCTTTTCATGTATTTTAATTTCTGTTATAATATCTGTGCATATGACTCACTCATATCACTGTGACTCCAGGACAATTTGCTTGTTTGTGTGTAAACCAATTCTGATTCTGAGCTATGGTTTCCCGTCCTTAACATAGATGGCCTCCTTCACTCTGCTTTGCAAAGAGCCTGTCCTTTGTGATTTTACAATATGAGTATTGTTGTCCTCATAGCAGCTGAGGAGGAGGAACGGGCACTGCGTGAAGTTATTTTAGTTAGTTAATGCAGGTAGTTTGAAAGTTCTTAGATCGTTAGTAGAGAAGTAGAGAAACCAACACCGTGAGAAGATCTGTGACTTCACTTATGCATTAAGCTTTTCTTTGGTAATAAATATCCTGATTTATCAAACTTACCCAGAAAGACTTGTTGGTAGGAGTTTATTTTGTTGCTTATAATGACTAACTGCCTGTCAGACACTCACACTCATTGTTTCTTTCTGTGTTTATTTATATGCTCAGTGTCAGTCACAGTGCACAATAGCTGGAAAAACCAGTATGTAAAAAAAAGTAAAAGTTCTCTATGAGCCATTGGGCTGATCATTTTCTTATTTAAAAAAGTACACGTAGTGTGTGGCATAGTGCCATAGTTACTTAACTTATGAAGCCTAGTTTACTTTTGCATAAACAATTTCTGACAGATTAGAAATTCAGGTTTCAGGGTTTAGAATATGTGTTCGTTACCATGTTGATGTTGAGCCTAAACACAGATAAGGCCACTAATTATGTGTTATAGATGATTCCTTTAAGATTTATATTCAAATGTAAAACATTATTTATAGTAAACGTTGTTATTCTCTGAAAAACATCAGCAGGTGAAGCAGTCGGTATATTAGGTGACAAAAAACTGTGAAGGGTTAAAGGCAAGACTTCACTGAGCAACAAATGATTGTCACCTGTTTACCATCAAGCCGATCATTAACAGGAAGCAGCAGGTGCAAAGAAAAAAAATCATGGGCCGTAATGGAAAGCTCAAACTGTCACTATCTTATTTACTACTACTTATCTAGTATAATCTCTGCATTTATGTATTATTATTACTATTTTTTCACACTTTGTACTGCACTGTGTTTTAATCTCATACCTGGAGTGTGAGACAGTCTCAGGATTAAACCACGACAGGCCAAAGATTAAATCGTTGGGTGTGGCACAAGAATGTGTTGAAAAAGAAAGTAACGTTTGCCAACAAATTTATGGTTTAAATATTTAATTCCTCATTCCTAAAACTCATTTAATACTGTAGGTTGTGTTTAAGTGTTTAATAAATCAGATGAACACACATTCAGATTTTTCATTATTTTTTACATGTGGAAACTGCACGTGAGTCTAACGTTCTGGGTGAAAAAGTGCATAATAGAAGTGAAGAATATAACATGGCATGGTGGAGTGGGTGGGTGTGTTTATCATGTCTTCCTCCCTCAGTCCCAACTGGGCACTGCAGAGCCTGGTTCTGCTGGAGGTTTCTTTGCTTTAAAAGGGAGTTTATACACCCTACTGTTGCCAAAGTGCTCCAAACTTCATCTTCCTACACTTGTGTGAGTTCCCAGCTCCTCTAGATCCCTGTTAGCAGGATGAAGGTGCCCTCTTGTGTTGACCTCAGTTTACAGACTTTACAGACTTTGAGATCCCTTCCCAGACGCCTTAACGCCCACTCACATCCTGGGCCATCTGACCTCAGGAATTCGCATGATAAGGTGGGGCCAGGTTTCACAATGAACACACCCGAAACTCTGGCTGATTGGGACCCACACCCAGTTAACGCTAGGTTTATATCTGGGACTCTCCACCATTTGACCTTAGAACTGAAGAAGCTTCTCGGATGAGAGGTGAAACGTCTTCAAGTAACTTAAAGAAGTCCAGACGCTTTTCTTTGCAAGCTCCTTTGACTTTACAGACTTTAGTTGTCAACCTGCAGGAAGATGTGTAAAAACTAAATGTCATAAAACACTTTTGAACTAACTTAAAAAAAAGATCATAACCCCCAAAACCCAAACTGTCTATGTCACGGTTAGCCAGGCAACCATGTGGAGAGAAGAGGCACTGACAACAGCGTAGCTGTGAGTGAATTTATTTATAGTGAAAGGCAAAATCCAAACAAAGTCTTAGACAGACAGAACCTAAACTGGGATAAACTAACTAAAAGAACATGAGGAAGGTAGTAAACGTTATGAAAACCTGAACCCCGGGAACGAAGAGCCTGAGACACAGAAGGAGAGCACTGAAAATAATACTGAAAACCGAAACCAAAAATCAATAATAGTACAAAACTCAAAACACTGGGTGGCAGACCCAGGACTGTGACAGTCTTAACAAACAACCCCAAAACAAACAAAAACTGTTTGTTTTGTTTGTTTTGTTTGACTGACAGCTGATCTCTGTGGTGTTGAGAAATGCCACAACCAGCATGGTGAGAAAAAACAATAACGATATATTACAGATTAAAAAGCAGAACAATATGAAAGATTTTGGTCTATTTCAGTTTAATAAAACTAGCAGAATCTCCATGAGTGCAAACATCCAGATATGTGATTTCAGAATCCAACAGGGATTCAAGCATGTCACCATTGTATAAAAGTAAAATACAACAATATTAGACAATACCAAAATACTTCATTCTACTTGAGTTTAATGAACTCAGCAGTGTCTCCAAAATTGCAGTAAAGCCAAAGTCCAGCATAGAGCGGCTGAGTGAATGTGGTCTGGACTCTGTGGAGGAGAGTCATGGTTTCAGAGACGCTGTAGAAGGACAAAATACCTGCTCTGTGATCCAGGTACACTCCTACTCTGGAGGAACGAGGACCTGAGACAGGAGTTTGGATGTTGTTGTACCACAATTTATAACGGTTTTGATAACAATTTAATGCCCAAGATTTGTCATTATGTCCAAATTTAGATTCATTCCCACAATCTTCTCTGATAATATTCTTATACGAAACTACTACATAACCTCCTCTCCCTCTCCATTGCACCTCCCAGTAGCAACGTCCAGTCAGACTCTCTCTACTCAGGACCTGATATCGTACAGTGAATCTGTCTGGATGATCAGAATAAGACTGTTGTTGATTCATTAATGTTACTTTTCTGTTCCCATCTGATAATAACAGCTGTTTGTGTGCTGTGTTTGGATCCAGTGTGATTTCACATGAATATTTTAAGAATCCAGCTCTGGTCTTTGGCTCTGGTGGATCTGACAGTAAAACATCCACTTCAGTGACTGTCAGTGAGATGTTTGTCCATTCCTCTCTCAGAATGTCCTGTAGTTTATCTCTGACCTCTGACACAGCTGCTGTCACATCCTCAAAGTAGCTCAGAGGACGGATATTGATGCTGGATGAGTCTGTAGACTCACTGAGTGCTGACAGTGAGGGGTAGTTGTGTAGAAACTGGATGTGATCCTCTGTGCATGAGAGCTGCTTCAATAGCTGCTTCAGCTCAGCATCTTTCCTCTTCAGCTCAGTGATCTCCTGCTCCAGCTTCTCCTGAAGCTCTTTGACTCGACTGACTTCAGTTTCCTGCTGGGATCTGATCTGCTGCTTCACATCAGAGCTTCTTTTCTGGATGAGATGGATCAGCTCAGTGAAGATCTTCTCACTGTGCTCCACTGTTTGATCAGCAGACTGGTTGATGGCCTCCACCTCCTGTTGAAGCAGCTTCACATCTTTCTCTCTGTCCTGGATTCTCTGCTGGATGTTTTGTCGACTCACCTCCAGCTCTCTCTGCCTCTCAGTCCTTTCTGCTGCAGCTGAGACTGTGTCGTGGCCTTTATGTTCGTCCATAGAGCAGAGATAACAGATAATCTGTTGATCAGTACGACAGAACATTTTCTTCACCTCATCATGACGAGAGCAGATGTTCTCCTGGAGCTTCTTGGATGGTTCCATTAGCTTGTGTTTCTTTAATGGAACCACATCATAATGAAGCTGAAGGTGTTCCTTACAGTAAGATGCCAGACAGAATAAACAGGACCTGAAGGCTTTCATTTTTCTCCCAGTGCAGACATCACAGGCCACATCTTCAGGTCCAGCATAGCAATGATCAGCAGGAGCAGCTTGGAGTCCAGTCTTCTTCAGCTCCTCCACTAATTCTGCTAACATGGTGTTTTTCATCAGGACAGGCCTCGGTGTGAAAGTCTGTCTGCACTGAGGGCAGCTGTAGATTTTCTTCTTTTCCTCTCCATCCCAGAAGCTTTTAATACAGTTCATGCAGTAGTTGTGTCCACAGGGAATAGTCACCGGATCCTTCAGTAGATCCAAACAGACTGAACAGCAGAATTTTGTTTGGTCCATTTGATTCATGTGCTGTGCCGTTTCACCGTCTCTCAGTGACTGTCAGACAGTTTGACTTTCCCTGAACAAAAACAACCTCTGTGCTCTGAAGGGAAACAGATCTCTGCTCTTGTTCACCTCCTACAGGAAATGAGGCTCACCAGCAACTGCATTTACACCATGTTGTTTAGACCCATCCTGATACAGACAAATCTGTGAAGGGAGGCACTAAAAATATCTTGGCAGTGACAATGAGTTGTTTATAAGAGCCAGGGTATGGCTGCAGTTCTACTGTGCAGTCACAGACACACTCTGTTCTATCCAAAGTTTTGTAGAATTCAAAATGTTATTTGAGTTATCCGATCTCCTTGCTGTGCAGCTTTGCCCTCACTGACTGACACTTTCTGAATTCCGTAGGAAAAAGAAAAATTGCTACTTGTGTTCACATCTTAAAGGAAATGAGACTTACTGCATATACACCATAAATTTTTAGATACACCCTAATACAGATTGGTCTGTAAATGGTAGGTACCACAAGTCATAAAATCACGAGGCACTGTTTTCAGGGTGTGTTATGTTTGCATTACAGTGTGCTGTAACAACTGTGACCTAGTTAATCTTTGATAGATGGACCTGGAGATTTGACATTTGGAATGCAACAACCAGGGACTTTGTATTTGTTATGTTTTTCAAAAATCTTTATCAAAATTAATGAAGCTATAATGAATTAAGATCACACTTTAAATTTTAAATCGTTTCAATGTTAGTTCCTTCCTGCACTTTGTGAATGAGACACGGCTCCTGTTGACCTCTTACACAAAATGAGGCTCTTTAGCAACTATGTAAACACCATGCATTTTCAATACAGGCTTAAACAAACTTGTCTGTAAAGGGAATGTAACAAAGAGTCATAAAGAGCTTTATCTGTGACAGGCAGGGTGTGCTATGTTTTCTTTATGTCATGCAATAACAACAGTGACCTAGTTACACTTTGGTTGTTGGACTTGTTGGAGCTGTAACATTCAGCATGTAACACCAGGGGATTGTGTGTTTTTAATATTTTTTAAAACCTAAGCAAAAAAATTGCGTTTCAATGAATAAAGACCAAACTTTATATTTAGAAACATCTTCATCTAAGTTCTTTCCCACACTTTGAGAATGAGGCATGGGCACAACTGTACAGTAACACTGTAACAAATCAAACTCATTTTTAGATGAGAAGACTGTATGACAAGCATTACACCAGATATTTTATATGTATTTTGTTTATTTAACACAAATCTAAACTTTGATGTCGTCATGGTCCTGGGTCATTAGACCCAGTGTTTGTGTTTAATATTGGTATCATCTGCTGCTTCACATCAGAGCTTCTTTTCTGGATGAGATGGATCAGCTCAGTGAAGATCTTCTCACTGTGCTCCACTGTTTGATCAGCAGACTGATTGATGGCCTCCACCTCCTGTTTCTCACAGTAAGAGATCAAAAATGCCAGACAGGACCTGAAGGCTTTCATTTTTCTCCCAGTGCAGACATCACAGGCCACATCTTCAGGTCCAGCATAGCAGTGATCAGCAGGAGCAGCTTGGAGTCCAGTCTTCTTCAGCTCCTCCACTAAATCTGCTAACATGGTGTTTTTCATCAGGACAGGCCTCGCTGTGAAAGTCTGTCTGCACTGAGGGCAGCTGTAGATTTTCTTCTTTTCCTCTTCATCCCAGAAGCTTTTAATACAGTTCATGCAGTAGCTGTGTCCACAGGGAATAGTCACCGGATCTTTCAGTTCTTCAAGATCTCTGCTCTTGTTCACCTCCTACAGGAAATGCTGATCAAACACATCTGTGAAGGGAGGCTCTAAAGAATGATTCTGACAGAGATACAAATGGCATTTAAGGAAGGCAATGTTTGTGTTTGTCTGATGTCTTTGTCTGATTTGCAGGAGCATGCAGCAATACGTTTGACCCAGTTAAACTTTGATACAGTGGGATGCAAAAGTTTGGGCAACCTTGTTAATAGTCATTATTTTTCTGTATAAATCGTTGGTTGTTATCATATAGGAGACACACACAGTGATATTTGAGAAGTGAAATTAAGTTTAATGGATTTACAGAAAGTGTGCAATAAATGTTTAAACAAAATCAGGCAGGTGCATAAATTTTGGCACTGTTGTCATTTTATTGATTCCAAAACCTTTAGAACTAATTATTGGAACTCAAATTGGCTTAGTAACCTCAGTGACCCCTGACCTACATACACAGGTGAATCCAATAATGAGAAAGAGTATTTAAGGGGGACAACTGTAAGTTTCCCTCCTCTTTTAATTTTCTCTGAAGAGTAGCAACATTGGGGTCTCAAAACAACTCTCCAATGACCTGAAGACAAAGACTGTTCACCATCATGGTTTAGGGGAAGGACACAGAAAGTTGTCTCAGAGATTTAAGCTGTCTGTTTCCACAGTTAGGAACATATTGAGAAAATGGAAGACCACAGGCTCAGTTCAAGTTAAGGCTCGAAGTGGCAGACCAAGAAAAATCTCGGATAGACAGAAGCGACGAATGATGAGAACATTCCGAGTCAACACACAGACCAGCACCAAAGACCTACAACATCATCTTGCAGCAGATGGAGTCACTGTGCATCGTTCAACCATTTCGGGCACTTTACACGAGGAGATGCTGTATGCGAGAGTGATGCAGAGGAAGCCTTTTCTCCGCCCACAGCACAAACAGAGCCGATTGAGGTTTGCTAAAGCACATTTGGACAAGCCAGCTTCATTCTGGAATATAGTGCTGTGGGCTGATGAAACTAAAATTGAGCTATTTGGGCATAACAAGAGGTGTTATGCATGGAGGAAGAAGAACACAGCATTCCAAGAAAAACACCTGCTACCTACAGTAAAATATGGTGGTGGCTCCATCATGCTGTGGGGCTGCGTGGCCAGTGCAGGGACTGGGAATCTTGTCAAAGTTGAGGGACACATGGATTCCACTCAGTATCAGCAGATTCTGGAGACCAATGTCCAGGAATCAGAGACAAAGCTGAAGCTGTGCCGGGGCTGGATCTTTCAACAAGACAATGAACCGAAACACTACTCAAAATCCACTAAGGCATTCATGCAGAGGAACAAGTACAACGTTCTGGAATGGCCATCTCAGT
This sequence comes from Perissodus microlepis, assembly GCF_051167445.1. Classification (NCBI taxonomy): domain Eukaryota; kingdom Metazoa; phylum Chordata; class Actinopteri; order Cichliformes; family Cichlidae; genus Perissodus; species Perissodus microlepis. Next base: position 35,554,520 of record NC_140478.1, read on the forward strand.
CCCCAGACCTGAAAATTACTGAAAATCTGTGGTGTGAGTTAAAGAGAGCTGTCCATGCTCGGAAGCCATCAAACCTGAATGAACTAGAGATGTTTTGTAAAGAGGAACGGTCCAAAATACCTTCAACCACAATCCAGACTCTCATTGGAACCTACAGGAAGCATTTAGAGGCTGTAATTTCAGCAAAAGGCGGATCCACTAAATATTGATTTCATTTCTTTTTTTGTGGTGCCCAAATTTATGCACCTGCCTGATTTTGTTTAAACATTTATTGCACACTTTCTGTAAATCCAATAAACTTCATTTCACTTCTCAAATATCACTGTGTGTGTCTCCTATATGATATATTTAACTGATGTTTTTTATTGTAACAACCAACGATTTATACAGGAAAATAATGACTATTAACAAGGTTGCCCAAACTTTTGCATCCCACTGTAATTTTACACAAAACACCAGTTTATGTTTAAATTATTTAAAATGTTCAGCAAACTTAATGTAGTTCTAATGAATAAAAATGCATTGTGTGATCCTCTTGCACTGAATCTGTGAGACACTGTAAGATGAGCCCTCAGTTGTCATAAATCCGGTCCCACATCCATGACAACAAGAGAGATGTCCTCGAAGTGGCATCATGCAGGAAAAAAAACAAAGCACAAATAACATCACATGATGAGGCCTGTGGGTGGTTTAAACTGCTGGGAAGTGATGAAAGAACAGCACTTTATTTGAAGGATCAGTGGAGTTATTGCCCTCCTCCTCTACAGAGCGATAGTTTCTCTACTTGAACACAAATGGCCTCCTTCTGTCTTTTGTCAAACAGCCTGTCTGTTTCTCAGGATCTGTACATTGTCCTCAACACCGTATAACAACTTACTTATTCTGGATTGAGAGTCCAGACAGTCAGAAAAATGGAAGGATTTAAAGAGGAGACTTTCTTGATTTTCAGTAGCCGAATGACTGAATTAAATTCACAAAGTATCTTTAAGTTAAAAAAACTGGCTCACTATAAAGTGCCAAAACACAAAAAACAGAACAATAAAGACAAGCGTCTTTAAAGATGATTCAAAAACAGTTGTAAGAGCAGTTTTATGAACCATGTTCTGTTAATATACTGACTAACCAGCAGCAACACTCTGACTCAGTGTTTCCATCTGTGTTTATTTCCATCTTTACATGAAAAACATGATCTGAACAGTGAGAATGATAATAGTGATAACTTCAGGTAAACAAATGTACTCATATTGTGTGGTATACTATGATACTAACTTATTGTAAACATATACTGCTTAAGAGCAACACAGCAAATCAAAGAGTCACAACTATAAACATCCAATGATGAAACACACGTGATGCATTTAAAGTTTAATTGTAAAATATTCTCTATAATCTAAATTCGAGGAGACAAACCAGAAACCAAAGCAAAGAGTTAAAAGAAGACATTTGAAAATGAAAACAAGACGTCACTGAGCAACAACCTGACAGAACGAGAGCCAACAGTTTACTATCAGAACTGAGGCTGATCATTAACAGGGAGCAGCAGGTAACAAGGTCATCAGCAGTGGAGGAAAGTATGGAAGTAATACTCAGCTTCATATTTGAAGATACTCGAGTATCTTAGCTGCAGGTCTGGAACAATTTACATACGAAGTCATATTAAAAACATGAAAAGCTCCAATAACTCCAAGTTGGAACAAAGACATTTAAAGTTATCAAATGATCCACAGAGATTATAGAACCGTACAAAACACGAAAAGAAAATTTGGCATCAGAACTGTTTTAAATTTCCTCTCATCCATTTGTTTCTCTTTGCAAACCCACTGAAAATCTAACTCTACATAAAGCAGATCAAACCACTGAGACCACAAATTAAATTGCTGCTTCCACTTTGATGCATCAGTTTCAGGACTCTAATAACATCATATATAAAAATATAGCAGATTCAGGCATTATTTTACTGCCGTGAGTAAATCTACTTTGTACTTTACTCTGTTTTACATAATAAGTCTAAACAGCATTTCCTAAACTCTTCAGCTACCAAAAAAACAAAACAAAGACTAAAAGGAGGTCATAGGTGATGATGATGATGATGGTGTGGAGGAGGTGAAATAAAAAGTCACTGTTGTCATAGAATACTGTGTCTCTAGATACTTGCAAGTCTTGAATACCACTTCTTATTCTTGAAATGTAACAATGATGATAAAAAATAAAAAAAAATCTTGCAGGTCGTCTCATTTATGCTCCGAGCTCAATGAACTCTGCAGTGGCTCTGTGATATCCACTGAACCAAAGTCCAGCATAGAGCGGCTGATTGAATGCGGTCTGGACTCTGTGGAGGAGGGTCATGCTTTCAGAGACGCTGTAGAAAGCCAGGACACCTGCACTGTGATCCAGGTACACTCCGAGCCGGGAGGTCCACGGGCCCGAGACGGCTGTTTTCACGCTGTTGTGTATGAATTTGTAGCTGCTGCTGCAGTTACACTCCAAGGCCCAGGACTTGTCGTTGAATCCAAACGCGCACTCGTTCATGGACCCCTCTCTGCTGATATCTTTGTATGCCAGCGCCACTGTGACTCTCTTCCTGCACCACTCCACCTCCCAGTAACGACGGCCAGTCAGGCTCTGGTTACTCAGGACCTGCCTCCACCTAATGAATCTGTCCGGGTGAGTAGGATAAGACTGCTCCTCTCTCATCAATGTCGCTCTCCTGTTCCCCTCTGATAATGACAGCTGTGTGTTTACGGTGTTGGGATCCAGCGTGATTTGGAATGAATATTTTAAGAAGTCAGCTCTGGTCTTTGGCTCTGCTTGTGGGTTTACATCAACCACGGGTGAAACATCCACCCAGGTGTCCCTCAGGATGTCCTGTACTTTAGCTCTGAGCTTGGACACAGCTGCTGTCACCTCCTCAAAGAAGCTCAGAGGAAGGATTTTGGTTCTGGGTAACTCTGTAGGTGGATGAGTGAATGAATGAAGGCGATGCAGAAACTGGTTGTGATCCTGTGTGTGTGAGAGCTCCTCCAGTTCAGCGTCTTTCCTTTTCAGGTCAGTGATCTCCTGCTCCAGCTCCTCCTGAAGCTCTTTGATTCGATTCTGTTCGGCTTTCTGCAGGGATCTGATCCGATACATCACATCAAAGCTTCTTTTTTTGATCTGCTGGGTGAGTTGATCAAAAACGCTCCTGCTCTCCTTCAGCGCTTTATCAGCAGAGAGATTGATTTTCTCCACCTCCAGCTTAAGCAGCTTCACGTCCTTTTGTCTGGTCTCGATTCTCTGCTTGATTTTTTGCCTGCTTGACCCCAGCTCGGTCTGACCGTCACCGTTCATTCCCACATTAAGTCCACTGTTCTTCAGCTCCTCCACCAACTCTTCTAACGTGGTGTTTGCTGCCAGGTCAGGCCGCGCTGTGAAGGACTTCCTGCACTTTGGGCAGCTGTAGGTGGCATTCCTGTCCTCCTTATCCCAGTGGGAATTAATGCAGTTGGTACAGTAGTTGTGACCACAGGAAACAGTCACCGGATCCTTTAACAAATCCAAACAGATCAAACAACAGGTCTTTTTATCCAGAAGGACGCCTTTCTCTGCCATTTCTCCCCGTAAGTGTGGACAGAAACACGTGTGCGCGCTCCGATTCAAACCAAACCCTCCTCCTCTGCTTTCTGTTTAGCCGCAGATCTGCGTTTGAATGGAACCTTTCAGCTCACGCAGTCACGCGCTGGTTACACCCATCCTCACACTTGTAGATCAGCGACGGGGAGAGCGTGAAGACGAGCATGCGCAGAGCATGCGCAGTTAGAGCGGGAACGGTTTGTCTTAAAGTGGCAGTTTCATTTTAAGATAAAACGAAAATAGAATTCACATCGTGAAAAGAGATGTTTAATTTATTTTTTACTGTAAAACTGAAATATTAAAAAAAGGCTGACGGAGGAAGAGGAAAGACAAATGATTTTAAAGTTATAAAATCAGAATCACCTTTATTACCACGTATGTGCCAAAAACCTGTGACAAAGTTGGCCTGTCTGTCAGAACTCTGGCAGTTTTTCAGCCAACAGGCCCTTAGACAGGCAGCCCAATCATCAACGACCCCTCTCACATTCTTCATCCCGCATTTCAGTGGCTCCTCTCTGAGCGACGCCTCCGCTGCATTTCCTGCAGGACTGAGAGGAGGAGAGCCACCTTTGTCCCCAAAGCCACCCTGCTTTTTAACTCCAGCCGATAAGACGATTTCCCACACCAGAAACATAAACTACACTACACTCTTTTTGTAATGCTGACACTTTACTCACGTTTAGTCACTTAGTTATTTATTCAGCTATTCAGTCACTTTAATTTTAAAACTGTGTATATACTGTATATTCTGTGTATTTATTATCTCACTCTTATTGCCTGTATCTGCCCTGTCCTTATCTTCAACGCCATGCTGCTCTGTTGTATCTTAATTGCCCCTTGGGGATAAATAAAGTCTTTCTGATTCTGCACACACATCCAAGGAAATGGGTTCTGTTTCTTTGCTTTTCAGTGAACTTATCAGAAAAAACGAACAGACAACAACAACATGTATAACATATTTATGTGTACAAAGATACTGGAATAAATAATGGAGTAAATAAGGGATGGATAACTGGTTATTATGAATACAGAACTTGAGAATATAACTTGATTGGAACTTGATGACATACATATATATCTGCTTAAGTGTTTGACCAGTAAGCATCCTGCAGGGGGTCTGGTAGTGGGGGCTGTGATGTCCTACAGGGCGACAGGTCTGTAGTCATTTAACTCAGTGACAGAGGGTTTGTTTTTTTTTTGGACCAGGATGATTGTGGAGTGCTTGAAGCAGGAGGGGACTTCACACAGGTCCAGGGATCTGCTGAAGATCTGTGTGATGATGGGAGCCAGCTGGTCAGCTCGGACTTTGGGGCAGGAGGGTGACTCACTGTCTGTTACCTGTGTTTTGTCTGCTGAAGAGTTACCTCACATCTTCTTCACACGTATAAAGTGTAGATGGTGAGTCAGTAAGGAGGGGTGGGTGGTGGTGGGAAGTGGTGTGTGATGTGGTTGGAGAGGGTGAGGGGTGTGAAGATGTGATTTTTAAACCTGCAGGAAAACATTCAGGTCTTTGACCAGTTGATTGTTCTCCCTGGTGTGGGGGGATGGTCTCTTGTGGTTGGTGATATCCTGCAGTCCTCTCCACATTGAGGCAGGGTCGTTACCTGAAAACTTGGCACAGATGGAAGATGTTACAGCACCGGTGAGATCATCAGGTCTGTAGCTGTGGCCTCAAAAACACTCCAGTCAGTGTGTCAAAGCAAGCCTGCAGTTCCAGTTTTGCCTCTTTACTGTGTAGCATTGCTAAACATCAGGATAAATATAACCATATAAATAATAGTAACACATAATTCATGTGTAAGCAGTGATGTGTTCATTAGTATGAACCAGCTCCACAGTAATATCATTATCAGGATTGTTGAATGAATTTACATTAGTTGTTAAAGGGAAAGATTAAATATATGAAAAATAGAAAAACTGGAAATTCTGTTTATGTGACACTTTTAAAAGCATAGAGAAAATAAAGAGAGTACAAAATAAGCACATAAAGTGTACGTGTCCTCTTTAGGAACATGAAAGTGATCTTTTTGTCAGAACACACATTAACAAACTGTAGACCCACCAGATGAGACCCTGAAACTCCAATGATGCTGATGGATGTGGCCCTCTGACCTCACACACAAATTTTAATCTGTTCATGAAGACAGAGGTGTGGTTATTTTTCACCACTGTTGTAGATGAAAGCTTTTTAAATATTTATCATATTTTCCTGGTTAGAAAAGACCAGAGAATGACATAAAACACATGAGTTCAAAATATGCTGCTGGAGGTCAAAGGTCAAAGAGTCCTTAAGTCTCATGGGTGATAAATTTTAACAAGTCCTGGTTTTAAATTTGGAGTTTCATTATTATTATTTTGTGTCTGAGTCACTTTTTATGGAGGCTTCTGTCCAAAGTGAAATGTCTGAGGGCTGAAGCTCTTCTTCACTGCTTTTAGTCGGCATTAAACAAAAGTGCATCAGAGTCAACATCTGGTAAGAAATGAGACACAGCAGCTGATCGAATCATTTCATGTTGAGATCTTCAGACAAAATGATCATGAATACAAATAAATGACAGCAGCCTCCAGCTGCTCTGTCGTCACCATTACTGTTTCATGATGTAGTTGTTCTACTGTAACTGACCTATTTTTCTCTTGTTATGAAGAGTAATACTGTGGTTTTAAATGTGGCCCATATGGTGCATTTACAAAGCTGCTGATTTTTTTTCGTTCAAGAGGAATAAAAGGCTTGGATCTGTAACTTTATTTAGCAAAGTTAGAGAGCCAAGCTAAATGAAAGAGTTTGACTCAGCCAGTCACATTCTCCCCCACATAGACAGTCACATTTTTAACAGATGCTATGAAAATGTTAACGTCAGGAACAAAGTGAAACTACAGGGACCAGAAAAGGTGTGAAAAAAAGACATTTTTGTGTATTATTGCAATCACCCCCAGAGAGGCGCTGTAGATGACAGACAACATATTTAGAGAGTCCTCATAGTCATTTTATGGAATTTTTACTGTTCACGTTAAACCGTGGTGTTTGCTAATACAGTGTCCCTCTGTTTGTTCTCATCAACAGTCCTGCTGTTTTTAATGAAATGGAGGAGGAAATGCTTCTACAGTGTTAGTCAATTATTTAGTTTGGAGCTGTATCATCTAACTAATGATGCTTTGATCCAGTTTACCAGGATCTATGACACAGTGCACTTTATGATAAAGGCTTTATTCAGCCTAAAAACATGGCAGAATGTAAAACATGTGGACAAACTGAGCTGAGGTGCTTTAACCTCCTCTACATCCCTGTTAGCAGGATGAAGGCGCCCTCTTGTGTTGTGCATCACTTTCAGATTTCACTTGTTAACCTGCAGGAAGACAAAACTTCACTGAGCCTTCAGCAGCTTCAACATCATCAGTAAAGACAGATTTAAATATGTGTAATATCACACTGAAACATTCCAGAAACATTTAGAGGATAGAGAGGTTTACATTTTCATGTGGAGAAATATTTTAGTAAATCAAAATGATGATGAGCAGTGATAGCCTCCATAAACAGTCACAGGAAAGATCTCCTTTAAAAACTCAGAAACATCAAGAGAACAACTAGAAGATGTGGAGGTACCACCCATAATGTTTGACTGACAGCTGATCTCTGTGCAGAAATAATGCAGATAAAATAAAATGAAACTAAAATACAGATTTAAACACACAATATGAAAGACTTCAGTCTATTTGAGCTTAATCAACTCAGCAGAGTCTCCAAGTACAGCATGGTAAAACATCAGTCCAGCATAGAGCGGCTGAGTGAATGTGGTCTGGACTCTGTGGAGGAGAGTCATGGTTTCAGAGACGCTGTAGAAGGACAAAATACCTGCTCTGTGATCCAGGTACACTCCTACTCTGGAGGAACGAGGACCTGAGACAGGAGTTTGGATGTTGTTGTACCAAAATGTATAACTGTTTTTGTTACAATCTAATGACCAAGATTTGTCATTACATCCAAAAACACACTCATTCACACTCCCTGTTCTGCTGATAATCTTGTATGCGACTGCTACATCAACTCTTCCTCTCCACTCCACCTCCCAGTAACAACGTCCAGTCAGACTCTCTCTACTCAGGACCTGTTTATACGAAGTAAATCTGTCTGGATGATCAGAATAATGTTTTTGTTTCATTAATGTTGCTTTTCTGTTCCCCTCTGATAATAACACACACACACACACCAAATTAAGGATTGTACATTAACATATGTTATTGTGGAAACTGCTATCGGGACCATACTGAATTTAACCAGATAAATATTTGATATAGTGAGAGAAAGAGAGTAAATGACAAACAGCCATTATAATTCATCATACACTGAGAGTAGCAGACAAATCAATAAAACACCTCTTCCAATTAATCTAATAATTTATTCAGCGTCCATCTGTTTGTTTTTTTATGAGCTTTGTTTGATTTGATAAGTATCTGAGGCTGAGACCACAGGACTGTAAAATCGAATAAATATTATGCTGAACAGTCTAAAAGATTCAATAATCTTTTAATCTTTTGGAAATTTTCCCAATTCCTACTAATGAATGTTGTCTTGTTTCAGGATACATAATACCTGCCGTTATCTAAAGACACATCTGCTTACCTGTATCTTTTGCTTGTTTCTCCTTTTCTGTTTTTTTCTAAACCGAGGACCCGATGGCTTTGACCTTTTCTTGTCCATTTTTGTCCATCAGCAATTTTTCACTCCAGCATCAACACCTAATAGACCTACACCTTGTGGCCCCTAGAGACAAAGCAGCACGTACAAACTCCAAAACATGTACAAAACACAACGGAAGTGCTCCAGGATGCTAGGGGCAATGTTGGGCTTTGTACGTGATTTGTCTCTAGGGGCTACTGTATATATTTATATATAAACATATATAAATAAAACCACAATTTTTTTTACATTAGTAATTCCTTTTGTGCATAATTTCATATTTTTGTTGATAATAAATTAATTAAAGCAACAAAACAACCTGAAGAGCCGGTTAGGAGCCAAAAGAGCCGGTTCTCTAAAAAGAGCTGGAATTTCCATCACTAGCCGTGTGGTGTACAGGTGTATAATGTGGTGTGGAGGTGTGTATGCAGCAGCACCGAGGTCCTCAGCTGATTTTAATTTCAAATATGTGTCTTGGGCGTAACTTTGTTTATGGCAGCCTGTGTGATTCATGCTGTATTCACCTTGCACGCTAAGGTGCTGGCCAATTAAATCACCAGGAAGGCTGATGAACACCCGCCAGGCTGCATAAAGTTTGATTAAAATCTGCTGCAGAACATAACTGTGAATTCTGACAGCCAATTTCACATGTTAGTGTTTCAGTCCCTAAAGATTGGCAATAAATGGAAATGTCAAATGATTCATTACAAGGAGCTGCCAACTTTAGAGGCTGGTTAATCGTGACAAATCTTTTCCTTCACTCAGGTTACCTAGTAGATTGCGGCTCAAGCAGTGAACACATGTTATCTCTATTCGGACTTTCCCAAGTGTTCTTTATTTCTTTGCTCTTGCTGTTTTCTTTTATTAAGCAGCTTTAATCTTGTCCCAGCTGTGGTTCAGGTGGTACAATTGGTACCAGTCACAGGGTCAGTGGATTGGTCCACAGTTTCCTCCAGTCCACATGCCAAAGTATCCTTGGACAAGACACTGAACCCCAAGTCCATCAGCGTGTGTGAATGTTGGCTAAAGCCCTCAGGCACAGATAGAAGTGCTGCATGAACGTGTGTGACTGGGTACATGAGACATGTAGCAGAAAGTGCTGTGAGTAGACAGGACCTATGCAAGTACGACACCGTTTACAAACAACCAACACTTTTCATTTTCACTTTTTTCACTTTCTTTGTGTTTTTATTTTGCCAGGGTGCATGCCTTATTTTCTCTCATCCAGTGTTATGTTGAATTATTCATCATTCAGTCTTATGTGGAGTTCAGGTCCAGAGATAATAATTGAGGCCAAACGCCACTTTTAAGATATTTATTTTTATATATTTATTTATTTTTAAATAAAAAGGGCAGTGATGCTAAACCAGCCTTTAGTTATGCTGCTATCTCCTTAAATCTAGTGTTGCTAGCTATTTCCCAGGCTAACTGCTGCTCAGTTCCCCAAAACAAACAACCACTGAGGCACAACTCAAAGTTAAAAATGTGCTCTGATGAAAGGATCAGTTTGGCTGGACTCTCTGCTGTTGCAATAAAGTAATAATGTCTTAACATCCATCCATCCAGGGTTTCTGGAGATGAGAGGATTTAGAGGTTAGCAGTGAAATAGCTCAATAAAGGAGAATCCATGTTCTAGTATTTCTGAAACAAACAAACAAAAACATGAAAAACCATCTAAACTTTGCATGAAATGTAAGGAAAGTTGTGTCTGTTCATTTATTTCTTTGTTGTAAAAATGCTTCTTGGCAACAAATCTTATGTCAGTTCACCTAATATGACATATGTAGTAGCAAATAATAAATAAATAATAACCTGTGGTATGCTTACACTTGATCTACATGCAACTATACAAACATGTCAGGATTATTATATTGACTGCTTGATCTACTGCAGTGACAACACTGAGGCCTCAAACCTGTCACGATCCTGGATCATTGACCCAGCGTTTTCAGTTTTCTTGTGTTTTGATGTCATTTTGTATTATGTTTCATGTTTAAGTCGTCTTTGGTTAAGTTGATTCTCTAGTGCCGAGGTTGTCCCTGTTTAGATTTGTATTAGTTAGTATTTCCCCCCTTGTGTTTTTGCCCTCTGTGTCTCCCTCTGTGTGGCTGTGATTGTCTTTGTTGTGAGTTCTTGCTTCCCTCATGTTTCCTTCTGTTGCTCTTCCTGTCATGTTATCCATGTTTCCCCAGTCATGTTCTCTGGGGCTGTGTCCAAGTTCAGGGGTAGCATGCTTCGAAGGACCCGACCTACCCGGTCCACATAGGGCGGGTCCTTCGAAGGCCGGGTAGGCTGGAAGTGAGCGGCTGTGAAATTGGACAGTCTTCTACTCTTCAGTAAAGTCTGCACTCACTTCTGTGTTTTTCCGGTCGCTAGCGCCAAAGCGTGACAACTTTAAAATGGACCCAGAAATGTCGCAGTGACTGAATGATTGCTGGTGTTTCGTGCACATTTACTATATTATATAAAATATGTAAACCAAATCTCTTTGAAACATATAGAAGAACATTTTCTATTTCTGTTTATTTTCTATTATTCATTTGATCCTGTAACTGATTTGTGTGCATAGATGGCCCTGGAGTGTCCTCAGGGAGAGAGGGAATTAGGACAGGAAGCAAATCAATACAACACAACTCTTAGTAATTGCATTTATTAACTTGTGTTCTTAAGGATTATCTTCTTGATATCACACATACATACTTTGTATTTTTAAGATATCTCATTTCCTTCTGGCCTGCAGGGGGTGACTTTCCGCTGCAGGCTCATCTTCTCCAGAATTGTCCTGATCACACACAACAAATAAGAGACGAGAGAAAATTGTACAACCACCAGATGGCGAAAGAGTCCCACTGCAACTTTAAGCCATGAAGGATGTGTCTTGATGTTTGCTTGTGATAAATCTGCTTTATGTGAGTCTTTTTCAGAGAGTAACAGTAATATGTCTGATTATATGTCTTTAATCAGTAAAGTCTCACTTTGCTGGAAATAAATAAATAAATAAATAATTGTAAACATGCAGCTGTATGTTAGAAGTCAAAGGGTCCTTAAGTCTTCTGTAAATTGACGGGGATCAAATGAAGGACACAAGTATCTGTTCTTACTCTAATAAATGCTGCTTTAATATCCAACAGACTATTTTCCTTCCTCATCAGCAGTAAACAGCTCGACTGCATCTGTGCATTTGTGTCCTCCATACTTGTTTACACAGACATCTCAGGCTTGATGCCACGATGCAGTGTAGAAACCTGACAACCCTCTGACTCATGTTCAAATGTTCAAGGACATTTCTCAGGATCATGTATGACCCCTTTTTGAAATTTGGACTTTCATTAATAATATTTGTGTTTCTGAGTCATTTTTGTGGAGACTTCTGTCCAACGTAGTGTCCAAATGAAGCCTGAAGCTTTTCTTCACCCTCTTGTCAGATGGTCAGCAACAAAACTCTGTTCCAACCAATGTCTGATAAGAGATGAGACACAGCAGCTGAGCAAATGATCATTTCATGCTGAAGACATCCTCAGACAGAATTAAATACATACATAAACACAGCCTGGTGCCAATAACACAGCTAATGACACTGCTGTATCACTGGCTTTACTGATTAAAGACCATATCTGAAGGAAATCTTTGAACACAACAGAAAGTGACCTTTTAAACCTGCGACACTGATGCTGCATTCAAGGACCATTAAAAACATTTTAAAGGACTTAAGAACATCAAGAAAATGTGACTTGTTTCTCTGTAATGAAGCTGTTTTAGTGAAGAAAGTTGAAAGGTCACAGAGCGACTGCTGAATCTTCTGCTCTAAACATGAACTCTGAACTTTGTGATGCTTCAGGAGGAAAACTGCTTCAGTTATTCTCTCAGATTAGTTTCATATTTTCTGCATCAGATTTGAGTGAGATCCTGGAATGAAGACAGAAGAAAAGACTTTGTTCAAAGTTTGATTTATAGTCAAACCTTCCAGTTTATTCACACAATAAAACATCAACACAATATATGAATTCATTCATTAAAATCACAGTTTTTCCTCATTTGTTTGATGATTTTGACAAAAACAAACACAAACACACACACATGGTCTGCCATACTCATAAAGAGAAATGTCGACATTTTTCAATACAAATATTCCAGAAACATTTAGAGGATAGAGAAGTTTACATTTTCATGTGGAGAAATATTTTAGTAAATCAAAATGATGATGAGCAGTGATAGCCTCCATAAACAGTCACAGGAAAGATCTCCTTTAAAAACTCAGAAACATCAAGAGAACAACTAGAAGATGTGGAGGTACCACCCATAATGTTTGACTGACAGCTGATCTCTGTGCAGAAATGATGGAGAGAAAATAAAATGAAACTAAAATACAGATTTAAACCCACAATATGAAAGACTTCAGTCTATTTCACTTTAATCAACTCAGCAGAGTTTTCAACCCACATCCCAGAAGAGATTATAAATACATTATTGTAAAGCCTCAGTCCAGCATAGAGCGGCTGAGTGAATGTGGTCTGGACTCTGTGGAGGAGAGTCATGGTTTCAGAGACGCTGTAGAAGGACAAAATACCTGCTCTGTGATCCAGGTACACTCCTACTCTGGAGGAACGAGGACCTGAGACAGGAGTTTGGATGTTGTTGTACCGAAATGTATAACTGTTGTTGTTACAATCTAATGACCAAGATTTGTTTTTATGTCCAAATTCAGATTCATTTCCTTTTCTGCTGATATTCTTGTATGCGACTGCTACATAAACTCCTCCCCCTCTCCACTCCACCTCCCAGTAACAACGTCCAGTCAGACTCTCTCTACTCAGGATCTGCCACATGTCAGTGAATCTGTCTGGATGATCAGAATAAGACTGTTGATGAATCACTGCTTGCGCTTTTCTGTTCCCCTCTGATAATAACAGCTGTTTGTTTGCTGTGTTTGGATCCAGTGTGATTTCACATGAATATTTTAAGAATTCAGCTCTGGTCTTTGGCTCTGGTGGATCTGACAGTAAAACATCCACTTCAGTGACTGTCAGTGAGATGTTTGTCCATTCCTCTCTCAGAATGTCCTGTAGTTTATCTCTGACCTCTGACACAGCTGCTGTCACATCCTCAAAGTAGCTCAGAGGACGGATATTGATGCTGGATGAGTCTGTAGACTCACTGAGTGCTGACAGTGAGGGGTAGTTGTGTAGAAACTGGTTGTGATCCTCTGTGTGTGAGAGCTGCTTCAGCTCAGCATCTTTCCTCTTCAGCTCAGTGATCTCCTGCTCCAGCTTCTCCTGAAGCTCTTTGACTCAACTGACTTCAGTTTCCTGCTGGGATCTGATCTGCTGCTTCACATCAGAGCTTCTTTTCTGGATGAGATGGATCAGCTCAGTGAAGATCTTCTCACTGTGCTCCACTGTTTGATCAGCAGACTGATTGATGGCCTCCACCTCCTGTTGAAGCAGCTTCACATCTTTCTCTCTGTCCTGGATTCTCTGCTGGATGTTTTGTCGACTCACCTCCAGCTCTCTCTGCCTCTCAGTCCTTTCTGCTGCAGCTGAGACTGTGTCGTGGCCTTTATGTTCATCCACAGAGAAGAGATAACAGATACTCTGCTGATCAGTACGGCAGAACATCTTCATCACCTCATCATGACGAGAGCAGATGTTCTCCTGGAGCTTCTTGGAGGGCTCCACCAGCTTGTGTGTTTGAAATGTGGAGGATATAAACAGAGTAGCCAGTAGTGGGACATGGTTCCAGCAACTCTGATGGTGACGGCCCGTTTGAAGCTGAAGCTCCGGCACGTGTCAAAAAATCAACACACTGCTTCAGAAACGCTGTGCTGAGGCTTGGTTTGTCTGAACAGAGTCACGTGATCAATGACGTTTGAAGCTTCATTCAGCACGTCACTGCTTCAGTACCTGATTCAATAATTTATAAGGAATTGAATCATTGGTGGGATTTGTGCTGTGTTTTGGTGATTTTGTGAGAACGAATCAGTGTGTGACATAATTATAGACATGGAGCCAGGAAGAGAGGACGCTCTGCCTGTTCCTGAATAAAAACCAGTTCATCAGCATTTCTGCTCCCAGGTCTAAAATGTACATAAGAAATATGATATACACATAATTATAATGATATAACTTATAGTATATTATATATAAACGTACCAGTCTGCTGGTTAATTACATAATCAGGTGGAGGCAGTGACCTCACAACCTCCTATAAGCTTTAAGTTAAGGTTACTTTATTTATACCCACAGGTAAATTTGCTTTACAGAACAATGATAGCATTTGGCCTCCCTTCACAAACACACACACCTAATGAAACCTGACAAAACACATATTTAGTAATTAAACAAAATGAATCAAATCAAAAACAATTCTTATTGAGTTCAGTGACAGCAGCAGGGACAAAGCTGTTTTTATAATGCTTTGTCCTGCATCTTGGAACTAGAAACCTCCGTCCTGAAGAAAGAAGCTAAATCCACCCCGTAGAGGATGGGAACCATTTTTAAGGATTGATTAAGCCATCTGTGGTACCTGTTTAGAGTACAGGGAGTCTAAACAGGCCTGTGACTCATCTATCAGACGACTGGACCATCTCACTAACTAATTCAGTCAATTTTTCTCTGTGACAGAGCTCTGACTGAACCATGCCACCAAACAAAAAGATAAAACAGACTCAATAAAAGAACAAGAAAACAAAGTTAAAATCTTTCGGTCGATGTGGAAATGAGCAAGTTTCCTGAGGCAGTAAAGGCACTGGTGACCCTTTTTACAGACCGATTTGCAATAAAAGTTCAGTTTTTCATTGATTATGGTCCCAAGATATTTATATGATTGCACTTGCTCTATTTTCTGACCTTTAATTAAAGTGACTCTGTGCCCATTTTGTTGTTTCCTAAAATCAATAACCATATCTTTTGTTTTAGATATGTTCAATTGGAGATAAGACTCCTCCCACCACTGAACAAAGTCATCAATGATTGGACCGTGGTGAGTTTCACCCTCTTTCAGTAAGCTGACAATAACAAAGTCATCTGTAAATTTAATGATGGCCCTGTTTTCATATCTGCTCTGACACATGTTTGTAAAGAGAATGAATAATAAGGGCGATAAGAGACACCCTGGAGGAGAAGCTGTGGAGGAGAACACTGGGTCAGACAGAACCCCATTTATTCTCACTCTTTGTGACCTGTCAGTTAAAAGATCTAAAGTCCAGCAAACCAGGTTTTTCCTGATTTCAAACTCTTCTAAAAGTCATTTAATTAAAATATGGGGCTGTATTGTATTAAAAGCCGAAGAAAAATCAATGAAAAGAAGTCTTGCAAAAGTCCCTTTACTCTCTACATGTTTACGAATCAGATTTAGTCGAGTCAAAAGCGCGTCCTGCACTCCTCTGTTGGGCCTGTACGCAAACTGCATTGGATCCAGCTGATATTCAATCTCTTCCATAATCACATTTCTGATGATTTTTTCAAAGACTTTCATGACAACTCAGGTGAGGCAACAGGCCTGAAGTCATTCAGGACGTTTGGACGACTAGATTTAGGGACATGAACGACGACAGCTTCCTTCCAAAGCGAGGGCACATTTTGTATTTGAAAGGATTTATTAAAAATAACCTGAAATTTAGGACTGAGTTCTTTATCGCAAGATTTAATTAGGCGGCACTAATGTTATCAGGGCCCTGGCTCTTGTTCACATTAACTGTATGAAAGGCCTTTTGGACATCGCTGAGTTCGGTGATGAAGTGTTGAGTATCTTTCAGTTTCTGTTTCAGTTCAGAAGAACTAAAACGAGCATAAAGCATATTCACATCTCTGTCTGACTTAAAACCGTCTACAATGATCTGACTGCTGCTCTTTTGAAACCCTGATATGGTTTTCATACAAGTCCAGGAGGACCCAAAATTTTTTGCAGCAAATTCGCTTTCAAGAAGGTTTTTGTAGATCTGTTTTGCTTTCAAGAGCTCGATTTTCAAGTCTTTGGTGACTGCCTGAAAGTCAGTAACAGCCCCCTCTTTAAAAGCCTGTCTCTTTTTCCTTAAACAGGATTTGATGCATTTGGTGACCCATGGCTTATTGTTAGGGTACACTTTAGCACGCTTAAGGGGTATAATCATGTATTTACAAAAAACTGCATATGAGCTAACATCCACCAAAGCATCAAGACTGAATAAAAACTTCCCAATCTGTAAATTTAAAACATTCCTGCAAGGTAAGCACAGATTCTTCTGACCACATGATTGATTGATGATAACATAATTTTTTCACCCCCCAAAAATTCACGTTCAAAGCAACATATCAGCCCGATATGACACAGAACTGTCACATGACATCAAACACAAGCTGTCAGCTCTGCAGAGTGGACGATCATAATGAAGCAGTTCATTATAAGCTGCAGACTCAAGCTGCTCTTCATATATTTGTCCACCAGATGTCACCAAAGAGGACTGTGATGAAAGCTTCGAGTAATGAACCGTTTTTCATTACAAGCTTGGCCAACTGACTACAATCTACAATAAACTAATATGGCTTTTCAATCCTCTCTTCAATCACTTGGTACCACCAGGAACCTTTAAATGGGCACTCAAGCTGCCTGGAGACTGTTTTGTCGTGCACATCAGAGAAACCACAGGTAAGACAATCTTATCCAAAAGGTCAGTGTAACAGTATTGTTTTCCACCAGCTTAACCAAACTTCCCACACTAACTGAAATTTCTTTTCCCAGGCAAACATTAAACAGCAGCAGCTGGAAAACTGGAAAACCTAAAGCCAAATAATCAATAAAACATAACAAACTTTTGTATGAGTGCCCTTTCCTTTAATATAAATATTAAAATAAACCATGTATGTTTATATGGTTAAGTAATGAAGACGACCTTTATTACACCCCAATCCTGCACCACACACACACACACACACACACACACACACACACACACACACACACACACACATTAATTTTAACCATAAATTTAAAAAAAGAAATCTATGGACAAAAATGCCCATGCTTCCCACAGAAATATAAAAATATAGAAAACAAAAAAAAATAAAAACATTTAAAATGAATTTTAATAGTTTAAAGGTAAATATTAAGGGGAGAAAATATGCATTTATAATTTTTTATTTTAAATATAACCTGTCAAAAAATATTAAAATAAGAACCTGTCAAAAAAAAAAACCTAAATAAATTAAATGTAAAAATTATGAAATACAAACTACTTCTGTAATTAACAAGAACTTTTTTTTTTCTTTAAACAGAACATCAGTGAGGCAGCCTGCTGCACAATAAGTCAGTTTTAACAACAATTCGGCAATCTGACCAAGATGTAAAACCACGTCTGGCTAAACAGTTATTTTAGTTCATTTTTTTCTGCCTTTTTGCAGTTAATCCTCTGTTTCTTACAAAATCTCTTATGTTTTGAACTGTTCTTCCTGCCAACACCGGATCTTTTACCAATTTGCAATGACTGCATTCATTTTTGATGTCCAGTTTCCCTTTGTTTATGTGGTCTTTAAAATGCCTCATCACTGCAGCAACCTCAGCCTTGGACCACATGTTTGTGGGAGCTCTTTGGGAATTGTGGGATTGAGCAGCATTTTTATCTGGAAGATAAAGTAGTAGTAGTTAAAACAAACAAACAAACAAAAAAACAAAAAACAAAAACATTTGCTTGTTGAAAGAATGGATGCTACCCTGTCCTAACTTCTGAAATGTGTTGGTACCATCAATATCAAAACGAGCTAAAATTCTCTTTGAAAATTTATCAAATGTCTAAAATGAGACAACATTTAGTGTTCCACTGTGAATAAAAGACTTAATAAAAAGTTGAATAAAAGTCTCTTGATGCATGCTCAATCATCCAGGTAAGTAAATCCCAAAAGGTTGATTCTGTTAATCTGGACGTAGCGTTTTCAGTGGGAGAAACATTTTGTCACTCATCCAAGTGACTTTTTGCCACCACTCTGCAGTTTGCCATATGTTTGCAAAGTGATGAAACAATAGACTTCAAGAACCTTAAAGCACAAACATCTAAGTGACGAAACATTTCTCCCACTGAAAAAACTACGTTCAGATTAACAGAATCAACCTTTTTACTTACTTACCTGGATGATGAGAATGCATCATGCAAGCACCACAGTATGTCACATGAAGTAGTCTGTAGACAGGCCTCACCCAGTCATTAAATTGTTTGTCAGCTATACAATTACCCTTGAGCTTCTGAGAATAATGGACTACGCATAATGGCTGTGATGTGATAATTCTGTTAAATCCCTAGAATTAAAGCAGGAAGTCTACTTTAACACATGTGGATATTGTTTGATTTAAAATCCATTGTGGTGGTAGACAGAGACAGAATTGCAACGAAATTACAAAGAACGTGTCCATAAGCTTAGAGAACCAACTGTCTCACTTGCTGCAGGCATTGTGAGTGGTCCTTCATCTGCTGATTACACAATTTGATTAAGTTTTACTATTTGTAACAAACATTTTATCCACAGAAACCAAGCTAGTGGTAACTTACCACAATCTACAGTGTCTTGGAGCTGCGCTGTGTTTGTGGAATCAGCTACTGCATGTACAGGCTCACTGGTGCCACACACCAACATTTTGAGTGCTGTGTCATCATCATCTGATTCACTCTCACTGTCCTTTGTTTCAGCATCACTTAATGCAATTTCATCTGAGAAATTGTAAAAAAAACCCCAAAAACAAACAAAACCCCCCAAAACCTCACATTAACAACGAGATATGACAAAATACAGAACAAATACTGGAAATTATACTTTTTCCACAGTACATAGTTTTACTATTTAAGGCCACCACTCTGCAGTTTGCCAAATGTTGCAGTTGTTGTTGTTTGCCAAAGTGATGAAACAATAGACTTCAAGAACCTTAAATCATGGACATTTAACAGAATGGTCTGTGCTTTTAGGTTTTAATTCTGTTGATAAAGCATAATATTCAACTACTGCCCTAATATTTGCTCCTTTCAATACAAATCTTCAATTTTGATCTCATCCAGTGATTTCCCCTGGATCTGGGAGAGATGTCCTTTTTCCAGTGTTAAAAGCAGTTTGGAAATCTTGGCCAGCTGTGTTGTGGGAACTGGTAATCTGTAGAATTTGCGGTGAACGCAGATATTATGACCCAGGAAATCTGCAACCTGATCAAGTTCATTGTTTTTCAAATTAAGGACTTGTGAGAGTGTGGCAACATGTTTTCTGAGCTGTGTCGATCTCAGATACTCAGGGTGCTTTGCTCCACACTGATGTGCATGATAACACTGAGACTCCAGAGTTAAAGCCAGGCCGAGTACTTTGGTTCTTCCAGGTTCTCTATCCATGTCATCTTTTTATTTGTTAGGACATCTGTGGACATGTCTCCAAAGATCCTTGCGAACATGCATCCCTTGACAGTAAAAGCAATGAGCAAACTTTCCCTCTACTGCTTGGGTCTTCTCGGAAATGGCCGCCAACTGGCGCTGCTGGCGTGCACTCCATGGGTCAGAGACCTTGGACATCGCAAACGTCAAAGGTTTGTGGTCAATGTACGCAGTAAAGTTGCGACCCTCGAGGAAAAAACGAAAATGTCATGTCGCGAGGTGCAGGGCCAGCAACTCCCTTTCAAAAACACTGTACTTGCGTTCAGCATCCCGGAGCGTACGACTGAAGCGCCAGTTGGTGGCCATTTCCGAGTTTACCACAGACATTCAGCATGTGGCTGGTAAGTCCAATCACGTCGCTGACTGTCTCTCACGTGTGTTGGTTTCTCCGGTGTATGTCGGCGTCCATGGCCGCCGAGTAACGTGCTGACCCGGACATCCTTGCCCTTCAGTCAACAAAAACGGGCCTCGTGCTGGAGGACACCCCGGTGTGGGACGGCGGTCCGCACCTGCTTTGCGACGTTTCCACCGGCCGCCCCCGCCGGGGTGTCCTCCAGCACGAGGCCCGTTTTCGTTGACTGAAGGGCAGTCACGTTGGGGTCACCAATGTGGAGGTAAGCATCGACGACACAGAGCTCTCAGTTCTCACTCCTTCTTTATTCCTCTCCAACATCAACTGCACATATTGCGCCACAAAACACAGGAACACACTTCCTTAACACTGGGTGTGAGTGGAGCCCTCTAGTGGTCCACCGCAAAAGTACAGTTTTTAAATTCAATGTTGCTGAAACAACAAAGTAATAAAAAAAATAAATCTATCTGATCGAGAAATCACTCATCTTTGGAAAAGAGAGTTTATTACAGAGAAATGGCTCTTTCCAAAATAAAAGCTATACTATATGTTTCGTCTGGGCTATATTCTCAGCAGCATATTAAACATATCAGGTCCCCAAGGAGAATCATGTGCTAACGGCTGTCTAAATGACTCGGGTAAAGTTTGTAGCATGCGTGCTTGTTGTTTTTGTCTGCTTCCACTTGTCTTTGCACTAGGATGATGTCGGCGTAAATGTGCAGTCATATTCGTTGTCAACACGTTAACGAGCAAACTGCGCTGACGCAGTAGTTCCCACCCACGTAATTAAGCATTGTGTAGCACATCCGACATACTGTTTTACTTTTGTCCATGACGCGCTTACCTTCAGGGTCATACTTCACATGAAGACCAAAATAGTTCCAAAGGCCAGATCTGAATGAGGGTGGGGGAGGTTCAATTTGCCATGTTGCAACGAGCTTAGCTTCTGTCTTGCTAGCTTGCGCTGCGCTCAGTGGATCTGCGCTCGACAGTGCAGCCTAGGCGGAGTAGTCGAAAGCAGATCCACTGAGCTCTCAACACAGACAGCAGAAAGAAGAAGAAAAGTTGATAAAATAAATTAAAAATTTTGTATTGTTCGATACATATGCGTACCAAACTGAAAGCACTGTATCGAACGGTTCAATATCGATACGAGTATTGTTGCACCCCTAATAAACACAGCCTGGTGCCAATAACACAGCTAATGACACTGCTGTATCACTGGCTTTACTGATTAAAGACCATATCTGAAGGAAATCTTTGAACACAACAGCAAGTGACCTTTTAAATACTGAGTGTCATCCTCACCTCAGTTCAGTCTTCAGCTGTTCTGTGGTCACATGACTGTTTCACTGTACTCATCAACTAGTTGTTAAACTGTAATAGACTTCATTTGAAATGATTTGTTGTGAACAAGTGTAAGGAGATGATTGTCGGCTTCAGGAAGACTCCACTCACACACCACTCAGCATCCGTGGTTCCACGGTAGAGACTGTTACCAGCATCAAGTTCCTGGGAGTTCACATCTCAGACAACCTCACCTGGACCACCAACACCACCCCCATCACCAAAAAAAGGTCCAGCAGCGCCTCCACTTCCAGAGACGCCTGAAGCGGGCCAACCTCACTCCTCCCATCCTCACCACGTTCTACAGAGCACCATTGAGAGTGTTCTGACCAGCTGCATCTCCGTGTGGTTTGGCAACTGCAATGTTGGTGATCTTAGCAAACTACAATGCATTGTTAAAGCAGCTGCCAAGATCATCGGAACATCTCTCCCTCTGCTACAAAACCGCTGCATCAGTAAAGCCTCCAGCATCGTGCTTGGCCCCTCTCACCCCTCACATATACTCTTTTCTCTCCTTCCATCCTGCAGACACTACTGCAGCATCGGGGCCCGATCCCCCAGACTGCGGAATAGCTTTTTCACACAAGCCCTCAGACTCGTGAACTCACTACCAGCCCTCCCTCTCTCCCCCACCACACACACCCACATAAACTACTAACCGACTCTTTTGCACTTTACACACCACTGCCTCTGTAAGACATGCTGCTCTATGGACATTTATTTACTCCAGGTTTACAAGCTGCTACACTGGTCACTTTAAACTCCAAACTGTAAATTGTAAATTCTAATTGAAAAGTCTCTTGATCACCTTAGACTTAAGCTTTTATTTATTTTCTTCTCCTTTCTTTATCTATTTATTGCCTTTTTTGCACTGATCTAACCGGAGCCCCATAGTCTTGTCTCTCTGTATGCTGCACCAGATATAGTAGAGATTACAATAAAGTTTCTTTTGACTTGACATTGACTAATACTGTAGTGAAGAAAGTTGAAAGGTCACAGAGCGACTGCTGAATCTTCTGCTCTAAACATGAACTCTGAACTTTGTGATGCTTCAGGAGGAAAACTGCTTCAGTTATTCTCTCAGATTAGTTTCATATTTTCTGCATCAGATTTGAGTGAGATCCTGGAATGAAGACAGAAGAAAAGACTTTGTTCAAAGTTTGATTTATAGTCAAACCTTCCAGTTTATTCACACAATAAAACATCAACACAATATATGAATTCATTCATTAAAATCACAGTTTTTCCTCATTTGTTTGATGATTTTGACAAAAACAAACACAAACACACACACATGGTCTGCCATACTCATAAAGAGAAATGTCGACATTTTTCAATACAAATATTCCAGAAACATTTAGAGGATAGAGAAGTTTACATTTTCATGTGGAGAAATATTTTAGTAAATCAAAATGATGATGAGCAGTGATAGCCTCCATAAACAGTCACAGGAAAGATCTCCTTTAAAAACTCAGAAACATCAAGAGAACAACTAGAAGATGTGGAGGTACCACCCATAATGTTTGACTGACAGCTGGTCTCTGTGCAGAAATGATGGAGAGAAAATAAAATGAAACTAAAATACAGATTTAAACCCACAATATGAAAGACTTCAGTCTATTTCAATTTGATCAACTCAGCATCTGTTTTAAAATTACCCCATATACCTGTGCAAAGAGTCAGTCCAGCATAGAGCGGCTGAGTGAATGTGGTCTGGACAGAGTCATGGTTTCAGAGACGCTGTAGAAGGACAAAATACCTGCTCTGTGATCCAGGTACACTCCTACTCTGGAGGAACGAGGACCTGAGACAGGACTTTCAATGTTGTTGTACTGAAATGTATAACTGTTGTTGTTACAAAATAATGACCAAGATTTGTCATTACGTCCAAATAAGCATTCGTACCCTGCTCTGCTGATACTCTTGTATGCGACTGCTACATAAACTCTCCCTCTCCACTCCACCTCCCAGTAACAACATCCAGTCAGACTCTCTCTACTCAGGACCTGCCACCTGTTAGTGAATCTGTCTGGATGATCAGAATAAGACTGTTGTTGATTCATAACTCTTGCTTTTCTGTTCCCCTTTGATAATAACAGATATGTGTTTGCTGTGTTTGGATCCAGTGTGATTTCACGTGAATATTTTAAGAATCCAGCTCTGGTCTTTGGCTCTGGTTGTGACAGTAAAACATCCACTTCAGTGACTGTCAGTGAGATGTTTGTCCATTCCTCTCTCAGAATGTCCTGTAGTTTATCTCTGACCTCTGACACAGCTGCTGTCACATCCTCAAAGTAGCTCAGAGGACGGATATTGATGCTGGATGAGTCTGTAGACTCACTGAGTGCTGACAGTGAGGGGTAGTTGTGTAGAAACTGGATGTGATCCTCTGTGTGTGAGAGCTGCTTCAGCTCAGCATCTTTCCTCTTCAGCTCAGTGATCTCCTGCTCCAGCTTCTCCTGAAGCTCTTTGACTCGACTGACTTCAGTTTCCTGCTGGGATCTGATCTGCTGCTTCACATCAGAGCTTCTTTTCTGGATGAGATGGATCAGCTCAGTGAAGATCTTCTCACTGTGCTCCACTGTTTGATCAGCAGACTGATTGATGGCCTCCACCTCCTGTTGAAGCAGCTTCACATCTTTCTCTCTGTCCTGGATTCTCTGCTGGATGTTTTGTCGACTCACCTCCAGCTCTCTCTGCCTCTCAGTCCTTTCTGCTGCAGCTGAGACTGTGTCGTGGCCTTTATGTTCATCCACAGGGCAGAGATAACAGATACTCTGCTGATCAGTACGGCAGAACATCTTCATCACCTCATCATGACGAGAGCAGATGTTCTCCTGGAGCTTCTTGGAGGGCTCCACCAGCTTGTGTTTCTTTAATGGAGCCGCATCATAATGAGGCTGAAGGTGTTTCTCACAGTAAGAGACCAAACACACCTGACACGATTTCACAGCTTTTAGCTTCATGCCAGAGCACAGATCACAGGCCACATCTTCAGGTCCAGCATAGCAGTGATCAGCAGGAGCAGCTTGGAGTCCAGTCTTCTTCAGCTCCTCCACTAAATCTGCTAACATGGTGCTTTTCAACAGGACAGGCCTCGCTGTGAAAGTCTGTCTGCACTGAGGGCAGCTGTAGATTTTCTTCTCTTCCTCTTCATCCCAGAAGCTTTTAATACAGTTCATGCAGTAGCTGTGTCCACAGGGAATAGTCACCGGATCCTTCAGTAGATCCAAACAGACTGAACAGCAGAATTTTGTTTGGTCCATTTGATTCATGTGCTGTGCCGTTTCACCGTCTCTCATTGACTGTCAGACAGTTTCACTTCCTCTGAACAGAAACAACCTCTGTGCTCTGAAGGGAAACAGATCTCTGCTCTTGTTCACCTCCTACAGGAAATGAGGCTCACCAGCAACTGCATTTACACCATGTTGTTTAGACCCATCCTGATACAGACACATCTGTGAAGGGAGGCACTAAAGAAATATTCTTACAGAGCGACCAAGAGCCAATCACATGATGCAGGGTGTGGTATGTGTGATTACAACATGCAGTAACAAGTCTGACCCAGTTAAAGTGTAATCGTTTCTCTTTACTTGGTGCTTTGAAATGTGACAGTCAACACCCAGAAATTTCATTCTATATTTCAAAAAGTTCAGCAAAGTTTAGGATGCTGTGATGAATAAAAATAAATGACACTTTATATTTTGACATTTTCTAATCTTAGTTCATTCTCACACTTACAGAATGATGCATGGGAACAACTGACTCCACTAAATCAAACCTATGTTCAAATGAGATTATGATCATTAAATAGTAACAAATATTTAAATTTAGCAACAACAAATGCAGATCGGTCCACAGTGTTTACAAAAACAAACAAACAAACATTATTTTGTAGTTTTTCCTGTGTACACAGTCACAGTGGAGTTTAAATGAAAACATCAAGATGTGCTTGAAATGCAAACTTTCAAGTTTAATTCAAGGTTTTAGTAAAATTTTGCCTGAACTGTTTAGTAATTTTTCACAAAGTGTCCATGTCAGTAATTCATTCAAATGTATTTTGGTCTTAAACTGATCCAGTAAATGTAACTTTTTCTCACCTACTTAATCGAGTATTTTAGTTGTTTAACTGTCATTATAACTAAACTGAACATCCAAAGCTTTTCTCACTGCAGTTTTGTTGTGCAGTTATAGCAGCACTTTGAATCATCCACAGTTTTATAGAACTGTCTGTTGAATTGTTGTTTTGTTTGGTGCGATGGTTCATTTATTTAAATAATTGATGATAATTTGATGTATTTGATTATTTATTACTGGTGCAAACAACTCATTTCTTCATGGTGCAAATATATAGTAGACTCAGGAGTTTAACTCAGTTTTCTTGGCCTTTGTTTATCGTTCATTTAAAATCTTAATGGGTAAAGATCATCATAATTACATATGAAATTATATGTACAAATTATATGTTCCATTACACTATTAACAGCACAGATTATACAGCAAACATCAGATTCATGGATGGAGCCAGAGGCTAAATGACTGTTCAGTCCTCTTTAGGAAACGATCTTCATATGACGACAAACACGACAACAATCAGCTGTCAAACTGTACAAGAATTTCACAGTAATGTAAAAGAAGTTATATCACTTTATTTTTAAATGTACGCACTCAGGGTCAGGACTGAAGACACTGATCGAGGAAATACTCTAAATATAAATATTCACCTAAACATTCAAAATTATTCAATTGCATGAAAAGAAATATGAACTCTCTACAATACTGGCTTCTGATTGGTTGAAAAAGCAGGTGCTGAACTTCAGAAGAGCTAAAGCTGCAAAACTGTGTAAAACCAGAGTGGATGCTGCCCTCTGACCTTTCAGAAGTACGATCTTTTTATGAAGACAGAGGCAGAGTTATTATTCATCACTTTAAAGATGATATTCGTTATATGTTCTTCACCCGTCGTCTAGTAAAGTCCAGAGAATGAGACACATAATTTCAAAACATACAGCTGCATGTTAGAGATCACAGAGTTCTTCAGTCTTATGAGAACTCATGGAGACTAAATGTCAGACACATCAACAGTAAATGTCGTTCCTCCCCCCGTGAGTTTGTGTCCTCCACACTTGTTTACACAAACATCTGAGGTTTGAACAGTGTGCAAAACCACATGTTACAAAGCTGCTGAGCTACTGAATACTGGAATATTTCATTCAATATCACCATCTGACCAAAGGACAAACACAGAGAGGATTAGAGCGCCAAACTTTGTTTCAAACTGTTTCAGATTTTAGAGGCAAAAAGCAGAATTTCTACCTGGACGAAGAAATCAAAGCAGGAGAAAAACAAGCTTTTTACATTTATTCAAAGGCATTATGTGAATGTACTCTGAGCCACAGCCTCCTAAAGTAAAGACATTTTATCATCTAAACCAGACAGAGTCATGTTTTCAGCAGTGTCTGTATCCTCCATATAGACCATGCCATGGTCCACCTGGGGTGACCAGGTGTCTGACTTTATGTGGGACTACACAGCGCTCAGTCCTTGTTTCCCTGTGCCACACACACATTGAGCCAATGTCCAGTTTTTTTATTGACTCTAGTTTCTGTCGATCGGTAGGCCCACAAAAAAACCCTGTACAGGAAGTAGATTTCATCTCTCTGATAAAAGGAGTTCTAATCCCTGATCCTATGAGTCTGACCCAGTAGATAATATTTATATGATCATATTTATGCCTTTGTTGTTTCACAAAGGGTTAAAAACATTCACAGGTTGGACTGTGAATGTCCACCCACACCTCATCTCTCTCTCTCTCTCTCTGACTTACAAGATTTAACACAAAGTTTAAACTTTAAAATCACTTCATTACATTTTCTTTGTTATTCTTAACACAGAAAATTCACATTCAAAAATATATGGATATAATTCACTTCATCCAGTTTCTTTAAGTCTACTTCAGTTAGATTTGTCTTCTTCTTTTCACATGAACATTAATTGTTTCCAATTCAAATACAGAGAAATACTTTCTTTGACTTTATATCTGTGTTTGTTAATTACTGTTTTTCATTTTTTGAACACACAATATATCACAGGACGGCAAACGTTTATCCAGTTAAACAGCGTGATTTGTCAAATTCACTGTGCCCAACAGATAATCCTCGGGCATTAAAGGAGACAATATTGATGCTCACTTATCCCAACGTGTCATGGGCCCCCCGCTGCTTATCTGCATACAGTTGATAGTGAAGGACAATCCCATACTGGGTTTGTAATGGGGAAGTCTAAACTTGCACCCCGCCCCGCACACACAGTACCACGCCTGGAATTCTGAATCTATCTTTGCCGGATCTTCACCAGTAATGTTGTGAACAAGCAGAAATAACACAGACAACACCTCATGTACATGCTAAATGTACCCTACACGCTTGTGCCTTAGGAGACTTTCATCTTTGTGACTATTAATGCGTTCAGAAAGAACTTGGATATGTGTTTGGCACAACATTTTAGTCCATGTAATGTAATGTGCATGTGTTTAAGCTAGGCTAATCATTAAGTCTGGCATTAAGATGTGTGTATTAGCTATTAATTTATTTTTTATTTTCATAAATTTCACTTACAATACACAAACCAAAAAAAGAAAAGTTTTATAAAGATCTTCAGTAAAATCAAGAAAAGCAAGCCTTGTGTGGACTTATTTTGTTCACTGGCTGTCTGGCTTCACATAGTCATGTGTTGTGACAACAGCACATGAAATTATGTTATTCATATATATGTGTAAATATAATGTGGGGTTGGGGTGCTTGGACCAAAAATGCAGATTTGTTTTTTTGTCCCAGTCCAGCCCTGGTATCTACCATAATGCAAAATCTGAAAATTATCTTTTAAAAACTGGGGACACTACAGAGCTAACAAACATACAGACAGACCCATTTATACACTTCCTCCCTTCAGAGGAAAAAATAAATCTGGACCATACATTGCCAGTTTGTCAAGGCAGGCAGGTCGGACTCAAGCGGAGACTGAGAATTACAATTAAACAGTTCTTTATTTACAAGCACCAGGTGCAATATATACAAGTGGGGGGAAGCCAGGGGTCCACGGGGAAGTTCAGGGAAAACAGGATCTTCACACTCGCACACCGATCACAACTCCACACGCTCCACTTCCAGCTCGCTCGCTCGACTCGGGAAATTCCTCTTCCACACATACCACGTCAAACCTCCCACACTCATGCTCAGGTTTCCAAGCTACAGGGTTACAGGACGGGTCCGGGCAATTCTGGACACGCTGAGACGAGATGATCACAACCAGAAAGAAACCACAAAGAATCTCCGAAATTCATGAAGCCGGGATTAGACTAACGTGTGCTACTCAATAGTCCAGCGACGAGGAGCTCAGAGCCACTCCTTAAGAAGTGGCCGGCAAACAGGACGATGAACCACAGGTGAGTAATTAGTTGCAGGTGCGTGGACCAAAGGCGGGAGGCTGAGGTGAGCTCCGCCCAGGCAGAGCGATACGAGAGAGAGAGAGAGAGAGCAAAAACACATGTAGCCACACTGGGCCGACCGGGCAGACACAGGGACCATGACACAGTTACTGATACCGACAATGATGGTACCAGGGTAAGACGTAAGCTACCTTTGTATCACTGACAACACACGGTTAAAGCAGAAGTTAAATCACTAAACCTCAAATCCTTCATCACAGTGAAGGCTCACAGCACATCAACATGGACTTTACTTTTTTACTTTTAGGGGTTTTAATGTTCATTTTCAAATGTTAAATTCTGTGGCCATAGTGTTATCGCGCTTGTTTAATATACACTGACAATTAAGAATAACAAAAAACATGAAAAATATCTTCTTAAAATTTTATTGATCTTGTTTTTAAAATATCTCAAAATTTTCAGAGGAGAAAATTTAGAGAATTGTTTTGTTTTACAAAAAATGTAATTTAGTCCAAATGACTTCATGTTATGTAGGGCCAATTGACAATAACACAGTGCTTAACAAAACCAGTAGACCAGAATTACAGGTTTAAGAAATTTGGGGTGTTCTTATTTTTATGACGGGTGTTGTAATAAATTTGTTAAGCACTGTATATGTAAAGTAAAAACCCTACAGTATAAGAGATGGAAAACCCCAACAATCAGATGATCCCCTTTGAGCAAGCACTTGGCAACAGTGGGGAGGAAAAACTCCCTTTTAACAGGAAGAAACCTCCAGCAGAGCCAGGCTCAGGGAGGGGCAAGTCCTCTGCCATGGCTGGTTGGGGGTGAGGTGAATCAGACTGCAAACATCTTAATCAGACATGTCTTACCTGGTAGGATGGATGTTCGCTGGAAAAAAATTGGGTTTAATGGACATTGTTTTCTAATGCAATTATTTAAATATGTTTTGGAGTCTGATTCACTGTCACATTTTCCCTCTCTTTTCTTATATATTTGGAGTTCATGGGAAGCTGGTTATGTCAGCTTTCCATGAACTCCGACGCTGTACAGACAGGAATACTTGTGGTTGCCCAAGTTGTTCAACACATGCAGCGTGACGTAGCAGATGACATCTACTTTGTGGTCCTGAGAGACAAAAAAACAGGTCTAGTTAGTTGGATAAAAGTTTTTTGAGTCTTGACAGGATGATAAATTTTGGGATACTTTGATTATTATGAGGGAGGATATACAGATAGCAAGGGATGCTAATCTCTAAGTACTCTGGATAGAAAAGTTGATGTGCATGCGTCTAATGGCAGAGTGTACTCACGGGTATCCTTAATGTCTGCAGTGGATCTCCATTTTCATCATATAGAAATGTTCCCAGGTGGACACCACTGTCGCCTAACGCTCTCTTTCCCTGAAAAGACAGAAATGAATACATATAAAGTTGTTCTCTATGTACATGTATGCTAAATGCAACAGTTCAACATTGGTGCAGTGATGGGATGTGTGCACAGTGAAATCCAGAAATCTGTGACTTACAAACACTGAAAACATCCTGGGAGCACTGGAGATCTTTCCAGATGGTGACACCATCTTAGAAATATGACCCAGTGTCACATGACTGATCGTGATGCTGTGGGAGAGCTCAATTGTTAAATGTCCCTGGGAGCCTGCAAAACTCCAACACACTCCTGGGACCATGGGTGCTCGACCCTAAAGAGAAAAAGAAAAACAGAGCTCAGTACGGACCGCTAGTGTTTGACTATTAAACTGTGCAGATGTGTGAGATGTTATGTTGTTGTTTTGTGGGAGTAGATTATACCTGAATATACTCTTGGTCTTACACATGGTGGTTTTGCAGGTATTAATGTAAGCCCCCACAGCTTCAATCCAGACTGTTCTGGAAGGTAGGATGCTGAAGACTGTTCTTTTACAATCTTTGCTCCTGTAGGCAAAAACACAGAGTGAGAAAGGAATTGCAAAACAACAACAAAGAAATTCTTACATGACTTCTGATCTGATTTCATGTCTTACCCAGTTCCTCCAGAGCAAAGTTGGGCATCCTGTCCCCAACTGGAAGAAGGAGGTCCATTCTTTTTTTAATGTCCATGAACTCCCTTTGCAGCTGTTGTAACTGCCTTTCCACCTGTTCATGTTCGCTCATTAAGTACTGCAACTGAGACGAGGCCATTTATGTTATATGTAAAAGCTTTATGATACATTAAACTGGCATTATCTGAAAATTAAAATCAGTTTTATATTATGAGCTTCATATGTTTTTCATACCTTACTCATGAACGGGGTGGAAAGGTCAATTTTGGGCCCTCCAATACCGAAAATCAATCCTGGTGGGTGAAGAGAAACACAAAATAAGATGAGACGCTTAATCCAGAAGAAAAGCACTTCCACTGTTTGTGGAAGGAGATCATTTACCAAAACACAAGGCCAGCATGAGGACCAAAAGTCCCAATGCCTTGGTGGCTCCAAAGAGGCCTCTGCTGCTGTCACTGACTATAGTGTAGTCAGAATCAACGTCGTCGTGGTCAGCAGTGTCGGGGCCAGGACGAGGATGGAGCCGTCGCCTTTTGAAAATTCTGCATAGAACAAACAAAATCACGTGAGAAAAAAAAGGTACATGGAAGAACAAATGGATTGTGATTATAAAACATGTATATATGTCAATGGATGACAAAAAAGAACATGTAGATCAGCACTAACCTGTATAAAGTCTCCTTGTAGGAGATTATCGGCTCTCCTTCTCTGCTGTAACAGCCCATAGACTGAAGTCTTTCACTTCTTCTCAACATGGCTGTAAAATGAAAGCGAGAGAAAGGGTTAACTTTGTGTTAGGGACTCTAACACAAAGCTTATCAGACGTCTTAACTATGATTTGAGCATGTTTCCATTAGAAGCATCTCTGTACACATCAGTGCAGATTCTTTTATATATAAACTTTACGGTCCCAGCTTGTTTTTTTCTTATGAACAGAATAATATTTGAATCACACTCATATATGAAAATCTCTCTTAATTAAGGAACTTTTTTTCTTAGCGTCTTCAAAAGCAAAGAGTCATATTGTTGTGATTCAGATCGTATCATCAGATCACAACATTTTCTTGCTTTTCTTGAAAAAAATCTCTTTTCAAATAAATTTCCAGCCATAGCAAAATGGGCAGCTACAGCCTGCAGGCCGATTAACATCGTGGAGGATGAGGGGTATGAATTGCCTTCGAGAGCCAACACTGTAACCAAGATAGAAAACGTGTATGAAGACGAGAAAGCCAAAGTGGGGGAGGCTTTGGGGCAGACCAACACGGTTGCACTCACCGGAGACTATCGGACTTCTCTAAGTAATCACAGTTACCTCGGGGTAACAGCACATTATTTTTCACCACAGTGGGGAACAGAACATAAACATAATCAGCACTTTCCTATGTAAGAAGTGGTGAGTGTGTGTGTGTGTGTGTGTAAAGTAACTGAACCTTAGGTGAGTAAATGTGACAAATTCTCAATGAAGTGTGTTTCTCTATTATTGCAGGTGTATAACTGAACTTCTGGGAGGGGAGAAGTTTATTCCCTCCTCAGTGGTGTTGCCAGCTTTGTGTTGCCTGTGGTGAGTGATGGAGGTCTCTGAGGATGACCCAGCTTACATGGTTAAATTCAAGGAGACCTTTAAAGCAGAAACGGAGAAGCGCAAGGAAAAAACTAACATCATGTGGCTAAGGGTTGCAACGGCACTGGATCCTAGGTTTAAGGATCTTAAGTGTCTGAGCAGACCTGACAGGGCTGAGGTGTGGCGCTGGATCAGTGCGTTGCTGAGAGAGAGGGAGAGGCTTGCACAGCCTGAACAACCAGCAACATACGAGCCATCTAAGAAAAGATCAGCTCTCATGCTTGTTTCAGAGTTTTCATCTGAAATCAACATTTTTTAAAACAGTATCTTGGGGTGTAGGTGGTCATAAAAATAGGAAACATCTGACAGGAGGAACACGCAGTGATCAGCAGGAGCAGCTTGGAGTCCAGTCTTCTTCACACTGAGGAGGGACATATATGCAGGAACAGTTGTCATAACTGTTACAACCACCAGATGGCGAAAGAGTCCCACTGCAACTTTAAGCCATGAAGGATGTGTCTTGATGTTTGCTTGTGATAAATCTGCTTTATGTGAGTCTTTTTCAGAAAGTAACAGTAATATGTCTGATTATATGTCTTTAATCAGTAAAGTCTCACTTTGCTAGAAATCAATCAATAAATAATTGTAAACATGCAGCTGTATGTTAGAAGTCAAAGGGTCCTTAAGTCTTCTGTAAATTGACGGGGATCAAATGAAGGACACAAGTATCTGTTCTTACTCTAATAAATGCTGCTTTAATATCCAACAGACTATTTTCCTTCCTCATCAGCAGTAAACAGCTCGACTGCGTCTGTGCATTTGTGTCCTCCATACTTGTTTACACAGACATCTCAGGCTTGATGCCACGATGCAGTGTAGAAACCTGACAACCCTCTGACTCATGTTCAAATGTTCAAGGACATTTCTCAGGATCATGTATGACCCCTTTTTGAAATTTGCACTTTCATTAATAATATTTGTGTTTCTGAGTCATGTTTGTGGAGACTTCTGTCCAACATAGTGTCCAAATGAAGCCTGAAGCTTTTCTTCACCCTCTTGTCAGATGGTCAGCAACAAAACTCTGTTCCAACCAATGTCTGATAAGAGATGAGACACAGCAGCTGAGCAAATGATCATTTCATGCTGAAGACATCCTCAGACAGAATTAAACACATACATAAACACAGCCTGGTGCCAATAACACAGCTAATGACACTGCTGTATCACTGGCTTTACTGATTAAAGACCATATCTGAAGGAAATCTTTGAACACAACAGCAAGTGACCTTTTAAACCTGCGACACTGATGCTGCATTCAAGGACCATTAAAAACATTTTAAAGGACTTAAGAACATCAAGAAAATGTGACTTGTTTCTCTGTAATGAAGCTGTTTCAGTGAAGAAAGTTGAAAGGTCACAGAGCGACTGCTGAATCTTCTGCTCTAAACATGAACTCTGAACTTTGTGATGCTTCAGGAGGAAAACTGCTTCAGTTATTCTCTCAGATTCGTTTCATATTTTCTGCATCAGATTTGAGTGAGATCCTGGAATGAAGACAGAAGAAAAGACTTTGTTCAAAGTTTGATTTATAGTCAAACCTTCCAGTTTATTCACACAATAAAACATCAACACAATATATGAATTCATTCATTAAAATCACAGTTTTTCCTCATTTGTTTGATGATTTTGACAAAAACAAACACAAACACACACACATGGTCTGCCATACTCATAAAGAGAAATGTCGACATTTTTCAATACAAATATTCCAGAAACATTTAGAGGATAGAGAAGTTTACATTTTCATGTGGAGAAATATTTTAGTAAATCAAAATGATGATGAGCAGTGATAGCCTCCATAAACAGTCACAGGAAAGATCTCCTTTAAAAACTCAGAAACATCAAGAGAACAACTAGAAGATGTGGAGGTACCACCCATAATGTTTGACTGACAGCTGATCTCTGTGCAGAAATGATGGAGAGAAAATAAAATGAAACTAAAATACAGATTTAAACCCACAATATGAAAGACTTCAGTCTATTTCAGTTTAATCAACTCAGCAGAGTTTTCAACCCACATCCCAGAAGAGATTATAAATACATTATTGTAAAGCCTCAGTCCAGCATAGAGCGGCTGAGTGAATGTGGTCTGGACTCTGTGGAGGAGAGTCATGGTTTCAGAGACGCTGTAGAAGGACAAAATACCTGCTCTGTGATCCAGGTACACTCCTACTCTGGAGGAACGAGGACCTGAGACACGAGTTTTAGTGTTGTTGTACCGAAATGTATAACTGTTGTTCTTACAATCTAATGACCAAGATTTGTCATTATGTCCAAATAAACATTCATTACCCCCTCCTTTTCTGCTGATATTCTTGTATGCGACTGCTACATAAACTCTCCCTCTCCACTCCACCTCCCAGTAACAACGTCGAGTCAGACTCTCTCTACTCAGGACCTGAGACCTGTCAGTGAATCTGTCTGGATGATCAGAATAAAACTGTTGTTGTTCCACTAATGTTGCTTTTCTGTTCCCCTCTGATAATAACAGCTCTTCGTGTGCTGTGTTTGGATCCAGTGTGATTTCACATGAATATTTTAAGAATCCAGCTCTGGTCTTTGGCTCTGGTGGATCTGACAGTAAAACATCCACTTCAGTGACTGTCAGTGAGATGTTTGTCCATTCCTCTCTCACAATGTCCTGTAGTTTATCTCTGACCTCTGACACAGCTGCTGTCACATCCTCAAAGTAGCTCAGAGGACGGATATTGATGCTGGATGAGTCTGTAGACTCACTGAGTGCTGACAGTGAGGGGTAGTTGTGTAGAAACTGGATGTGATCCTCTGTGTGTGAGAGCTGCTTCAGCTCAGCATCTTTCCTCTTCAGCTCAGTGATCTCCTGCTCCAGCTTCTCCTGAAGCTCTTTGACTCGACTCACTTCAGTTTCCTGCTGGGATCTGATCTGCTGCTTCACATCAGAGCTTCTTTTCTGGATGAGATGGATCAGCTCAGTGAAGATCTTCTCACTGTGCTCCACTGTTTGATCAGC
The DNA here is from genome assembly GCF_051167445.1 of Perissodus microlepis. Lineage (NCBI taxonomy): Eukaryota > Metazoa > Chordata > Actinopteri > Cichliformes > Cichlidae > Perissodus > Perissodus microlepis. Next base: position 35,589,974 of record NC_140478.1, read on the forward strand.
AGACTGATTGATGGCCTCCACCTCCTGTTGAAGAAGCTTCACATCTTTCTCTCTGTCCTGGATTCTCTGCTGGATGTTTTGTCGACTCACCTCCAGCTCTCTGTGCCTCTCAGTCCTTTCTGCTGCAGCTGAGACTGTGTCGTGGCCTTTATGTTCATCCACAGAGCAGAGATAACAGATACTCTGCTGATCAGTACGACAGAACATCTTCATCACCTCATCATGACGAGAGAAGATGTTCTCCTGGAGCTTCTTGGAGGGCTCCACCAGCTTGTGTTTCTTTAATTGAACCACATCATAATGAGGCTGAAGGTGTTTCTCACAGTAAGAGACCAAACACACCAGACAGGATTTCACAGCTTTTAGCTTCATGCCAGAGCACAGATCACAGGCCACATCTTCCGGTCCAGCATAGCAGTGATCAGCAGGAGCAGCTTGGAGTCCAGTCTTCTTCAGCTCCTCCACTAAATCTTCCACCAATATGTTTTTTACCAGGACAGGCCTCGCTGTGAAAGTCTGTCTGCACTGAGGGCAGCTGTAGATTTTCTTCTTTTCCTCTTCATCCCAGAAGCTTTTAATACAGTTCATGCAGTAGCTGTGTCCACAGGGAATAGTCACCGGATCCTTCAGTAGATCCAAACAGACTGAACAGCAGAATTTTGTTTGATCCATTTGATTCATGTGCTGTGCCGTTTCACCGTCTCTCAGTGACTGTCAGACAGTTTCACTTCCTCTGAACAGAAACAACCTCTGTGCTCTGAAGGGAAACAGATCTCTGCTCTTGTTCACCTCCTACAGGAAATGAGGCTCACCAGCAACTGCATTTACACCATGTTGTTTAGACCCATCCTGATACAGACACATCTGTGAAGGGAGGCACTAAAGAAATATTCTTACAGAGCGACCAAGAGCCAATCACATGATGCAGGGTGTGGTATGTGTGATTACAACATGCAGTAACAAGTCTGACCCAGTTAAAGTTTAATAGTTTTTCTTTACGTGGATGTTTTAAATGTGACAGTCAACACTCAGCGAGTTCATTCTATATTTCTAAAAGTTCAGCAAAGTTTAGGATGCTGTGATGAATAAAAATAAATGACACTTTATATTTTGACATTTTCTAATCTTAGTTCATTCTCACACTTACAGAATGATGCATGGGAACAACTGACTCCACTAAATCAAACCTATGTTCAAATGAGATTATGATCATTAAATAGTAACAAATATTTACATTTAGCAATAACAAATGCAGATCGGTCCACAGTGTTTACAAAAACAAACAAACAAAACATTATTTTGTAGTTTTTCCTGTGTACACAGTCACAGTGGAGTTTCAATGAAAACATCAAGATGTGCTTGAAATGAAAACTTTCAACTTTAATTCAAGGTTTTAGTAAAATTTTGCCTGAACTGTTTAGTAATTTTTCACAAAGTGTCCATGTCAGTAATTCATTCAAATGTATTTTGGTCTTAAACTGATCCAGTAAATGTAACTTTTTCTCACCTACTTAATCGAGTATTTTAGTTGTTTAACTGTCATTATAACTAAACTGAGCATCCAAAGCTTTTCTCACTGCAGTTTTGTTGTGCAGTTATAGCAGCACTTTGAATCAGCCACAGTTTTATAGAACTGTCTGTTGAATTGTTGTTTTGTTTGTTGCGATGGTTCATTTATTTAAATAATTGATGATAATTTGATATATTTGATTATTTATTACAGGTGCAAACAATTCATTTGTTCATGCTGCAAATATATAGTAGACTCTGGAGTTTAACTCAGTTTTCTTGGCCTTTGTTTATCGTTCATTTAAAATCTTAATGGGTAAAGATCATCATAATTACATATGAAATTATATGTACAAATTATATGTTCCATTACACTATTAACAGCACAGATTATACAGCAAACATCAGATTCATGGATGGAGCCAGAGGCTAAATGACTGTTCAGTCCTCTTTAGGAAACGATCTTCATATGACGACAAACACGACAACAATCAGCTGTCAAACTGTACAAGAAGTTCACAGTAATGTAAAAGAAGTTATATCACTTTATTTTTAAATGTACGCACTCAGGGTCAGGACTGAAGACACTGATCGAGAAAATACTCTAAATATAAATATTCAGCTAAACATTCAAAATTATTCAATTGCATGAAAAGAAATATGAACTCTCTACAATACTGGCTTCTGATTGGTTGAAAAAGCAGGTGCTGAACTTCAGAAGAGCTAAACCTGCAAAACTGTGTAAAACCAGAGTGGATGCTGCCCTCTGACCTTTCAGAAGTACGATCTTTTTATGAAGACACAGAGGCAGAGTTATTATTCATCACTTTAAAGATGATATTCGTTATATGTTCTTCACTCGTTGTCTAGTAAAGTCCAGAGAATGAGACACATAATTTCAAAACATACAGCTGCATGTTTGAGATCACAGAGTTCTTCAGTCTCATGAGAACTCATGGAGACTAAATGTCAGACACATCAACAGTAAATGTCGTTCCTCCCCCCGTGAGTTTGTGTCCTCCACACTTGTTTACACAAACATCTGAGGTTTGAACAGTGTGCAAAACCACATGTTACAAAGCTGCTGAGCTACTGAATACTGGAATATTTCATTCAATATCACCATCTGACCAAAGGACAAACACAGAGAGGATTAGAGCGCCAAACTTTGTTTCAAACTGTTTCAGATTTTAGAGGCAAAAAGCAGAATTTCTACCTGGACAAAGAAATCAAAGCAGGAGAAAAACAAGCTTTTTACATTTATTCAAAGGCATTATGTGAATGTACTCTGAGCCACAGCCTCCTAAAGTAAAGACATTTTATCATCTAAACCAGACAGAGTCATGTTTTCAGCAGTGTCTGTATCCTCCATATAGACCATGCCATGGTCCACCTAGGGTGAGCAGGTGTCTGACTTTATGTGGGACTACACAGCGCTCAGTCCTTGTTTCCCTGTGCCACACACACATTGAGCCAATGTCCAGTTTTTTTATTGACTCTAGTTTCTGTCGATCGGTAGGCCCACAAAAAAACCCTGTACAGGAAGTAGATTTCACCTCTCTGATAAAAGGAGTTCTAATCCCTGATCCTATGAGTCTGACCCAGTAGATAATATTTATATGATCATATTTATGCCTTTGTTGTTTCACAAAGGGTTAAAAACATTCACAGGTTGGACTGTGGTTCTCCTTTTAGCGTCTCTGCTGGAATTTGAACTGTGAACCTCTTAGATCCAAACTTCTGAACTGCTCATCTCACAGAGGACAAAAGGGAAGAACCCCGAATCTCTTCTTCACCTCACTTTTATACCTGCTCACTCTTTCTCCCCCCTTCCCTCAGTGGACGTCACATCTTCACACTTGGGCCAATCAAGTTGTTGACATTTAATCATCCGATGTCCACCCACACCTCATCTCTCTCTCTCTCTGATTTAGAAGATTTAACACAAAGTTTAAACTTTTAAATCACTTCATTACATTTTCTTTGTCACTCTGATGGTGACGGCCCGTTTGAAGCTGAAGCTCCGGCACATGAGTCAAAAAATCAACACACTGCTTCAGAAACGCTGTGCTGAGGCTTGGTTTGTCTGAACAGAGTCACGTGATCAATTACGCCTGAAGCTTCATTCAGCACGTCACTGCTTCAGTACCTGATTCAATGATTTATAAGGAATTGAACCATTGGTGGGATTTGTGCTGTGTTTTGGTGATTTTGTGAGAGCGAATCAGTGTGTGACATAATTATAGACATGGAGCCAGGAAGAGAGGACGCTCTGCCTGTTCCTGAATAAAAACCAGTTCATCAGCAATTCTGCTCCCAGGTCTAAAATATGATGCACATACTTACAAATATAGAAGTTATAGTTAGGGATGGGTATCGTTTAGGTTTTATCCGATACTGGTGCCAAACCGGTACTTTTGAAACGGTGCCGGTGCTTAAACGGTGCTCAAACCGGTGCTTAAAGAATGGAGAACACAAAATTGGTTCAAAAATCTCTCATGTTCAGCTGTTTATTTGTAAAAAGACAACAATGTTAGCCTTTTCTGCAGCTATGGGGCATATATGGTAACATTCTTGGCTGGAAGCAGTGCTTAAACAATGGAAAAAACACAAACTTTGTCCAAAAACCTCTCATGTTTAACTGTTTTCCACTTTTTCTTTGGTCATTTTAGCCTTTTTGGCCAGGGTGAAGGGAGCATCTGCCATCAAACAAGATGACAGCCGCATGTAGCTATGATGATGTTTGCTAGTTCACCTACATGCATTAATGTAATAACGTGGTTAGCCTACTCAACGTAAATTACACACGGACAACATTAAGCTACTCACGCAGAGAAGAACGGCTGCTGCTGCATCATCATCCGTCATCATTTCTGCTACACTGGCAGGGCTAGGGGCCAGGACTCTCCTCTTTGGGTTTTTGGGGGATGTTGCTAACTCCAGGTCCGATAACAGGCAACCCAGCCTCAGTAGATGTGCTCGGTGAGGTCTCGTAGCAAGCTATCAAATACGGCGCATTTCTCGGCTTTTAAAAAAAAGCCAGGTGTTTCATCGGATTTGAGGTGTTACCTCCTTTGACAGTATCACAGTATCAGCTTAAAGCACTTGTTGCAGGCTGCTGAGTTTGCATATTTTGCTGTGAAGTACAGCCAGACTTTTGACCGCTTCGCCTTTGGCATTTTTAATCTGTAGCTCTGCTCTAAAAGAACGTACGTACCTGGACCCGCCTACTATCCTCGGAAATGTAAAATGATTGGCTAGAATCTAAAGTGTATCACACCCCAGGAAAAAAAAGCACCGAAATAAAGCACCGAAATGTGCGCTGCTTTTCGGCCTGGTTACTACCGTTTATGTCAGAACCGGTGCCATGATGGCACCGGATACCAGTACCCATCCCTACAGCTAGGTCAAGGCATATGTGAGCAACGTAGTGACAAGCAAACCTATCAAGTCACATAAGTTGGAGGAAATTCGTAGAGCTACACAGAGGGACTCAGAGCTTCAAAAAGCAATCATCTTCATCAGACAAGGGTGGCCTCGGAGAATGGCAAAGAGCTCACCACTGCAAGGCTTTTATGCAGCCAGAAGCCACCTTTCAGAATCAGATGGTCTAGTGCTCTACCACGATCGCATCGTAATTCCCACAGCACTCAGACCCAGTGTCCTTGACCAATTACATGAAGACCACCAAGGACTAACTAAATGTGGAGAGCGTGCAAGATCAACAGTGTGGTGGCCCAACATTGGACTTCAAATAACACATAAGGTGAGGTCATGCAACTTTTGCAGAGAGCACAAGCCTACACAGCGACGGGAACGTCTCGTGACTACTCCTCTGCCCAATGGCCCCTGGCAAAAGATTGCAGCTGATCTTTGCGAGCTTGAGGGTAAGAACTTTCTTGTCGTTGTTGACTATTTTTCAAGAGACGTTGAGATTGCTTCCCTCACTACAACAACCAGCAGACAGGTCATTAACAAGCTTAAACACATGTTCGTTAGATGGGGCATCCCGTTAGAACTGGTCAGTGATAATGGGACGCAGTTCACATCATCAGAGTTCCAAGACTTCAAACTGAGTTATGGCTTCACCCACACTACGTCGAGCCCTCATTATCCCCAGTCAAAGGAGCGGCTGAAAGAGCTGTCCAAACGGCCAAGTACATTCTCAAACAGCCTGACCCCTGCTTAGCCTTAATGAGTTACCGCTCTACACCAATTGCAGCAACCGGTGCAAGCCCAGCTCAACTTATGACAGGACGTCAAATCCTCACCACCGTCCCAGTACTCGAAAAGACATTGCTGCCCAGTCCAGTCAATAGGGACACGGTGTGCCAAAGAGATGCTGCAGCTAAGGACTCTTACAGATTCTTCTACAACCGCAGACATTCAGCTTCTCCCAGGCCAGGATGTTGTAGTGAAGCTTGACAGGGAAAAGGGGTGGACGACTCCAGCCAAGGTCATCAGTAAGTCTAAGGAGCCGAGATCCTACTTGGTGGAGATGGCGAATGGGAACGTGACTCGCCGCAACAGACGACACCTTCAGCCTGTCCCAGGCACCGCTGATCCTGAGGAGCAGCAGCAGAGCACTGTTCCAGCTACACCGACTACTTCAACTAAAGGGGCGGCTGCTTCCCAGGAACCACCAGTAAGGCAGGCATTGCCAATCCCTGTCCCGGGGTCTCCTCTCCGCCCTACCACACCTGTGAGAGTGACTTCCAGTTCCATTAAAGTACCTCTCAGATTCAGAGACTGAGGACTATCTCCTTTCTATGTTCTAAGGGCAGAATAATCCCTTATCAGGACTGAGGGTAGTCAACCCCTGTGATGTCCTGCGTTCTGACAACACTGTTTTATGTTTAAAGTACTTTTGTTAAAGGGGGAGATGTTGTGAAATCTGTTTATGTTGTCCTAGTAAGGCTACCATGGGAGCAGCCACTAGAGGTCGCTAGAATACTGGTGTGTATATGTTTTTTCCAGAAATTGGTGTAGCCACGTACACTGCTGCTACAATTCAATAAAAAGTGGTTCGTGCTTGAGAACCCTGCGTCTTATTGCCTCCGATCATGACAATAACTATCAAAAACGTGAAATGATTTGCAAAGCGTGAAAGTGTTACGGCTGCAGAGAGCTATGGCGGTATCTTTGGAAGCTGTTTACATAGCTAATAATATACCATGTAACCATGGAGACAGAGTCAGTCACGTGAGGTAGCGGTGCATGTTTACTACAGTGAATAAGGTGATTGTGTGCACAGCATCCACACGCTGCACAGGGTAAAGACATTACTTCAATATGTTTTCATATTTATATATATTTACTTCTGTTGTCTATCACCTCAGGTTCCTCATTACAGTTTCAGCCTACAAATGTGCTCAAACATTCATGTCTCAGGACAAGAAGACCACAACAGCTTCTGTTCCACTGCTATACATATACTGTACTTATTGATGAAAACTTCCCACAGGACCTTCAGTCATTTCTGGCAGGAAGTTTATGCCCATCCTTTAATACTTATGGATGAGGTAACATCAGGCAGCAAGTTTGTGCTCTACTTGCATAAGGTGATCTCTGCACATCCAGAATATGCTCACCTCATGGACCTGAAACTTTCCTGTCCATAATGCTCTCCAAGGCACATGATCTCACATGTGAGGTAAACCTAAGCAGCTCCTTAGACTACCATGAGCTGGATGACTGAGAACCTGCACAGACATCTGTGAGGTAAACATATTTTTCTGTGAGCATCATTAAGTCAACTCTAGGTTTCATGTGCTGATTCGGGTGCTTCACATTTATTCTGTTTTAGAGCAGGTGGAGAGGGGGAACCAGATGGGAGCAGGTTCCACTTTGGGTGAGGAAGTGGAATAAGTGATCACCTTTTTGTCTCAGCTTGTCATCACAACTAAATTCATGTTCAAATGAAGCTTTTTACTGTGACACTGATATCTGTATTTGTAATTGTACCTGCCTTGCTTTGTCACTCCAGATTTCAGCACAGTTCTCTGCACTTGTTTATATGACAAAGTTTGACAGCAGCAGGGCTTTATGTTTGTGGGTTGTTTAATAATGTGAGGCCTTCCTCAAACCGCTGCCTCAGTTCATGCTGAAGCCATCTGCCATTATCTACTAGAAATGCTGTCAAACCTAAAGTGAGGATGTGGTCCCAGCTCGCATAATTAGAGAGACTAAACCAAAGTGGTCTTCTCTGCTGAATATGGTGCCATGGTAGAAGCAGCAGACAGATGGATGTCTTCACTGACAGTCATGTTTTCCTGTGGCAGTTACTCTTTGATGATATGCTTTACATTACCTTTGTTTTAGGTAAGTGTGTTATCATTAAGAATCATTAAAGATAATTTAAGGTATGGTTGGCATCGTCTCCAAAAATAAGTCTTTTGATGTGATGGCTGTAAGGAGCCATAATCTTTATTAATCTTAATCTTATTGATATATAAACCCTCTAGTTTCAGCAGCATTCTTCAGGTTTTTAAAAGCTTCTCTGTGGCAGTGCTGCCATTTAAAAAGTAATTAGAAAGATTCCTGACTGACCTGCTCTGTTGTGTGTAACCTAAAGGGTCTGATTCAGGTCTGTGGTGTATATTGAGTCAGAAGCTAAACACACTGCTGAAACACCTGAGGGTGGTCTATGAGGAATACATCCCAGGAATCATGGAGATCATGCTGACAGAGCTTGATAATTGAAGATGATGCAGGACGAGCGGTTCAGGAATCAGTTCTCATGATGACGATGTGCAACTGCATCTCACCATTATTCTCTACATAGTTGGTAACATTTCCCATATTTAACAGAATAGTAATTTTGATTTGCATTTTCTGTTAACAACAGTAGAGGCAACAGAAGATTCACACTGATGGATGAAGCCCATCAGTGTAAATCTTCTCTTCTGCTACAACATCACCTGCCGTATTCAATCCTCCATACCCGACAGTAACAGCTGACTGTTGTGTTGAGCTTCTTTGTGAGATCTGTTAAATGTAAAGTTCATAAATCCACTACACTTTTTGTCAATGTTTGTTTTTCTGTTCTCATTCCTGGAGCTACCAAAAAGCAGAGGTGGCAAAAGTGCAGACGTTCTGTATTTAAGTAGAAGTACAGATACTCGTGTTACTCAACTAAGAGTAAAAAAGTTCATGCTCTGAAATAAAGCTTCTGTGTGAGTTCAATAAGAAAGATCTATGGTCTCACATCTGTCCAGGTGCTGCCGGCTGAATCTAAGCTTTATCACTTCCACTGTCAAGCTGTTTGTGTCATCACTGGTCTGGTCCAATCACATTCTCCCGGCCTTCTCCAGGCCAATCACCATTCATGCTGTGTACTTTAAATCTCACTGTGCATCTGTCATTCTCCTTCATAGACGCCTTTGTGCAAAGCACCTCCTCCCCAGTTCCACCTCTCATCACTCAAGCTTCATTCAAGTCACCTTCATCTCCATCACCAGCATCTAGGCTCTGAGGGGTCCTGCTCTAATCTGTTTCACAGCTGGAGCTCCGTTCTGCAGAGAGACAGACCACCAAACACCTTTGTACATTCTGTTCATCAATAAATCATCTTCATTCTTTCTGACGATCTCTCCTTATTGAAATGTACTTAAAGTAAAAAAGTAAAAAGTTGCTCCTTAAAGGAAAATTCTACCATCAAATTTTAAGTAAAGGTAACTGAACCTGGTGCTATATTAATATTATAATAACAAATATTAGTACATAAAAATTCAAATGTTCAAATCTAAATTCCAATTCTGATGACAGTTAAATATCTCATCTGTAAAAAGCCTGTATTGAAAACAGTACAGCACTTAGGGTCCAGCATAGCAGTGATATCAGTTTTACAGCAGGAGCAGTTTGGAGTCCAGTCTTCTTCAGCTGACTGAAGAAATCTGCAAACATCATGTTTGTCATATTTGTACACAAAACTGAGGTTGTCGTGTAAATTATCAGCTAAACTAAATGTGAATGTTTTATGTGTTTCTAATGAATGAATGGCCTGTAACTAAACAGAGAAACAGTTTAATACAGAAAAAGTCATTTTAATACAATATTATGCAAAGTGTTTCTAAAATTATAAAACTCAATGAAGGACACAGTTCTATGTAAAAATGATCTATGACACAGTGCACTTTATGATAAAGGCTTTATTCAGCCTAAAAACATGGCAGAATGTAAAACATGTGGACAAACTGAGCTGAGGTGCTTTAACCTCCTCTACATCCCTGTTAGCAGGATGAAGGCGCCCTCTTGTGTTGTGCATCACTTTCAGATTTCACTTGTTAACCTGCAGGAAGACAAAACTTCACTGAGCCTTCAGCAGCTTCAACATCATCAGTAAAGACAGATTTAAATATGTGTAATATCACACTGTGTCAGTTTGTTCACAGGAGTCACAACCTGTGACACTGATGCTGCATTCAAGGACCATTACAAACATCTGAAAGGACTTAAGAACATCAAGAAAATGTGACTTGTTTCTCTGTAATGAAGCTGTTTTAGTGAAGAAAGTTGAAAGGTCACAGAGCGACTGCTGAATCTTCTGCTCTAAACATGAACTCTAAACTTTGTGATGCTTCAGGAGGAAAACTGCTTCAGTTATTCTCTCAGATTAGTTTCATATTTTCTGCATCAGATTTGAGTGAGATCCTGGAATGAAGACAGAAGAAAAGACTTTGTTCAAAGTTTGATTTCTAGTCAAACCTTCCAGTTTATTCACACAATAAAACATCAACACAATATATGAATTCATTCATTAAAATCACAGTTTTTCCTCATTTGTTTGATGATTTTGACAAAAACAAACACAAACACACACACATGGTCTGCCATACTCATAAAGAGAAATGTCGACATTTTTCAATACAAATATTCCAGAAACATTTAGAGGATAGAGAAGTTTACATTTTCATGTGGAGAAATATTTTAGTAAATCAAAATGATGATGAGCAGTGATAGCCTCCATAAACAGTCACAGGAAAGATCTCCTTTAAAAACTCGGAAACATCAAGAGAACAACTAGAAGATGTGGAGGTACCACCCATAATGTTTGACTGACAGCTGATCTCTGTGCAGAAATGATGGAGAGAAAATAAAATGAAACTAAAATACAGATTTAAACCCACAATATGAAAGACTTCAGTCTATTTGAGCTTAATCAACTCAGCTGTGGCTCCATAATAAAGCCAAAGTCCAGCATAGAGCGGCTGAGTGAATGTGGTCTGGACTCTGTGGAGGAGAGTCATGGTTTCAGAGACGCTGTAGAAGGACAAAATACCTGCTCTGTGATCCAGGTACACTCCTACTCTGGAGGAACGAGGACCTGAGACAGGAGTTTGGATGTTGTTGTACATAAATGAATAACTGTTGTTGTAACACTCTAATGACCAAGATTTGTCATTATGTCCAAATAAACATTCATTACCCCATCCTTTTCTGCTGATATTCTTGTATGCGACTGCTACATAAACTCCTCTCCCTCTCCACTCCACCTCCCAGTAACAACGTCCAGTCAGACTCTCTCTACTCAGGACCTGACGCCAGTCAGTGAATCTGTCTGGATGATCAGAATAAGACTGTTGTTGTTTCATTCCAGTTGCTTTTCTGTTCCCCTCTGATAATAACAGCTGTGTGTTTGCTGTGTTTGGATCCAGTGTGATTTCACATGAATATTTTAAGAATCCAGCTCTGGTCTTTGGCTCTGGTGGATCTGACAGTAAAACATCCACTTCAGTGACTGTCAGTGAGATGTTTGCCCATTCCTCTCTCAGAATGTCCTGTAGTTTATCTCTGACCTCTGACACAGCTGCTGTCACATCCTCAAAGTAGCTCAGAGGACGGATATTGATGCTGGATGAGTCTGTAGACTCACTGAGTGCTGACAGTGAGGGGTAGTTGTGTAGAAACTGGATGTGATCCTCTGTGTGTGAGAGCTGCTTCAGCTCAGCATCTTTCCTCTTCAGCTCAGTGATCTCCTGCTCCAGCTTCTCCTGAAGCTCTTTGACTCGACTGACTTCAGTTTCCTGCTGGGATCTGATCTGCTGCTTCACATCAGAGCTTCTTTTCTGGATGAGATGGATCAGCTCAGTGAAGATCTTCTCACTGTGCTCCACTGTTTGATCAGCAGACTGATTGATGGCCTCCACCTCCTGTTGAAGCAGCTTCACATCTTTCTCTCTGTCCTGGATTCTCTGCTGGATGTTTTGTCGACTCACCTCCAGCTCTCTCTGCCTCTCAGTCCTTTCTGCTGCAGCTGAGACTGTGTCGTGGCCTTTATGTTCATCCACAGGGCAGAGATAACAGATACTCTGCTGATCAGTACGGCAGAACATCTTCATCACCTCATCATGACGAGAGCAGATGTTCTCCTGGAGCTTCTTGGAGGGCTCCACTAGCTTGTGTTTCTTTAATGGAGCCGCATCATAATGAGGCTGAAGGTGTTTCTCACAGTAAGATGTCAAACAGAATAAACAGGACTTGAATGCTTTCATTTTTCTTCCAGTGCAGACATCACAGGCCACATCTTCAGGTCCAGCATAGCAGTGATCAGCAGGAGCAGCTTGGAGTCCAGTCTTCTTCAGCTCCTCCACTAAATCTGCTAACATGGTGTTTTTCACCAGGACAGGCCTCGCTGTGAAAGTCTGTCTGCACTGAGGGCAGCTGTAGATTTTCTTCTTTTCCTCTTCATCCCAGAAGCTTTTAATACAGTTCATGCAGTAGCTGTGTCCACAGGGAATAGCCACCGGATCCTTCAGTAGATCCAAACAGACTGAACAGCAGAATTTTGTTTGATCCATTTGATTCATGTGCTGTGCCGTTTCACCGTCTCTCAGTGGCTGTCAGACAGTTTCACTTCCTCTGAACAGAAACAACCTCTGTGCTCTGAAGGGAAACAGATCTCTGCTCTTGTTCACCTCCTACAGGAAATGAGGCTCACCAGCAACTGCATTTACACCATGTTGTTTAGACCCATCCTGATACAGACACATCTGTGAAGGGAGGCACTAAAGAAATATTCACATGATGCAGGGTGTGGTATGTTTGGTTACAACATGCAGTAACAAGTCTGACCCAGTTAAACTTTAATAGTTTATCTTTACTTGGATGTTTGAAATTTGACAGTCAACACTCAGCGAGTTCATTTTATATTTCAAAAAGTTCAGCAAAGTTTAGGATGCTGTGATGAATAAAAATAAATGACACTTTATATTTTGACATTTTCTAATCTTAGTTCATTCTTGAGGCGACTTTTGTTGTGATTTGGCGCTATATAAATAAAATTGAATTGAATTGAATTGAATTCTCACACTTACAGAATGATGCATGGGAACAACTGACTCCACTAAATCAAACCTATGTTTAAATGAGATTATGATCATTAAATAGTAACAAATTTTTAAATTTAGCAATAACAAATGCAGATCGCTCCACAGTGTTTACAAAAACAAACAAACAAACAAACAAACATTATTTTGTAGTTTTTCCTGTGTACACAGTCACAGTGGAGTTTCAATGAAAACATCAAGATGTGCTTGAAATGTAAACTTTAAAGTTTAATTCAAGGTTTTAGTAAAATTTTGCCTGAACTGTTTAGTAATTTTTCACAAAGTGTCCATGTCAGTAATTCATTCAAATGTATTTTGGTCTTAAACTGATCCAGTAAATGTAACTTTTTCTCACCTACTTAACCGAGTATTTTAGTTGTTTAACTGTCATTATAACTAAACTGAACATCCAAAGCTTTTCTCACTGCAGTTTTGTTGTGCAGTTATAGCAGCACTTTGAATCATCCACAGTTTTATAGAACTGTCTGTTGAATTGTTGTTTTGTTTGGTGCGATGGTTCATTTATTTAAATAATTGATGATAATTTGATATATTTGATTATTTATTACTGGTGCAAACAATTCATTTCTTCATGGTGCAAATATATAGTAGACTCAGGAGTTTAACTCAGTTTTCTTGGCCTTTGTTTATCATTTCATTTAAAATCTTAATGGGTAAAGATCATCATAATTACATATGAAATTATATGTACAAATTATATGTTCCATTACACTATTAACAGCACAGATTATACAGCAAACATCAGATTCATGGATGGAGCCAGAGGCTGAATGACTGTTCAGTCCTCTTTAGGAAACGATCTTCATATGACGACAAACACGACAACAATCAGCTGTCAAACTGTACAAGAAGTTCACAGTAATGTAAAAGAAGTTATATCACTTTATTTTTTAATGTACGCACTCAGGGTCAGGACTGAAGACACTGATCGAGAAAATACTCTAAATATAAATATTCACCTAAACATTCAAAATTATTCAATTGCATGAAAAGAAATATGAACTCTCTACAATACTGGCTTCTGATTGGCTGAAAAAGCAGGTGCTGAACTTAGTAAAGACATTTTATCATCTAAACCAGACAGAGTCATGTTTTCAGCAGTGTCTGTATCCTCCATATAGACCATGCCATGGTCCACCTAGGGTGAGCAGGTGTCTGACTTTATGTGGGACTACACAGCGCTCAGTCCTTGTTTCCCTGTGCCACACACACATTGAGCCAATGTCCAGTTTTTTTATTGACTCTAGTTTCTGTCGATCGGTAGGCCCACAAAAAAACCCTGTACAGGAAGTAGATTTCATCTCTCTGATAAAAGGAGTTCTAATCCCTGATCCTATGAGTCTGACCCAGTAGATAATATTTATATGATCATATTTATGCCTTTGTTGTTTCACAAAGGGTTAAAAACATTCACAGGTTGGACTGTGGTTCTCCTTTTAGCGTCTCTGCTGGAATTTGAACCGTGAACCTCTTAGATCCAAACTTCTGAACTGCTCATCTCACAGAAGACAAAAGGGAAGAACCCCGAATCCCTTCTTCACCTCACTTTTATACCTGCTCACCCTTTCTCCCCCCTTCCCTCAGTGGACGTCACATCCAGGGGCGGATCTAGAGAAATTTTCTTAGGGTGGCAAAGAAATCAAATGGGGTGGCAAAATTAAAGCATTTTTTTTCCAAACACATATGCAGGTGGTTACATGTGGTTAAAATGATTCAAATGCAGTAAGTATACACGTTTTTCATATAAATATATAACTTAATTATTGTCTGTATCCCACATAATTACACACTTTAGTTACATAAAACATGTGAGTTTTGATCTATGTACTGCATAGCCTGTATAATAAATAAATATGTAGCCCAATAAGTGTAAAATCCAGAAAGCTACACAACATGGGGCGCTTTATTTACAAACACAAGTCTAACTTAAGTTTCACACTTTTTTTGTTAGAAAACAATCACATTGTTACAGCTTAAATTGCACAAAATGTCAGGAGTCTGCACTGTCATGAACAAAAATTTAAACCTAATTTTTCATCATTTGTTGGATTAACCCTCTGAGGTCTGAAATACGACCGGCCATTTCTGACTCCTTTTGAGTTTACGTTTGTATTTCACCCTCAAATTGTTTTATTTTTCCCCCCTTGCCTTGTTTGGTATCATTCTTTTTTAGCTCAACTGAATTTAGTTGTTTTTTTCACTGACATACTGCATTAGTGTTACTGATCTGAAATCACACAAAGAACTTAAAATCCTAGTAGTATTTTTTTACTGTAAAAAAAACATAGACATGTTGATTAAATTTTTATAACTTGAAATGCAAATATAAAATATATCTGTACATTTTGTAAACATATACAACTATTTATCTAAAAATGCAGCCAATACACCTGCCGAGTTTTTAAATTTTGCACAACCATTTAAAAATATTACTAAAACTAAAATGAGAGAACAATCAGGTTTCGTAATAAAATGCCCCAAAAATGATGTGTGCCAGTAAAAAAAAAGTTTGTCCACCAAAAGACAGAGGAGAAGAGCACAGGGATAAACCTGCAGGCCTGACAACAGGTGGTGTATCACTCCGCTGGTTTTCTACTTAGTGACAGTTTTTACATTGCAAATGTGCCTTTGTGTTCATTAGTGCCCTCACTGACACACAAAGCAAAATGACTACACAACAGAACAACTACACAAGACAACACAACACACTAAGAATACACTCCACACTAAACATCACAAATCTCCCACATCTAAAAACTCTCTCTCTCTCTCACTCGCTCGTTCTGTCTTGCTGCCGTTACCGTAACTCCCAAAACTTTTCCCTCTTCCTAAACAACCAAATCTCAGTGTTGACTTTTTTTAATTGGTCGACATGGTACATTTTTCCACCGATAGGAAAGAGGCGGCTTTTTTCCTTTCTTTACTGTTTTCGTGCTGTCCTTAAAACGCTTAAAACACACACACACACACACACAAAAACGTGACGACAGTATTTAGAAAAAAGCGTGGCTTATATATATTATCATAACTCTGGATTTACTGGCCTGTAATTAAAATTTATAAACTTTGAAGTCCGAACTTTCAATGTGGGCTGAAATAGAGACTCCGCGTGGCTGCAGCTTTTTGCTAACTTAAATCAGTCATGTGATTTGAAGGTGCAGCGTGTCCGTGGACCACGGAGGGTTAATAACACTCATCTTCCTTCCATTTACAGAGTGTAACATCCAACCACCTGTGTAAAATCCGAAATTCCCATGGTGTTGATCAAAATGTGCTCTGGCACAATCATAAGCATGCTTGCTACTGAAAATAAGAAAAAAGCCCTCCTGCTATGGGCTGAACCATTTGTTAATGGTGGAGGGGGGGAACACTATCCAATATATTCAGTTTTAGCATTTATATTCACTGTTGACTGTAACTATGCTCAAACTGCTAATGCTATCTTATTTTGATAAACAACACTGTCATATGCAAAACTGGGGTGGCACTTGGGGTGGCAAGGGATCATTTTAGGGTGGCACTTGCCACCCCATGCCACCCTTCTAGATCCGCCCCTGGTCACATCTTCACACTTGGGCCAATCAGGTTGTTGACATTTAATCATCTGATGTCCACCCACACCTCATCTCTCTCTCTCTCTCTCTCTCTGATTTACAAGATTTAACACAAAGTTTAAACTTTAAAATCACTTTATTACATTTTCTTTGTTATTCTTAACACAGAAAATTCACATTCAAAAACTTAACACAGAATAAAACAGAGTAGCCAGTAGTGGGACATGGTTCCAGCAACTCTGATGGTGACGGCCCGTTTGAAGCTGAAGCTCCGGCACACGTGTCAAAAAATCAACACACTGCTTCAGAAACGCTGTGCTGAGGCTTGGTTTGTCTGAACAGAGTCACGTGATCAATGACGTCTGAAGCTTCATTCAGCACGTCACTGCTTCAGTACCTGATTCAATGATTTATAAGGAATTGAATCATTGGTGGGATTTGTGCTGTGTTTTGGTGATTTTGTGGGAGCGAATCAGTGTGTGACATAATTATAGACATGGAGCCAGGAAGAGAGGACGCTCTGCCTGTTCCTGAATAAAAACCAGTTCATCAGCATTTCTGCTCCCAGGTCTAAAATGTACATAAGAAATATGATGTACACATAATTATAATGATATAACTTATAGTATATTATATATAAACGTACCAGTCTGCTGGTTAATTACATAATCAGGTGGAGGCAGTGACCTCACAACCTCCTATAAGCTTTAAGTTAAGGTTACTTTATTTATACCCACAGGTAAATTTGCTTTACAGAACAATGATAGCATTTGGCCTCCCTTCACAAACACACACACCTAATGAAACCTGACAAAACACATATTTAGTAATTAAACAAAATGAATCAAATCAAAAACAATTCTTATTGAGTTCAGTGACAGCAGCAGGGACAAAGCTGTTTTTATAATGCTTTGTCCTGCATCTTGGAACTAGAAACCTCCGTCCTGAAGAAAGAAGCTAAATCCACCCCGTAGAGGATGGGAACCATTTTTAAGGTTTGATTAAGCCATCTGTGGTACCTGTTTAGAGTACAGGGAGTCTAAACAGGCCTGTGACTCATCTATCAGACGACTGGACCATCTCACTAACTAATTCAGTCAATTTTTCTCTGTGACAGAGGTCTGACTGAACCATGCCACCAAACAAAAAGATAAAACAGACTCAATAAAAGAACAAGAAAACAAAGTTAAAATCTTTCGCTCAATGTGGAAATGAGCAAGTTTCCTGAGGCAGTAAAGGCACTGGTGACCCTTTTTACAGACCGATTTGCAATAAAAGTTCCGTTTTTCATTGATTATGGTCCCAAGATATTTATATGATTGCACTTGCTCTATTTTCTGACCTTTAATTAAAGTGACTCTGTGCCCATTTTGTTGTTTCCTAAAATCAATAACCATATCTTTTGTTTTAGATATGTTCAATTGGAGATAAGACTCCTCCCACCACTGAACAAAGTCATCAATGATTGGACCGTGGTGAGTTTCACCCTCTTTCAGTAAGCTGACAATAACAAAGTCATCTGTAAATTTAATGATGGCCCTGTTTTCATATCTGCTCTGACACATGTTTGTAAAGAGAATGAATAATAAGGGCGATAAGAGACACCCTGGAGGAGAAGCTGTGGAGGAGAACACTGGGTCAGACAGAACCCCATTTATTCTCACTCTTTGTGACCTGTCAGTTAAAAGATCTAAAATCCAGCAAACCAGGTTTTTCCTGATTTCAAACTCTTCTAAAAGTCTTTTAATTAAAATATGGGGCTGTGTTGTATTAAAAGCTGAAGAAAAATCAATGAAAAGAAGTCTTGCAAAAGTCCCTTTACTCTCTACATGTTTAAGAATCAGATTTAGTCGAGTCCAAAGCGCGTCCTGCACTCCTCTGTTGGGCAGGTACGCAAATTGCATTGGATCCAGCTGATATTTAATCTCTTCCATAATCACATTTCTGATGATGTTTTCAAAGACTTTCATGACAACTCAGGTGAGGCAACAGGCCTGAAGTCATTCAGGACGTTTGGACGACTAGATTTAGGGACATGAACGACGACAGCTTCCTTCCAAAGCGAGGGCACATTTTGTATTTGAAAGGATTTATTAAAAATAACCTGAAATTTAGGACTGAGTTCTTTATCGCAAGATTTAATTAGGCGGCACTAATGTTATCAGGGCCCTGGCTCTTGTTCACATTAACTGTATGAAAGGCCTTTTGGACATCGCTGAGTTCAGTGATGAAGTGTTGAGTATCTTTCAGTTTCTGTTTCAGTTCAGAAGAACTAAAACGAGCATAAAGCATATTCACATCTCTGTCTGACTTAAAACCGTCTACAATGATCTGACTGCAAATTTGCTTTCAAGAAGGTTTTTGTAGATCTGTTTTGCTTTCAAGAGCTCGATTTTCAAGTCTTTGGTGACTGCCTGAAAGTCAGTAACAGCCCCCTCTTTAAAAGCCTGTCTCTTTTTCCTTAAACAGGATTTGATGCATTTGGTGACCCATGGCTTATTGTTAGGGTACTAACAATAGGGTACTTTAGCACGCTTAAGGGGTATAATCATGTATTTACAAAAAACTGCATATGAGCTAACATACACCAAAGCATCAATACTGAAAACTTCCCAATCTGTAAATTTAAAACATTCCTGCAAGGTAAGCACAGATTCTTCTGACCACATGATTGATTGATGATAACATAATTTTTTCACCCCCCAAAAATTCATGTTCAAAGCAACATATCAGCCCGATATCACACAGAACTGTCACATGACATCAAACACAAGCTGTCAGCTCTGCAGAGTGGACGATCATAATGAAGCAGTTCATTATAAGCTGCAGACTCAAGCTGCTCTTCATATATTTGTCCACCAGATGTCACCAAAGAGGACTGTGATGAAAGCTTCGAGTAATGAAGCGTTTTTCATTACAAGCTTGGCCAACTGACTACAATCTACAATAAACTAATATGGCTTTTCAATCCTCTCTTCAATCACTTGGTACCACCAGGAACCTTTAAATGGGCACTCAAGCTGCCTGGAGACTGTTTTGTCGTGCACATCAGAGAAACCACAGGTAAGACAATCTTATCCAAAAGGTCAGTGTAACAGTATTGTTTTCCACCAGCTTAACCAAACTTCCCATACTAACTGAAATTTCTTTTCCTAGGCAAACATTAAACAGCAGCAGCTGGAAAACTGGAAAACCTAAAGCCAAATAATCAATAAAACATAACAAACGGTTGTATGAGTGAGTATTGATAAACTGAGCAGAATTAAACCTCAGTGAAACCACATATAAGTTCTGGTAACTGGCACATATTTATGTTTAATATGTTGTTTTGTTGTTAAAGACTTTCGGACTGCCTCGAAGAGATTCTGGCAAACCGTCAGGCGTCTCAGGAGGGGAAAGCGGTGCTCTACCTGCACTGTGTATAGTGCTGGCGGAGCGCTGCTGACGTCGACTGAGAAAATTGTCAGGCGGTGGAAGGAATACTTCGAGGACCTCCTTAATCCCACTGACACGTCTTCTGAGGAGGAAGCAGAGTCTGGGGATGAGGGGAATGACCCGCCAATCTCCGGGGGCGAGGTCACTGAGGCAGTTAAACAACTCCTTGGTGGCAGAGCCCCTGGTGTTGATGAGGTCCGCCCCGAGTTCCTGAAGGCTCTGGACGTTGTAGGGCTGTCCTGGTTGACACGCCTCTGCAATGCTGCGTGGAGATCAGGGGCAGTACCCGTGGACTGGCAGACCGGGGTGGTGGTCCCCATCTTTAAGAAGGGGGACCGGAGGGTGTGTTCCAACTACAGGGGGATCACACTCCTCAGCCTCCCTGGGAAAGTCTATGCCAGGGTGCTGGAAAGGAGAGTTCGTCCGTTAGTCGAACCTCGGCTACAGGAGGAACAATGCGGTTTTCGTCCTGGTCGCGGAACACTGGACCAGCTCTTTATCCTCTCGAGGATACTTGAGGGTGCATGGGAGTTTGCCCAACCAGTCTACATGTGTTTTGTGGACTTGGAGAAGGCATTCGACCGTGTCCCTCGGGGTGTCCTGTGGGAGGTGTTGCGGCAGTATGGGGTGTCTGGCCCATTGCTAAGGGCCATTCGATCCCTATACAACCGTTGCAAGAGCTTGGTTCGCATTGCCGGCAATAAGTCGGACTCGTTCCCGGTGGGTGATGGGCTCCGCCAGGGCTGCCCTTTGTCTCCGGTTCTGTTCATAATTTTTATGGACAGGATTTCTAGGCGCAGCCAAGTGGCGGAGGGCTTTCGCTTTGGTGGCCTCAGAATCTCATCTCTGATTTTTGCGGATGATGTGGTTCTGTTGGCTTCATCAGGTGGAGGCCTCCAGCTCGCACTGGAACAGTTCGTAGCCGAGTGTGAAGCAGCGGGAATGAGGATCAGCACCTCCAAATCTGAGGCCATGGTTCTCAGCCGGAAAAGGGTGGAGTGCCCACTCCGGGTCGGGGATGAGTTCCTGCCCCAAGTGGAGGAGTTCAAGTATCTCGGGGTCTTGTTCGCGAGTGATGGGAGAAGGGAGCCAGAGATCGACAGACGGATTGGGGCTGCAGCTGCAGGAATGCAGACGCTGCACCGGTCCGTCGTGGTGAAGAGGGAGCTGAGTGTAAAAGCGAAGCTCTCAATTTACCGGTCGATCTACGTCCCTACCCTCACCTATGGCCACGAGCTGTGGGTAGTGACCGAAAGAACGAGATCGCGGATACAAGCGGCAGAAATGAGCTTCCTCCGAAGGGTGGCTGGCCTCTCCCTTAGAGATGGGTGAGAAGTTCGGCCATCCGGGAGGGGCTCAGAGTAGAGCCGCTGCTGCTCCACATCGAAAGGAGCCAGCTGAGGTGGTTCGGGCATCTGACAAGGATGCCTCCTGGGCGCCTCCTGGGTGAGGTGTTCCAGGCATGTCCCACCGGGAGGAGGCCCCGGGTGAGACCCAGGACACGCTGGAAAGATTATATCTCTCGGCTGGCCTGGGAACGCCTTGGTGTTCTCCCAGATAAGCTGGAGGAGGTGGCTGGGGAGAAGGAGGTCTGGGCCTCTCTGATTAGGCTGCTGCCCCCGCGACCCGGCCTCGGATAGAGCGGATGAAGATGGATGGATGTTGTTTTATATTTTGATCAGTTTCAGGTGTTTGTGCGACTGTGTTAGCCATCAGTAAAACCACATATAAATCACACTTCTGTGTTTAACAATTACAACACTTGATGCTGTTTTTCTGATTCAGGATTATGTGTGTGATGAGTTGGCCACACAGTTCTTATCTTTCTGCTTCAGACACACACAAAACGGCCGAGGTTGAAGCTTCAGTCTCTTTCTACCCCAGGTCTCACCACATTTCCAAAATGTAAACTCTGAGTCTCATAAGAAATGTGGTTCAAAAAGATGTGCTGATCTATGAATGCATCCTTACTGAAAGCTAAAGATGTCCAGCAGACAAAAACAGCAGCTGAATGAACAGTTATCATGAGCGAGTGTACAAACACTATCACAGGAAATAACAGAAATAAACTGTAGTTTCCATTTATACCTGTAGTATTTTTTCAGCTCAATGTCATCTTCCAATATGTCAAAATATGATTTCATTGTATCTTAAACAAATACAAACTTCTTTCTTCCCCCCAGAGAGCCAACAGTTTACTATCAGAACTGAGGCTGATCATTAACAGGGAGCAGCAGGTAACAAGGTCATCAGCAGTGGAGGAAAGTATGGAAGTAATACTCAGCTTCATATTTGAAGATACTCGAGTATCTTAGCTGCAGGTCTGGAACAATGGTTTTATTTCCTTTCCCATTAAACATCTCACACAGCCCCTCATCTGTGACCCTTAGCAAACCCACTGGATATCTACCTGTACATAAAGGAGATCAGATCAGTTCCATCTAGACCAGCTGTAACAGGAAAATGCTGCTTACACTTTGATGCATCAGTTTCAGTTTGTCATATAAGACAATATATCAGATTGAGGCATTATTTTCCTGCAGTGAGTAAATCTACTTTGTACTTTACTCTTTTCTTTTAGGTAAAGGGTCTAAACAGTACTTGTACACTGTGGAAATCCCATAAGAACGTCTCCTGAACTCTGAAAAATAACAAAACAAAGACTAAAAGGAGGTCATGGGTGCTGCTGCTGATGATGATGATAAGGAGGAGGAGGAGGAGCATGCATTTAAAAAGTGACTGATGTCCTAGAATATTACAGAATAGTGTCTCTACAAACTTATGAAAACATGACAGTCTTGCATTAGTTTGTATTCTTATGATTTCAAAAAACGAGGGAAAAATCTCCTTGAAATCCACAATTCCTTTTTGTTATTTCTTAGTGTGTGATGTATTTTATTGCCTTTATGATTGGTGCAAACAGTTTCCTGATTCATAATGGAAATAGATTTTAGACACAGGAGGAACACGCAGTGATCAGCAGGAGCAGCTTGGAGTCCAGTCTTCTTCACACTGAGGAGGGACATATATGCAGGAACAGTTGTCATAACTGTTACAACCACCAGATGGCGAAAGAGTCCCACTGCAACTTTAAGCCATGAAGGATGTGTCTTGATGTTTGCTTGTGATAAATCTGCTTTATGTGAGTCTTTTTCAGAAAGTAACAGTAATATGTCTGATTATATGTCTTTAATCAGTAAAGTCTCGCTTTGCTAGAAATGAATAAATAAATAATTGTAAACATGCAGCTGTATGTTAGAAGTCAAAGGGTCCTTAAGTCTTCTGTAAATTGACGGGGATCAAATGAAGGACACAAGTATCTGTTCTTACTCTAATAAATGCTGCTTTAATATCCAACAGACTATTTTCCTTCCTCATCAGCAGTAAACAGCTCGACTGCGTCTGTGCATTTGTGTCCTCCATACTTGTTTACACAGACATCTCAGGCTTGATGCCACGATGCAGTGTAGAAACCTGACAACCCTCTGACTCATGTTCAAATGTTCAAGGACATTTCTCAGGATCATGTATGACCCCTTTTTGAAATTTGGACTTTCATTAATAATATTTGTGTTTCTGAGTCATGTTTGTGGAGACTTCTGTCCAACGTAGTGTCCAAATGAAGCCTGAAGCTTTTCTTCACCCTCTTGTCAGATGGTCAGCAACAAAACTCTGTTCCAACCAATGTCTGATAAGAGATGAGACACAGCAGCTGAGCAAATGATCATTTCATGCTGAAGACATCCTCAGACAGAATTAAACACATACATAAACACAGCCTGGTGCCAATAACACAGCTAATGACACTGCTGTATCACTGGCTTTACTGATTAAAGACCATATCTGAAGGAAATCTTTGAACACAACAGAAAGTGACCTTTTAAACCTGCGACACTGATGCTACATTCAAGGACCATTAAAAACATCTGAAAGGACTTAAGAACATCAAGAAAATGTGACTTGTTTCTCTGTAATGAAGCTGTTTTAGTGAAGAAAGTTGAAAGGTCACAGAGCGACTGCTGAATCTTCTGCTCTAAACATGAACTCTGAACTTTGTGATGCTTCAGGAGGAAAACTGCTTCAGTTATTCTCTCACATTAGTTTCATATTTTCTGCATCAGATTTGAGTGAGATCCTGGAATGAAGACAGAAGAAAAGACTTTGTTCAAAGTTTGATTTATAGTCAAACCTTCCAGTTTATTCACACAATAAAACATCAACACAATATATGAATTCATTCATTAAAATCACAGTTTTTCCTCATTTGTTTGATGATTTTGACAAAAACAAACACAAACACACACACATGGTCTGCCATACTCATAAAGAGAAATGTCGACATTTTTCAATACAAATATTCCAGAAACATTTAGAGGATAGAGAAGTTTACATTTTCATGTGGAGAAATATTTTAGTAAATCAAAATGATGATGAGCAGTGATAGCCTCCATAAACAGTCACAGGAAAGATCTCCTTTAAAAACTCAGAAACATCAAGAGAACAACTAGAAGATGTGGAGGTACCACCCATAATGTTTGACTGACAGCTGATCTCTGTGCAGAAATGATGGAGAGAAAATAAAATGAAACTAAAATACAGATTTAAACCCACAATATGAAAGACTTCAGTCTATTTCACTTTAATCAACTCAGCTGTGTCTCCATAGTAAAGCCAAAGTCCAGCATAGAGCGGCTGAGTGAATGTGGTCTGGACTCTGTGGAGGAGAGTCATGGTTTCAGAGACGCTGTAGAAGGACAAAATACCTGCTCTGTGATCCAGGTACACTCCTACTCTGGAGGAACGAGGACCTGAGACAGGAGTTTGGATGTTGTTGTACCGAAATGTATAACTGTTGTTGTTACAATCTAATGACCAAGATTTGTCATCATGTCCAAATCCACTCTCTGCTCTGCTGATATTCTTGTATGCGACTGCTACATAAACTCCTCTCCCTCTCCACTCCACCTCCCAGTAACAACGTCCAGTCAGACTCTCTTTACTCAGGACCTGCCACGATCCAGTGAATCTGTCTGGATGATCAGAATAAGACTGTTGTTGTTTCATTGCTGTTACTTTTCTGTTCCCCTCTGATAATAACAGCCAGTTGAATGCTGTGTTTGGATCCAGTGTGATTTCAGGTGAATATTTTAAGAATCCAGCTCTGGTCTTTGGCTCTGGTGGATCTGACAGTAAAACATCCACTTCAGTGACTGTCAGTGAGATGTTTGTCCATTCCTCTCTCAGAATGTCCTGTAGTTTATCTCTGACCTCTGACACAGCTGCTGTCACATCCTCAAAGTAGCTCAGAGGACGGATATTGATGCTGGATGAGTCTGTAGACTCACTGAGTGCTGACAGTGAGGGGTAGTTGTGTAGAAACTGGATGTGATCCTCTGTGTGTGAGAGCTGCTTCAGCTCAGCATCTTTTCTCTTCAGCTCAGTGATCTCCTGCTCCAGCTTCTCCTGAAGCTCTTTGACTCGACTCACTTCAGTTTCCTGCTGGGATCTGATCTGCTGCTTCACATCAGAGCTTCTTTTCTGGATGAGATGGATCAGCTCAGTGAAGATCTTCTCACTGTGCTCCACTGTTTGATCAGCAGACTGATTGATGGCCTCCACCTCCTGTTGAAGCAGCTTCACATCTTTCTCTCTGTCCTGGATTCTCTGCTGGATGTTTTGTCGACTCACCTCCAGCTCTCTCTGCCTCTCAGTCCTTTCTGCTGCAGCTGAGACTGTGTCGTGGCCTTTATGTTCATCCACAGGGCAGAGATAACAGATACTCTGCTGATCAGTACGGCAGAACATCTTCATCACCTCATCATGACGAGAGCAGATGTTCTCCTGAAGCTTCTTGGAGGGCTCCACCAGCTTGTGTTTCTTTAATGGAGCCACATCATAATGAGGCTGAAGGTGTTTCTCACAGTAAGATGCCAGACAGACTAAACAGGACTTGAAGGCTTTCATTTTTCTTCCAGTGCAGAAATCACAGGCCACATCTTCAGGTCCAGCATAGCAGTGATCAGCAGGAGCAGCTTGGAGTCCAGTCTTCTTCAGCTCCTCCACTAAATCTGCTAACATGGTGTTTTTCACCAGGACAGGCCTCGCTGTGAAAGTCTGTCTGCACTGAGGGCAGCTGTAGATTTTCTTCTTTTCCTCTTCATCCCAGAAGCTTTTAATACAGTTCATGCAGTAGCTGTGTCCACAGGGAATAGTCACCGGATCCTTCAGTAGATCCAAACAGACTGAACAGCAGATTTTTGTTTGATCCATTTGATTCATGTGCTGTGCCGTTTCACCGTCTCTCAGTGACTGTCAGACAGTTTCACTTCCTCTGAACAGAAACAACCTCTGTGCTCTGAAGGGAAACAGATCTCTGCTCTTGTTCACCTCCTACAGGAAATGAGGCTCACCAGCAACTGCATTTACACCATGTTGTTTAGACCCATCCTGATACAGACACATCTGTGAAGGGAGGCACTAAAGAAATATTCTTACAGAGCGACCAAGAGCCAATCAGGTGAAGCAGGGTGTGGTATGTTTGGTTACAGCATGCACTAACAAGTCTGACCCAGTTAAAGTTTAATAGTTTAACTTTACTTGGTGCTTTGAAATGTGACAGTCAACACTCAGCGAGTTCATTTCATATTTCAAAAAGTTCAGCAAAGTTTAGGATGCTGTGATGAATAAAAATAAATCAAACTTTATATTTTGACATTTTCTAATCTTAGTTCATTCTCACACTTACAGAGTGATGCATGGGAACAACTGACTCCACTAAATCAAACCTATGTTCAAATGAGATTATGATCATTAAATAGTAACAAATATTTAAATTTAGCAATAACAAATGCAGATCGGTCCACAGTGTTTACAAAAACAAACAAACAAACTTGTTTTTGTAGTTTTTCCTGTGTACACAGTCACAGTGGTGTTTAAAAGAAAACATCAAGATGTGCTCGAAAGGAAAATTTTGAAGTTTAATTCAAAGGTTTTAGTAAAATTTTTGCATGAACTGTTTAGTAATTTTTGTTTTTTACAAAGTGTCCATGTCAGTAATTCATTTGAATGTATTTTGGTCTTAAACTGATCCAGTAACTGTAACTTTGCCTCACCTACTTAACTGAGTATTTTATTAAATATCAGTATTTTTTATTCAGGTTTGGGAAAAATACTTAAGAGTACACACTCCAGGACCGTTAAAATGAAGGTGGTGAGGAGATGTGCTGGATTAATCCCTGGCCAAAGGTATCATTCTTATTTCAGACTACTGGACGAGCTCCATCAGCCTTTTGTGAGGTCTGTTTAAATTGACTGCAGCTTCCTGCAGTGGACTGTATGCACAGAAACACATGGTCATATATGCAGCTGTAGCAAGCTTGCAGTCATTTTAAACAGACTTGTTACTCTAATGTCTGTCTCTGTTAGTGCTGCGACAGACTGGTGACCTGTCCAGGTGTACTCTACCTATAATTACTGGGACAGGCCCTAGCCCTCCACCCACCCACCAACCCTCCCACCGTGACCCTGAATTAAATATAAAGAAGAAAATGGATCGATAGGCTGACGTTTTTTTTAAAAATTGTTCAAGAAATCTGAGCTGTTGCTTTGTCCTTGGATTTTGTGGTATTAATATTAGAGCAACCTTTCTCACAGAATTCCTACAATAAGCCATGTTACCTGAGATTATTCCTGTATTTACCTGAAGGCCCTGACAAATGTGCTGTGTACATGAAGGATGGGAATCAAATCACATTTTAACTGCTTACAGTTAAGGAACCTGTTCATATTTATTTGATGAACCAATGATTTTCTATAAGTTTGTGATCCATCTTTGATTACTGATTCCAAGATGGTCTTTATGGAAATCCTGTTTGGCTTTTTAAATTTTATTTCCCTTTTTCAGTTTGCCAGGGCAGCCCTCCACAGTCACTGTCCACATGGGTCAGTGGGAACTAGAAGCACTCTGCTAATGTGTGTGACCAGCAACCTCCAGCATCCACCCAGTCAGCGTTTACCATCGCCCTGCTGGATATTTTTTTTTGTCTGTGACTGGAGAGTCAGATTTTTTTTGAGGTTGGAGGAACAGCCTCACACTCGCAGAGGTGAGTCAGTTTTCAGAGGTCATCTAAAATCCTCCCACCCTGGTTTTTATGAAGTAGATCTTATTATGTGAAACAGTAATACTTCTCTTCCTCTTCACCCTCTACACATCTGACTTCAGGTACAAGTCTCAGTCATGTCATCTGCAGAAATTCTCGGATGACTCTGCCATTGTGGGCTGTATCAGGGATGGACAGGAGGAGGAGCGCAGGAGTGTGGTGGACAGCTTTGTCGAGTGGTGTGAGCTAAACCACCTACAACTTAACATCACAAAGACAAAAGAACTGATTATGGACTTTAGGAAGCATGCTCCTCCTCCTACCGCTGTCACCATCAGAGGGGGCTGATGTAGAGATCGTGGAGGACTACCGGTACCTGGGGGTACACTTGGACCGTAAACTGGACTGGACCAAGAACACCAATGCTGTCTTTAAAAAAAGGGCAGAGTCGGCTTTTCCTACTGAGGCGGCTCAGGTCCTTTAATGCTTGTAGGAAAATGCTGACCATGTTCTATCACTCTGTGGTAGAGAGCGCTGTGTTCTTTGCAGCTGTGTGCTGGGGCAGTGGGGTGAAGACAGCTGATGCCAACAGGCTGAACAAAGTGATTAAAAAGGCTGGTTCTGTCCTGGGTGTCAGACTGGAGAACCTGGAGGAGGTGTCTGAGAGGAGAATGCTAAAAAAGCTTCTTTGTATCATGGACAACCCCTGTCACCCCATGCACTCCTCCATGATGGACCATCGGAGCAAACGCAGCAAAAGACTCACTGCCCCGGAATGCAGAACTGACCGCCACAGGAAATCCTTTGTACCGGTGGCTATAAGACTGTTTAACTCTTCCTCACTCTGTAGGTGATTTTCCTGAGACTATTACCAATGTTATTCTGTTCCCTTTCAGACCGTGCAATATTACCCAACAGTACCTTATTGAATATTTGTTTCATCCCTCCATCATACGCTGCTACTCCCTTTATTCAATTGCACAATAATATGTCACTTTATAGAATCGCCTGCACTGATAGTTAAGTTATTTATTCTCCAGGATATAGTTATATATATTACTTCGTTAGAGTTATTTGATACTATGTCTTGCACTATCCTACTGTATATTACTGTACACTACTATTCTTATTGTATATATTGTATATCTTATTCATCTGTTCCTCTGTCTCTCCTGCTGCTTTGAGCATGTACATGACAAAAGAATTTCCCTCGGGATAAATAAAGTTATTCTTATTCTTATTTCAGTGACTGCTGCTTATACCACAGGTTAATACACTGTACAGATCCCTGATGGGAGAATCAGCCCTATTTTAGGCATTACCTGTTCCAACAAAGAAGTCTGGTAGATGT
The DNA here is from genome assembly GCF_051167445.1 of Perissodus microlepis. Classification (NCBI taxonomy): domain Eukaryota; kingdom Metazoa; phylum Chordata; class Actinopteri; order Cichliformes; family Cichlidae; genus Perissodus; species Perissodus microlepis. Next base: position 35,619,270 of record NC_140478.1, read on the forward strand.
TTGTTTACAGTCTGATGAGGGGACCACATCCTCAGCATCTCTGAGTTTGTTTCTTGGTTATTATTCATACACAGTAATGTGAT